>NC_133585.1:43914989-44514989 GCF_964106895.1 Numenius arquata | reverse complement strand
GACACAACATTCCATGTAAAGAGGAAATTTGTAGTTTTATAAACGTATTTTTATACTGCTTTTTTTATGTGCACATCAAATAATAGACAAACGTACTCCTCCTCCCGCTGTATCCAGCCCTTCCCTTGTGCCGACAGACCGGCTCCGATCGCAGTTACGCTGTTTCTCTGACAAGTGTGGCCTCACCATAAGGTAACAATTGTTGGTTTTACTTCTGCCACGGCTGTAGCTCCAGCTGGAAGCGATGTCGCGCAGTCAAGCAGATGTGTTTCTTTCTAGCTGTATTAATAAAAATTTACAATCATTTTCCAAGTAACTTTCCTGTTGAAAACGTGTTTTAATCTTTCTGAGAGGGAGAGACTCAATGACGCTACGGAGGTGTGAAGTTATAACACTAGCAATAATGCCTAAAAATACCCTTAAAAAGATAGATAAATAGTCCTATCTAGCTTTTTTTAAGCAGCCCTCATAGCCCTCTTAACACCACACCACTTGCAGAGGTTCTGGCACTACCACCGCTGGAGAACGTTTAGAATACGACCAAGAACACCACTGCCAACAGCTGCTCCGGACCGAAAAAATGTGGAAAAAACTAAAGCTGCAGTTCAATTTCCCTGGACACGTTTTGTTCTACGGTTTTCCTCGGGAATACAATTATTTTGAAACAACCAGCTCCTTTTCACTGGTGGCACAGCTTTTTAACAGCTTGTACACACGCTGAAATCAAAATAATAAGCCTGCAGAAACTCAAAATAGGTAAAATTTGCCTTTTCGCTGCCGTCAACAGGAAGGTCCCCAGGACCACGAGGGCAAGAGTAACGCGCCCAGAATAAAACAGGAACAAATAACACAAAAACCAGGCTGAAATTCAGCTGTGAGAAGGTTCTTAACACGGTCGCCTTCAGAACTTGCCCATCGGCCTCCGCAGCGAGCCAGGGCCGGGCTGGCCGGCAGCGGCAGCAGAGCCACCAGTGGGAGCGGTGGGTGCTCTGCCCGAGCTGGTCCTCAGCCCGCGGGGCTGGGGCAGAACCACGGCCTGGGTCACGCCTTCTGCAAATCCAGTATCGCTCATCAAAAAGCGAGTTAAAGCTGCCCTGGGTGTAGCTGCAAAGTTCGGGGGAGTCGAAGGCGGTCGTTTTGCTTTTGTTTTAACCTGACAACCGAAAGCGCAACCGCTGTGCTTCCCGTCGGGACATCTGGAAGGCACCTGGGAGATGAGCTTAAAAAGCTCCTTTTCAAAATGGCAAAGGCAGGTCCCGCTGCGCAGGAGGGCAGGAGCAGGGGAGCCTGATGTCTCCAGTGCTAAAAAAAAATAAATAATAAAGGAAAGATTCAGCTGTTGAGAAGCAAAGGGAGAGCCATCGCTTGCACCTGCCATTTGGCACCACTTCAGATACGGCCAATTAACATTTGGAAGCTTTTGTTAAAGACTCGCTGCCCCCCCCCCCCCCCCCTCCAGTAACTAATAGCAAGTGATCACGGCAGGCAGCCCTTAGATACTGCTGATGGTTTCCCACCAAAAAGATCAGGTTTTACACAATGGATCATTTTATCACTTAAACTGCTTGTCAACGTCCTCTAAAAGAACACAACCTATTTTAAGCAACGCACACCACCAGTGAAACGACCCGCCAAGAGAAAAATAAAGCGTGTGTGTATTATTTTATACCACTTCAAGTGCTACAAAAGTACTCACAGTCTCGGCACAGAGGCACTTTTATAAGGGCCTGAAGTTCGAAAGCAACGCACGGGGCCTGGCACTTTTGAGACCTGGATGAAATCATCCTTCTTCCAATGTAAGAACCCACCCAGAAGGCCCCACGGCACCACGCGGGCAGTAGTGGGGTGACCAGGCTAGTAAATAGCCGCACAATGGCAATTTGGGTGTCCCAGAGGGGTGGTACAACTGGCCCCACCTCTAACAGGCCACCGCCACTCACTCCCGTCATTTTGATGCCAGGGCTTAGAGTCACAGAGGCGACTGGAAGATCTTGCTCTAATAGGTTACAGCTTTTTTGGGAACTCCTGAGGCTAACCCATCAGCCACCTGCCAAATCCAGGAGTAGGGGCTGCTCCTGCAGCGGAGGCAACAAGAGAGCAGGGTCATAGGCTGGTGCTGTCCCCCCAACTCTGTTTTATGGTGACAGGAAGGGGAGAGCTGAGCCCTGCACTCCTTCAGAGCTCAACGTACCTCAGTGGTAGAGTCAGACACCTGGAGAACCACAAAACTGCTCTCTGCGGCCACAAGTGAAGAGAGGCCATAGTTTTAAGGTGTAGAAACATTCAGGTGAGACAACAGAAATGGAAACAATATTTGACTTGGAGCGCTTTACACCAGGAGAACATCTGCTAGGAATGGTCAGGGTAGAGCCCAGCCTGCCTTGGGGCTGTGGGGCAGAGCAGAGGACTTCACCGAGTCCCAGCAAGTCTGTTCCTGTAGGATCCTGCCCTTGTACCAGCTCATCTCCCACCACAACCCTGCCGGTCGTTTTGCATCTACTTCCTGGACACCTCGCAGTTCCCGCGGCTGGTAGAGAAAGCCGAGATGTTTCACCCAGGACACGAGGTGTCCCCCGCAGCAAGAAGGATGCTACAGACAAACATCTGAAAATCCTAACTGCAAACCAACACGCTCGACATGCTCTCTTAGAATTTGACCGTCTGCCATCACTACTTCAAAGGTCCCCACTAACCTTCTGTTAGAACATACCCAAAATATTTTGTCATATGTTGAACAAAATTAAAAAAAATATTTGCAGAAATGGCTGTCATCACTGGCTCCTTCCCCTGTTTTTCTTCTCCAGGCTAAACAAAAAGGATATTTTTCTCCTCGCTAACACTAGGAACGGAGTCAACCTTCATTACGTTCTACCTTTGGAAAACAGACCCGTTTTAAACTTCGGGTAACATGTGGTGACCTACACTTGAATGAACTTGGCGCGCCCTCGGTATCTGCCCTGCGCAGCAGCAGCTGCCTCGGACCTCACAGCGTTTGTTTAAATTCCTTCAGAGATCTCAAGGAGATGTGGAATATGTAATGTTGATCGTTGACATGGAAAGCTCGTGGTTCAATTAAAAAGCGGGGCCCTTGCCCCAAAGACGGTACCTGAAAATAAACACACGGATCTTGGCAATCTGAAAGCCAGAAAGTTTTTGAAGGAAACAGAACCAAAAAATGGGCTCAATTCGTACATTTCATTAGCAGCTACAGTTTGAGGAAACTGTTTATTTGAACAGGTGCTAGTGGATACAAACAATTTCCTAAGTTCCTCCATAAATTGGCCATGTAACTTTTTGGGGAGGGAAGTTAAAAGGAGGCAATACTTTAGAGAGTCTGGAATCCAGAGGTAGCCACGTGCCCCTCAGTGCAGAGCGGTGGGAAACTGGCAGAGGTGGGACATCTCCAAGACAGAGGAGAAAGCTCAAATATGGGACGCGCAATGGGCTATACCTTCTTTGGAGCAGCTTTCAGAGATACTTCAGATGTTTATTATAAAAGCCTGGAGGAAAAGACCAGAGAGGGAAGAAGAGTCACGTCGTCAGCCAGATGCTGCTATTTGTTAGAGAAGACCTGAGGACAGACCGGAGGTACCCATGGCCGTGGGCAGACAACTTTGCAGTGCAGGCGTGAGGTAGAGTTTAAAGTCAGGCAGCCAACATGGGAGTCGGGCAAAGAGGAAAAGAAGTCCAGTCAGTGGCGACTGACATGAAACAAAAAGGAGGAGATGACATGGAGACAAAAAGGAGGGATGCAGCAGGAGGATGAACCATCATGGAGAACCAAAGGCTGCACCAGGATTCGCTCTTGTTGTGGAAGATGAGGGAGAGACGTGACACACGTCTCATCTGGGCCGCTCTTCTGATAGCCAGAACCCTGCTTGGCCAGCACCGAGACAGCCTATGCAACAGCCCACTGACCAAACTGGGCCGCAATGGTTAAAACAATTACTGTACAAACACACCGGAGGAGTCTTGCACCAATCCACCCAGTGACAATGCCACATCCCAGGCCTCCTGCTTCCTTCCCACTCCAGCAAGTGGGGAATCCCAGGGAACGCTGGGATTTTAGGATGCAGTGCAAGGGAGCAGCTTGGCTTACCTGAACGGGATCCTGCAAATCTGTGGTGAGGGAATGTCCTGTCCGTAACACCACCAGGCATTACGCAATGCTGCGCACAAGAAAGTAGCAGTGTGTGAAGTCTACTGTGTGAAAAAAATATAAAAAAAAGAGCAACCCGGCCATTTAGATGTTGAACATCTTAATAAATTACTAGAAAAGCTTTATAAACAAAAAAGCTTTTAAGAAAAGCTGAAGCTGAAGAAAACAAAACCACAACATCACATAAATCAGCAGTTATTACTCTTGGGTTTAAAACAGTTAGCATTCCAACTTCATAAAATACATTGAAGCATCTTCTTCACACAGAGCAGGGTTCACACCTGCCCCGTGGGCCCGAGAAGCAGCGCCGCTGCCCTCTCCAGAAGCACACGCAGGGACTGCGGCACGCACGGCATCATCACCAAACGCATCCGAATTAGTCTCCTTTGACGAATTCAGAAACACGGTCATCTCGGAGTTCAAGCCATTTGTATTCCCAGGCTCATCCTGAGTGTCTGGTAAGAAGGAGGTGTCCTCCGCTAACCCAGCTCCTGGACGGGCCTGAAAAGGTGTTTTAGATGTTGGTGGAACACTGGCAACGCTTTCGTCCCCCGACACAGCACCCGCGGCTGAGCGGGGAGAGCCGGCAGCAGCCTGGAACTCCGCTCGGCAGTTCACAGCGCAGTCGTCTCTCCACCTCTTAATCGCTTCCCGCTGCTCCCCGGGGGTCAGTCTGTCAAGGTGCTTGGCTCTCAACACCGGAGACGGACACAATGTTCCTTGGAGAACTCTCAGCAAATATCTACAAAATAAACACAGGTTCAAAATAAGCTGTTTAGAAGCAGACTCAAAACTGTTTCCAGCCACGTTGAAGGGAACCAAACACCATTCGAGTAACCCTGCGGCTGCAGCAGCCTCCGGAACAGGTTTTGCAGGTGCCGTTTCGTGTAAGACCAGCAACTGCACCAGAACGTGTTTTAAAGCTGGCATTTTCAAAGACAGACGCTGATCTCAGGTGCTTCCGTGTTTCTGTCCTGGGCACGGTTCTCCTACAGCCTGGTTCCTGCAGCAAAGCACACTCCCAACTTGAGCGAAGGGCTGTGGGGTCCCAACTGCACCGAAAGCGGAGCTTTCTGCGTAGGTTGCCAGGCCCCAGGACAAAGGCATCCAAATCAGGAGCCCCCGTGACTCTAGTCAGCGTGCTTCCGCTCCACAAAGCAGCCCGTTCGTGCATTCTGCGTCCTGAATATTCTGAGATATTCGTGACATCAATTTCAAGCAGAAATTGGTTTCACAAATAAACACAGACTAAGCACAGTACTTCTACGTATAGTGCGTGGTCAACTTTGATCACTAATTTAACCGATTTGTATATAAATTATAACCTCTGTGGTTACAGAGATTACTCTTTTATCCCTCCAAAGACAATATTTAATGTAACATAAATAATTTAATATAATAAAAATCATAAAAGATTTTTTTTGTTTACTGGACTTGTGAGAACATGTCACTAAAGAGGTGTCCCCACATGCCTTGGTCTGGCAGCTAAGAAATCTTCTCTACCCTGGGGGTGGGAGGGGAAAGAAGACCTCTAGCCAGAGAGATTTACAGCATCACTGGCGCAAAGAAAACTAATTTTGTTAAGAACAACAAGAACAATCTGCAATTATAAACCAGAAGCGCACCTGGGTAGCAGAGCAACGCACGTAGTCAGGAGGCAAACCAAGTAAAATATCGGATCCATCATGTGCTTTTCCATGATCCAGTAAGGATTTGATGACGGGTTGCGGGTTTTGCAGGTTGCCCCAAAAGCCAGAGAGAAGACAAAGTACAACAGGATGCTGCCAGCTATAACTGCTGCGTGTATCCAAGTCTGCAATTCAGAAAGGGAAAGAAATCCAATTCCAGCTGCGAGCAGGAAGACCAGGAAGACCCGTAACACCCGTCTGCGTGCACACGCGCGTGCACGACCACGCACACTCCTCCTCCAAGGACAGCTGCTAAATGTAACAGAGCATAGATCTGTTCAGATAATATTCCAAATTTTATACAAAGCATTCCAGGAAGAATGGAGCCTTCTTCCTATGGCTCATTAGGTAACCCAGCCATTTAATGTTTTTTATTCAACTAAACGCTACATTCTATGAAATCTTTTTATTCCTTTGTGAAAGACATTTTTTTGTGCCATTTGCCTCAGATGACCACCTCATCCCCTGGCAGCAAAAAAGCCTTCTCAAGCAAGAAGGAGGCGAGATCTTCACATGGGACCACCCTTATTTACGTACCTTGCTTGAGACACTGATTAACTGTTTTACATTGGAGTTTTCTGTAATTTTATACCTAAATGGCTATAATAGTTGCTACAGAAACAGCTCTATCATTGGTCTGACAGCTTACATTCAAAAATGCCAAATAAAACCCATTTAAGCCATGTTTTACTACATGTTTTACTAGCGTGGATACACTCATGCTACCCATAAATTCTCAATAAAGACATTTTTATCACTGCTGCCAAGCTCCCAAAAGAACAATGAAAAGATTGAATCACAACTTGAAATTTCATCTGTTACGAAACAATCCTAAAAAATATTTTTCAAAAAAAAGAGTAAAAAAAAACAAACATCAATCTGTGTCCTTCTACTGTAAATATTACTGTATTTTCTTTAATATTATGCAAAATAGCCAAGTGTTACCCTTGTAAGGGCTGTAAATTTATCCAAGCTAATGCAGATACTTTAGCTTGCACAGACTTAATTGGAAACGGGAACAGCATTCCTGTAGCATATCGGTTCTCTAGTTCTGGCATCAAAATACACCTCGGAATCATTTCTCCTGGCCACAGAGCAGATCATTAGTTCAAAAATCATTCAAAATCATTCAAGCATTCAAAAATCAACAGTTCGTGTGGTTGTCATCGAGATGCAGGCTCTGGGAACTGATGAAGGGTCAGTAGGTCACTTTGGTTTTGTTTTACCATTTGCAAAACTAAACTGGCATCCCATAAACCACCGTACCCTAAAGAGGCAGGATCCTTTCACTACTGACAAATAATTCCGAGGCCAAATTTTGTTACTTTTAGTCATTCAAGTCATTCTATTGGCCCTCAATGACAGGTGCACTAGGAGACCTCATATAAGCAAAATATTTAGGTTTTGGCTCCTCTATACTTACGCTGTTTTGTATACGAAGCTCGCTCTTCCCTTTCATTTTAAGGAAAGCAGTCTGCACAAACACTGCTAGGAACGTACTCTTCTGGAAACAAAGTACTCACCACAGACTTGCACTCGATGAGAAGGTGGAACAGTATGATGAAGAGCGCTGCTGTGTTTATAGGGTTTCCGAAAGAAAAAATGTCTATGTCTGAGCCATAGTAGGTCTGTAAAGAAAGACAGAGATCAGCGTTATATACTCTTTACGTATAGCCCTAATACACAGAGTGGCATCAATAGTTTCGATACCATACACGTTCGCATGCACACAGTTCAGCTCAGCTCCAGCGATGATCCCGTTAGTACACATTTATATACAAGGAAGTAAAATCAAACACTTCATTTCATTCTCTAATTTGCCTGGGTTTTTAGTACATCAAAATGTACGGAAGTATTTCATATCCAGCACTTACGAAGTAAGGCACGAAAAAGCAAACGAGACTTTGGTAAAAAGCATCCAGCAAGGTTATCCAGAAAGCTGAAGGCAAGTAAGCCTGTAAGGAAAAAAAAAAAGATAATGTCATTGAAACAAATTGAACAAATTGCTGCATCTTTAATTAGCATTAATTTGGATTTGGGGAAAGATTATCTGCAGAAGTAATTCCAGCTAGTTTCCCAATGAAGAGGCATCTTTTGTGTGATGACAGTAAGAATGAAGAGCTCACTCCACACCCGTAGCCAACTGTTGGTATTTAAACCAGCAGCCAGATCTGGGAACGCTGATACTACAGCGTTTCTGCCGGGACACACCTGCCAGAGCCGACCCTGAGCACTAAGGCAGGGAGAAGGCTGGGGGACAGTGAACTGCCACCGCTGAATGCCAAGTCCCACTTTCTTCTATCTCCACCCCCTTTCTTTATGGTACACGTGCTTCCGCCTCGTAATTGCGCTGGCTGATTGCTGCCTGCAGACCCGACTCCTCTGTGAGCTCCCTTAACTCACTCGAATGTAAGAAATCTATTTCTCCTGGAATGACACGTGGCTGTTTCAGTGAGTTAAATCAGCTCCTGGAAGGATCTGATGGGACAGCCAAGCTGGCGTGAGGAAGGCAGTTTAATTCTGTGGGTGAAAACAGGGGATGGGAAGAAAAGAAGGGAGAAGAGGAGCAGGAATGAACCTTCCTCACTCAGCGGCAGCAAAGCGCCACGAGAGCTCAGCCGCTTAGGAAAGCGTGGCTGCCTGTGCCCTGGCTCAGATACATCCCATTCCATCGGGCACTAAACTGAGAGACACCCGTGAGCAGTCCGGTCACCCAGGACTTCCTCTGCTATTAGTGGAGGTAGATGGCTTTCTCCAAAAAGCCATTCGGCCGTTTCAAGAACTGAACTGCTCTCCGGAGAGGGTGTGGGAAACCTATCTTATTTGCCTGTCAGGGAAGGGCTTTAAATTACTGAAGATGAACCCAAGTTACTGCCCATTGCTACAGCTGGTACAGAGCTGTGCGATGCATGAATTCTCATCATGTTGCCTCAGAACCTTCACCTCAGCTCAGGTGACCGTACGTGTCCTGGAGATCAAAACAAAAAGCCAAATCCTGAGGCTTTGTCATGTGTACTTAATCAAAACTCCCTGTGACTGGCAAAGCACAGACCTGCTCCTGCCAGTCAGCAGAGGTTTGGACCGGTACCAAAAGAATACTTAGTTTTGCAAAAATATCATAAACCAAGAAACATAAAATATTTAAGAGTATGTAAAAAAGAAATGTAAAAGTCTGCAAACAAACCAAACGAACTGTCCCCTCGCTGTATACCCTTCCTTCCCTTCTAACGCAGACCTAGACTTCTGCCAGGTTGTGCAGATGAGACTGCACAATGAACACACAACATGTCATAGCTTGGTTTTTTTACTAGTATTTGATAGACTAGACTAGACTACACTAGACTAGAATAGAAGAGAACATTTCAGTCGGAAGGGACCTACAACAATCATCTAGTCCAACTGTGACCACTTCAGGGCTGACCAAGTTAAAGCGTGTTATTAAGGACATTGTCCAAATGCCTCTTGAACATTGACAGGCTTGGGGCATCGACCACCTCTCTAGGGAGCCTCTTCCAGTGCTGGACCACCCTCTTGGTTAAAGAAATGCTTCCTAATGTCCAGTCTGTTACTGAAAGGATAATGATCATAGACAAAATGGTGAGTTTTACGTGACTCATATGCTCAACGTTTCCTCCCTCTGGGCTACTAGTATCTGTACTGTCTCAGGCTCAGTATGGCACTGCCTTCAATTGTTATAATAAAAATATTATTTTAATTAAGTGTTAAATTAAAAAAAAAGATAAAAGTTAAAATTATGCTAGAATTCATGCTAGGCAAAGCAGAAACCAGGAAAAAGCTTGCTGATTTATATAATTTTGGTTTAGAAACTACCCCCTGCTCCCTGCGGTTTTCTTTGTTAAATGTTTGGATGGAATTTACTTATAGAGCAGATATGATGTATAATGTGTTCAGATGGGAGAAAAGTGCCACTGGCAAATTCCAGAACATACCCATATGGGGAAAGAACTCTGAATGACGGAACTTTCTTGGGGATTATTTGAACCGAATCTGCTCTGGTTCTTATCCATTCCTCATTATTTTGGCAGATGAGACCCTTATATGACAGTGAAAAAATAGTATCTAGTGCCCTTATCTTTAAAAGTAAGCCCAGATGCTCAAAAGAAACCAATTTTGAGGAAGCAGGTTGACAGCTGGGGCAGTGAATGAGGTGAACGTGCTGGTAACAATATTTATCAGTACACTGCTTCAACTGAAGTCCTTAATTTCTCTTATCATCCAAATGTCCAATAAAATTGGGTGTACGGCTGAGAAGAGCCTATAAAAAACTTCTGAGAAAAAACAGCTTTTATTTGTGCACATATTGCACAGGCCTAGATGTTTTTCTAATAGAGAAAGTGGTTTTAAACTTCATGTTTGCCTGAAGTGAACCATGAAGGAGGGAAAGGCAGAAATGGCTCAAACGCTGACCATTTCAATTTGCTTCAGGCCAACCATTCTTCAACCTACCACAGATTTCTGGCTCATCATGTAGAGCTGTGGGAGCTGCAAGAGTATCTCCGCAGACACATCTTTGTCCAAGACACCATAAATGATGGGTGGCACCGACGTAAAAAGGAGATTGAAAAGAATCAAAATCCAGTAGTCAGTCATGGATGTGCCCGAAAACCCACAGAAGAACTGGTACCAGAACAGGAGATTCACATAGGCCTGAAAAGTCAAAGATGACACGGTAAAACGTGACCTCTTGACAAGTGTTTTAAAAGCCAGCAGGAAAATGGGTGGATCTAAGGTCTGGTTACAGTAATCTGTGGAAAATTAAGTATAAATGATGTGGAATTCATGCCAATCCCACGCTTTGGAATTACATTTGACTAGCACACAGCTTTACATTTCAAAACTGGACATGACTTTTTTTAAATAGTCATGCTGCCACCACATCAGTGATGCTCGTTACCCACTGTTTAATCAAATCAGACAATGGCTTTGAGTGGGAAATTCAGTCCAAGGAATAAGAGTCTCTGGTCTCTGCAGACATAAGTGGGAAACTAAATTGTTTGACATATGCTTTTCGTGTCTTTTTGAACACATTCACAATAGAAACTTAAAAAGAATATAAAGCCCCACTAAACCCTTCAGCGTTCCCAAACAGGCAGACCGTGATTTCTCTGAACGAGACAGCTACATACCACGTTCTTGTAGAAGAAGTAAAGCACCATGTTGGTAAGTCTGGTGTAACACCAGTGACCATGGACAAGCAGCAGCTTCCTGAGGTGTCGGAACTGAGAGATTGCAAAGTCACTTGCCATCACAGCCTGCAACGCACATGAGGGAAAGGGTATAAGATAAGCTTCAGATACTGCCAAGTCAGCAACTTGCCTACTGTTGGAAATTCTTATTTTATGATTTTTTATACATAGTGCTTACGGTCTTATCCTCACTCAGCTCTGAGTCCCCCCACACCACGTTTTACACTAACACACACGGCTCAGCCCAGCCCAGCATAGGCAGGAACACGTCTGTCTTTATTATCACCCCACAATTGCACAGAAATCACTGATGCCTCGGCTGCTTGTTTCCTGGCAGGACAGGAGTAACAGGGAGTTGGATGACAGGCAGCAAGCTCTGCTGTTTGGAACCTGAACCCCTGCAGCATTCAGCTTCCGAGCGCTCCTGGAAGAGCGCTGAGGGCTGGGTGTGAGCTCGGGCTGCCAACTCTCGCCCGTGTAGGGTAACGGACCGTGGAGCCAGTGGGCCTCCAGGGTAAACTCTGAACTGACTTAAAATGGAATCTGATGTCATTTCCAGCTGTCTCTGTATACGCTACCTGCATGCCTTCTTGGCCTGATATCCCCACACCAGTATCAGCCACCTGGATCATACTGACGTCATTGGCACCATCCCCTACAGAGAAAAGGAAAGAGGGAAAACAAAAACTAACTTCCCTTATTTGGAATGCAATCTGGGGACAGCTTTGCTGACTACCACATCGCCATGGAGGTGGCCGGAAAAGACAAATGTACAAGAACACCAGACGCTTCAGAGAAAAACATCTTTATGGCCAGTGCAGCCTATGGAAAACCTACGGAAAGCAGGATGAGGAAGCAGAAGGCCTGACTCAACTGAGCTACATTCTCCAAATGGACATTAGCTGCTCTTTTTGTCAGAGTTTAGCTGGTATGCTGGAACAGAAAAAACCCTCCCTATTTTGGGGGGTTGTGGAGAATGACAAGGAAAAGCCCCTTACTTGCTCCTTTGGATGTGTTACTTAACACTGTGCACGGCTGCTGCTTTGCTTCAGATTACCATGAGTAAGTATACGGACAAAATTTGCTAGTTCAGAAGACTAACATCATCTTATGGCAGAGACAGCTACGATTCAAAGGCTTATCTTCCTTGTGAAGGAAATTTTGTGACAGACATTCACAAAAACATAGGAGAGAAGAAACTGGCTTCTACTTCTTTGCAGAGAAGAGAAGGTGACCACAGGACTCACCTACAGCCAACGTCATTGCCTTTAGTTTGCTTCGCACCAGCCTGACCAGGACACTCTTCTGCAGTGGCGTGGCTTGGCAGCAGATGACAGCCCGACATTTTTCTGTGAGTTCCAAGAACATATTCTGTAGGCTGTCATGAAGGACATGCTCTAAAGTCCTTCCATCAATAACCAGGCCTGCACTGAACCCTGGAGCTTGGGTGGAGAGACTTGCAGAGACATTCCCTAGTTTCTGACTGGGCTTTTTTTCTGCAGAAGTATTCTTCTGGATGCCCTCTAAAATTTTGCTCATCACCAAGGCGCAGGCATCCTAATTAAAGACAAGAGAAAGGCAACTTATTAAATACTGTTTGTGTTCTGGCTTCCATTTCAACTTATAAAATACATATGGAGAAAAGGTCAAATGCTGCCCTTGTGTAGCGTTTCACTTGAATCCAGAAAGGCTCAGACATGAGGCTGAATAACACTTTAAAAATCACAAAAGATGCAGTCTGTTGTTAATAAAAGGGCCTGTGATTTAACATTGCTTAAGTAGATCGGCTTGGGTATTGTACTAGGAGAAGGGAAAAAAACTGAAGCAAATCAGAAAATGTTCACAGACAAGCAGAAAGAAACAACCATCAAGGATTCCGTAATATACATACAGCTTTGACAGAAGACTCCTGCTCTCTGCCTTTTTTTTTGTCTGGCATGAAAAGCCAACAGTGCATTTCCAATCAGATTATAAGTGAGCTGCAATGAATTACTGAAGAACTGGCCTTGTGGAATTTTTTACCTTGTCAGAGTCAATATAAGACGCCCAAAAGACTCCTGATATCAATGTATGTAATGCACGCCATGTAGAAGAAAATACATTTTATTAAATATTCTCATTATTTTACTTTGAAATGCAACAGTATGAAATCCTGACTATTTTTTACTTCGAAGCCCTGTTAGAGGGAGGATGAGCACTTCTGCAAAAGGGGCTCAGTTCTCACTGTTAATTAAGACACTCATTCCCCAGTAAGAAAAAAGGAAGAAAAAAGTGTTAGTGAAAAATCAAACCCCAAGCTTTCCTCAGACACAACTAGACTAGAAATCCTTTCTTTTTCACTCTATTTTCCTCACAGTTACCACCTGCCACACAATCTTTGACGGCAGATATAAACTGGATTTCTAAAGTAACATATAAGCAGAGAAGACAAAGAGAAATGAAGAGTCTTAGAAAAACCCTCCAGTCCTTTAGAGAAGTCTTAGATTTCATGTCTCTGCTCGGAGGAAAGACATTTCATATGTCAGCTTTACCAGTTACAGTAAGTTACATCTTACGAAACCCAAAATTGATAAAAATCAAAGATTTGGGAAACAGCTGGTTATAAGCATCCGCAAGAGGACACAATGAAGAAGTAGGATTAAGCTTGTCACCCAAACCAGCAGCGTTTTTAACCTCTCTTTTTCACATGATTCAGTTACTGGGTGGTGGGGAGAAGGTGGCTTTTTCTCTGATAAAACTGTTGGCAGATCAGTTTTCTTGAATAGCGTGTGATGTACTTCAATGAGACAATTCTTTGCACATTTATGCAAGACAAGCAGGGCTGAGGGAATATATTACATAAAGCAGCACAAAACTTAATTCAATAGAATTTGCATGACAATAATTCTTAAATTGCTAATATGCTTTAACTCACAGCCGTTTGAAATCTCTAATAAGATGTGAAGCATGTCAACTCTCTAACCTACCACAAAGAGAAATTAAGCAGTCTATTCAATTAAAATAATTAATCATCATTTAGGGGCAGTATATAAAGAAACAGATGTTACATACATACAAAGGATTTCATATTTTACCCGCAAGGAAGCAAACTGTCAGTTTTCCAGTACTTTCATCTTCCAAGAAATTATGCTGCCTTTGGTCAGTTGGGAAAGCAGAGAACATTTTAGGGTTTTATTGTGCCGCCCTGTGATATAGCCTGGCTCAATTATTCAGCAGAGGAAAAAAAATAAATAATTAAAGAAAAGTGTAATTTTCCACTCACCCTACTCTGTGATTTCAGAGTGAAGATTCTGTCATCTGGTTCCAGCAGTTTACAGGCATAGGCGATGTTGACAGCTGTCTCTCTCTTGTCACCTGTCAGCATCCATATTTTTATCCCCGCTTTCCGTAATGCCTGTATTGTGTCTGGAACACCCTCCTGCAGGCGATCTTCAATGCCAGTGGCACCTTAATTTAGATAAGCAGGAGGATCAGTGCTGCTCTATTTCCAAAACCAAAATGCTGCAAGAGTTACAGGACAAGATGGTCCTCTGTGTGTACCCACATCCCAAAACGGACACCCTACTGGGACATGCTTGGGAATGCCTCCCTTCCACATCTTTCTGTCCCAGAGCCCACCACATGTGAGATGGATGACACACACCCTCGGTTACAGCCTCAGGGGCCTCCAACTCTTCATAAGACTCTTTTAAACCAACTTTTCACATTCTTATGGTTGTTTCATCCTGTAGTGGCTCTGGGGGACAGACTCCCAGGCTTCTCATGACAAATACACTCCATTATTCCCTCTCCCTCCTACCTCGGACTACCCCAAACTTTCTTTAACATATCACCTCAATCTTTCCTACCTCAAGGCTCACTGCTCTAGGACAAGAGGAAATGGCATAAAGTTGCACCAGGGGAGGTTTAGATTAGATATTAGGAAAAATTTCTACACTGAAAGGGTTATTAAGCATTGGAATAGGCTGCCCAGGGAAGTGGTGGAATCACCATCTCTGGAGGTATTTAAAAGACAGGCAGACGTGGTGCTTAGCAATATGGTTTAGTGATGGTTTGTTGTCAGTGTCAGGTTGATGGTTGGAGTCAATGATCTGAAAGGTCCCTTCCAACCCAGGCAATTGTATGATTCTATAATTCTCTTCCTTATTCTCAACTCCGCTCTAGGCTGAACTCTATAACTCTTGTCCCAAGCCTTCACCTTTTCCACACCAAAGTCCCCTCTTCTTATACTTTTGCACACTGCTGCAAAGACCTGCCATTCACCATCAGCTTTCCCAACTGCTCACGGCTGCAGTACCTCCTGCTCCAGGTCCTTTCAATCCACAGCACTAAACTCTGTGTTTTGCTCTCCCTCCTGCCCACACTGCCTACCTTGACATTCTCCCCCTCGGGGAGGAAACCCCTGCTCTAACACAGTGGCTACAGAAAGACTTTCAACAAAAAAATACAGAGACTTTAGCAGAGATATCCTCTTTTCCGGTGTGCGCAGCAGGCAGACCTGTGTCCCTAAAACCAGCTTACAAGATCATCTGCTCTGGTAAGAATGAGGTAACACAACATGAGCATAAAGCAGAACCATCTCTGAAGAGCTGCAGTGCCAGTGTTTTACTACGGTACAGGCCATTTTCACGGCTTTTTCACAATACAAATGGTACTAAATCATAACCAGGAGACGTGGTTTGGCTTGTGGGATTCTGAGGCTAAGAGAGTTTCTCAGAGAGAAACTTCAGCCAGTTGCAGCTAGGTTCAGTCTGAAAGACAAACAATAAAAAAAAAAAAAAAATTTCCAAGCAAAGCTTTCCCTCTTATCGCGTTTCTGGCACGGGACTCCAGACAGCAATTCGTGCATAAAGCGCTGACTGTCACGTGGGGATGGGTAAGAGCCAAAACATCAGGCAAGTTTCTGACGCTGCAGCGATTTCTTCAGTCAGTAGCTGCCAACAGGGCACAGAGCTCACGGTCCCTGGTCACCGGGAAGATGAAAACCTCCAGGACCTTGCTCTGCACTCTGCCTACATTTTGATGCAAGTCAGCAAAAGAGGCAGGAAGGAAGATGCTTGCTCTATCTGATGCAAGCTTCTTTGAGAGACGCTGCCAGGCACCGAGGGAGGGCAGAAAAATGTTGCTTCCACTTGGGCGCTCTATACGCTTAACACTCCCCTTCTGAGATACTTGATTACTTCCTAACGCAACGGAAGCCAGTTTCTATATGTAAACTAAGCATAGATCTGGATCTCAGCCGTGAAGTGCTGCACATTTAGGGCTATTCTTTCCAGAAACAAGATTTCCATTCAAATAAAGGCCTGAGGCTTTATATACAGCCATACAGGTTTCACACTTGCCTACGCAGTGGACTACAAGCCACTGCTGTCCTCCACGAATCTGGCAATACTGAGATGATTTGACTTTTTGCTTCTTGTTCTTTGAGGAAAAAGTCTTCATTTCTCAGTCCTAAGAGGACAGTCAGAGTTAGGGCTGCAGCTACACCAGGTAATGCTTATTTAGAAAGCAGAGGAAGGCTCAGAGAAGCAGAGTGAGAAGTAGTATGTTCTACTTTGTAATATAAGTAGTTCTACTCTGCAGATCACAATGTACACATGCCCCAGAGAGGGGTAACTAAGCTGGCAGAGGTACTGAAAGCCAGCACCTTGGCAGTATGAAGCCATTTATCCTTCTTATTCTCACTCCTATTTAATGTTAGAGCTAACCCATATTGCTTGCTGTTCCACCACAGACATGAGATGAAAAAATGCCTTGGCCTGCAGGACAGCAGGGCTCCACAGCACCAAGACTTCCTTCTGCTGACTCAAGGATACCTGTATAGCACATCATCCCTTAAAGCTACAGCAGCTGGCAGCACTGCTTGGGCTTCTCTCCAGAAACTGTAGCCAGTAATCCCAGAATTCCTTTTAGTATCACGGTTTATGGCATTTGCCCTGAGCAGATGCGGCACAAAATGAGGGAAGTAACACCTTTCCGCAAAATAAGATCTGTCTCTCTTCAGCTTCTAGCATAAGCTGTCTTTACCACCACAATCAGACCTTTGCACTTTGTTTTCCAAACATTATTTCCTGGGCGGTCCTCCAGAGCTATTATCCCAGGCTGCCTGCAGTTTACCTTTTTACACATCTACACCAAACATTTTTCATTTCGTTTTGGCCTCCCCATTTCCGCGCAGCTGAATGACCATCAGAGGAGCAGCTCCTGCAGGAGCAGGCCTGACTTCTCATCTCCGTGTTACTACAGCAGGACACAGCACAAGCACATCTCCTGTGCCACACATGCAACAGTGATGGAAAACATGCCCAGAAATGGGATCCCTGGGAATGTTCGCCCAGGCAGGCTCTGATTTGTTATTATCACTTCACGTGCTTATTATGATGACACTTAAAAACTCTGGTGAGTACAAAAAAGAAACACAAGGGAAAAAAAAAAAAAGGTCAGTAAAACTTTACCCTTTACAAACAACAGAAGAGCACTACCTGTCTTCAGTGTTTTACAACTAGAGCAAACTTACCAGCAAGATTTATGAAAATTCGGGAGTGACAGTAAATTCTAGGTCTGTAGAAAGCTATGTGCTACACAAACTGCGGTTAGCACAGCTCTCTGCAAGTAAATTCCAATTATGAACATCATAAGCAGTTTCCTGGGAGTTACTGCATTTTCTACCTACCGAGCAAAGTTAGTTCAGTCTCAAGCTTGATGGCAGATTCAAGCAGCAGCTCCTCCCTATTGTCAATACTGGTTTCTGCTAAAAAACGATGATTTAACCACTCTGCATATTCTGCATCACTCATCACCTACAGAGGGAGAGAAAACATACGGCATGTTTCTATACTGTATTTTCAAAGGCGCCTGAAAAGCGTCCTCACAGTTACTTCTGCTGCCCGCGTACCCCACCCAGAAGCACAGCCCCTGGCAGTGCGTTATTTACGTGTCCCAGCATTTCCATGGGTTTAGTACGATGGTCACAGTGTTGGATCACTTTGCCAGGCTTCATAGCCCAGGTCACCCACTGCACCCTGCGGGTTCCTGGAGCTGCCTGACAGATTCCTGTGTAGAGGGAAGGTAGGCAGGCCCATGAGCGGAGCATACTCCCCCTGCTGCTCTTTCATTGTAGCGCTGACACCGCCACGGAACCACTGCACAGCCGAGTACAGCTTGGTGAGTGTCCCGCTACACAACCTGTACTCGCACTTTGCATAAGGCTTTGTAAAGAGGTTTCTTGCCTGTTTCAATCCCTGCGGAATTTCACTTCTGAGCAGCTTTGAATTTAAAATGGAATCTCAAATCTTCACTTAAGTTTTATGTGTGACACTGCAAACTGTTTGTGAAACCCAATAAAACAGGTCTGACTTCATTTGTTTCCTGTGTCTGGAATTCCAATCAGGGAAAGTTGCAGACAAGGAGACTTGCTCAGGACTCTCGAAGAAAAATCAGGCTATTTGACACCTCTGTTTTAGAATTAGGCTATTAAGTTCCTTGGCATCCTAAACTGACAACAGCTATGACAATCTAACAGAAGTCAGGAATTGATGCCGGTCAACTTACAAACTCCTCCAGAAAGAATATATGGATAAACAAAATGTGGCAATGGAAGCACCTGTTTAGAAGCGGTGATGTCTGCTCCACTGGTGATACCACTCAGCCTGGCCACAAACTGTAAACATTCTTAAAAAACACGTATTAAAAGGAATACCTTCTTAGCAATGCACAGAGTGCGCAGTCCTCTTCTGGCATAGTCATCCAAATGCTTCTGAGTTCTCTCTTTAATCTTCTTTTGTTCCATTTCTGAATTATTAGTACCTACACACATAAAGCAAAGAAAGCAAATTAAATGTGCATTCTTAGGCTAAATTTAGTGGAAAATTTTGACAGTCTAAGAACATGTTTTAAAAATACCAAAACATTAACAGGTTTTATTTTAACTACGAATGTATCTTTATGTTTGCACAATGTACCGTGGCTGTATCTACAGTGAGCATACAGTGTGCCAGTCATCACAAGCAATGAGGGGGAACCCATCTGGTACTGAGAGATCTTTGGATCTATCATCTTTGGATGCCACTAGCATATCAAAATGTTTCTCTAAAATAGAATTATTTTCCAAGATGAACTGGGCCACAGACACCTAAGCAGCTGTACTGTCACTGGTCTAATGGGAGGGAGCTAAAAGGGCAGTAAGCAAGCCTTTACAAATAACTTCTTTATATTACTTTCCAAACCATTAAAAAAAATCCTTGGAACATCTTCTGAACGTAAATATATTTAGGTATTTATTTCTAACATACACAGATAATACTTCCTCTTTACTGTCTTCAGTTAAAAACCAATGACTGTTCGCTACAGTGTATGAATAAATCAGTTAGTGCTTAAACTACAGGGTACATCCATCCTGTGGCATATTCAAAAAACGTTCATCCCTGAACAGGCCCACCAGGAGGCACCACACAACTTTACAGATACTATTGTTACACCTAGAAACACAGAAACAGTCAGTAATCGAGGGGAAAAAACCTCAAAAAGCACTGATAGGCAACATCTGCTACCGATACCTCTCTCCAACAGCTCAGAAACACGAACATTGGTAAAGGCTAGAAAGTATCTCATTCTAATAAACACGTCTCATCATGTAGCAGATGCCAATTATTCAAGCAGATGACCTTACTTTATAACGGGAAATACTTCAGTTGGCTCCAAAGGCTCTGCTTAGACACCATTAAATCCTTTGAATAACAGCTGCTTCTCTCTTCTCAGCCATATCCAGGTGACAAGCAACACTACCTTTCTGGGTTCCCTCTAAGGAACTATTCGCAGATAATAGTTCTGCTGGGTCACTTGTCTCTTCTCATCAATCAGGCCACCTGTTCAACTCTACTGGAGAATGACAAAGGTGAGCAAAGAATTACAAGTTCTATAGATACCTTCAGATGCAGTTCTCAACAAATCCATCATGACTGAGTCTGCACCTTTTGTGTACACCACCACTTTACCGGAGACTGGATGCCGAACCACCACTGACATCCTTTTCCGCACCGAATCAAAAGGCAGGATATGCAAAAGCTGAAACGTTAAAGATCCCAGACCTGCAAAGTCCACAGTTACCTGATCTGGAGTCCTAGACTGTAAAATACATTTGTAAGCCCTAGCAGCATGAACCAAGGCAGCTTCATCTGGACTCTCGGCTTCATAACACAGTTTAGACAAGGGAGACAGTTCAACAGAGGAGGCAGCACTGCTGTCTTCACAGCCAGCAGCTACATTCACCATATCTAGCTCTTGAGGCACTTGGGAATTTTCTGGGCTCTCAGCATCGTGAGGCTCAGCAGCCCTTTGAGCAGCTCCATCCAAAGCAGGTGAAGCCAGTTTCATCCTGAAAATAGACAGTTTGCTCACAAAACTGTTGGGGCTTTCAGGTGATGACTCTTTCACACTTGGAGCTGGGGAGGAACTTAGTCTCCGGACTGACAATCTCTGGAACATCTGCCTGATTTCCTCAAGTGATTTAAGAGGCATCCTACCCAGCGAGGAGATTCGCATCTGGGACAGAACAGTTAGAGAAAACATTTATGTTAAATTCTTCATATTTTATTACAAGACAAATTACAAACTATGAATGTTTCTTAACGAATGTAGTATTTTAAAATTTACCAGGAGTTTGATTCCTTGTATTAAAGATAGTCAGTTCAATTAAACATATAACCACGAGCACACCAAACAGCCTCTGTAAGAGCTTTAATATTGCAACCAAAAGAATTGTAAGAATACTTCAGATCTGAAAATTGTATGCATTCCAAGTCTGATTCATGACTCCATGTAATAATTCTCTTTAGAACTGTTTCAGTAATGAAAGTTAGTATCACAATATAACTTTTAAAAGTGGCACATGGAGCTAAACGCTTAAAACCTTGTTCTGAATTAGCAAGATATTTGTGAAGAATAAACCAGCCCCATACCCTTCACAGTAAATAGCTACAAGTACTGTTAAAAATACAATACCTTATCAATACTTTATTTCCTCTCTTTTTTTTTCTACTAGAGGAGAAAAGAATAATTTTTTAAATGTCCATTAATTGTTTTTTCCTTTTGTAATCAAAGCAAAGGGAGCTCATTTATTTATGTACATGGCCAAATAGCCAAAAATAAGGCCTTCTTACCTTCTGACGTGGCTGATTGGGGACTGAAACTACAACAGTATTACAGATTGCCAGAGCAAGAAAGAAGTCAGCGATGTACATTGTCTCCAAAGATGACTCACTGCTACCTTCTGATTGTTGATAGGAATGAGAAGAAATTCGGCTGAACTTCTCCAGCAGATGTGTGTCTGGTACAACATCCGTTTCCTATTGATGAAATGAACAAACATGCCCATTAGGATATAAACTTAATCTCAGTCTCTGCAGGCTGAATCAGTTACAGATGAAAGAAGTGTAGAAGCTCATACAACTTCCCTCCTGTTAGATGCTGAGTTGGTTACACTAAGAAATAGAGGAACACTCTGGTATCTTCACTGCCTTGTGCTCGCCCATTAAAAATGGCAAACTTCGTGCCCAGAGAGGTCAACAGCAGAGCCTTAGTTCATAGACACTTCAACAGAGACTAAGTATGATGAATGCTACTTAGACACCTTCAGGTACAGAAGCCTGAGTTTTAACCTCTTGTAACCTCCAATAAATATTGGTCACCTAGGTATTTTCTTTAAAAAAAAAAAAAACAAACCAAAAGAAAATGCTAGAAACTTCTTACAACAAAAGAACAAACTGCTATTAAGATGAAGCTGGTCATTTTAGCTGGAGTGGTCATGGACTCACAGCAGCAAGAACCAAAGTATACACCTTTGTGGCCTAACAAAAATCTGCAATGCCAGCTGCAAATAGGATGCAGCCAAGCAATCATGGGAGGCTCTGGTTTTCATGGGAGAGAGAAAGGATTTCTTAAGTGACAAGCACCCTGATCAAATGGCGGTAAAAAGATATTCCGTCATGAGTTACTTCATGAGAAGAGAAGGCTCTGGGAAGACCTTACTGCGGCCCTTCAGTACTTAAGGGGGTCGTACAGGAAAGACGGGGACAAACTTTTTAGCAGGGCCTGTTGTGATAGGACAATGAGAAATGGCTTTAATCTGGAAGAGAGAAGATTTAGACTAGATCTAAGGAAGAAATTTTTAACAATAAGGCTGGTGAAACCTGGGCCAGGTTGCCCAGAGAGGTGGTAGATGCCCCATCCCTGGAAACATGCCAGGTCAGGTTGGATGGGGCTCTGAGCAACCTGATCTGGTTGAAGATGTCCCTGCTCATTGCAGGGGAAGTTGGAGCAGGCGACCTTTGAAGGTCCCTTCCAACCCAAACTGTTCTATGATTCTGTGGTTCTACTTCAGACATCTAGCACCAAAACCAAAAGCTTTTACTTACAATGGGGCTGCTGAAAGCAACGTGTCCTGAGCGGGGAACATCACCTGCTCCATCTTCCCTTCCTAGTGCAGGGTAGCTCCCAGACAACTCATTCAAAGACTTTCTGTTCAAAGGTTCATTCACAGCTCCGCAGTCGAGTCCCTGCTGTTTTGACACGTGGGTCGAAGAGCCACACTGACGATCAGCTGAATCCTCGTCCTCTGAATCCAGCTCTTGATAGGACTCCAACCTCTTTGCTATGGAAAAGAAAACGATCAATTATTGGCCCATAAGAAAAAAGACACTTGTCTAAAACATTGCCTGGACGTTCAGGAAACAAAATTTTAAAGTAAGGAATTTAGTACATAGTACATGTGACCTCTGTCCGAAGCAACATCTGTGGCACCTCTTATAACACCATGCTGCACTGCTGCCATGGTCTAAAAGGCACATGTTGCTTTAGACAGAACAGTGCATGGGGGCACCTACATGGAGGATTTTACTGAATCACAGTCGTTGCTGTTGTGTGCTGCCCTCGTGCATCCCTGGGCAATACAGATATAAATACAGAAATATATGTGCAGACTAAGTGGCTTGTATGCAAAGGACTGTGCTGTCTTGTACTGTAACTCTTACCACGTGTAGCAGGAGCCTTGCAAATAGCAGCTCAAAGCAACTGAACAAATGTAAAACAGGACTAAAACACAGGACCTGCAAGATATTTCAAACTGATTTTCAGGACTTACATAAGTTCTAGATTTGTTAGGAAGAAGCACATGCTTACCCTCCAGCTAAAAGATAGGGCAGAATGGGAAATAATTATGAACATAATTAACACACTAATATTTTTGGAAGATAACTCTAAGTGAACTACTAGCAGAAGTACATGGTAGACACACTTTCCCTGGCACAATGAGACCTGGATCAGCCACAACTACATCATTCACACTGCTCTTTAATTTATGTCTTCTGAAATACTTTTACTTCCTTTAGGAAATACTCTGAAAACACATTCTACTTTTATTTAAGTTGTTCATTCACCAAGTTTGAAACTTAAAAATATTTCTTCTCACTTTGCTGTTGTCATCCTTCCCAGTATAACTAAGCAAAACCACAGAAGCACCTGGACACTCGCACCATAAAATGTTCAAAATATGTGCAGAAATTACTGTAAAAATGGATGTCACCATCTGCTCCTGTGACACAACAAAAAGAAGGGCTGAATCGATTCATTGACGTGGCCAGCAGGGTGTGCCTTTCGCTCGCAGTTGTGAGCAGCTCTATCTGGCAGCAAAGCCACCAAAACCACAAAGTGGGGTTTAACACACAGCTGGGCTTCACATGTCCATCTGTCAGCATCTCACCTTCGATCTCACATGAAATACCTGCATTGCCCACCAGCAAAACAGCAAACATCTGCAGCCACTAGTACTTACATAAAGTAATAAAAACTTAGTGGTTTTATCTAATTAATAAAATAGCTAATTGAAGACGAATTTTCTCTTCTGTCTGGAGTTGCACCTTCTCCTGTCTCCCAGAAGGCTCCAAGTAGGCTCTGATGAAATGCACACTGAAAGATGCTACACTCTCAGACAATGAGCCAGCAACTATCCAGTAACACTGCTTGTTGACTTTCTGGCTAGCAATAAACAGGTGTGTAAGATAAAAGTAAGAATACAATAGTCATTATTTTTGATGGAACTGCTTATCTTCGCAGTGTTAACACATACGTGTACACACATCTGCTTGACTTGCACCTTAACATTACTGTTAAAGCTCTGACTTAAACATGTATTTTATCTGGCTTACTGTATCCTCAAGGGCAACAGTATGTTGAATGGAAGCCTTAAGATATACTCCATAAAGGTGGCCAACAGGACGTTTGAACCCCAAAATGCCAGGTAAGCTTTGGGACTCTAGTTAAAAAAAAAAAAAAAAGAGGAAAAACTAGATGGGCAATTTTCCAATGTTTTGGGTTCTGGATATTGCAAGGAGAGAAACAAAACACAGTAGGCATTAATTCCTCCACAGGGAGTAAAGAATATTTTGTTTAGGGTATCAAGTATTTTGGAACTTAAGTAGCTGCAAAGCAGCCCCTTAAGTACAGACTTCGAGTCTCTTAACACACTATATATGAAGGGATCCAAATAATGGGGAAAGATGCACGGCTATTTGTAGGATCTCACACATTCCATGACTGTGTATTGTCACACAAACCTCATCAAGTCCACCAGACCCCTATCAAAACTTTCAGCTTCTCTGAGAGAGAAAACCAACCCATTGCGAACACAGGTTTAGCGTCTTACCATTTTCCTCATGGCAATACTCCTGTCCTGCAATGCTGCATCTCCGAAAAACCATCTTATTTTCAGTGAGGGTTCCAGTCTTGTCAGAGAAGATATACTGAATCTGGCCAAGGTCTTCAGCAATATTCAGTGCTCGACACTGAATTGTTGAGTCTGTTTTCTCATAGTAAAAATCAATGTCATTCTGTATTAAATAAATTTGTCCCAATTTGACAATTTCAATTGAAACATAGAGAGAAATTGGGATCAAGACCTACCAAAATAAAATATGGGAATTAAATAAAACCAAACTCTTTGGCCAGTTGCAAACATGAAGTAGCTCTACTGAAGTTGTAGAGTTACTTCAAGGATATAAATGAGATCAGAATATGACCCATGTTCAAAGCAAAGTTACCTGTAATAAAATGATCATTGTCCAGAACATATTGAACCCTGCTAACGCTGGAGGAATTGATTTCCCATCTGGCTCAGCGATGTTAAAAAAAGGTATTTCTGAATACCTGCTTAACCAAATTCCATGGCCTTGAAAACAAGAACAAGATAAAGTGAGTCAGTTATATGTAAACTGTGTCACAGTTCAAGGTCATGGTGTTACCTCTTACACTCTGCACTTCCTTCTAAGCTTTTAATCTACCATTTTACCTCAAGTTTTTCCTCAACAGGAACACCATTAAAATTAATTATCAATGCACACATGAATAAATACCTTACATGCATTTCTATCAACAGCACATCTCAGACTGAAAGAAATACTAACTACACTTGATAAACATTTTTTCCCCCCAGAGAAACCTCTGGCAATTAATTGTATTATCCCTGCTTGTCCAGATTTTAGTGAAAATGTGAGCACTATGTCATCACTATTAAGTGTAGTCTGAAGAAGTTTTTTTTAAACATTTTAAACACCTTTTTGACTTGTCATAAAAGTTAGTCTGTTTAGATTTACTCAGGCTCACTATTTAATCAGTTCCTAAAATAGCAAGTCCTTAAAACTCCCCACAATGCTGTACGTGCATCTCATGTTACCTGAAAAATCCCAAGAGAAAGTAGGAGTTTTGCAGAGCAATTAGTGAGAGAAAAGAGAAACAGGTTCCAGACCTAAGAACTCACACCAGGAACGTACTTCTTGACCACACTCCAGATTAATCATGATAACATCAACTAAAACCTGGCAGCATCCCCACCTGCTAGGGAACTACACACGGATAAAGAGAGTTTCCGAGATGGGCTGCTAAAATAAATCAGCCTCAAAATAAAACACTAAGCATTGTAGGCTGAGAGAGAGGAAAACAGCAGGAGGCTGCTGATTCTCACTTACCTATTGCACCTGTTAAACACATCAAAATTAGAAGCAAAACACACCAAAGAATATCAGTGTTCACTTTTCTTTCCAATTTACTGCGCTTGTAATGAGGGCCGCTATTATTCAGCATGGCTTTGGTTTCATGACCTGTAAACACAACACAGGTTGGAATTCTCTACTAGCAGACGTCAGAACCACAAGAGATTTATATTTCTAAAGCTCTGGGACACGGGACATTTCTGTTAACTAAAATTTGAACAGATATTATTAATATGAGTAAACTAACTGCTGCTACAATATATGAATTCTGTCCTAAAGAAAACCGAACAAGCTAAACTAAAATCTGTCACGTACACATTGACTTTTAGACTGTCAATAACACTCCTTCCTACAGAAACAATCCAATTTTTGACATTTTCTATATTGTTTCTAATATTTTCTAAAAAACTGTGCACATGCATTACAACTATTGGGCTGGATACATCAAACTGATTAGTTTAAAAACCTCTGCCCTTTGATAAAGAACACTGAAGAACAGCTCCAGCTTCAGTTTTGGAACAGAAAAGAGCGAGTCATGTATCTCCATGTCCATGCAAAACCTGGGTTTACCACCATAACTAATAGATGGGGACAAGGACCTGTTCACATGCAGGAGCTGGTCTCCCATGGATAGTCAGACATATCAGTTCTTTACATTGCTAAAATAGAAACAAGCTTAATCCAGACGTGCATTCTTAACATTTCTAGCTACAGCGGCCTTCTCCTGAATTCAGGCTTCTACTGTCCTAATTCCCCTTAGCATGATACTGTTTCTTAGGGCACATAACTCTATCTTGTTCGCAAGGCAATCTGTGAAAGCCGGGGTGCTTCACTAACCTGCATATACCACTATGCCTACAACAGCTTCTGTGTTTCTTACTGTGCATCCTCGGAGCAGTAAGTTTTCCTTGCTGAGGCCCACTCGATCTTTGTTTGAATGCTCACTGAAAAAAAAAAAAAAGCACGTTACTTCAGCTGTAGGACTCCAGCAGTTACCAGCCAGGCTTTGCAAAACCATTAGGGAGCAGATTTTCCAAAGAAGCTGCTAATCACTGACTGCCATTCTGATATTTCTGATCGGACTTTTCAAAAGAACGGAGTAACATGCATACACATCACCTTTGAAAATCCAGGCATGTAGGCACTGTATAAAATTTTCTTGTGTTTACAAGCCTAGCATTTGCCAGCTGGCATACGAGAAGTAGGCAACACTACTGAAAAGAGCTCAAGACAAACACTGGAATTCTGAAAGCCTATGGCTTCGACTCAGGAGTGCCAACATCAGAAAAAATTGGAACAAAATATAAGATCACGTTTTAAATATACTGTGAGCATCGTTACTCCTGTGGGATACTTTCAGTACAGGTAGGCCCACTGTTTGTCAAGCTATTTCCTCAGAGACTAAAGTTTATATATATTTATTTTTCTTCTCATATTTCTAATGCGTCAGTGCCCACAGGGAAGAATATGAACATTATAACTCTCAAACCCTAAAAATCAGTCACCCCATGAAACAGCATTTTGTTTTCCTACTGTCTACAGAAAATCACAAAACTGCAAGAAGAGACAGATAGGCATATTTGTCAAAAGGAGTTTGATCAAGTGACTGATAGTTACACAAAACAAATCAGATAACGAGAGGAAGCCAGTCCATTTCCAATTCTGAGCAACGCAGCTTGTCCAATCAGGCCATCGTCCAGACCAAATACTGTAGATAACATATGTTATTAAGAGCAGACTGAAACAGCTATTTCAAATATGGAATGCACAATTGCAAAACAGCCTGAACTAAGATGTTGAAAATATCCAATACAAAATAAGAAGCACTAGTGAGCTTTCCCAGTCCCCAATCAGCTGCTCAGAAAGCCCTTCTGGAGCTCTATCTGTTGAGCTGCACTCAGAAATGCAGCAGTGCAAACTGACTTATATACATATTGTCATTATTTTCTAAATCAAACATTACGAGTTCTCTGAAAATTACTAAGAGCACCAAAGCAAATGACAATAGTTTGAAGAGCCACCAAGGGTACTCACACAAAGCCTCGGAAACGACTGAGGTCATTGTTAGGACTTTCACACTCTATTCTACTGGAAAATTTTTCTGGATCAATTTCAGAGACCTAAAGTCACAGAAAAAACAAACCCAGAGAACTCAGACAAAATGTGATGGAACTTAAAAACATCATAAATTCATAAGTTCAGGTATTACTATCTAACAACTTAAACTAAGTTGCCGGTGTTGCTGATGATCTGCTACCCAGCGTAAACCAGACTTAGACAGCATGGAAGGACTTCCTAGTAAATGCCAAACCCTGGCAAGTATGAGTTGAATTACTGATATTTTGAGAACACTGGGGAGGAGAAAATGGGTGGAAAAGTGGGAAAAAGGAAAAAAAAACTTGCAGTAAGAACATTTGAAAAGCAGAGATTTCCCATACTTTTTTTTTATTATATGGAAAAAAGAAGAGGCACTGTCTTCTCTGCAATCAGAATTTCTTCCGAACAGCCATTGTTTCCAATACCATCACCAGGATGCTGTGTGTGCTAATGCCAAGAAAGGGCTGTTATGAAAGACTAGAAGTACACGTGAATAAAGAGCAGTTGAGCTCTTCAGTGGAGCGAAAAGCCAAGCGAAACAAATATCCTTTATTAATAAAGAACGAAACCTGGCAAGAAGTAAGAGAAAAACCAAAAGGCCTTATCTTTGGAATTAAATTGCAATTGCACTTGCAATTTAATTTCAATTAATGGCACACGAGTATGCCTCTAGTGAAACAGAAAGTAGCCTCTGGTATAACAGAGCCATTTCCAAACTGAGCACCTTCCACTAACTCTTTGGAAAATCACTTGTTCTGCTCTTTAGAAAAAAAGAACGACCAATTTAAAGTTTCAAACTCCAAGGATAAATCTGTAATTCAGAGGTGTAACTGAATACATCTTCTCCATAATCACAGGTCTCCGAGAAGGCTGCACTCCCACAACTGGGTGACTTCACATCGGCAGAATAGCAACTGTGAGGTTAAAACACAATTCTGCAAGTAGAATTTGAAACTCAGAAGAGATATTATTATTAACAAAAACTTCGTTGCCTTGATTAAAAAAGCTTTTTTTTTTTTAAATGTTCTGCTGTATTGATTTGTTGCACTGTATTAACTGAAGTCAATATGAACCCAGCCTTAGACAGACAGACACCTTCAGTCTCTTTGTAAATTTAATTATCTATGAAAGACCTCTCTCTGCTGATCTTTCTCATGTTTGTTTGTACAGGTAGTACAACATTTCTGTAAAATGTTAGACAGTATAATTGATTCATGCTGTTCAAGTCTTTCACATTGTACAATAATTACAAAAAAGAGAGAAGAGAGTAAGAACTAACCCCAAAGGAAGTAAAATAGCCAAAGCAGTCGATTCTTTTCTTCCACAGCCTGGAAACAGTCTCCAGATACGTATTTCTGGTAAAGCACCTCATTTTTGATGGACAACTAAACCATTTGACTTGGTCAAACAATTTGTAATAGCAGTGAAGGTGTTACTAGAGTACAGGCTTCTTGCAATATGACTTCAAAGAGCAATCACAGAAAATCTGAGTGTAGCCTATAGCGGGCACAGGATAATCTATACTATGCCAGTATAAAACAGAGTGACAAAAACTATGTCCAAAAGCAGGTATCTTGATATGGGAACTCAGATCTTCCTGGACTCTAAGTTTATGGTCTATATTAATTCATTATAGTCTTAACTTTGACAAAGCAAATATTGAGAGTAGAAGATTTTGCACCTTATTTCTTGAGATGCTTTCCTATTTTTCCTGGCAAAAAAAGAAAATATTTTTCTACAGCAGAATTAAAATTACTTGGATTTTGTGTAAAGGTCCCTAAAGAAAGGGGACAAGAAAGATGGGAACCGAGTAAGGTAGCTGGGAGTGACAGGCATTGTGTCAGAGTCTCTCACTGGAATGGGGAGCAAGGCAGCTTCCCAAGGCCGTGCCTGCTGTTTTGGCCGCACTGTGCTCCTGACAAATGGTATGATTGATAGCGTGGCATGGAACGGAATAGGTACATGGCCAAGGTGGAAGAGGAGAGCTGGCAACTCCTTTCATCAGCTTGGCTTCTGAAGCTACCTGGGAGAAAAGGATGGCACTTTCATCTCCACTAGGTTTGAGGATGCCTCAGTTAGGACTGGATTCAGTCACTGACCAGGTATCATAGAATCATCGAATACCAGGTTGGAAGGGACCTCAAGGATCATCTGGTCCAACCTTTCTTGGCAACAGCACGGTCTAGACAAGATGGCCCAGCACCCTGTCCAGCTGAATCTTAAAAGTGTCCAATGTTGGGAAAAACAAAGGCTGAGAAGGAAATTACCAGTGCAGTCCTGTGGCCTCTCTTCTAAAGTAATGGAAACATTCACTGCTCACAGTGACTTAGTGCTAACAGCAAATTAGCTCCTCCACACCAGTGAACCTGTGCTCAGTTCAGCTAATCATATGAAGGGTGGAAGGAAAAAGAGATTAATCCCTTCTTAATGAAAAGCAACATTTGCGTATCTGGAAAGCAGCAATGTCAGCTTGTTCACTAAATAGCTCATTATCCTCAGGGAGCCGGTTTGTGTATTTCTTTATGAATGCCAAGATGGTTGGAGACACCGTGTTCTGTTCCTTGTTACCTGCTGTTACCTAAGAAGCCTCGAGTTACTTTCCCAATTTCTTTCCTATTGTCATTTAAGCAGTTAAAAAAAAAAGCTTGCTATTCTAAGTTGCCAAAAAATAAGTTTGGCTACAAGAGTTTCAGCTCCTGTTTCACGCTTTAATTTTGCCTTGCCTTCTCTTAAGGGAATCCCAAGTGCAAGAACAGGTGGCCTCATAACCTTTTCCATTGCGTTTCTACATGCTCAGTCACAAAGAAGCAGGACAGAACACCCTTGCAAATAGGTTAAGTCTTTTTAGTCCTTGTCTTCAGATGTTCTTTAATCTGATGTAGTTTATTCCTATTCTTCTGACCTTAAGAAATGGAGAGGTCAGGTGGCCAGCTTCTTACACAGCACTGCCAGTCTTATTCAGCCTGAGTTTGTAAGGATAAAGCCTCTGCTGAAACTCAGCTGGTGGGACACTAGAGGTCCATGAAGCTGAGCTGGCTCTACATTAAGAAACCATGCAGTCCTGACAAGAAAACTGTACCATGACTTTTTTTTTTTTAACTTATTTTGTATTTGAGGACAAAAATGAACAGTCTCGAATGCTGAAGGAATTGTCACCTGGGTTTTTTTGGACACTATGACTCTTCCTAGAATTTTGGTGCAAGTTTTCTGGAAACAGAGAAAACTCTCTCTTGTTGAGTGAGACTGAAATCAGACCTTGGTAGCAGGAGCTGGTATGAGATCAGAGCCACCTCAGTATGATGTAAACCTGTAGAACCACCGCAGTTTTACCTTTCATAATGATATGTATACACAGAAATATCAAACAGTCCTTGTTTTAAGATTAAATCAAGGTAGAAAAAAAGACACCAAAACCATGTCACTCAATGTAAGGGGATAAGAAACAGCTCTGTTCATGGATATCACATCGTGCCTTTGGTATTACAATACTCGCTAAGTAACAGCGGAGTCTTAATGCACAACAAGGTACCGCTCCTCACCTTCTCACCACTGCTGACAATTCAGAAGCAGTTCAGGTAATTTTATCTCCTGTTATTATGAACAGCAACGAGTCTCCCTGCTGTTGTTCCCAGCATGGCGTCTCAGCAGCAGAACTCAGTACCAGGCCTGCTGAAGATTTTAGAAATGCCAGGATTTCTTGTTCTTTTGTCTGCTAGGTATAATACTAAGTATTGTATGGAGGTAAAAATACATTCACAATATGAAAAAAAAAAATGAAATAGAGAAGATAGTATCTGCTCCTCTCTCTAGATGTTTATACAGCACAGAATTCCCTTCTAGAAAATTCCAATTTCTCACCCATGACATGATATGCACCATAAATGACTTCTTACCTGAATACTTATTTTTACTGGCTTGCATTACTTGAAATAGATCTCTCTTTCTCTGGGTTAAGTGAACACGTAAAGATTTGCTCCAAACTAACTCAAGCGACAAATCCGAACTACGTTGCCCAGTTATTTTATTTTCAGATAGGGATGGCTCAGCTATCAAGAAATAGGCAATCTAGACAGCTGGGTTGTTTGGTTTGTTTTTTTTTTAGTTGACCATCTGCCATGTTAACTTTGTTACAGCACTAGAAATGCACAATCATCACCTGCTCTGAGTATCCTCTCACCACCTGCCTCTGTTTCAGATTGGTTTCTCCATCGAGGCCTGCCGTTTCAATGTAACAGATCCCATCCAGGTCACTAGAATATAACAGCACCATGTCTGCAGGAATGATTTCATTACGTGACAGCCGGATGAAGTCCCCAACATTGACATTTTTCCAGCATTCATCTATGTATTTCTTCTCCTTTCTGAAATACAGATAAAAACAGTAATTCTTTTACAAGCATAAATTGAAAGCTCAGAGTAACACACTGTAACTAGAAAATTAGTCTAATAGTTAATTTATTCTCCCAAGTCAATAAAAAAAAAACCCTCTGATGATAGCTAGTCTATTTGCTCAAGGTGAACATAATTACAAAGAATCAGCTCTGGGGTCCAAGCCCTGTTTTTCTGGGAATTACATTCCAGGCACCCTCCCAGAATTATTTTAGCTCTATTCAAAATTCAGCCCACTTGCTTCCTGTATTTTTGTTATTCCTGGAAAGCAAACATTGTTTTTAGGATTTCTCTTTGGGTCACCATTTTTCTTGCAATTATGCAACCAAGAACAGCATCTCTTTTTTTCCTTCTGACAGGGCCTTTCAAAAATCTGTCTCCCAAGATGATGAACATTTACCAGTAAGCAAGGAACATTCAGCAACCACTTCACTGATGCTCCGAATATAAATACTTGTGTTTACAGGCTTTTAAAATATATTTTCCATTAATTTTGAACATAATGTACCATGACTCTATGATACTCAGGGAAGTCAATAAAGGCTCAGGACTGTCAGCACTGAGTTGAAATTCTTTATTAATATGAAATATCCAGGCATGTTGTATGTAAGTTTGAACTGTTTTCAACTTTCCATTTATAGCTGCTGTTCTGTCCTCAGCTGAGACGAAGGACCTTCCTTTAATGCAATCACAGCAGTTTATTGCAAGCACAAACAGGTACCCAGTGCTGAACAGGATGTAAGGTAACAAGCAACAAGGAAGCACAGAGTATACTGGATGCAGTATTCCAGTTGTGGCCTCACCAGTGCGGAGTAGAGGGGGAGCATGACCTCCCTTGACCTGCTGGCCACACTCTCCCCTACATTTCTATGATTCTATCTCATTCTAAGCTGGCCAAGCAGCTCACTTGCACGGGCGAGCTGGGAAGTGCTAACAAGCTCAGCAACACGGCCGTTGTGGGTAGACTGCCACTTACTTATCTACTAACTTTAATCAAAGTGCTAGCTATGTAAAATGCTTCTGACAAATCATGAAATAGAAAGACACCTCTAATGACAAAAGATATGAGAAAAATACTCCCTGTATCAAGCTTTGCACCCATACCTTTCAGACCTGCGGTATCTGACAAGAACCCTTTCCAAAATGCTTGTCTACAAGCAGAAGGCTCAAAGCCCACGCAGTAAGTCAGTGTACTGATGGCAATTTCTCCAGTGAAGATAAGGTGGAGGTAGTCATACTGCTTTCAAAGTGCAAACAAAGCCAAACCAGGAAGCAACAAAAGCTGACATAAAAATTAAACCAATACAAGATGCATCTGCTTTCTTCTTAAGATGCTCATCTAGTTTTCTACACAGATGGAAAACCAGCACAAAGGAAAGCATGTAAAAATTAATGCTACAGCCATGGCTATCACAAGATGGATGGACTCAAACAGCACTGCAGGAATTAACTTTTCACACCAGTACATTTCCTTGAAAATAAAGAAGAAAAAAAAAAAAAAAAAAGAGTTGAAGGAAAAATTTCTAAAGTAAATTAACAAAAATTAACCTAATAACAGAGGTAAACAGGAAAAGGGAAGGAAGATTTGCTGAAACTGGATGTGACTCTCAGTTACTGAAGGTATGACTTAAGCTTTGATAGCTGCAAAGCTGCTGGCAAAGTAACTCTATTCAGGAAACTGAGCGAGCTGAAAACTAGCCATCTTTTTTTCTTTTGTTTAGAACTGCCTCTCAGGTACTGAAAACTACATCAGTGCAACTTTTTGTTTAGGCCAATTTACCCCAGTATGAAGGCCAAGTGAGTCGAATTAGGGTACACCACCAACTGGAGCAGAATGCCCCGGTCACTCCACAACAGCACCCTTTGACCTCACCCTCCAAACAGGATGGAAGGGACTTGAGAACCCAGGAGGGCAGTGGGAGAAAATTACTTCCACAGCCAGCTTATGTCTAGAAGAGTTAGAGAAAGCATGGAAACAGAAAGGTAAGCAAGACAAAGTAAGCTCAAAAACAAAGCAAGCAAAGGCATCACTAACCTAGTAAGATAAAAATATCAGGTGAAAAGCTGTCAATTTCTGCCACTGAATCCTACGGGAATTTTTCAAAGTGAATTGGAATTTGTAGAACCACAAAAGTATTTGGAAATTAAGGATTTTGTGACAAAGCAACCCCTTGATTTATCCCTGAAGTAATTATTTACCAGAGATTAAAAACAGGAGAAAAATGCTGATACTCTCACATCTTTATGTTATTTCTAACTATCGCATATTTCATTGAAAACTACAAAAACCTATTTGTCTGTGCTGCCAGTGTTGTGATTAGTTCTCAGGAGATGGCAAATATTTCTCTTTTAAATCACTATCTATTTAATAAACATGAGACCAAAAGTATATGATGCTTCTTTTTACTTGATGCACCTGGAGGAGTCCCACTTTCCTTTTGCCAGGCTGGAGTCTGAGAGAGGAAAGGAAAGCTCAAGGTAAGGAAGAATCTTGTAGAAAGGATTATTCTTTCCAGATGGCAATTTCATAAAGACAAATTGGATATGAAATTATATCTGGATTTCAAATATATACAATGATCATCATTTGCATAAACATGCATTTGTAAAGAACAGTAATTATAACACATCTACATGCGAGGCTTGGAATGAAACAGAAATACATTTGAGAGAGAAGAAAAAAATACCAGCCAGCAAAGTTCTCCCTCCTGCTGCTGATGCAGCAGATGGATCATGCACGTGTTCTTTATCCAGTTCAGCACAAAGTCAGACAAAAAGTTTAACCGTCTTAAGTAGTAGGTCAGTAGGGGAACAAACGGATTTTCCCATCATAATCACCTCACCACAGTTCTACTGAAATGACACAGACTACATGAATTTAACAGATGCTCAAACAGAAGTGCCTTATAGTTTGGGATTCACGGATATTTATATAAGATCCTACTACTTCAAAATGATAACTTACTCAAAAGGCACAAGGACTTGATAAGTAAGTATTTAACATCATAGCAACAATTAAAAACTAAATTAAAGTGTATATTAGCCCATTTTATTGTTTCTTGATATGTTTTATTACTCCACAAGGGAAAGATAGACAGAAAAAAGCCCACATTTTAAGCAACGTTATCAAGACAGAAATAAACTTTCCTGGAAAAACCAGGTTCAGGCTCCGTATAGTTAAAGCCAAATACAGTAAGTCTGATCTATCAAATGGATAATTCCAGAACTCCAAAAAGTAGCAGGCTGAAAACTCTGAAACTATGGATGTGAGACAATTGTGATCAGCAAAAGCAAATAAGGGCAGAAGAAGGAATGAGACTTGTCAAAAAGCACAGAAAATAGCATCCAGTTGCTCAGATAGATGATTTATCAAGGCACTGAGACTGGCACATTTTGTCACGGACAGAACACAGTGAAACTAGTTCCTATTACGAACACTTAACTTTGTATAAAGGCAAACCTCACGAGAGTTCAAGAAGCAAGGATCACTGGTCTTCCTGAAAATGCTTCAGCCAAATTATCTTCAGACACAAACAGGCAGCTACCACCTTCCAAGCATGACTACTATGGCTTAGTCAGATAGCAAGAAAAGCCATTATATTGGGCAATTGTTTCAGCAGCCGTGTAGGTATCAGTGTCTAACATGTAAGTAAAATCATACAGACAGCATGTACAACTTCTACAACTTCTCCAGATGAAGAAATGCACAGTAAGAAAATAACTGGAAATTATATTCAACATCAGCTAGTTCTTCATCATGCTTACAATTGATAGGACTATTCTTGATTAAATGCATGCACTGGAAGTGTCATTACAATTTCTAAGGGATTCTTGTTAAACAAGTTAAGAAATTCTGAATCCTAACGTGACATTAATGGAAGTTTAAGATAAATCAGCTCACACACAGTGAACAATCTTTTTTGTACCAATAAGATTTAATTCTCCTGAACCATGTCTCCAAGCTTATTTTTAAAACCAGACTATACTATATTAAATAATTCCTGATAAAGGAACTAAGGAGAAAAAAAAGTTACAAAACCTAAATACTTACTGGCACAAGAAGGAATTTTTACAGGTGACTAATATGGCCACTGATTATTACACATTTTTGGTGACGGGGAAGGAATCAAGCCAGAAAAGAAGAATAGAAATCAATGCTGCTTCATTGACATTGGCAGGAGATTGCAAGTAACACAGAGTTTTCAGGAACGTGGATATTGAATACTTCAGCTTTCTGGCAATGAATTCTTTCAGGGTAGAAGACAATTTATAGCAGAAATAACCCAACTTCTCCTTTAAGCCTTCTCTGCAGACTTGAGAAAGAAAGAAAATGTTTATCTGCCCTAATTGCCCAATTACTTGTGTCAAGCTCAAATTTTTGTAGGTTGAATAGAATGTTTCTGGGAAAGCTGCTACATATAGTCATGTTTGCAGAAGAAAAATCTGATTGTTTTTACTTTGATGATATAAAATGATACTCCAGACTTCTTCTATGGTTATGAGCTAGCTCTTAAAATACCAACAGAGTATGGCAAATGCCAAAAAGCTGGAGATTCCATCTTCTGAGTAATATCACAATGTATTTAATGGTTATGTAGCACCAGATTGCATGCACCTGCTGCATGAGCTGATTAAGGTCACATCTACAGTACAGAGTTTAGGGTTTGGCACAATGAGTTAGCATCTTAAGATTTTAGAAAAGTTTATTTTCAGTGTATTGTCTTCACTAGGAAAAGGTGTATCTTTCATGAAAAGATAATGTCGTTTAAATGTGGTTTGGCACTACAGCAACTAGTGTATGTCACTGCTCGGACCTTACTGAATTTGTTAAAGTGCCTAACTGCCAATCAGTCCTCTCCTACAGCTGCTATTTGTGATGGCTACTACAACACCTGAAAAGTGACATTTTTCAAAATACTTGTTTCCCTGCATGACCACAGAGCATGCAAGAAAAGATAAAGGAAGTATAGTGGACTCTTTTTCTTGTATTTTACAGGCTTTGAATGAGTCACAGAATATCTTTTTACGACATATAAAAGAAAAACAATGATGCTGGCAGCACTGACGTGCACTAAACGAAGTTTTTTGCTAGATAATTTAGAATATGATCAGTTTGTGTTCCTGTCTTTGTATTATCCATGCATAGTAACTGCCTGCCAGCAAACCCCTCACCACCAGCATGGTCCACTCCTGACCCACACCTACAGCCTGTGATACTGCCGTCCCACACCGTGGAACAGATGCTAACATGGATACCAAACTACGTGATGCACTCAAATAGAAAATAATCTCATCCTGTTTGGGGAAGTGTTATTACATTATCAGTAAATCCCGATACCATTAATGAACTTTACCAATCTAGTGATAAATTAGCAACCTTTGAATTTCCGTTATGCTTACAGTGATTTTAGAGGAATCAAAACCACACCTTTCAAAACAAGTGCTATGTACAACAATGCTTAACTAGTCAAACTACCTTGCTTAATACACTACAAACTAATGCATGAACACTCTTGCCTCAACCAAAGAATAATATTTTTCAGCAAATTTTACACTAATTTGATATCCATTTAACAAAACTCAGCTAGACTAGTCCCTGAGCAATCTGATCTAATTAGACCTGTGTTGAGCAGGGGTTGGACTAGATGACCTCCACAGACCCCTTCCAACTTTATTTCATGATTCTGTGAGTAACCAGAAGGCAAACCAAAAGATTTATCAACACCTTTTTTACATATACTCATAATCAAATAATAACAATAAACCACAATGACTGTTGTCTCTTACCTGCTATATACTTTGGTTAGTAAGTTGTTTATCTGTTTATCCATTTTGTACTTTGAGTAATCTTCCAGACCGTCTTTCACTGCAATAATTGTCAGAACCGCTACTAGAGGTAGCATTGTAATTTCTTTTTGGAAGGCTTCCACCAGAGGAATCCAATTTAGGACAACTAGAAATAGGAAATACAAATTGGCAACTCTGAAACAAAGAGAAATCATAGGAGTTAGCTGTGCAATCAGTCACCCTTATTCCCTCACTCCATAATACATAGACACTTATGTTAGCAGTAATTTCTTTTCTTCACCCCAACTTTAATTTAAGAACTACATATCCACAACTCTGTTTTCACTCTCCAGTCAATAGACTACTTGGCTGCACAGTTGCTTAATACACATCATCAGAAGATACAGAAACCAAGAGTTTTCCTGTATTTTCAAACCTGTCCTCCAGGTTTGGACCTGTCTTCCAGTGAGGCTTTGGTGAACTTGCACTGTCTCAAATTTCCAGGTCTTTTAAACTTAATTTTATCATTTCCTGGTGGAGATGGCATGTTTTTAAAAGGGAGCCATCCTGTAACCTCCCTGCGTAACTTTACAAATCGGCAGTTCTCCAAGCAGAAAGATAAAAAAAATTGGCAACAGAGAAAGACATGAGGGAAGGGGAGAAAAACATTTGCAGGAAACAAGCTGAAAATCATCCTGTAGATTGCTGTGTGGCGGTGCTCCAAATGTAATGAATATTTCAATAATCTGAAGAACAGAATGAGTGGAAACTATATGTGCTATGGAGAAAAGGATTAGCCCCACACTGATGATACTCAAGAGACTTTGGCCAAACAACACAGATCTTTTCAGAAATGACAGGCAGGTGGGGAAGAATAATAATTTTTGAATACCTGTCTATATAGTAACACACACATTTAAATAAAAGGATTCCACTTCAGAAAAATTACCACAATGAACAGGAGTTCATTACCTGTGAAATTGTTCAAATAAATTCCGCGGTAAAAAATTCAGTAATGTATACTTAGTAGTCCGTATTTTGTTGTTCATGTACAGTTTTGATACTTTTTCATACTCTTCCTTAAAATGTCCCAAACAGGGTATCACTATCCTGTGTTTGCCAAGAGTTTTTGATGACTGATAGCACTTGTTACTTGAATTGCTGCTGCTGCTACCTTCTCCGCCCTCTGTGGATATCAGTCGCTGCCAGCGGTATCTGGCCCAGCGGATGGGATCTGCCATTGTGCCTGGAACGCTTTATAATCCACGGAGCGTCCTCTACCTAGAAACATGTTAAAATACAGCAAGTTCAGTAATAATTCTGTAAATGCTTTTCAACTAAAAAGTCACAGTTATGATTTTGAATAAGCCTAGGAAAAAAGTGATTTCCCTATTTTGATTAAAAAGAACCAGACAGTTAATAGGTTATGTGAGGTCAGGAACCTCTGCTTCAAAGCTTGAATTTCATCTACCCTTTCAGGATCCTAGAGTTTGATTACTCCATTTAAAATCCACAATATTTTTGTAATAGCACCTCATGTAAGCAGCCCTCCTACCAGTTTCTCGTGCTGTAGTATGGTGAAAAAGCAGACAAGCTGCTAATTCTGCAGAGAACAGCACTTTGAAAGGAATCCTTATCTCAGACACTGCCAGTCTTTGCTGACGGTTAACAACTTTTATTAAACTCAGGAGTCAACAACATAGCAATAGGCATCTGCGTACAGCCTTAGACCCGAAGTGAGGAAGTGCCAGCAAAAGGCACGATGTAGCTATCATGAACAAAAAAACCTCTTCCCATTGAATTAGAAACAGGTTTGAGAATTTTTACCAGCTGATAGAGGATAAATAAACTTCATGCCAACGCTCCAGCAATCTACCAAGGAATTTGTTTTCCTAAAGAAAGCCCAAGTTCATAGGTACAGGTGATATTCACTTTATCAAACCAACAAATGCAGTCGGAAGACAACTTTTACACACACAAACCATGTTTTAATAGAAACTCAGAACTTCTGCTTTTTACAAGTTTTTCTACAATTTACAATGAGTTTTTACAATTAGTATCTGCTACATTTCTTGTACTACTTCCTCCATAGAAGAGCTCATCTTGTATTTGTTTAAACCTATAACTTGTGTGAGCCCCAAATCATCAATGCAGCTACTTCTCACTGCAGATTACATTCCCTCCATGTGGCATCTTACTATCTGCATACACAATAGCAAAATTTTTTACTAAACCCTCTTCCTAAATTCTCACACAAAAGCTGCCTCTAAAATTTGCTGGGTCTTTCTAAATGTCTTTACTTCAGACAACCTTTCAGGATCAAACTAATCCTGATTTTGTCTTGAGCCAACTCAGAGGTCTATTCAGGTGGTATCTCCTTCTCTGATATTGACAAATGTCACTGTGCTGCTCAGATTAAAAAGTAATTTTCCAAACTATTTCCAAACCACCACACCTTCTCTTCTTCATACCTTCCTTGATTTTTCATTTCTTCTATTACAACTGCAGAAATCTTGAAACATTGGCACAGTGTCCTCAGCAGATCCTCTAGCAATGAGGTAATATTAATAAATCTACATCAACCCATTCTGTTCTTAAAAAGAAGATTCTGCAAACTTCCTAAAAAGCCTGGTCCACTGCATCACTACCTTTTGGCTAGAAAGCTTTCTCCTAATGGCCTCTTCGTCTTATCAAATGAAGATGGTACATTCTTGCCCCATCATCATTGGATGTGGATAATTATTGACAATCATAATGTTCATGTTTCAAATCATAATGTCTTGGAAGACTCATCACACACATGAAACTCATGTTTCTCTTTAGAAACCATGATTTGCATAAGAAGGAAAAAGAGGAACAAGGAGAGAAAAACAAATCTGTATGTAACATCTCCTCTCAGCATCCCCCAGCAGTTCCCACGCGAACTACTGTTCTGCCAAGGCCCTTCTGCAGCGCTTCCCCAGGCAATGTACGAGACCAGTCTGAGAAAAAAGAGACTTTCCGTGAGTGCTAAACCTCATGGTCCCAGTAACCATCAGACTACCACAGCCAAGCAACTGCTGCACAGGAAGGCAGCTGTGCCCGGGGGCTTCTCAGCGGAACAAGAAGGAGGTTTTGAAGATTTTTCCAAAATATATGGCATCCTCTTATTTTGACAAAATATGGCATCTTCATACTGTGCTCCCTCTGATCCTACTGCCCAGGGGATGATCCTCAGAGGGAGTGCCCTCTGCATAGAGGCTACTGTCCCATTTTAGTTAGGCTCAGTCGTTCCTCCAGAGATGTGAACTCTGTCATCCAGAAGTAGCTACTTCACAACAACAAACTACTTTTAAGGTATGGCTACCATATAACCAGGCATATGAATACTGATCCAAGCACATGTGAAAGAGATGCTTCTTCAACTCATTTGCCCTGAGTCTGAGAGCAAGTCTAAAGCTTGGGAGGTAGCCAGGTCCTCAAGTGTTTAGGGACCGCAGAAGGTGCTGCTAGTGGAGTCCATACTTGGCTATGCAGAGCTCTTCAACGCACCCAGAGCTCCTAAAAACCAAATGAACATCGACCCATCTACATGAGTCAGGACTGAGGCAAAGAACGAAGTATTGAAAATTAAAGAATTTTGAAAAGCTGACCAGCTGAAAAAAGGTACTTTCTTCTTCTGCAATCACAAATTTTGGCGGTTCAGCTCTTAAAAAAACTCCAAACATAGATTTTGAATGGCATCCTTAAGGCTTGGCCATTTAGGGGAAATAACGCTCCTCCTTAACTGTCTCTGATGTGACAAATCAGTAATTTCACAAACAGATCTTATGCAATGAGGGGCCTTTTTAAATAAATGATTGCTTTAATTAACAATGTGCTGGATTACCAGGTAGCGTTTTAACATGATTTTCCCTTTGTCCTGTTAAATTTATCCGTCTCTTTCGAGCTTCCACCTTTAGCGTGAATCATACAGGGTGTGTCAATTCACCACACTTTTGCTTGAAACGATAATTCTTCGCGCAAGTGCAGTAATCTGACACACGTCTATACATACTGTTACAACGTGCAACATCCTTGCAGAAAACTTAAGTAAACACCACAAAATTTTTCAAGATGCCATATGAGCCAGGTAATTGAGAGCAGGTTGGATTTGTAGAGAAGATCATGTTTGTTTTTGTAAGACCATCAAACAAACATCTGATACTGGGGACTTCTGTGACCAGAGGCAGCAGAAAAGTAAAGAAACTCTCAGGGCTAATGGGAATGCAAAGGCTTTAAATGGCAGATCCTGTTCACTCAGCGAAAATTATATAGGCAAAACAACCTATAGAGCTAAAACAACTTAAAAAGCTTAAGAATTACATTATCAGCAAAATGCAAATAAAGATGGGAAGAGAGAGTTGAGAATCGGGAAGAACAAAAGGGAAAACCTGACAAATTTTAAAACCTCCTAAATTCTAACTCTTTTTGGTTTTCATAATTTATTACCTTTTGCAGCATTTGATGCCCAATGATCACTGTTTAAAAAAAAAAAAAAAAAAGGGGGCGGGGGGTGGGGGGGGAGGAGAAGAGTACTGGACATTTTAACACGACAGCATGTTAAGCCAGAATTCCTCACGGCTGGATCTGCAGCCCAAGGTTCAAACTGCAGACGCAGCGCTGCCGAAGAGCAGCCACCCCCTCACCGCATACGCACCCCTGACTCCTGACACAGCCCCAAAACCTCCGCCCCACCCTTCCTCATCCTCCCGCAGGGGAGGCACAGCTCAAAAAGGAACAGGAAACCTCAGATTCGGTTGTGTCTATCTGCCAGTAACCCCAGCATTTTATTTTGATTTTATTACTTTTAAGAAAACTCTGAAGGAAATTATATGGACAAGAAATAACTGACACAGGACCACCGCAACCACACCACACTGGAAACACTGTATGAGAGGCAACAGGTAACCTCCTGTGGCCAAAATCAGACAATTAAGCATCCTGGGAAAAAAAAGCACCTGGATCTCACACTCTGCCACAACGCCCTCTGACTCACCTGGCGTTTGACTGAGCTACTATTTGGAAATGAGTTTTTGGGTTTCTTTTAATCATTTGCATTTCCATTTTAAAATAGGATTTATGAGACTTCGAACTTCAAAAATTACTTTTTTTTCCTCTTTTGAATATTTTTCTTCTCCTTCTGCATTAAATTTGGATCATAAAGGAATGAGCACCTTTTCTTTGGTTAGCAGGAAGGAAGTCAAAAGGAGGTTCAGCAACCTCATGTTAGATATTCTAAATGATGAATTTGCCAAAGATCAAATAAAGGTGTTTTAAACAATTTTTCTAAGAAATTCCTTCTTTTAAAACATTATTTGACCCTCTTGTCGCACCATTTTTCACAGTAAACTCTGGAGTTCTCCGGTTAAAGTGAATTTGAAGTAGTAATACAAAATGGCAGATGCTTCTTTAAACACTGGCTAAAGACCAACAAGACGAGTTACTTTGAAGCAGTATTTTTTAAAAATAAGTTTATGTTTTAAAAAGCCAAGAATAATGTTCACACATTTGAAAACAGGAAGCCCAAATGATCGTACTCTGAGTGTTGAGGACAGGGTCACACAAGCTAGACGCTGTTCTCATTTTCACAAGAAACACTCAAGTGAACACTACTTGATCTTGCTACATGGCAATAGCTGATACAGAGATAATCCAGATACGTCTCACATGCAAAAAGGCAAGCTTTTGTATCAAGCTCAATAAAGTCACATGATCACAATGAAATGTGGAAGGGAATTCTCTGACACTGGACACACTACTTGCTTTTTCTGTACTTCATTGCCCTCATGTGCTTCGATTCTTTCCTCTTCTGAAACTCTGTCCTCTTCATAAACTGTCAGCTTCCAGTTCTGTGAAGTGTCACTTCACGTCTGCATGCAAGCCTTCACTCCTTGCTCTCCTGCAGCGGGATGGACCTGAGACTATAAATTCCTTAGTTCCACCTACATTATTCAGTAGCCTTTGGCAAATCACTTGGCAATCACTGACCTCTCCAATACCAGATTCTTTCTCCAGATTGTCTGCAAAACAGATGTGTAAATAATTTAGCCAATGTTTATACTGTTCTGGGACTGCACCTTACTATTATGTTGAGGTCATTCGCTCGCATGTCATGTGAAGTGACCTACCATTTACCCCGGCTTCTCTTGACCACTTCCTCCCGTCTGACAACATCCTTCTCTTTTGCTGTGATCTCCAAATAGTTAGTCCTCATTCTTCTCTCAGAAAATTATTTGTTAAGTACACTTGGTAAATGACATATTTCACAAGAATGCTCCTCAGACCCTTGGCACATGCATGTGTATGGTGCACATTTCTATCCTGTTCCTGCTCAGGCACAGTCTTTAGGGATAACGTGCAGGAGGCCTCCTGTGTCATCTGGCCCTATTTCCAGCAGGAAGCAATCAATCGATTCTGGGCAAACATAACTGCAATCAATAAAATTGCATTATCTTACCTGAAAAATGTCTACAGCACCTTAAAAAGAAGCAATTCAGACAATGGATCTCTTCAGCAGCACCGCTTTTCTTAGTTCCCTATCTCAATATTTCAGGATGTTCTGCAGCTCTGAGGTTCTGGGGTGTCCAGGGAAGATAAAAAACACTAACCCAGATGGAAGTCACACCACACAAAGCTGTGGAAGAGTGGATCATCCTTGATCCACACAAAGTCCCATTTAATGCTCTTCGTAAGTGTTACTTGCACGGGCTCACTGTTGCTGGTGTTGCTACGTCATGACCGCAGTACACTATCAGTACTATACAAGGTAAACGTTAAAAACGCCTCCTAATCACCTTTGAAAACTCAGAAGCTATTAGACAACGGGTAAGCTTAAGGGAACCATGGCCTAAAGACTAATTTACACACTGAAGAACAGTTCTTTCAGGGTTCGCTACTTTCTCTGTAACATGCAAATTCACAAGTTTGTAATACATCTTTGCAAGCCAATACGAAATCTGCAGAGACGCACAAATATGCTAAATAGATCTGGATAAGAGACTTGTGCTGCCAATTTATAGGACAAACAGCCAAAACCCTGCAGCAAAACTTAAATTCTAAGAAAAATATGTGGCTATTTGCAACCACATATTCTGAGATATATTCATAAAAGCGATGCTAAGAACTTTTGAATTAAGAGTGGAAGGCAGATGTTACTACGAAAAGTGAAATGCCATGGCAATATTTTTCCATGCACTCCTACCTACAAAGTCTGATTTAGCATGGCCAACGCTGAAAACCTGCTAGCCCTGAAATGCCTTATTTTGGAAAGGAAATTTCTTGATTGTGAGGACATTAAGCCAGCCATCGGCAGCTCTTCGCAACTAAAAAACAACCAGCAGAACGAACTGAAACACAGGAAGTGCCAAGTCCCTGACACAAGGTCAATTACAAGGTAATTTAATAGTAAACCATACATGCAGCAGCACTGATTAACTGTGCTACAGTGTGGGAGCAGTACCTAAAAGCAAAAAATCTCCTTTACCTTGGGTAAAGTTATTTAGGATGCCAATCAGATCTTGCACCTACAGACACAACTGAATCATACAATACCAAAATTTAGGTTTAAAACTCAGATGAATCACTTTCTGCTCATTCTCTTATTTCTGCCACAGGTAACCAGTTTAAAAGTAAAACTGAGGACTGCTAGATTCGTGCAAACATTTTCCATTCTCTTCTCCATTCATCAGAAAAGTTCTGCTTTATGTCCTGTTCTCATGTGCCACATGGGTCTCTCAAAACTGCAAAACAAAACCTTCCAGCTTAATTCTTACTCTTTTATGACCGTCCTTTCTCACAAGTACATCTTTAGCTTATGGTCATGCAACGTTTAATCACTGCAAAACCTTTGATATGTATGAAATTCAAATTAATTTCACAGTAAGACTTAAGGTGTGGGCCACGTAAAAAAATTTACACTGGTGTTCATATGATGCAAAAGGATGTGATTTTTTTGTATTCAGTGTACGCTCCGCTGCCTTAGTTACAGTACAGTTTTAAAGGAAATTGATCCATATTGGCAGTATTTCTGGTTTTTAACTATGCTGATTTCTTTAAAGGGCCAAAACTCCTTTGTGTAGACAAGGTCTAGGTTAGTAACTGAAATTGATACTGAAAGTACCTGTTACAGCAAGAAACTGTACTTGAGATCCCAAAATCCTAGGTTAGGTCCCTGAATAGTCCTAAGACACCTACATTATCTGCTCTTCAAGAGTTCCAGAAACTCCCAAGGCACCCTGACAGGCTTTCAGGTTTAATGCTCCAGGGTTCTTCAAAGAACGTGGGAAACGAGGTTATACATATGTGTACAAAAAGAGCACAATTCCAAATCCAAAAAATCCTCCACAGTTCACTTTAAATTAATATACTAGATTTGATTTTATCTTAAAGACCTTCTGGTTTTAAATAGACTTCTCGGCCAACACTGGAAGCCAGAAATGTGGATGCTACACATGTGGGCATAACCTGAGCTAAATATCTAGATAACTAACAGCAGTAAAGCCACAAAAGTACAGATTTCCATGAGTAAGTACTGTGCAGACTTAGATGGCTCATGTCAAGGCCTGTAGCAGTGCAGCTTCACTAATTTTCAGCCAAACAGATTAAAGCTACCTTAAGCACACTGCAGTTGTACCTACCGAAAGTGTACCTTAGATATGAACAATTTACATACAACCTTCTGATTTTTAAGAAGCTGAAACAAAACAGCTACAACGGATGGGAGATACCTGCTTATTTCAAAGGGATGGTAATGCTACAGCTGACAGTACCTTAATTGTCAATGCTGTTGTGCTGATCCCGTGTATTTGTGTTGTAGGTTCAGCAACAATTGTGGTGCACAAGCGCAGCTCCCATTTTCTACCAGTAAAGCATGTTCCTCACATGCAGTCCAGCTGAAATGGTAGTGCTGTTTTAGAATATGAGCTGTGCATCGTGTTTTTCCCTTGGGATTTTAAGATTTTCAGTGGAACATCCCTCAGGAGAGGCACTTCTGAGGGCCAGACTCGGACTATGCAGGTGTCTAGTTTTCCTTTCAGTCTCATGAAAACCTTTGTGGCACTTCTATTTATTTCAGTATTGCTGTTTCTGTCCTTACCTTTCTTACTCATCTCCATACTCATTATCTTTTTACTTCTCTTCCAGTGCTGTTTATTCTATTCTGGTCTATAGTTAAGCTCAGATCTTGCAGACTTCACTTAGTATTTCATGACAACGATTTCAACTATCAGCTGTCCAACACAAGAACTGTGCATCGTCCCCATAATTGGAACACATAAATATATTCTTATTTCATTAATATGACAGCAGAAATCATGCCAGTATTTATATCCATTTTCAATAGCATATCAGTACATATAGATGGCTTCTGGCTTTATATGGAGAAGACAGGACTTTGAAAACTCAATACAGAAACCACAATTAGATGTGATACAGGTCATTGTGAGCCACAACGCTGTTCAACAAAATTCAAGGCAGCAGTGAACGTAATTTTCCAACACTGTGGTGGACTTTTGACAAAACTGACTCCTCTATAACCTTGGGAATACAATCAGATATTCGTCATGGAACAATAAAACCCGTCTACTGCTTGGGGATATTTTGACAGGAATAACCTGTGAATCCACTTTAACCACTAGAGAGCTTCTGCAACACTATAAAACATGCCTCTTGAGAAGATATTTCAGGCCTGAAAGAGAGGTGTCCTACAGCAATTCAAGGCTCAACTACAAATATGTATCTTTAAAAGTTTTATTATTAAAAATGAAGCCAAAAGATAGAGGAGCCTAGAAAGAAATGCAGGGGATTAAAAATGCTGAAATTCTGACCCTAGTAACCTCAAAACTATTTAAGACACTGAAGTAGCAGGGCCCTGAGTAGCTGAATTGATTTAAAAGCTAACACTGTTGCTCTTGCTGCTCCTATCTCCCGCTCCTGGCTTAGTCCCCTCCTTCGTAATTGATCTGGTACTTGCTGAACCTGGTTCAACTTACTGATCTGCAAGACCTTTTACTAACCTGAAGACAATAACGTTACTGGCTTTCCCGATCCAGCTTACAGCTGTGGAAGTACTTATCTTGCCACAGAGAGGAGGGACAGGAATGTCAGATTAGAGTGTCTTTGAGTACTAATGTAGGGCACCGAGTCCTGATTTTGGTCTAGTTTTCATTAGAAGTATGTATCAGCTGTGGCTATTGCCTATGAAATCGAGACCGTCCACAGAAGTGGCAATTAACAAAAGAAAGTGACCCTTGTCTCTCAGTCCTAGCTTTTGCTCCTGGAAATAGTAACTGCCCACAGACTAACCGTGAAGATTCAGTCTAAAATGATGGCCTCAGACCAGCTTTTAGGGTATGCAAAGGAGTTAAAAGAATTAAATTCCACTCTGATCTTGGGGAAACCATTTAGTGCCTCTCTGCTGCAATCCATCACTTATGAAAACAGGGATGACAATTCTGCTATCTCTTGGTGATGTTATGAAGTATGCTTTTAAATTAGAGATTTCTCAATACTACGCTCATCAGTAAGACATGAACACCCTGTAAGTATTATTTCAGTATGAAAATAATAGTAATTTTGATATTAAAAGTATATTTTCCTTCAGCAGCTGTGCTTCTGACAGAACAATAACTTCCTTTTAGGAACTTTGATTTTTTTTCCCCCACTCTTGCGAACATTTTTTCATTACTCAGCCTAGTACTTATTATTGTGGCCTAATCCGGTAACCGCACTGGGACTCACAGGGACCCAAGTCCACTTCCATGCCATAAATCTGTAAAGTATCTAAAATCCTACACCCTTCCCCTCAATCACTCCCAAGGACTATTGAAACAAAGCCTTTTGTTTCTGGAGTCAAGGTCTTAATTACCTTTTCTTTCTGGTCTGCCTCCAGAGCGGCTCAGTCGATGAGATTAACGTAGGGAGGGGTGGCCTCCTGGCCCAGGGGACATTTAAAAGCATAATTTAAAGTAAATTTAAACGCACCCTTTTCCACCGCCCACGATAGCCGCGGTTTTGGAGGGAGCTGGGGGGGCGGTTCGGCCTCCCCAGCACTTGCCCGGACCAGAGCGCTGTCGCCTTCACCATGTCACCCGCGGTCAGGAGGAGGGGACACCCCGAGTCCCACGGTGGGGTGAAAACGCACAGCTCAGGTGGGACGGCCTTGCCCTTTCACGCCGAGAACCGGCCGCCTCACGCTCCCCTCGGCCTGAGGGAGGGGCGGCATCTGCCCGGGAAACCTCCCCCGGCCGCCGGCGGCTCGTCTGTCCCCACGGCCGTACGGTGACACGGGTGGCTCACGGGTGGCTCCCGGGTTCCTCCCGCGGCCGCTGCTTCCTCCCCTCAGGTCTCGGCCCGGCACCGGTGTCCTCCCGCCCCTCCAAGCCGCCCACCCGGCCCCGCAGGCTGCCCGCGCCCGGCCCGGCGTCCTTACCGCTGGCACCGCGCACATCCCAGCCTCATGGCCGCGACCTCCCGCCGCTCCCTCTTGCTCCTCCGCCGCCGCTCCGCCCCGCCGGTGCCGCCCGGCCCCTCCGCCGCCCTGGCCCGCCTCCGCCTCCCTCCCCCGCCGCCCTTCGCCGCCCTCACCGCCCTTCTCCTCTCGCCTCCTTCCCGCTGTGGCCCTTCTCGCCCGGGGAGTGACTGAGGCGGGACCCCGCGGGCCGGGCCGCGGTGGGGGGGCCCTCCAGAAGCGGCCCCACCGCACACCCCTCGGCCTGGGGTGAGGGGTTGCCGTGGGGCCAGGCCTTTGGTTGCCGCCTGGGGAGGCGAGGTTAGGTACCCCCAAGCAAGCCCTTTCCCTTAGCTGGGGGCAAACCCACCCCCAAGCCCGGCAAGGGGATGTCCTGCCCAGGCAACAGGAGTTGTGCACCCCATTTTTTTTTTTTCGACTGCCGTGCTCAGGAGCTGAGTTTTCAAAGGGAAAAAAGAACTGAGCGGCTTTTACACCCTCCATCAACCGCAGTGCTTGCCCATCCAAAGGTTAGTTATCGTTAAAAGGGTTTTTCTACCTTTTCCTCCAGGCCACCAGGAGGTGGAGGCCGTGGCAGAGTGTGACACAACCTGGCGGCTGTGACAGAACCTGGCGCCCTTGACAGCTCGTCAGGGAAACTGATGGTCTTGATCTTTTGCCAGGACAGCCTGGCGCTGCAGGTACCTCGGCCTGTCTAAACATCCAGTTTTCTTAGCCACTGAGCTAATCAAGGTTAGCAAACACTCCCTGCTGTTTTCTAGGAAGTAAGCCTCTGGCTGTGGAGAAACTGCCTGAATTATCTCAAACAAATCACTGCCATCGGGAACCTCAGTGAGTTTTTTCATCAATAGCCCTTTTTGAAGCCCCACGCTTACTGCTCTTACTGCCTTCCAGAGCCCTCTTGAAGGCTGCCCCTTACAATGAACTCACACGGCCTTTTACACAAAACTGAGAGGATTCCTACTCAAAGCCCATCTTGGAGTAGGAAAGAAAAGGAGGCTGAGGGGAAACCCTATCGCTGTCTACAGCTACCTGGAGGGAGGTTGTAGCCAGGTGGGGGTCGGTCTCTTCTCCCAAGTAACAGGCAATAGGACAAGAGGAAAAGGCCTCAAGTTGCACCAGGGGAGGTTTAGACTGGCTATTGGGAAAAATTTCTACACTGAAAGAGTTGTCAAGCATTGGAACAGGCTGCTCAGGGAAGCAGTGGAGTCACCATCCCTGGAGGTATTTAGAAGATGGGTAGACGTAGTGCTAAGTGATACGGTTTAGTGATCGTTTTTGTCAGTGTTAGGTTGATGGTTGGACTAGATGATCTGAAAGGACCCTTCCAACCTAGGCGATTCTATGATTCTGTTGAAAAAGGAAGAAAAAAACCTAGAAAAAGTTATTTACAGACCCCTTGGTCCCTGTTGAAATGGACTGGAAATACCAGTAGTTGTCCAGTATCAACAATTAATTCCTCTCAGAGAGCCGGGAGGGCTGTGCTGAGCAGTGATAGTTGTTTGTGGTCTCCTTCCCACGTGCATGTCATCGTTTTCCTCTGTTGTCCTGCATTTTGGCACGCCACACATCCCTGACCGCACACTGAAAACACTTCGTTTATGTTTCAGTGAACAGCAGCTGATGGTCTACTCTTTGAAGGGCCCATATGGCTAGCAGGAATTTCAAAACATACTGGCGTGTCAGATGGAATAAAAATACATCTATATGATGGAAATCCATAACTGCCGCCTTGAAATTATGCAGGTTTATTCTTCTGGGCAGGAAAAGATAACTGAGTTCTTCTGTTTCCTTGGCAGGATCCATCACCTTTGCTGGCTCTAGGAAAGAGGATGTGACTCTGAGGAGGGCAGAGCAAGATGCTGCAAGACACAAGGTAGTAGCAGGCCTGCCAGAAAACAGTTGCTTTAATGTTGTTTAATTGGTTAACATACTGATTTATTGGAACTTTCAGGCTAGCACAGGTGTTTGAGAAAGAAGAGAACATCACAAAGCTTTTAACAAAATAGCCACCTCTTCTGTCATCACATGAGAGCTGTAAATAATTAATATGCAGTCTCACATTTCCCATTCATATTTTTTCATGCATGTTAGTCTATTCTGTAAGCTTACAACTACAAAAGGCATCATTTTGTTTCCTTTGTTTGCCCAGCAATAACGATTGCCTCAATTAGGCCTGCACATCAGTGCGCTGCAAAAATACCTGACCAAACTATAAATGAGCTAGCTTGGCTGCCAGAAGGAGCATAGCTGCCTTAGTGCAGCACTCTGTGCAGTTTAATTAGATGTGTTGAAGCAGGGTATATGAGCTGTTCAGGGAGGTAGGTCTGATTGGGGGGGTGGGAGGCTTTACTGGCGCCTACCTTGGCCATTACACATACATGTTTTCACTTCTATCCTTCTGTACTACTGTCCGGTGGTACAAATGCAAAGCATGCAAAAGCAACCATCCAGCATGTCTGAAGTGTAATTAACCTATCTTCTCCCAAGTATCCTATGGAAGAGTAACTACAAAGAAGATAGTCACCAGAGACACTGCTTGATTGAGAAACCTCACTGCTAGCTCTTCTGTGTGGAGGTAATAACACTGAATGTCATCCACACAGATATGTCCCTTTTTTTTCCAGAGAGGTCTGCAGGTGCCTTTCGTATTAACTCCTGAACAGCTACATGAAAAGGGAAAACTATGGGCACATGAAAGCCATTGATGACTCCAGCACAGTTGGAGAGCTCTTTGGTCTTCTGTGTTCTTCAAATCCTCTGTTCCTGGCTGCAATAACTCTGCAAGTACAACATGAACAGCTCGTCCAGCTGTGCTCATATTGGCACTGGTTGAGGCACATGAAAGAGAGGAACTTACATCAGGGAACTGTCAACTAAACATGCTGGCAAACTGAAAACTTTCCCATGAAGACCTGGAAGGAAGAGGGAAATTTGTCATAGCATGCCATCAAACGTTTCCTGGAGCACCTCAAGTTAATGAAAAGCTAAGGGCCTGGGTACGATTTCCCAGGCATTCCAGTTCCAAATCCACATAAGTAGCAATGCCGGTGGGGATTTGGGTTTATAGACATAGATGATTATCATTGCTGCAGTGTGGATGCTCCTGGACCAGCTTAGCAAGTACAAGGTGCGTTCTTATCAGGTCAGTGGTTGTGCCTGAGAGATTTGGTGTGTATTTACAGTATAAATAGTGACATACTATGATATAGACTCTGCTTTAAATATCTTTGAAGATGTGGTAGCGTATTAATCATAATTTATAGCCAGAAAGGGACTTGACTATCACCCAGTAATTTGATCACCTTTTTCCTCCTTAGATCTGTAGTAACCCCAAATAATTTAACTGCAGCAGAGATTTCATTTAAAAAATGTAAATTTTAAATTACATTGAATTATTATTTACAACATCGTTGGCTAAATGATGTATTTAGAGTCCTAACCAATGTTATATGTGAAAACCCAGTATTTTGCCAGGGCAAATTAAAGCTGTCAGTTGTGCGTATGCACTAAGGTAGTCTCTTACTACAAGATGCTCAGGTGTATTTCCTGACAGGGCCCCCGTCTGCCTCAGTTTACAGGGTGAGGGATGCACAGTGAATGAGACAGCTGTTTATCTGCTCTAGTCTGTGTGTGGCTATAACCTTTATTTACCGTGCACCATTTAAATCTGTATGGGTTTATTGATTTCCTCATGAGGAGATTGTGTTCATCCCTGGAGTGAGCATTTCATCAATATTCATGAATTTTCCTCCACAGCTCTCTGTGGGACAAGAAGGTGTTACCACTTCCACGTTACAAATAAAAAATTGAAACAAAGGAGAATAAATACCACAATGTGGAAGTGTTTGCTGGTGATTCTGAGACTACATGCTCAGTTTGAAAGATCTAAAATTTTTTACAGTGCAAGGTGTATTCTGTGTGTATTATGTACATTTTGCAAATCTTGAGAGAGGTAGACTAGGTGTGTAAATATTGTCGTGGGAGCTTTCCTGAAAGGCACCTTCTGGGTCACTGAATCTATTCCCTTGTTATTGCATGCATGCCATGTAATCTGGCTCATAAACTGACTGAGCTTTATCTTAAAAGTAATTAGGTGTTTTGCTTATATTACTGCATTAGAAAACTGTTCCAGAGTATGGTTGCTGTGAGGGCTAAGAATTATATTCTAGCTCAATCTCATACCCATTTGCTCTTATACTAGCGATGACCACTGTTTTAATGGTTTAAAAAGTTCTTTTTGTTCCTGGTATTTATCCATCCACCTTTGTTTTGCCACAGTAAACCAGATAAGAATGAATTATATCAAACGGAATGAAGGCTAACTAAATTCTGGATATAAGTGTCCAGCCAAAGGTGGAATGCTGTTTAACAAATCCATTCAGACCTTAGTTAATGTTGGATAACTTGCCATGGCGTAGCTTGTGTAGACATTTTTAAGGGAGTAACTGACTGTAGTACTCACTCATGCAGTCCTCGTGCTTTGCCTGTGGTTTATACCATTATGTTTAGCCAACTGCAGAATGCCAGGAATCGGGAAGCTTGCGTCATATCCCAGTTCTGGAGGGCAGTCAGTGTTAGCAGGTATTATTAGCACTCGGTAGCAGTTATTATTACTGGCGCAGCGTTTACTGATATACCACTCACTGTGCCGTGGCCATCATGTGTATTAGGAGCTTTCACCCTGAAAGTCACTAAGATGATGGGACTTTTTGTTCTAGGGATTTTCATTCTGTTGCCTGTTCTGCAGAAAGTAACCGCCAACTGGAATTTAACAAGGAATCTGAAAGAGTCTTTCACTTTTAAGGGGCTCTGAATTACCAGGACAAGCAGAAAATAATCTTAAATGAGATATCATCATCTTACTGCAGCTCCTAATGCAGCAGGAATTTACCTCTTATCTTGGCATTGGTACTTTCTACAATAGGGAAGCTGAATTGGTAATCTAGAGTGAGACTCCGGCTTCTAACAATCCAGGTTCACTACCCTGCTGAACTAACACGGGCCCAGTGAATAAGAAGAGACAAAACTATAACTTTAAAGAAAAGGAACACCATCTAACGCTGCAAGTTCTAGGCTGATGGGAATGTGTGTATGGTTGGAAAGTATTACTAGCTGAGTGGAATTCTACACAGGCGGCTTTGATGAGCTGGGATGAATTGCTTTATCCCTTCTTTTTCTGTTTACTGTGGTGTGGCAATTTCCCATGGCTAATCTTCAGCCTTATCTCATCTACAGCTGTAAACTTGTTATTAGCTTGTTTACACTGCTATAGTTTTATTGTGCATTGGAACACTTTTGGTATGCACTTATGATATGTACTTATGTGGACTCCTTTTCATTGTATACATAAGCAAGTTATTTGACTTGCTGATTTTATCTGGTCTGCAAAATAACCTTAATTCTGCATCTTCTTTTTATCAAACCACTCTATCAGCTAATAAAATGGGCTGAGTCAGTGATATCAAATGAACTATTTAGTAAATGTTGCTTTTTCTCTCTCTTTGTGTGTAGAAAGTTACTGTCTGGGTTATAATTTTTCTCAAGGTTTTTTTTTTTTTTCAATTTTTTACAGTTTTTTAACACATAATTTCTGCTGAACAGATGATTCCAACTCGCTTCACAAAATTTGTCAGTTTTTTAACATAGTTACTTATGTCACAACTACTATATCCATTTCTTGAACAACTAAAAATAACGCAACAGATGGATATGAAGATGCCAGTTGGACTTTTGATTCTCTCAGGTATTTCCACAAGGGAAAATTCAAGGCTATTGTTTCGTAAGATGGTTAATCTAATTTTAGGAAACCTAGCATCAGATAAAAAGTGTCCACAAGACACCACACTGATAAAAACTCATTTTTATGCTTCACAGGTATTTAAACATTCTTGAAGGTGAAACTTTGTCCCAGCAGACTTTATATCTGATCATCTCCCCTTCTAGGGCCAGTGTAAACCAAGATGAAGACAAAGTATAGATGAAGATAAAGTATAGACCAAGACCAAATACAAGTATGGCTTTAGGTAACTTGGAAGACACGTGGAAACGCATGTGTGTTTCTTATCCACTTGGGTAGCCCAGTACATCACAGGTCCAAGATTAATGAAAAGCCGTGACCATAGTAAAGACAAGAGAGATTTATTCTCTCATAGGTATTTTAGGTCAAGTTCAAATTTAGAAGGAAGTCTAGGGTTTACTTTTAACTAGTACTATATGTGACAATATTAGAACAACTGCTCTTTGCTAGGATTTTATGTTAGTTTATTTTATGTTGTAGTTAACATATGAAAAAAACATATCCTGTCTTCGAATGAACAATTTCTATTTTCTTCTTATTTTCCTCTTATAGATAAAGGAACTATTTAAGTAAAACTAGGAAAATTAACATAGTTGTAGATTTTCTGTTCTAAGTCACTCAGGATTTCTTCTGAAATATTCTCCAAACTGTGAAAGGAAAAATTCTTACTACATTCCTTACAGTGTCTTGTGGAAGAATGAGTAGACCATGTCTTCACAGTGCAAAGAGAAATTATCGGGAGGGCTCTTCTCCAGAATTTGCTCCAGAGTAACTCTAAATAAAAGCAATTATCATCTCAGCTGCTTCACTGAAAATTAAGAATATTTCTACCAATGCAATAACATTAAACCATTGTAAATCTGTTGTGAGCAAAATACTAAGCTGTGGCATATGAAGAAATCACAGACTTGTAGGTCATGCAGTAAGCAAATCCAAATCCACCCTTTATTGCTACACAGAGAAACTTATATACACTAAGACACAAACCCACTCCCCTCGTAATGCCCAATCATGGACTTACAAAAATATTTTTTGCCTTCTACTGAGCTTATCACAATAACAGGTACCCTGCTACCAAGACAAGTTTCGGTTTCCAGACTGTGTTCTGTTTTTGTCAGGATGAGCTTCAGGATGTGAAACTCATGTTCCTCCCCTGCTCTCAAGGTCGCTACTGTCACACACTGTTGCTCCAGATGCACATAAATCGTAGCTGTGTGAGTGAACTTTAACTGAACCCACACTAAGCAAAGCTATTGTCACCTGCATAATGAGATTCATTATTTCACTATTGCAAACCCTATTTATAAATACATGCATTTTCCTACCCTATAAAAGTCTTGCACTTGTGCAGGAACCTGAAAGTTTTCAGAGTTTTTCAGCTGGCTGGCAATGTTTTAGGTAAATTAGAATATTTTTTTTTGTACCTAGAAAGAGAAATTATACACGAGCTGGCTGAGATACAATGATGTTATTGGCATGGCTCTCTTACTCATCAGTGACTAAGCCATAAGAAAATTGCTTGCCATTGCAAAGAAGTAAACAGTGTGCCTCTCTTCTTTTTGTATCTTTGTTAATGAGAGACACTCTCATACTGAAGAATGAGGGGAATTGCAGCTGTATGAGTCAAAGCAGAAGTTGTCCGAGGAGTCATGGAGCCCATGGGTCATGGAGATTATACAACTGCAGCAGCAGCGTGACAGTTAGCAAGGTTTGAAAAGCTGGTAACTATAAAGAAGTTGTGCAGGACTCTTACAACTGCTTCCCATAATCTACTTTTCAAATTAATACGTGAATATTTAGTTGGTTTTGTGGGAAGATGTCACTTTCAAATTATTTTTTTTCTGTCCTCCTTTTCATTTGCAATGTATTTCTTTGTATTCCTCATGAGCACTACATTTGCTGTGTTTGATATCATACTGTTTGTATGATATCAAAGAATATCCTAAGAAAAAAATAATTTCTGTTATTCGGGACACACACTTGGCCAAATACAGAAGAGCTGCTGGTTCTTATCAGATATTATTTAAAGTTCATAAATGTGATGGTGTAGAGCCACAAACTTAATGGATTCCTACACCACCTGTAGGAACATTCAGATATTACTTAGTATTAATTCTGCAGGTGGGGAAACCCAGATGCAAGAAGATGAAGTGGGTAGGAGATAATATAGTGGCAGGGCTGGAATTTTTTCTTTATCCTAGTTCTGTGCAAAGTACGGTGGTCACACAGTCTGAGATAAGAAAAAATGGGAACAGATGTTAAATATCCTTCAAGGAAAAGTATATGTTTAAAGTGTACTAACTGACTCCACTTTCCTGAGCTTGGATACAGGCATGGATAGATGGAATTTGTTCTTTAATAGGAGTCTAGGAACACCTTCAGTGATGCCTATTCAATTGTTGTTTCCCAAGGAAAAGAGAAGGGCAGCAGTAGGAGGTAGCTGTGAAATGCTGCCCCTTATATATTATTTAGAGACCCCAAAGAAGTCCAGGCATTCTGGCCAGCATGACACAGACTGACAAGACCGAGAAAGACTTGTAAATCCCAAGGCCATTTCCCTTGGGAGCAAGTTGGTTGTATTTACCCTGGAAGGGATTTAGTGGTAAAAAAGCACTGCTGTGCTGTACTGGCAAAAGCACTCGTAACATGCATGTAGCTGTATCAACAAACTGCTTTTACTTAGTCTATTAATATTATCTTCTCTTTATTTGCCCTTGGTTGAAACAAACTCTGTCAGCAAAACCAGGGTTTTGCCAGCGTAACTATTTGACCAACAGCTGTTTTCATTACCTTAAAATGTTATGGGATAAAAATCAAATCTATAGTGGCTGTCATAGTAGCTCTCAACTCAGAGTCATATAATAAATATAGTCCCTGAATTCCTTGTGTGGATGAGGGGAGATGTGCCTACAAGTGTATTTATTATTTTAGGAATACTTTCTCCCAGCTGCTATTATGACGTGTTGGTGCAACTTGCTATGCAGCATATTCCAGTGTCTACTAATTGTTGTTTACTAATAGGGCTAAGAGTCACCACAACCTACCCACAGGGCATTTTCTTTTATCTTTTATAATGTCCAAAGAATTTTGAAAAGCACCAACACACTTTTACCATTCATTATTAATATTAAAATCTTCAGGTTAGTCTTAGAGAAGGGGAGGAATATTTGGCTTGTGGTTTTATTGCTTCTGCCCTAAAAGGGTTTATTAATTTTCTGTTGTTGTCTTTTTGCATTCCAGCCATTACAATCATTAGACCTGCATATGGTGAGAAAAATTCTAGTCTTGATGCGTACCTGGTATTTAATACCTAAAACTTGTAAGCATGAAAAAAGGGACGTAGAAGAATATAAAAGGTAACTAGATTTTTCCTTATAAAATGGTAGCAATAGATCAGATGAAAATAAACTCTCTGCATGTTCCCTGAGCACAGGATAAGAAATAATGGGCCTGAATTGTAGGAAAGGAGAGTTAGGAGAATATTCATAGAGACTCCGAAGGCTCCTCCCTCTCCAGTCAAAGCAACTTATGCAAAGAAGTGTGTCTTGGGGACAGGAGTGGAAGGACAGAGTAAGTCTGTGCCTGCCCAGCTGTGGACAGAAGATGGTGACCAGAAGATCCACCTGATGGATCACCAGAAGATGGTGACTCATGAGCATATGGTCCCAGTTACTGACTCCAGTTTGTCTGGAGTTATGAGCTGTTACTTTACTGGGTGTATGGCTCAAGCCAACTACAGGCCCCTTGGCCTATGCAGTAGGTCACTCTTCTGGTCCAAGCTATTCCCCTGCCTCTGTCCTGCAGAGTACTGGGTGTGATACCAGCTCCTGGCCCTCCCATTGCCTCAGCCAGGCAGGTGTCGAGATGCATACAGTACAGATATTTAAAAAAACTCCCTATGATAGTAACTTGTTTGATTTAGAATAATATGTACAAGATTTTTCCCATCTGGTACTTCAAAGTATGCTGGGAGAGTCTCCAGGAATAGCAGTTCCCCTCTGAAAATCTTGCAGTGTAGCAGAGCTGTTTTGAATGATCTCTTTAGTACGTTTTTGTCTGTGAAGGGCAGTACAGAGTTTGGTATATAAATTGTGTGTCTCTAAGGTGATGAACCATGAGAATGTCCCTCACAGCTGTTGTTAGATCTTCAGTGCAATCTCTTGGAAGGACAGAACTGCTACAGAAACCAACAAGAGGATTCTGAAATTTCAGAGGGAGAAGTGAAAACAAGAACATTTAAGAAAATCTGTCGTTTCATCTCTTTACTGGAAAGAGAGAGAGAAAATAGAAACAATATAAAGCTATGGACATAGACTGTATCCACTATGTATGACAGACTGTACTCTTCATGTCTCATAGGGTGAATACACGAGTGTTGATTTACAGAATGGCACGGGGGGAAGAGAACCAAAACTTGCCATGGTTTTACCTGCTTAAATTTTACAAGTAAAATTAAGAAACTGATTTCTCATTCAGGAGGAACTGTGATTATAGATGATGAAGAGCAAATAGCTGATAAAGTATGTTCTGCATGTCAACGTCATGTTGTTCCTCCAGCCTTACTATAAACTTCACTGTCTGGTCAGAGAATAAAAACTAAATAGAGATACATTATTTTCAATCTTCTTCAGCTGGAGCATATCACTATGACCATGCTTATGTGTAAGCTTCTACAAAAGCTTTCAAGGTTCCTGGTTTAATAATTAAAGTGGTTTGTTCATTGATATTCATGTGTCAAGCTGTAGTTTTAGAATGAATTTCATCTGATCTAAGTGTGGGCTGCCAGAAGGGGTAGTTTTGTCTTCCCCCTCCGTCCCAACCACAAAGGTCTCTTCTGTCAGAAGTTCCAACCTGGCTGAAATCTAACCTGTGAAAAAAATTAATTGGTTCAAAAATAACAATTAGTTTTCAGCCATATCAGTTGCAGTTTCATCCTGCAGCCCCAGGCACCCTAACGCTGGCATGAGGGATGGGGACAGGATGCAGAGCTGGCAACAGGGGCTAGGGGACCAGTGGGACCTCCCTTTTCCATGGCAACCTATGTTTAGCTCAGCATAATCTGAACTGCAACCTCATGTTTCCTCTGCATTTTAAAAACCCTTTTACAGCCCCCTCCATGTTGGTAACATACAGAATTATCTATTTATTTATATTGACACACCAATTTAGTAGTTCCTTGTGGGACAGAGTTATACTGGTGCTCAGATGCTCTGTCCAACTGGATATACTTAGAGGAATGTAAAACACCTTTATGCCACTATAATATGAAGAACCTCTGATTATTAAATTATTTACCAATGTTTTAATTATTGCCATTCTTCCAAAACCAAGGGCAACAAAAGGATTCATTTTAAAATGGGTTTAATTACTGCAGTTTAGCTTGTGGGTTATCAGTACCAGCAAAGAAAACCCTCTGTAAGTCAGCAGCAATGGGTAGAACACAATGCAAAGTTCATTCCACATTTCTCTCTCATAAAGCTGGTGCTTTTCTTGCCATCCTGGAGTCTGTTGCCTACCGTTCCACCAGTTTCCCTCCCTGTCTCTGATTTTGTGCTTATTTGACAGCTTACCTTCAGAGGGGTGGGGTGGGTTATTGCTGCTGTGGTACAGAAGCATGAAAAACAGGTATTTTTAAGGCCTAAGACCTGATAGTGGATTCAAATAATGCAAGTCCAAACAAACTCCCAGCTGCCACATTTGTACGCCCTGACACTTTGTAGTTGTAGATGGGCTCCCAGACATGGATTCAGCTAACCCAGCTGTGGTTTCCTTGCATGGTCAGACTTTGCCCCTCATTTGTCAGAAGGCTGAATCCAAAGTATTATTTTAAACTACACATCTGGGAAAAATGAAACTCTTTATTCTTCAGACCTGCAAAAAATAAGCTGCATTGAAGTGTTCGCTGAGATTGTGTCAGGCAGACAGTTCCCTGTCCTCTTTTAGGTGCTCCTGTCTTCCACGTGTTACATCTTTGCTGTCTTGCATTCACCATTTGTTTGATACCTTTCATCTGAGTGGGATACTCACTACCTTTCTCCTTACTCCCTCTAATTTCTTTCTTTCCAGGTCTGGATGGTTTTCGTATTTCCTGTCTTGTCTCTGGGCCTGTTTTGTTTGGAGCAGAAGCTCCCCCTGCTGCTTTATTTTGTAGCGTGCAACATTGTACAGTTGAAAGAAACTGGAAAGGTTTCCAGTTATCTAACAAAGCAAATTCTAAGGAAATAAAGGAAATTATTATTGAAAATTATATAAAATATTTTTTTATTTGCAATTTCAGCTATTCCTGAATTTAACAGCAACTTCAAGTAATTTCTCCATAATGAAATTGAATATATCTTGCAGAGGCCTTTATTAAAAATCCAGTCGGTAGCAAACCCTGAGAGAACTTGTGTGGATCTGAAAGTTTACAGTCAGCAAAACATGAAATCGGTTCTTCCCCATCTGTTTCTTCTCCAAAACTCCCACACACCACGCTGTTCCTACACAGCCACATACCTGTCTTTGGAGAAGTCATGCTGCAAACTGACTTAACCAGCCTGGGGTTTTCCGCAGACCTTATATCCACCAGTATGGACTTGTAGCTGCTTTTGTATTCTTACGGCCCAGTGTTATACTTACGCACGCTTAATTGTTTGCCTGTGAATTAGCCTAGCGATTTCAGTGAAATAAGGTCCGCCTACAGGTATTTCAGTTTCTGTGCAGTTTTGTGTCCTGCTGCGACTTGAATTCGTGCTGCTTTCCTCGTGCGAGTGGTCGAGGCGTTTTGGCTTCTTCACGTCCACATTCAAATCAACTTATGGCACAGAAAGGTCACTGCTGCTGTTAAACCCTGTTCCGTAAGCCTCCTCTGTGGTCTGATTAACACTTTGGCAAAGCAGAAACAAGTTGTTCCTGTCAACGCTGTGTTGGCAGCGTGGACTTTTGTAGTTAGTAATTCTCCTAATTTCATTTAATATCAGAGAGGTGGTGCCTGTTGTATGCCTTGAGGATGACGCCTTGTCCTCCCCTGCCACCGGTTGGAAAGTTACCCTGTTACGAGTGAAAAGCAAAGCTGCCAAAGAGGCAGAACGTAAAAATAGCTGAAGTGGTTTTGCATATAAAAGCTCACAGAATCACAGAATGGCCGGGGTTGGAAAGGACCTTCAGAGACCATCTAGTCCAACCCCCCTGCCAAAGCAGGGTCACCCAAAACAGGCTGGGCAGGAACGCGTCCAGGTGGGTTGTGAATATCTCCGGAGAAGGAGACTCCACACCCTCTCTGGGCAGCCTGTTCCAGGGTTCTGCAACCCTCAGAGTAAAGAAGCTTTTCCTCATGTTGAGATGGAATTTCCTGTGTTCCAGTTTGTGCCCGTTGCCCCTTGTCCTGTCACTGGGCGCCACTGAGAAAAGTCTGGCCCCATCCTCTTGACACCTGCCCTTTAGATATTGATAAGCATTGATGAGGTCCCCTCTCAGTCTTCTCCAGGCTAAACAGACCCAGGTCTCTCAGCCTTTCCTCATAAAAGAGATTCTCCATTCCTTTGATCACCTTCATAGCCCTCCACAGGGCTCTCTCCAGCAGTTCCCTGTCCTTGACCAGAGCTGCCCAGAACTGGACACTACTCCAGATGTGGCCTCAACAGGGCAGAGTAGAGGGGAAGGATGACCTCCCTCGACCTGCTGGCCACACTCTTTTTAATGCGCCCAGGAGACTATTTGCTTTCTTAGCTCGTAAAATTTTGGGGGGTTCGGCTTCATTCGCCGCCTGGCTGAAGGTCACACAGGGCAGCGGTTTCACCCTCCGTCCCCGAAGCGCCGGGGCCGGGTCTCGAACCCTCACGTAGAGCGGGGGAGGCGGGGTCTTTGACCGTGCGCATGCGCGGCGCCGCCCGAGGAGGGGGACCGACCAGGAAATGCTGGGGCTGCTGGAGAAGCTCCCGCCGGGACGGGCCCTTGAGGTGGGATCGCTGTGAAGCGAACCGGCGCTGGGGGCAGGCGGGTGTCTCCCGGCACCGGCTCTCGGGGCTGGGGAGGCTGAGGTGCCGCTCTCCGGCAGCCGTGACGGAGGCCGTTCCCGCCGGGCCTCACGGCGGTGCCGCTCCCCTCAGCGGCCTCCCGGGGCCGCCCGCCGCGGCCTCTCCGGGCCTCCCCAGAACGAAACCGAACGTGTGGGCTCAAAATACGGTGGGGGTGCACCCAGCGGGTGCTCCTGCGCTCCCTGTGCTGTTGGAATGTTGGAAATGTCCTTAGGCTCTTCCCAGCGCAAGTCTCCTGCCCTCTGAGAGCGCTGTGAGGCCGTGCTGAGGGGGGTGGCCTGTGGGACCTCTCCTGCTCCCAGAGAGGCTCCGGCCATGTCCAGTCGGTGAAGCGTCGGATGGGCTGGGTTGGGTTTGCTACGGTGCTCAAAGAAAAATTACTATGTGAGGGCAAGGAGCCCGGCATATAGAAGAGCCTCAGTGCTAGAGGACAGTGGTTTGGGAGACTAGGGAGATCCACAGGTTTGGACATCAGCACTTTTTAGTTGTGCTGTGCATCCAAGCACACCCAGTGTGGGGATGACTTGAGGTGCCCTTTGGCGTGGTCAAGATCAGGCTGGATGGGGCATTGAGCAGCCTGGTCTAGTGGGAGGTGTCTCTGCCCATGGCAGGGGGGGTTGGAACTTGATGATCTTTTAAGGTCCTTCCAACCTAAACCATTCTATGATTTCAGTTGTGCACAAAATGTTAAGTCCAAATGTAAGTCTGACCTGAATCACGTTGTCATTTCTGGGGCCAAACCTGAGGGAGAGGGGAGGACAATTCACATATGGGGACTACCTCTGTATGACTTTTTAGAATGGTCCGTAGGTTGTGCTCAGAGGAAGCATTGAGAACAGTACCCGGTGAAGGGAGGGGTGATAACTGAATTGCATGATCAATCTCATGTCTGATGTAGGTTAACTGTGATAGACTCATGTTCTTAAGTTATGTATCACATTGTTTCAGTTCCTTCATAAAATAATTGATGGCATATGTGGTCGTGCGTATCCTCGATACCAGGATTATGGTAGTATTTGGAGCTTGTCGGAATGGATGGAGGTTTTGGAAGAAACAGTGACATATTTCAAAACTGCAATTGGCAAAAACGTATCTGATGAAGAGGTAAGGGCTCAAAACTGATTGGGCTTGACTTTGTGAAATCATAGTAGAGTGATTAGTCTTGTAGTTTATTTAGTACTAAAGTATTTTTATAGTGTAGCATTTGAATAGGAGCAGGCTAAGCCTAAATAGGTAGGTCAGCAGCATTTAGAGATACATTGTGAAGATGAGATTGGACACTGGTTTTCTATTTCGTTTTTTAAATAGAACTGGATAATATTTGTTTAAGTCCTGTTTTATTCCCTTAAACTGATATTCTAAGTACCACCAAATTAAATCTGTTTTTCTTAAAATACATAACCTGTCATTACTGTTCATCAGCAATAAAAACAATTCACACTCTGTTTGGTTTTCTTTGTTCATTACTACTGCATTAAAGTGTTTTGAAATATTGACTGTGTGTGAATCAAAAAAAAAAAAATCTAGACTGTGAATGGAAGACCATGTGGAACAGGGACTAACTCAGGGCAGTCCAGTATGTCTAAACTTTGGAAAAACTGGTTCTGTTATCAGAAATCTTAATTCTTCTCTTTTGCCCATTGCTTGTATTTTGACTACCTGCTAGTAGCTAGATCAAAGAAAGATACTTGTTGTAGCCATAGGATAGTCCATACATCAGTGTGTCTGTTTCAGCTAAGCTGACGTATTTTTTCTCCACTCTGAAGTTCAGAAACTTTCAGAGCTAAACCTGTGGTGTTTGTGTGTGTAATTAATTTTTTTGGTGTTGTTTTGATTTTAGGGTGGCTTCTAAGAAGGCAAATAAAACCTCAATTATCCAGTTTCTTTTAATTTAAATGACAAGAGTTTTTTTTTAATATACATTGCTGTGGTAAATACTGATTGTAACTATCAAACAAAAAGAGCAACCACTGAGAAGCAGTATAAGAAAGTTGAGGCTATGGAGTCTTATATAACAGCTGCCTGGGTAGAAGCTTTGATACCTACTGAGAACAGCTATTACAGGTGGTATGTGTTATTTCTGTGATCCACAGTTTAAGCAATCACAATTTTTATTTTTATTTTTGTAGGCTGCTCAGCAGATAAATGAGTTAAATCCAAACTATCAAGAAGCAATCACAAAATGTCTAAAAGGCAGAAAGGAAGAAATCAGGAACGCATTAGTGGAAAGAGTAAATGCAATCTCTTCTGCCCAGCTGCAAGATTTTGACTGGCAATTAAAGGTGAGACTGTTGCCTTAATGCTGTTTGAAAGAAGTGTTCCAAACTACAGAAGTAACTATTGATACGGTTCCCTTAGGCCTGCTCAGTCTGGAGCATGGTTCAATTTTCATACGTATCAGAAAAGCACGTTCATGATAACACATCAAAGGCATGTCAGAAATTTGTATAAACTGTAAAAGTAAAATTATTCTTCTTATTTATTTTTCCTTCTCCTTTCTTTTAAAGGTCCAATGCTTATCTCTTTCCTAAAAGGAGACTAAGCGTTACGCAGGAACAGCTGAAAGTTTCATGTGCTATTATGATTTTGAGGCCTGACTAGATAGAATTTTTACTCAAAAAAGAAATATTTGCTTAATTTTAAGAGTAGTACACTGATTCAGAATGTATTTCCCTGACTTTTTCAAACTTTTAGATTCCTGCAATAAACAATTATTTAATAATTAGTTTGAAGTCTTTTATTTTTAGATTTATTTGGTAATAAGGCAATGATAACTGTGGTGCCTGAAGTTCAATGGTGCTTTGGGGTTACGAAGACACAGCTGCTTTAAATTAAGCTCTATCAGAGACTTGAAATATAAACAGTGTAAGTAATGTTGTTTAGTTAGTCCATGGGAGCTGTTAAACAGATTTGTAGAGCTGTTAAATAGTTTTCCATTTCAACAAATGTTAAGTAATTTGTGCAGAAAGCAGTTTTGGAAATCAAAGAGCAATACCCACAATAGACAAGATTTTGCAAGAAATGTGGCAAATAAGGCATCATAATGTGCCTCAGATGAACTGCAACTAGGGATTGATCTCTCACTAACTGCATTTACTGCTAACAAAAATACAAACCAGACTTAATGAACTCCTTGTTTTTTGCTTGTGGTTTCTTTTAACTTTTTCCTCTGGAGGATTTTTTTGTTTCATTCTGTTTTGTGATACAAATTTCTGGTATGTGTCTGAAGTACTGTATTCATTTTGATTTAAACCACTTCTTTCTTTTTCCCCTTGAGTTGGTTATGATTTTTTTTTTTTTTTTTTTTTTGCTTGCCATAGTTGAATCCTACCAAGGACATTGTGTCTCCTCTGCTGTACCACATTCTGCTCTCTAAATAAATAAGATAGGTGTGTACAGTAGTGATCTACAGTATTATCAACTGGTCTTTGATCTTAAATATATTTAAAAGCCTTATCTATACTAGAGTCAATATAGTAAACAAAAAAGAAAGTACAATTGGTATGTAATCCTCTTTATCAGTGATTGTCAAATAGGGATACCTGACAATAATCAGCTGTAGAGTTGAAAAATGCACAAAGGTGTCTTCTTTCTCCCAACTGCCTACTTCTGTAAGACCCTTCTTACTTGTTGATTACCAGAACCATTTGAATATGGTGACTTCAGAATTCATATACTTCACTTTTAAAGAGAGTCATGATCAAATATAACCTTTCTTTTCACCTAGAGGCCAAAAATGTAGCAGCTCAGCAATTTTAACAAATTGTTTTGAGCAATTTTAACAATTTTTTTTGAAGAGGGAGTTTAGTATTTCAGTATATTGTTGGTATTAATAAACAAACAAAAATCGCAACAAGGGGGGTGGTAGTGGTGAGCAAACCCAAAAACTGCAGAGATGACTTGTGAGAAGTTAGTTTTGTCATGTTGATGTTTGTTCTGGTAGAACAGATTCAATATAAGGTTCAGATGTGATGCTGTGAAAGACTGAAGAGTTAATGGCTCTGCCTTACACTTGTGTTGTTGTTTGATCAATCTGCATAGCTTGCTCTCTCCAGCGATAAGATCTCCATGCTGCAAATGCCACTTCTCAATCTTGATTTGGACGTGAGAGAAAACGGTGAAATTAAGCCGATTTCTATAGAGATGAATAAGGAAGAATTGCAGAACCTTATAAATGCACTGGAAGCTGCTAACAAGGTAGCTTTTACTGATATCATCCTTTGTTCCTGACTTTCTTATGTACTGAGCCTATTTTAACTGAAGTTCTTCCAGGTATCTTGCAGAAAACCCGGAGTAAATCATTTGTTGGTAAAATGCCAATAGAGTTACAGAAAGCCTTACGTGAGGCTGACTATCTCGGATAGACTTCAGGGGTGTTTTAGCACAGTTTAGCCCGGAATTTTTAAAAAATGTAATTAGAATCCTGGTAAGCATACTAGTCTGTTCAGAGCACCATTAAAAAGTTGCGTGAGACTAGGAGGAGAAGCAAATGAAATGATAAAGCGTCAGATTAGAGATGACTTTGAAAGGTTGGAGAGAGAAACCCAGTGTTCCCCCAGCTTTGCAAAATATCAGCGGCTGGGAATGCATATGGGAGAGTTGTTTGGTTCAAATTGAGTGCTGTAATTTCCATGGCACAGTAAGTCAGGGAGAAAGTTACAAAGATTCCAATCCAGTAACTCAAGAAGAAAATTTCAAGTGAAACTTTATTTGGAGTGTCTCAGATCTCTTAATAGAAAAGTCTAAGGGAAGTGAGGATTTTAAGAAAAATCATTAGGGAAACAAGCATCATCTGCCTTGCACCCTGGTGGCAACCGCAGACCCTGGAGTCTCTCCCTGTTCAGTTACCTTTCAGGATTCATTCTGGCTCTGTTCTAAAGGAAAATGGGGGTTTGTGTTTTCTTTTTTTTTTTTTTTTAATCTGAAAATATCTTCAAATACTTACTAAGTCTGATACCTGGGAGATGGAATTCTCTGATGTCTTGTAGGATGGATGTGAAAGTATTGTATCAGCACGATTTAGAAGTCAGCAGCATCAAGTTACTTCACGACATGTAGCAAGTACGGGGTTTCTTTAGATGTTTTATGTAATGTTACAATGCTTTAGCTGGAATCTGTACACCAATATTTTAAAAAAAACGTAGTATGTAACAACTGAAAATAAGTTTTATGGTTGTCATCTCCTTACTTAGTTCTATGTGCGCACAAAGAGGAGTTCACTCTAGAAGTGGTCCCTCGATTCTGCTTCTTGCAGAAGGAATCTCACTGAGCCTGGAAATTACCATTCTGCTTTTTGATAACTGGGAGCTGAGGGATGCTTTGCGTGTGGTAAATGCTGAAGAAAGTTATCGGAAGTGATGGTTGCGTGAGGTTGTAAAAGAGAGCTGAGAAGGGGGATGGTGTGTTTTCCATCCATTTATATATTGTTTATACAATTGCATATTGTACTGTAACAGAAAGCAAAAAGCTGTATTTCCTAGACTGCTTAAGTTTTGGTGTCATCCAACTTTAATCTCATCCCTTCTCTCCTTTTTGAAGGTTGTCTTGCAACTGAAATGATGGAATTCAGATGACTGACAGTATCTCCTGGTGCTGACTCCCCCATTGACTTGGAAAAAAAGAAAGAGAAGTTCTCTTCAAAACCAAAAGTGTTGATGCTGTAAAATACTGAAGTGAGAAGGCCATTACGACTTGTGACCAAATAAACTACTAATCTGTTGATAAAAATAATAAAATCTTGTATTATGTTTGACCAAAAATATAAAAATCCAATGTAAGTTGCTTTTAGTACTAAAGATTTATAGAACTATGGAAAAGTATCACTTATGACACGTGCCATACTTGTTTTGCTTAAACTCTGGCAGTGACTGCACAGGAGCCTACTAAAACTAAAGTGTCTACTTGCATAATATGTTACCTTTATCTAAGGTGCCGTGATGATGAAGAACATGACAGAGTACTTGTAGCATTAATGTATTTATACTTGTAAATAGTAAATAAACACTTTGATTTTGTGTGTGAATAATTGCAGTAAATTGTTTCTTAATTTATTAATCACTAAACTCGTTCTTTTGAGATGCTGGGAAAAATTAGCTTTACAAACAAAAGCCGTATAGAATCACAGAATGGGTGAGGTTGGAAGGGACCTCTGGAGGTCATCTTGTCCTACTCCCTGCTCAGGCAGTGTCACCTAGAGCAGCCTGCAGAGGACCATGCCTGGATGGCTTTTGAATATCTCCTGAGGATGGGGACACCACAACTTCTGTAGGTAACCTGTTCAGTGCTCAGCAGTTGAGAAAGAAGCACTGGGGCTTTACTCGGAGTGAAGTTCGGGTTTTTAGCTTTGGTTTTGTATCTTGATGGCTTTTCACTTTAGTATGTTTATATTTTCAAAAGAGGCTGCAGTGCTGGAGAGGAGCCAACCTATGTAGAGCATGAAAAGGATAATCCCAGCCCACTTGATACAGCAGATAATGGGTAAGTTCAAGTCTAAATCTTTCTGAAACCAGATTGAGTTTTGTTTGTAGTATGTAACAAAAGTTAGAAGCCTTAACACTAGAGAAGAGCACACCAGGAATCTTAGTTTCCCGTTTGTTAAAAGCATCCTTCCATATGCGAAGAGCAACTTGCAATGCTTACGTAAATACTAATGTGTGCTTCTCAACATGCATGTGTTTTACATGTTTTGTATATATAAAAAGGCAAAGTGTTGATGACTTACCTTCTTCATAGTTCCAAAAATCAGGGTCTTGTATTTTGTCCATAGAATCATAGAATTGTCTAGGTTAGAAGAGACCCTTGGGATCATCGAGTCCAACCATCTACCCTACTCTACAAAGTTCTCCCATATACCATATCCCCCAACACCACATCTAAACGGCTCTTAAACACATCCAGGGATGGTGACTCAGACTATATTTTGTTGTGCTGTAGGTTTTCATATAAGCAAAGTGTAAAATAATACGTCTATACAAAAAATCGAACTTCAGAGGGCTCTCTTGTAGAGAGGCTTCTATGAAAGGGATTTTGGTAGGCTTTATGGATAGGAATATAAGTATGTTTATAATATTAAAACTAGCACTAGAAGTTTCATGTGTCAGGGAACACTTAAAAAAAATGTGTGTGTATAAAATGCAGATTTTTTTTTTTTTCCTTTTGTTTGGTACTGCTGCATTTAATAAGATGTGCATGTTGCTCGGTGTCGGGGGTAGAGAGTTGTAAGAATGAAAGACTGGAAAACGTATTTTACAGTGAAAGGACTGTTATCTAACAGATCTGGCTCAATGGTAGTCTTGCATATACATAAGGACAGAAATTTGATAATGGATCAGGTAACAGATAAAAACCTTGCATAAATGCTACCGAACTCAAGCTGAAAATTCGGGTTGGAATTGATATTTGTTTAGCTTTATAAAAAAATCTGGAAAGAATTTACTGCAGGTTGTCCACTAGTCTGTTCAGGAGCATGCTGGTTTTTTAAATTGTGAATTTAAGGAATAAATTGGTCAGGTCTGTTTATTTTATTCATAGGTATATTTGCCATGACACCACTCCTCCCTTTCCTCTAGATCTAGTCACTTTATAGAAGAATAAGTATGTTATTTTGATATGGCCTTATGTGTTTAAATGCTTCATGGGTTGTATGATGCAGCCTGAAGGTGTAACCTCTTTAGCTTTCATTACACTATGACAGCATTTGTTGCTAAAAGGCTTTTGTAGAGAAAAGAGGCTTAATGTTTGGTACCTGATTTTTTTTTTTTTAACTGATTTTTATTGTTGGCACAGTTTTCGTCATTTAGGACAAAAGGACTGAAAATTGTTCCTTTTCTTGACAGCAGCAGAAATAATAAACAGCTGGCAATTTATTTCATCAAGTACACTATCAAGTTTGGGATGTCTTTTGGATAGAAGACACGTGTCCTGATCCATTTGTACAATTTATAGATGTATAATGTGAACACATTTAAGAAAGATACCTAGAAAGTCTGCACTTTAAAAAGTATTTAAGGTGGATATTTAAAACTTAGTTTGCAGTATGTTGCTGAAGAGAGCTTTTGTGTTGCTACCTCTCAATTTTCAAAGATCAATTGTTCAAAAATACAGTAAATTCTTCAAAATGAAGTTATGTGTTTTCTCAACAATAAAAGGCCACAAATGGTAACTTCCATTTTTATGTTCAACATACGAAACTTCTCTTGCAAAATCTGCCTCATCTCTAGCTGACAGAAAACAGTTTAAGTAGTAGATGCTGTTTAAGAATATTTGTGACTTTTTCGTAGTAGTAGAGACTTCAAGTTTACATAGTTTCATTCTGAATTTTATAGCAAGTTATGTACAAATGGATTTATAATTACTCTAAGGGTATATGGTGGTGTTTCGTCTTTTGTATCATCCTATATTTGTCCTGTCCTTTGCTGCAGCACTGAACGGGAAAGGCTGAAGAACTGTTTTTCAATGAATTTTTTGCTTTTAAAAAAAAAAAAGACAAGACAATTTCTGTTATGATGTGACAGCAATAAATGTGCAATGAGCTGCTTTTTGGTGGGTGTTTGACTTTACTGAAAGTCCGAGTGTTTTTTATATAACCATCAAAATGATGTTTTTGACAGGGGGCATAACACCACCATTTGAATGGCTGGAGAGGGAGAGGAGCACCGGTTGACAGGCTGTTGAGGAGCTAACGCATGATTGTCATAGAACTGCGTTTAAGATGTGTGTCCTGACCTTGCATCCCTACAGAAGAATGAACTGTCCTCCCAAGGGGTGTAATGGCCTCCAGCAGATGGAAAGGAAAAGGACCCAACAGAGTGGAGAAGACAGCTTGCTGCTCTGTACTTTGTACCATCTGTCAGAAAGTGGTTTCCTTCTGTCCCTGCTCTGAGAATTAGGTACTTCTGGAGCAGGCAAGGTTTCCAGTGGTGACAGAGAAGACATTTGTGGAGATGGTACCAGGCCAAATTGATGCAAAAAGCTAGAGATTCCGCAAACCCCATTATACTGGTGTCAGCTTCAGCATACACTTTGATGAATGCACAGGTAGACACGAAAAGGTAGTGAAGAGGAAAGACATAACGGAAACACCTAAAACAAGCTCGTGTGGCCAAGAGCATGTCTGTCAAGTGTGCCCAGACACAAAATGACCTCAAGTTGTGCTAGGGGAGGTTTAGGATGGATATTAGCAAAAAATTATTCACCAAAAGGGGTAAAACATTGGAACAGGCTGCCTCGGGGAAGTGGTAGAACCACCAGCCTTTTAAATAAAAGATGTATAGATGTGGTGCTGAGGGACATGGTGTAGTGATGGGTTTTGTCAGCGTTAGGTTGGATGATTGGATTCGATGCTCTGAAAGGTCCCTTCCAACCCAGGCAGTTCTATGAATCTGTACTCTCTTCTGGGCTGAAGAAGGGGAGGTTAGGTAGGGAAGCTGGGGTTACATTTCCACCCTGAGGTTTTCATACAGCTCAGGGCACTGCAGTGCAGGTCACAGCCCCTGGAGGAACTGTATGCTGGGACCAGAGTGACATACAAAAACTGCACTGGTGATGAAAGCTGTGCCTCCACAGCTGTCATGTGGGGAACGTCACACACAAAGCCACTTGAGTCTGTGACTGAGGGGGATTGGGGAAATCTTCTGAAGGCCTAGGAGTTAGAAAAAAGGTGCTGGAGTTTAAAGAGACTCCATTAACATTAAATAACTTTAATTTCGTCCTTGCTTATCTGCCCACTTTGCTTATATCCATATTTTTCTGTGTTCTTCCAGGCCTGAGCTCTTTCTAATTAGCTGGTTATGGTAAGTGGAATGGCTTTGATGTTTGCACATCCCACCATGCTAACTTGTAATGGTTGTTCCCAGGTGATGCTCCCCGTTTTGTCCTGTTTCAGGGACATGTGTTCATATTCTCCTAGTGTTTACCCTTGCAGAGCAGCTCACTTCTGGCTCCCATGGTCGTGTAGACAAAAAAAAAAATAATAAAGAAAACAACCATCATAAATATATTGGTGAAACCTCTGTGGCTTTGCAGGTACTATGTACAGACCTCTTAAGCATGTAATTAAGACCAGAAACAAAATTTTGTGTGGTAGGCTCTTTGAACTAACGAAAATAGTACATATAATGGACACACTGTATGAAGTTTTAATTTCAAGATGTGAAAAGCACCTACAGAAATTCACGTCGCATAAACAGACCTGCAATTTGAATCAGAAAATGCAGCGTATCTTGATACAAAATATAAAAGTGAATTATAAAAATAATGTTACTTGCCCTCCATTGGCATTCATTGCACTTCTTTCCAGTTCATAGAAATCTTCCCTTGATTTCAGAAAAACCATGTTTCTCTTAATCAACCATTTCATCTTTCATCTTGGCACACTAAAGTGAATCAGAATTGGATCTGACCAGTGAACTGTCGATATGGAAGTGACTGCTGTAATAAAACTGCTTTTGCAACAAAGCAATTGTGTATGTCAAGAAACTGTGTTTTTAAAAGATCTATACACGCCCGTAGAACATTTCTGAGTTCTGGAGCAAGCCTTTCTGATAAGAAACATGCTGAAACATAGTTATGCTTTTATCTGAAAGGTGGTTTTAGGAACCAGTAACACCTTGTCCTGAAGTATGCACGCTTTGTTATCGCTTTGAGTTGTGAATTAATAATCATAATGAAGTAGCAGAAATAAAGGGATTTTTATTCTTCTGCTGCTGGAGAATGCTTTCATAAGTGTATCAAGGTAGTCTATAATGTTTTTTACTTCTTTAAATCCACCTTAACTACATTTGGTGGTATATTGTGCTTCCCTCTGTAAATGTATATTTCCTTCAGGACCTCTCCAGAAAGACCAAGAGACTACTACCAAAATGTAGAGAAGGAGACAAATCTCACAGATTCATCCTTTGGACTTCCACAAGCCTGCGTGGTTCACATCATCAGGCTGCTCTGTGGAGAGGTCATCGCAGGAGCAGAACCTTGTGTTTTAACGCTGATTTGCACAGGACATACCGGATGATCAGCTCTTCATGCTGTCTACGCCTGGGAATTTTACTCAAAGGTACTCTTCGTATGTGCTAGCACCAGTGAGAGTCCTACATAGAGAAGGCTGTGGCTATTTTTTAGCATCAGATTAGTCAGCTTATTTAGCTAATACAATAATGAAAGGCACTGGAGAGTGTGGAAACTTTAAATGGAAACTACTACAGGTCCACAGGTACTGCTTTGGTGGTGGACTATCTGGGGGGGAAGGATTCCTAGCATCGTATAGATTAAATAACTTTTTTTTCATGGCTACAGTAAAAGAAGGAATTTTTGTTTTTTGGGAATGCAGAGATTTCAGACCTCTCATATTTCTTTTAATATTGATTTAGATGGATGATGTGATGAGAACTGCTATTAACTGCCTTCGTAAAACCCAATCCTGAATTCTTTACCTATGCCAAAGTCTCATTCAGCTCTTTCTTGAAATAATGATTTGCTACCTTTCTTTTGTAAAGCTGCTATTTTCTGCAGCACACAATATTCAAAGTTAGTTGCTTCTGAGAATCTAAAAAAAATCAGATAATATGTTGCCAGCTACATCAAAACAGCCAATGACGTTTCAGATATGGGAATGGGGAAACTGATATGTTCAGAGATTCCAACAAGGTTGCTGATGCTCTCACTGAAATGCATAATCTGCCAAAGGAAGCCATCTTTATGAACATTTTTGGTGGTGTGATTGATATTTTATACTTTTCTTTTAAGACTGTGCACATACAGATAGGCAGTGATGAGTTAAAAGACATTATTGATCAGAGACCATCTCTAGAGAGATAACATAGTTCTGCTGCCATGTAGTTATCTTAGCTCCTAACTGGTAGTGACACTCCATGATTTTGCCAAGAATAAAAGTGTAAAAGAATGACTACTATACCATTTCTTAGACTGGCATTAGGTGATGTTTTTATAACACTTGGAGATTCAAAATGACTTGTAAAATAATTGAGAAACGAACATGCCAAGGATGACACAACATAATTAGAGTTCACTCTGCACTCCAAGACAGTAAGTGGACCAAAATCACCCAGTCTTCCTTTAAAAAATTCCCCATTTCTCACTTGTCTCTTAATTCTTTCACCCTGTGCATATACATTTCAGTATCATCACATGCTGAAATTAAATACTCTTCTGTGATCTCCTGCCTTCTTTGGGACTATGGGGTTGGAAGAAACTTACTTATACAATCACAGATGTGGTTTTTACACTTTTCAACACAGAAACCATTTTAAAACACTTTTGTATGCAACAGGGATAACGCAGCCCTTTTTTGACGAATACTTCCAAGGCAGTGTTAGCAATGCATCCTCAGTGTGTGGGAATTCATGAGGAAGGGCAGATGTCCATTGGTGATGGGAAGGAGAAGCAGCCAGTGGAACACGGTCCCCAGCCCTGGATGACTTTCCTCATGGTTTATCTCAAGAAATCCTCCACTTGCAGCACAAGGGGGCGGAACATTTTCTATAAGGTTGAACAAGGTGAACTGGTGGGTAACTCTGAAACAGCAACTTCTGCTGTTCAGTGGTAGCGTAAAGCACAGGAATGTTGTCATAAATAGTCCTGTGATATTGAAAAGTTTTTTTTTTTTTTGTGGTGTTTTAAGACCTTTTCTATCACTATTGCTATTCCTTCTTAATTGTTTGAATTGTGTGAGGTGGAAGGGTTTTGGTTTATCCTTTGGAGTGAATGCAGCTGACTCTCACACAGTTTTGGGCCGATCCCAGCTCTCGTGCCTGCCGTCACAGCGATAAGGCTGTTGTAAACTGCTGGTTTTGCTCATCCAAGGAGGGTTCACAGGCTGGCTACCCAGCTGGGTTGGTATTAGAGAGATGAGCAAAATCACTGCAGTCTCCTGGCTGACTCCATCCTAGTTTGAAGCCTTGGACAAGCACAGAGGAGCTATTTAATTTACTCTCAGAGAAATACATGCTCCAGACATGTTGCTGATTTAGCCACTGACCGCTTCATTCATAGTCGGGGTGGGATACTGCTGAAGAGAAGTAAGATTAGGACGAGATTAAAAGATCATTATAAGTGTGGAATAAATAGTTTCAGGAGCATGAAAACCAATGCACCTTGTTTTCCCTATGTATCTGGATATTGAATTGCCCTCCCATGTGGATTCTCTGATGACTAATAAGGTTGGGGTTCATTGAGTCCCTTTCTTCCAGAGAAAAGGGATGGATTAACAGGAGCTTTCTCCTCTGCTCAGCTACCTGCTTTGTTGAAACTTGTAAGAATGTGTTATCTCACAGATCCATACTCTTCTGTTATCTTTTGATTGAAATTGCTAATAGATTCAAATACTATTGGGAGACTAGCATAAGCACACAAACACACACACTCGGTGACAGTAGAAGCTCCTGTCTTTGGGAAAGCTAGCTAAAAAGGACTTGCAAAATTCTTTAAATAATCTATTCAAACTCACAAATTGCATGAAACAGCAGCACAAATTGTGAGGTCGTTTGCCTGAAACTTAATTAGCAATAGGACCTTACCTATGCTGAGCTTGTGGTTCCTATGGGCAGGCAAACTAACTACCAAAATACAACAGTGATGGACCTTGGCATTACAGCGTTATTCACCTTTATTGCTTAAAACCAGCCAAATCACTCCAACCTACTGATGGGAAGAGGTTATTTTTCTTTTGTCCTCACTAATTCCTAGCTCCAGATAGCAATGTACGTGGGTAACCCATAAATAGCCACATTTTTCCATCCCATGCCTCTGATAATGACTGCCTTTTCCTTGCTGCCAAGCTATTTCTATCAAATGGAAAATGTTTTCTTCTGCTAGTTTTCTTCTACTAAAAGTAGTGGAAAGTGGAAAACGTGCTAGCTATGGTTATACACCCTGTTCCCAAGTTTTGGTTTTAATTCTTTGGTTTAATTGAGGCTTTGAAAGAGGCTTTAGTTTAAATCCAATGTGCCTTGCGAGCTCGTATGCCAAATTCTGTTTTCTTTACGAGAATTAGTGGTTAAATGTGTGGAGAGGAGCTCAGTGGGAGGCAGGAGGTGCTGGCTCTGGGCTAAGATGCTGCCAACCTGCAGTAAGTGGCTCTTGCCTCTCTATGTGGTGGGGCTATTAGTCCCTGATGCAAAATTTCATGCCAAGAGCTGGCAGCTGTTTTCTTGTTCAAGATCGTGACTTCCAGCTCTCGACACAGCCAGACCTTGATGTGTGCCGTTCAAAATCGGCACCAGGGATGAGGTTTGTATTGGTGGCGTGTGTTGTAGGACTCCTGATGCATGAGGATGGACTCTGCTATTTTGGAACGTGCCATTCTGAAGCTGGCAGTAGAGAAGGGAAATGGATTTGATACAGATAGGAGATGACTGATGACTCAGCTGGATGCAGCTTGGTAGCAGCTCCTTGGCTGTGGTTGTGTCAGACAAGAAGCAGCTGGGTAGGGAGAGGCAACTGCTCAGGAGCAGTGTCCCCAACATCACCAGGGTGCTATAAGACTCAGCTGTATCTCCTGTTCCTCAGTGGAGTCAGGAAATCTGTAAGAAACTGTGCGCAGAACTCTCCTCAGATCTGTTCCCTGACATCTGCCAACTTCTGGGAGAACGTGTTGCAATTACAAGCCATGGGCATCAAGAATAGTGGCCACTCTTGAGCTGGGGTATCCCTCAGTAGTTGCTTCCAGGAATGAACATGTGGCTGTTTTCTACTTTTTAATACAAAATTACAGATGGCACAATTGTTCTCATCAATCTCAACTTTGCTACTTTTTGGAAATAACAAAATTCCAGTTAGATCCAATCAGCTGATTCCTTAGTTGGAAACTCAGTGGGATTTGTCTTTGCTGCCTTTTCTGTTGAAGTTCCCTGCCTCTCTGAAAATGTGAATTGACTTACTTCTCACAGACACTATGGAAATACTTCTTAGTATAACTATTAACTTTGAAATGATGCATAATATAATAGTTATAATCCTTCAAACACTTAATTCCTCAATAACTGCACTCTAAATGCTGAAAGACTATCTTGTTTGGAAGTGTGCTGCTGTGGGCTGCCAGTATGTCTTAGGAAATACAGTAGGACTAATTTTTATTCCACTTAAAAAAAAAAAGCGGGTACAGAAACCTCATGGGTGAACCCTTTGTAAAAATCAAGGTATAGCGCTTTTGCTGAAGATGGTCTTTAAGAGCAGATCTGTACTATTCTGATCCAAATGTGGTGATGCTGATTTGGGTTGTTAGGGTTTTTTTAAAAAGCTTGAATTTAGAAGTATTTGATGGCTGGGTATCTTACCTTGGACATGTAACATTATGGCTGCTGCAGTTCTTCAGAGTTAACAAAATTAAAAAGGAAAAGAAACAAGTCTAAATATGTTAGTAGATGGTAACATTGTTGTATAAATTAGTGGACATAATACAGCCAGTAAACAACATTGAAAAGAATAAACGTGATGGGAAAGACCATTCTGGACCACTTGTCTATCGAGTTAACGTCAGTCAAATCAGGGATTTTAACTTTGATCTGGGATGCCCTTCTTCGTAAGCGTCCTTTGTTATGAAGCCTGTGCCTGTCCAGAGCGCTCCTGCTGTAGAGGTCCCTGCTGGAAGTGGCTCTTCTGTACTGCAGGTTGGCACTGTCGTACGTGTATGTGGTGGCTCGGGGGTCGCGGAGGCTCGTGAACACGTCCGAGCTGCTGATGTCGTTTCGTATTTCAAGTGGGCTAAGAAGCATGTTTCCCTGGGGGTCAACCTGTGTCAAGGAAGGAATGGAAATTAGACAAGTTCCTCAGCCGGCCCAAGGTGTTTCCCAGGTGGATGGGTACCTTCTGACTCTGGTGCCGAGGCGCTCCTGGGGCTGCAGTGACAGCCATGTCTTGTACAGCGTTGACAAAAGTGAAAAGATACTGAATGCACTGTCCTGACTAGTGTGAAATTAGCTATTCAGTATCAAAGTACCTTCTGTCCTTAGCTGGCTTTTTGGTCTGGGACCTTTTAATTCAGTTTATCTCATCCTTTGTAAAGTAAGACTTTTCTAATTTTATTTATTAGATCACGGTCTTTATGAAATACTGATTATTTTTTTTTTAATGTCTGGTGAAGTGACACCCAAAGCTTTCACATACTCAAGGTGAAAATAAAATGTTGCTGTCTTTGCCCTTTTTATGCAGTTTTGTACAGTTTTAGTGCCGTAGGTTAGTTTCAAAAATAGTTTTGTAAGAACGGGTTCATCATATGAAAAGCATGTAGGTTACATGTGCATTTTATCAGTTATTGTAAAATGCTTGTGATAAGAATTAATTTTAGAGAATTACTATATTGCAGAGATGGAAATCCCTGCTTCCCACAGCATACCGTTAACTTGCTCATGTGCAGACAGAATAATCCATTTTACTCAACGAAACCTCGCATTCAGTTGCATTTTGGTACCAGAAGGAGTTGTTTCAAATGTGTTGATCACTTTATTTGTGCTGTTAGGGCACTGTTTCAAGTGCTGAAGCAAAGAACTGGAAACTGCAACTGGTATCACGCAAACAATTATATATATGTATATATAAAATATTTTAATATCGTTGCCTTTTTTATGTATGAATGTAATTAACCATGAAAGACTGCATTACTACAAAGTGTTTACATTTTCACTTACCTTTAGTTTTCTATGTGTTTGTAGTAAAACCTCTTTTAGGAAATGTTTTTTGGTGTTTCCAGGATGACTCCTGAGTTATCCATAAAGATTTCCTAGATGTTTCAAATTCCCAGGTATTTAAACATCCACTGTAGCTCATATGAGGGAAATACACATTGGGACTCGGACCTCTAAAACTTCAAAGACTTTGCCTTGAGGCTTGAGTATTAAAATTGTTTTTTGTAAACTGTGCCATTGGATATTGCAATCCATACCATGGCTGTCTGGGGATGCCTTTATACCAAGGAAAAATAATGAAGGTACTTATTGACAGTATCTAGTCTTGTGAAGCACCGATGATACGCAATGCTTTGTTTGCACTTTGAGATTTATGTTTTTTGCAAGACATAGCAGAGCTAGAAAATGGTATAATAGTCTACAGCAGGCTTGAAGTACATTCAAGAAAAATCTCCAAGCAGATACTCAGGAAAATCCAGTCTCTGGGGTTACCGCAGAGGGAAGCTGGAAGCCAGAGAAAGCCTCGGGTCCGCCTTGCAGCGTAGATGTTCCTTCCCATCACTGGAAGGAGAAAACGTTGTGTGATGACTGCTGGGTATCTACACTGTGCCAGGCTAAGCACTTATTACCTGAAAATAAAGAAGTGAAGGGGCTGTTTGTACAACAGCCACTCAGGAGAGCTGTGGGGAAACAAAGTCTTCTCAATGGACTAATAAGTCACCACAGATAGAAAATGCTTTAATCAGGTTTAGTAACTGATTCTGTGCATGCTGAAATGAGCATTCATTGGGAACAGCCCAGTTCCCACCACTGTTTTGGTGGGAGAATCTCACGCATTCTGGGTTAAAGAGGCTAGCTGGTCAAACCACCATGGTGTTTGCATTCTTCACGTGAGAGATGGGCTACCCAGTCTATACTTTTTAGGTTAAGTGTTCAAATTTAAGCAGAAGGGAGATCTAAGCAAGAGTTTCCTACTCTCCAGGGGACTGACATAACTAGGGGACTATTCATTACTCCTGAATTCTGACATTTTGTGTGGAAAAAGCAATGATCTCAGAGCTGTCTCCGTGTGAAAAGAGATTTTTATTTTTAATTCTTAGAAGTGTTGATAGGTCAACCTTTTCTTCCCAGTTTTACAAGATAGCTCTTTGAGCTGTCTTTGATTATATAATCTAACATTTGCGCTAATTGACTTTAGTGTTATAATAGTAGTAACAGTAGTGCAAGCATCATTAAGGAGTTATTATGGCTTCTTTTTTGTGAAAGTAACTCATAACTGCCGATGATCTAAAGTGATTCATAGGGATGTTTCTTAAACAAATATGACTTCTCAGTTTATTATAAGCCAAGCAGCATATGAATTCCCACTTTAAGTAAGTGTTATGAATGAACCTGTTATATTTTAAAATGAGTTTTATTTAAGTCATTTTAGGCAGGATGATTTGTATATATCGTGAAGTAATTCAGTCTTTGAATTGCAGTCTTTGCAACTCAGAGCAAAGGACCTTACACTGATCTTGAATAAATTAGCTCAGAGAAGCATAAGGCATCTTCTTAAGTACCTGGGTCAAATTCACTGCTTGTGCAACGTGCATCTGGACTAATAGTTAAGTTCCCATATTGTTAAAAAACCCTTCAGAATTTACTGAAGTTCACTCCAAAATATTCTTAAAACTCGTGCAGCTGAGGTTCTGTTACTGAAGCACAGGAATTCTACAAATTCCCGTAGGAATCTGGAAAATGTACAAATTGTTAAGGGATTCCCAAAAGAGACTTGTTACCAGTTTTGTTTATGTTAACGTTAGAATGAATTAACAGCAAAGATGCGCACAGTAAAAGCTGTAAATTTTCTGTCTTAAAATCTTTTCTCCCTTAGTTAATACGAGGTTACCTGGGACTACTCTTGGTCCAGAGCTGGAGGAATCCTGTGGATCAGAAACAGCCAGCAGGCTTTAACTCGTGCCACCCCATGTCTCAGTGATGAAGCTTTTTCCCCACATCAGGTATGTGCTGCAGCTGTACGGAGTCTTTGACATTTGCATTGGCTGGCATGACAAAAAATGGGGATGGAAGAGACAAGTCTCTGCCTACTCGGTTTTCTGGCCCACTAGCTGGCTGCCTGCTTAGGAATAGGGTATCTCAGTCCCCTCCTTCAGTAGAAAAGATAAGCCATATCAAATCCAGAGCAGTTCTTCCTTGCTTTGATAGAATGCATTGATTCCTTCAAATACCACCTTGTTCTTTAACTGGGATGCCATAAATTTTATTACATAAACCGACCATTGCTCAGATGAAATCTGGATTTCTTGCTTAACAGATATTCTGAGCCTAAATGTGTGTTTGCATTAACATATACACTTTGCCTTGTTTGTACAATACATAAATTTTCCATAAAGTTGTGGAAAGCTGAAGAGTTGTTTGGTGGTTTTTTTTTTTTTTGTCTTTTGGACATATCATGAAGAATATGTGGGGAGGATGTCAAAGCACCTAAAGCTGACGTTGTGTTAGTCATCTGGTATAACTATTGAAGTTTAAATATTTTTCAGATGCATTTATGTGGTGATGCTTCTTGTAATGACATTTGCATCTATATTAAGTGTGTATCTATATTGAGCTTGTAGATTTTTTTAATTCTTCATTTGCACTGGAACTACCTAAAGCCTAAATCAGCACAGGTACTTACATATGAGTTTCCATCAGTGATGGAAAAGCCTTGATGTGTGCTCAGGAAACATCATAAAAAGAAATAACAATCTGGCTTGTATGTTTACTTAGAAACTGAGGTTCCTGGTTAAGAACATCAAATGATATTGTAAGTGTAAAATAGTTACAGTGATAAAAACACCCCAGAACACCAGTCCTGTATTGACCACATAAAATATAGTCAGTCAGCTCCAGGGGAAGAGCATGTTGGCATTCCTTGATAGAAGATGAGTTCAAATGCTTAGTGCTGTCTGGAATGGATTTTTACCTACCTACTTTTTTTTTTTGTGTTAACTGTTGGGAGATAAAAGGTAAGAACTTTTGTCTCAAAAGAAAAACATCTTTTCTTTCTCTTAAGATGAAAGATTCAGGGCCATGTTACTCATACAGGCTGTCTTGTGGGAACAAATGCAGTGGTGTTACCACAATCTGATCTGTGTAGAAACAGGTCGTGCTCAGCGGGGATATAATTATCCAGGTGTGGATTTACTTGAAGGTTGAGCTGGTTGTGTGGTGATGTGCTCTGTCCTTTCTCTCCTTCCAGTAGCCACTGTACTGGAGAAAAGTATGTTTTCCTTTGACCCTGAGACTGGTCTTTGGCCTTCCATCCCAGGTGTTTTATGGTGCACAGATGGCTTCAAAGGAAGGTGTGATGCTGTGCAGAACTGGGGAGCAGGAGACCATCTGTCACCTGCCTTGTGTTGCCATTCATGAACCCCTTGATGCCTCAACCCTGTTCCCATTCACATTATGATTGCATTCTACCTCTTCCTCATGCTTAAGAGATGTCTTCTGTGTAGTGATTATTCACATTATAATTGGGGAAACAAGCAGTTGCATGCATGGACTATCTAAATATTTTCTTGCTGGGTGGTTTGTCCTATTTATCCATAATTATGGTGGTTTCCCCATACTAGCGACATCTAGTTTTGACAAATGGACAAAGAGATATAAACAGTCTTTATGCTTTATTTACAGAAACAGAAAGATTGTTCACTACAAATTAATTGTTTTTTGCATATTAAAAATGAAAATAGCATAAATTGTGAAACTGGAGAGGCTTTAGTTCCACCTTCTTCAGTTTGTAGAGCAAGGAGCAGCCACATATGAAACAGCAGTATGGTTTCATTTTCCATCTGGTCTTCTCTATACTGTGTTAATATCATGGTCACTTTGCTGAGTGTCCCTCTCATGTCTAATGCTTTTGTTATCCGGTGAAGGAATTTGAACTCTTTTAGTCTGGGACTTGTATGTCAGAAGGGAATGAGCAATATCTTCACCTGGCACAAAGAGAGGAAGCACTGTTACATATCTTCTATTGGTGATAGGTCCCTCTATGGAGAAGTGGTATGGGTCAAGAGTAAAAGGGGAAAAAATATCCTATAGCTGTATATATACTTACAGCTGTACTTCTTTTGTGCTCTGAAAAAACTTTCCCCTGCTCTGGTACAGACATCATAATACCAGTGAAAAACCTCAAAATATGATGGAAAAGGTCTGGGAGTTGTCTTCACTGGAGATCCCATAACCTTCCTGTGTCCCACTGCTCCGGTCACATGCGTTCTTCCTGCCGAAGACAGAAATACACTGTTGGACATCAGCATTTCCATGCTGAGTAAGATGAATGCTCACAGGGTTCCACATGAATGTATCTCCAGTGGGATAACAAAATCCATCAATATCCATACATATGTGTGCGTGTGTATATATATATATATATATATAAAAGTATCTAAAATCACAACCCTGCACTGTACAGGCAGAAAGCAGTCTGTTCGCTGAAAGCATTCTCACACTCAGAATGGAATTGCAGTTTAAAGTATGAACACTTACAAATCCTGGCACAAAGCGTGTATGCCTTCCATTTTCTGTCAGAAAAATGCCAGTTTATGCATATGGTGCTCTGAAAAGTTCAGGTGTGGTTGTGAATTCTTTCCATCACATTCTGAGTCCTGGTCTCAGTGTAATCTTTGCCAGCGTAACATTTAGGCAAAAGCTTTTAGTCATGAGTTAGGGCTTTTTGTTAGTTAAACAAACTCTCCAAATATATAGGAAAAAGAGCTTACCTGCACTCTTATCCTTTACATTTTCTCATTCTTTACTCAGTTCAGTGCACTGGGGCCCATGTAGCCAAGGCTGACCTCTGAAGAAGTGTTGCTTCCCTCTTCATCATGAACCTTTGCTGTGCTGCTTCTTACCTAGGCTGGGTTATCTCAGGAGATGTTGAGGTGGCTGGTGAGAGTTTTTGGGTTTTGTTGGGTTTTTTTACCTTCCTTATCTTCCATAGAAATAGATAGACAGTGCGCATCACGATCCGTAACGGGGTGGCTTGTCTCCTCTGCGCTGTGGAGGACAACACTTTGGGGATCTTGGAGACTGCCGCAAAGCTGAACTGAATTTGTGCACCCACTGTCATAAAGCCTCTCCTACACCTTGGGACGGGAGGCAAATGCAGGTGAGAACTTTTAATGGGCTCCTGAGTTCACTGAAACCGATGACATGATGACTCTGTTAATGATATTTAGCTGTAGCGGTGTGGCTGCTGGGACAGAAGACACACAAGTCTAGAAGTAATAAAATAGCACCAAGTTTTTGAAATATACTTCCTGACATGTATGTGAAATCACAACCATCCATCAAGCTAAAGTCTTACCTGTTAGAGTTTTTTGTGTCAGTCTCATTCTTCAAGCTGACCAGAGGGCTCAAATATGTCCAAATTCTGTCACCTCAGGCTGCAACAGTACAGAAGCTTATAGGGCAGCCTGGGTAAGAGCTCATTAATACTTGGATGTAATATATTGTAAGAAAAGCAGAGAACAGAAGAAAAATTTTTGGCTCATTAGGGTATGTATTTTCTTCTAAGTCAGACTGGACTAAATACAGCTCAGGGAGATGTTTATTTCTGAAAAACTGGGAAAAAGCGCAATAGGCTTATAGAAGTTTGCAAGTGCTCGGTGACATACTGCTAAATTAAACTTTTCCCTGTTAAAAACTGTCCATAATATTTTTTTTCCTGGAGTTTGTCTGGCTTGTTTTTTATGACGGGGTAGCTGCGGTCTGCTTGAGTTTAGGCTGAGGGAAAAATCCTGACATCTGTGGAAGCTGTTAAAACCTAGCAGCATCCTCCTTGCGTTCCTGGAAGCTTCATTTAAGACTCAGTGAAGCAACAGTGTCTGTCTTTGCTTTCTATTTTTGGTGAAGTTTCTGTGGGTAAAGAGGAACTATATAATAAATATTTATTATATACCACCTTCCATAGCAAAGAAAAATACAGTTGAAATGGTAAATATGTAACTTCCTTATACCCCTTGTATTTCTTCTGTGCTGCAAAGAAATGCTTGTGCTGAATATTCATTTGCATTTTCTGTAGTTTCTTACTCTGTTTTCAGTTGAAGACGAAACAAACCATATGTTGCTGTAATCTCCTTAAAATGCAATTTTTCCCTAGACAATCTTAAATGCTTTTGCATGTGTGTTCAAACTGGATTTATCTCTATCGTTATATACATCAACATTGTCACAGCAGAAATAATGCTTGAAATGTTAGCTTGAACATTTTACCTGGACTCTACTTTTTTCCAGTCTGCCTCTCTCGCCCGTAGTGTGTCCTGCCCTGCCTGCTGCCTTTTTTTGACGTTGGGGTCCTTTCCCGAAGAATATGTAGTTTACAAAGGCGTATTCCAGCAAGGCCAGGAACACGAACACAAAGCACCCCATCAGGTAAATATCTATTGCCTTGACGTAGGGGATCTTTGGCAAGGTCTCCCTGAGGTGGGTGCTGATGGTGGTCATGGTCAGCACAGTTGTGATTCCTGTGACAGGAAGAAAAAGACATGGACTAACAAGACCGGGAAGGAGGTTTGAGTGTGAAAGGTGTAATGGCAGCATTGCCCAGCTACCATGAACTTCTCATGCAGATGGATTAACTATGGGATCAGATTCTTAACAGCCAAGGGAATGATTTTTGCAGGACTGGAAAGGAAGGTGTCCTTGCAGGCCTGCTCGTAGCACCTTTCTTGGCTTTCCATGCAATGGAGGATGAACGCAATAGCCTTCAAAAGCCCAGGCTATCTTGGAACATCTTCCCTTAATTTTTACAATAACTCTGCTAGGGAACATGGTACTAGCTGACCTGGATAGCAAAGAGTTGATCACTGGTCTTTCTATGTGAGGAAATGCTTCTCTATTTACAGTGGTAGCCCTACTTGACCCCATAGGGTGGCTTGCATTGCTCTGGGGAACTGGAATAAGTATTTAGCTGTTGATGGAAAACAGAGGATTGAAAGGACAACGGGAAGCTTTATGATAAAGTGATGGTCTTTGATGAAGAGAAAGTGATATATCTACTTGTGCCAAAACAGGTTTTCCTATTAAAAGGTAAAGCAGGTAGCATTGCAGGTAAAGCATTTCCATCTCATTGTGTTATCCATCACTACGTGATTCTTTCTTTCTTGTGTGTTTTATTTTAGCCGGATGAAATTATTTTTCAGTGTGCTGCAATCCCAGGTCATTAATGCGTCTAGAGAATAGCTCTAGGCACAGGTGTAATGAGTTGAATTTAGAGAGAGGTAGGACAAAATGGCTTTCTGGTATTAGCATTTGAAAAGCATATCTGTCTTAAAGCACAGATGGTGGCAGAAGATCTTGGTTCTTATGGAAAGTTGTAGGAAGGAATATGGTGCAGGAAATTACCAACTCTACAGGTAAAACAGGCTGATTTGGTGTAAGCTGTTCTATCTCCACTTGGTGTCAGTGGGATCTTGTGTATTCGTTCCAGCCACACATCTGGCCTGAGAGGACGCTTTTTAACGTCAATGAAATGTTGATGCAGCACAGTGTAGACACCCTCAGATACCTGAATCAGACTTTTACACTTCAGTTTAGGAGCAAGGTACTTCTGGCCTGATCCAAAGACCACTATGGCAACCTGAAGTCAGGCTCTCAAACTAACTGCAAAGCAATAACTTCAGATGTAGGCAGGGTGACACCTGCCTGCCTTCCTGACAACGAAGACCTTACGCTGCATGTGTAAGATCACAATTAATGCTGCTGCAATCAGCTGTACGGATTTGGTGCTACTGTATTCAAAGGCAACAAGTATCTGTGTCGTTCAGTGAGTTTGAAAAGAAGTTACCTAGAGCAACTCTGGCTGCAGAGGCATCGTAATTGATCCAAAAAGATACCCATGACAGAATTGTGATCAGCGTGGAAGGCATATAGGTTTGCAAAATGAAGTATCCAATATTTCTTTTAAGCCGGAAGCTAAGTGATAATCGGGGATAAGCTCCTGAAAGAAAGAAGTCATATAATGACTAACGCCTGACAAAAGTTAGACACTGGTATTTCTGGGTCGGGGAAGAGGGGGGAGGTTTTTAAAATAGCCATTGCTTACCTGTTGTAAATTCCACTCTCTTTGATACCATCTTGTAATCAACGATAGAAAATTGTGGGAGCTCAATGTTATTAACTCCCGTTACTGCCGACTCTCCTCCATTCCAGTAAAATTCAATATCATCAGTAGTGTATCCATCTGAAACAGAGGCACAATTTCATTATTGATTTTTCTTTTTGTGTTATTACTTGACTTAAATAGTTGTGGTTAAAGTGGAAGGAGCTGCTGTTAATCAGGAATTCAGCCTTGTTATGGGACATTTCTGTTATACAGAAGCCATGCAGCATCCTCTGTACCCAGGGTAAGCTTCTAGGTGTGGAAAGGGAGAAGACAGAAAACAAGGACAGTATTTAAGATTAAAGATCAATTTTTAGCGAGCTCTGATACTACTACTTTTTGTTCAGGCTTGAGTTGCTCAGTTTACCAACAGACTGATATAACATCAGCAAAACTTTTATGCTCTCTAGGAGGTGCTCTGACAGTAAAACCAGGTTCAGTTCCCAGCTTTGCATTTGATTTCCTCTGCAGACTGTGACAAAATACAGTGTGGAGACAAAGATGATTCTAGAAGAATTCAGGTGCCTTTGCTATTACCTGACAATGTCTTTCAGAGCTGTAGGTATCCCTTTGATATTCATGCAGCATTTTATATTTTAATTAGACCGTGCCATCTTTGATCTTCTGTTATCACAGAACTATTTCCTATCTACTTCAAAACTAGCACGTTTCTTTTCTTCCCTTATAACAGTGATGTTGATTATTTATCATTTAATTAAAAATTAATTTGTCGTTCTATCACTGGGAATTAACGTTATTGTTACCATTTTCAAAAACATTTTGATTAAATTCAGAAGTGACTGAGTTTCAAAAAAACCTCACAACTGATGACATTTTTGAACTAATATTTAAACTGGTTCCAGTTTATTGCATTTTACTACTTTTCTCCAGGTATCTACCAAAGGAGAGAACAAGATCTCATCTATTTTTAAACTTTCCCTTCAGGTGTTAGATTTAATCAGGTTTAAATCATGTAGCACAGATCAAATAAAAACACGTGTTTGAACTCAAAGCTTCAGAAAACTTGACAGTAGTTTTGCCAGCTGAGCCAACTGTAGAAGCCTCTACAGACTTAGAAACTTACCCTTTCATATGCACCAGTAATGCAATTTCTAGCTAGGGAAATAAGTCTTGAGATGTTTTTTCCTGTGATAGCGCCTGGTAATCGCCTTGTCTCTGGAAGGCTGACCACATGCAGAACAGGTCCGTAGTTTCCCTGGTGACCACCAGAGAAACTCTAACAACTTGCTGCCGGGCTCAAGGGACTGCTTGGAAAGTCTGTAGGTATTGAACAGCTATTGTTTGACACAAACACACCATGACAGGGCGAACAAGGTGAAGTGTTCGCATATCTTATTCTTGAACTGCTCAGTGCCGTGGTTAGCTAACTATCTGAATTGCTCCTGAAACCATACTATGGATCACTGCTGTTTGCTTAAAGCTGTGCTTCCCATTAATGACGCTAATTTTTTTTTTAAATGAACCATCCTGAGGCTGTCACACAGGGCTCTCTGCGTGGCTGGTTTTCATTCCTTCCAGGTAGAAGCCAAAAGGTTTTCACTGCAGAAGGTCAGGGTAGCTGCTTGGTAGTGGGGCTTCAGTGTCTGCTTTAAAGGCATTGCACACAAACCATGGGGCCAACATGAGCCACGTGTGGGGTGTCATAGAGAGTGATTGAAGGAGATGAAGACTGCTAAGTCTGTTTAACAGGCCAAGATTAAGATTGTCAAGGAAGTGTTAACTGTGTTTTCTTGCAAACCTCTATTATAAAAAAATCTCTTGAATGTTCTCCCTTTTTAAAAAAGATGCGACAGAATAGACTAAACTGTCATCTCCTCCTAAAAGGGTATTGATTATCCTCTACATGAGGATATATAGTCATAGCTATTTCTTTGTCTTTAGGGGCTAGAATTAGAAAGAAGAAAGGTGTAGCGCTACCCAGAAGTTTCACCGGTACTTTCTGCAAAGTCCCAGGTGAAGGTTTAGATGTGAGAATCCTGGATTGTGCTTCAGAGTTTGGAAGAATATGCTGAATCTGATTCTTCTGTTCTGTGCTAGCGTCACCTGGGACCCTTTTCACACCCCTCCCTCCAGTTCCGCTCCAATTGTGCTGCTTCCTCAGCTGGTGTGTGCTGGGACCCAGGGCAGAGAGAGGAGCCATCCCCAGTGCTCAGCAAGTCCTGACTTTACTTGCGGTCTCCTTAGGCAGCCTCTGCCAGCCTCTCTGCAGTCCCTCTGCCTTCTTGACAGAAGAGGGAATAACTATTACAGATAAAATTTCCTTCCCCAAAAGTGGATTATTGTAGATTTAGTTGTTAAAACCACAAAGATCCCAAATAAACACCTGGGATATCACAGGGCAGATTTCAAAAGGAAACCAGGTACATCTTCCTACAGAAGGATCTCACTGTGTTATTGGTACAGTGTGTGGTGACGCTGGACCTTTGCAAAAGCAAATCACAGGAGTTTTGTAACGTAGCAAATCTGCTTGTCACTAGTTTTGGAAAGGTTTCTATGACTTTGGCTGCTAGATAAAAAGTAGAATTAAAAGGTTATAAAGTCAATTGACCAAAAGCAAAAACCTTACACGGAAGATTTCAGCTGATAACAAGCCATGACTGCTGGCAGGCCATGTCTTTAACCTTTACAAACTTAAAAGACTTCCAAATACTACAAAAAATGGATCTAGTGTGAGGTACCGCTGTTTCTAATATGCTGATTTGTTCCTTGAATTTACTCCAGTTAAAACCGGGGGGAATTCTGGGAAAGGGATAGTGATGTCTTTCAATCAGGAGCATCCCCATTTGTTAGCTCTCTTTTTAGAAGAGTAATTGAGCAGGAACACCTTCCTGGGGTTTTGTGCAGAGAGAGCCTCAGTACAATCATGATTGCCTTGACAGTCATTGTAATAACTCTGCTAGACACTAACAAGGTGTAAACTCTCCCCAGGCAGTTCATTCCCTGATGTGATATGATATTTTTTTTTGTGTGATGCCCTTCATTACGTGCTTCACACGTTGTGTGAGAGCCATTGCTTTCATGGATGATGATGACCCACAGGAGCAGGACTTGGAGGCCCTCGTGTTCCACAGGCATTGACGTTGCTTTTTGCTTTCCAAACTAGCAAACTCGAGAAGAGTACAGCTGGCTGCGGTTTAAAGACTGGAACCGATCTCAGCTGTGAGCAGGGTTAGCAGAGGACAGATCACTCCTTCTCCTTTTTGAAGTGGATGGTGCCTTCCAGTGAGGAGCCGCAGTGATGTAAATTAAGAAACATTCTGTGTGGAGCAGCAGGCAATGATAAACCCTCATTTCTGGCAGCATATGCCTTTAACGTTTACAGTGGAAGAAAAGCTATTTGAATGATAGAGTAAGTGGGTCTAGTCCGTGCAGTGGCGAGCTCTAACATGCTGATTTTTTCACTGAACTTATCTGTACTGCCCAGGTATTCCCTCAGCAGCTTTTTTTTCCATGTGATCCTTTTCCCTCTGCGTATGTATCCATGTCACTGCTTTAAAGGGATACCTCTGCTTTTGTGACAGAGAGAGCAGTACTTACAACTGAACGGTGATGACTGAACACAAATTTCATAAAAGTCAAATATTGGGAACCTGAAATATTTCAATTATGTTCATAATGGCTGTCCAGAGTGGTTGTAACTCTAACTGCGTATCGTGGTTTTGGCAGGGATGGAGTTGACTATCTTTTTAGCAGCTGGTGTGGGGCTATGTTTTGGATTTGACATGAGAATACTGTTGATAGCGCACTGATGTTTTTGGCTGTTGCTGAGCAGTCAAGGCCTTTTCTGCTCCTCACACCACGGCCACCGGCAAGCAGAGTGGGGGACACAAAAAGCAGGGAGGAGACACAGCTGGGATGGCTTACCCCAGCTGACCAAAGGGATATTTAGGACAAGAGGAAATGGTCTCAAGTTGTGCCAGGGGAGGTTTAGGTTGGATATTAGGAAAACTTTCTTCACGGGAAGGGTTGTCAAGCATTGGAACAGGCTGCCCAGGGAAGTGTTTGTGTCACCATCCCTGAAGGTATTTAAAAGACGTGTAGATGTAGTAGTATTGAGGGACATGGTTTAGTACTAACTTGGCAGTGCTAGGTTGAAGGTTGGACTTGATGATCTTAAAGGTCACTTCCAACCAAAATGATTCTATGATTACATACCACATCACATCAGGCTCAGTATATAAAGCTGGGGGAAGAAAAAGGAAGAGAGAGATGTTTGGACTTACGGTGTTTGTCTTCCCCAGTAACCATTACATGTGATGGAGCCCTGCTGTCCTGGGGATGGCTGAACACCTGCCTGCCCGTGGGAAGCCGTGAGTGAATTCCTTGTTTTGCTTTGCTTGTGTGCACGGCTGTGGGAAAGTAACGGAATATTGGCGAGGAGAACTAAATACGCTCAAGTGACTCGCATGTGGGGTGCTGGAAAACACATATATCACACTAATTGTTGCTTAGCTCTGTGTGCTCAACAAGTAGGACATCTGCACTTAGATAACACAGGCCTGGGATGGACGCAGGGGCACCTTATCGAACACGCCTGAGATTCCTGCCCTGCTGTTGAAGAGATCAAAGCGCAGCGGAAAACTCTGCCTGCCAGAATCCTTGAAATACAGGCCCAAACAGCAAGTGGGAGCTCACTCTCGCACTCCTTTGCTAACAAGGACTCTCTTGTTAACAAGGACTCTTGCTCTGCCGTGCCTGCGGCCCCTGCTTGCCTGCCTCTGCCCGGGTGCTGCTTCAGAGGTTCCCCGATCCGTGAGGTATTGAGATTAAATTTGTTCTCTGCCCTTAATCCATGGTTTTGTGGTTGTTCCTGCGTCCTGCCTGCATCGGCTCACACAACGGCTTTTGCTTTACTTATTAAACTGTCTTTATCTCAACTCACAGGGGTTTTTTTCCTCACTTTTACTCTTCAGATTCTCTCCCCGATCCCAACTGGGGGCAGCGAGCGAGGGGCTGCGTGGTCCCAGCTGCCGGCTGGGGTTAAACCACCACACCGCACAAGTCTAGAATTATTTCCCTAAATACATGATACCATGAAATAAATATAATTTAGCTGATTTAATAACAGGAGTTGATCTAATTCAGTTATTACGCCCGTTCCCTAAAAACCTGAACCGGCTGCTTGGGGTGGCCGAGCTCCGGCGTGGTTCTGTCCCCGCTCCCGGTGGCCACCGGGGGTCGCCCACGCTCCGCGGCCGGTCGGGTCCCGAGCGCTGCCCGCCGCGGGGCGACCCCGCTCGGAACCTGCCAGCCCCGTGGCCGGATTTGGCCAGGACGGCAATGAGAACGCGTTGGAGGAGAGCCGGGCTTCGGGGTGGTGATGTGCCTTGGTGTCAGCAGCTGTGTTGCATGGCTCGGACTTTGTACAGAGGGTGCCTTGGGATTTAAACACATTTCCTCAATATTTCTGGAGCAAACGTGGCCTGGTTTCTGGGCTGACATCCCCAGCAGTCCAGCCCACTTAATCAAACAAATTCCCCAGGATTTCTCTGTGTGCTTTTGTTGACCTAAATAATAAGTGATTGCTAAGATATTTATTTTTTTTTATTAATAAAGCTCCCATGAAAATTATTTGAGCTATTTAAGCCTTTGTTTGCTTGCTAGATTCTTTTCCAGCTTCAAAACCATTAAACTATGTTTAATTGCCCCTCGAGATATTAAACTTCTGCTTCCTAGAAAATAATGTCTAGAAAGATAATACAGTCCTTGATGTGCCAAAACCTTTTTTTTTTTTTTTCTCTAGACCAGCAGCTGAGAGTTTAAGTGAGAGCACTTATGCAGAAATACCACAGATCTAAAAAGTAACTAGATTCAAGCATGGCAAGAAGTAGGTTATGTATAAATCTTGCTGTTCGCAGGGAAAAATATTTTAGAAATGTTGCTGACATTGTGATATAGCTGAGGTTAACAGTGTATTAGATGTTAATTTCACCAGGCTGTTTCATTTTTTAGGGCAGCGCTTACCATCTCAAATGCCCCTGGGATAAATAAAGATCTGTATTACATTATTACCTCAACGAGTAAAGTCATGGTTCTACTACTACCGCCAATTCCACAGAGATGTCCAAACGGAGCCCCATTTTCCTTCTGATTCTCCAGGGCAGGCAGCTCCGAAACACCCAGCAACAGGGGCTCTGCCTTAGGGATCTGAGTCTAAATGGGGCATTTCAAAAGCATATTTCCACTCTGTGTGCCCTAAAGTATTTGGCCTTGTGTGAGGACATGAGGCTGGAACCCAGCCCTCTTCCACCGCTACCAGATCATCCCCTTCCTAACAACTTAGTCTGAATGTATTCTTACAATATCATTTTTCTTGTTTCACACAGTTATTATTCCTAGGACTGTATTCAAAGAGAGAGAGAGCATTTCTTCCACACACCACTGAGGTGGTCCATACACTGGTAGATTTGTTGCACTATTTCAACTTGAACCCAACATGTGAAAGGGGCACGGCAGATCTGAAGACATGTTTTGGAAAGCAGTGTCACTAGTTAAATAGTTAAGGTGATAGAATTGCTTGAAAAGGCTCCCTGCCACTTGTGTTTGGGTGGGTGTGTGTAGCTATAAGTGACTTTTTTTTTTTTTTTCACACTGAGAAATACTTTCTATAGTCAGATGGCAGATTGTAACCGGGGATACAATTCAGAATTTAGCCTAAGCAATACTGACCCAAATGAAAACTTGGTTAGAGTGCTGGAGTATTACAAATTATCAGTTATTAATAAGGTTTCTCAAATAAAAATAAATTTAACATATGGGGCAATCTGTTCCATCCCAGTTGGAGACATCACTTCCTATCATTGGAAGCAGAAAATAAATGTTATTACAGCATAAAGTCGCTTTTGCAAGATCCTAATCTACTTCAGAGTGAATTATAACCTTGCCTTACTTTGCAAGCACCTTTTATATTGGTTTATTGTTATTTTTGTCATTTTTTGCCCCTCTAACTTTTAAAATCTCATTTGCCAGTGAGACTTGATACACGGTTGAAAGCCCTTTGGGAGAGGAATTGTTTGGTTTTGCTTAATAACTCTTTAATGACTAACACAGCAGGATTTCTCAGTACCACTGTAGCCTCAATAGATGGAAACATTAAAGGTTTCTGGATAAGTAATCAGACTTGTACCGAAAATGCCTTACTGGTTTATTTGTCTCCTTCTACTGGATTCTGCCAGTGATGTCAAAGGACCTACTGAGCCTAAAATAAAATATAATGCAGTGCATAATCAGAAATACACATTAATATATTTTATCTAGTATGGTTTTCAGGTGCAAGAGTATCTCTTATAAGGTATACTGGTATTTTTATTCTTTTTTCCTGGTCACTAGTAAAAGTTTAAATCTCATTAGCTATAAAAAAAACATACTAAGGAATTATTAGGAAAGGAAAGCAAATGCAAACATTCTTTGCTTGCGTATTCATATGCTTTCCAATTCATGTTGTGCTACTTCTTGACTATTATATGCAGTTTTCTTTCTTTCCCCAAAATAGCTGTGCTAAGTTGGCTACAAAGATGGGCCGTGGAGATGATTAAGGATAGACTTGCTTCCACTGAAGGAAGGACTGACTGAGTCATGAATCTTCAGCCTGGAGGAGGTAAGGTGGCTGAGGGAACGTTATGACAGAAGTCTATAAGATGGTGAGCATGAACAGAACATGATTATTCACAATCCCTCACACTTCCAGACCAAGAAAGCAACAAATTGTACATCTAGTGGGTAGATTGGAAGAAAAAAAGGGAAATAAAATGTATAGAAAAACTGCAGAACTCATTGCACGAGGTGACGTGAGCGTCAGAATTTTGCGCTTGTTCAGAAGCTATCATATATTTGCAGAATAAAAAACTATCCAGGTTATCAAATACAATGATACCATTTCTGACTTGAGGTAGCACAGGGCAGAACACTTATTGGAGGAGTTTACTGGGGAAATACCATCATGTATATCCTATTCTAGTGTCATAGACGTGTGGTGCCAGCCACTGTCAGAGACAAGATGATGGGTGAGATGGATGTTCCATCTGAGACAGTCCAGCAGTTGAGGGGCTGTCATCTTCTACTGCAGCCTGATTTGCCCATCTCATATCTTTCACCTTTACAACTCGTATTTTTACTTCATCCCTGGATTGATGATATTTGGTCTGATGTTGAGAGCCTTTGCCTTTACACATCTTTGTGTAATTAATGTGAATTAATTTGCAATTAGAAACCACTGTTCATGCCCATGCATTTTGTGTACTACTAATAATAGTAACTCAGTGGCCAAAATGTCACTGAAAACTCAGAGGTCTCTTATATGCAAATGTTCAATGAGCAGTGCCAGTGATTTAACTTTGGACGTAAGACATTTTGATGACTTGTTGGCTCAAAATTAGGAGCAATAATAGTGCTTTTTTAACTTTTTTAACAAAGCAAGTGTGCAGTATGTGCTCCTGACTGTTGTCTTCTTGTGTAGACTAGATACTTGCATAATTGTACGTGTAACGTATAGATGGACAACTGCTATTAACAGATCGGCCCTAAGAAGTACAGCCATCATACATCAGTTTCTACAGACCTTTAGGTCGTTTCTCAGTTTATAATCTAGCTTGAGTGGCTCTGAAGCATAAAGTTTTAAAATGGTACTTTAGTAGTCACAACTGCTGAGGATCCGTTTGTTCAACTGCTTCCATGTTTCTCGCTTCTTTGGCTGAATTTTCTTCTCCTGTGGGGCTGTAACCAGCAAAGTTCTGAAGTCACACCATCGTGTTCTTATCTAAAGGCTAGTCAATCGTTGCAGAAGCTACGCATGAGGAGATTAACCACCATAGCTTCCTTGCCTTGCATCCAGTTTCACTTGCTGCTGGTACCAGACTGTCCTTGAGAGTTTGGAGTTGGGAAGAGAGGCGTTGTTTCTTTCTAGTAGCATGTGTCAGAAATCCCAGGCATCTTCTCTTGCTTTCATTCTGAGATGCCTTTCTCCTGAACCTGTTTTAAGCTTTCTCCTTGTCCCTTTCTTCTTCTCCTTTTGAATGGACACTTCTACTAGATACTGGCTGTATCCCAACCTGCAGAAAGTTGAACTAAAGCTCCTCACCTCTTCTGGTGAGGTTTGTTTGGTTGTTTTTTTTCCTCTTTTTTTTTATCTTCTACCCTTCGTTCCCCCCGGGTTTGACGAGGAGGGGAAAAAAAATCCATCTTCAGGAGCACCAAAATGCAGATCACAAGGTGTTTCTGCTCCGGTTCTGGCAGTGCAGGCTGGGAGTGCCTGACTCGGGATGTCGAGAAGGACCTGACCTCTCCTGGAAGCCCAGTGGTGCAGTCCCTCACCTCTTTTGCTAACTCAAAGGACTTCCACACCTTCATGAATTTGCTTGCAGTGCTGTCAGGAGCACTTTTTACATAGAGTTTATAAGTCCAATGCAAATCACCCCTTTCATCCGTCGGTTTCCTCCTCCTCCTTTCCCATCTAGAAGCACTGGATGGCTATCCCAGTCTGAGCTGTAATCCTGGAAGTTTTTTCTGACTTGAGTTGCTTTACAAAGTTAAAAAGAGAACAGCACTATTTATAAGTACATTATGTAAACATTAGCACCAGAGGTCCAGCTGCTTAGCATTCAATTAATTTGGTTCAGTCAATATTGCATGGTACATAGTTTTGTTTGCTCGTATTGTAAACACATCTTGCCCTTGAGTACTTATTTCATTTGACTAATTAAGATCTACTTCTAAGTGCTCCCATTTTGTTGCCAGGCAGGCTCCCTCAATTTCAGATACAGCTGTTGTACTCGGTGAAAAAGACATTTGAAATCCAGGTCCATCTGGTTTGTGCTCCGTCATGTCTGGCCAAAACCTGCTGCCGTTTAAGGCAGCAGGGCCTCTGCTTTCAGCAGGACTCGGGCTGCAGATGAATGAGGACACGTTGTGTTTCCTACTTAACGCCAGCACGGCTTGTGCAAGTACACCTTATATTCCTATGCAATATTGTGTTCTCCTTTTAAAAATTTAATTACTTAATTCAGGTACTTAAATTTTTCACAGAGGTAAATACTGAGGTAAGCACAAGGCCAGTGCACTTGGGCTTTTTAGGTAAGCGATGAGAATGAAGTTTCCATGGTGGTCTCAGTCACTGTTCTGACACTGTAAGTAGCTGAATTTTCAATTCATGAGCAATTGTAGAAAGATTTAAAGTTATACTGAGCTACACAAAAATTTTTGTTCAGGCAAAATTAAGAGTAATTGAATGAAATACAGTACTTTTCTAAACAATATTAATTTCAAATAAAAATATCAACTGACTTGAAAATGAAATATTGACTCTTTTTAGAAAATATATTACACTTTTTCCGCATGCATATTTTGCTAAAATAGTTACACATTACTGAATCGATACAATTCACTGCGGGAAAAATCCTTGCCTGAAAAATACCATGTTGTTCTTTTTGACGTTGTTACAAGACCATCAAAGGAAATTTAGATTTGACTGTTGTTTTAAAACTTTGTCACCGATCCACTTTACTTCTGTAACCATAGGTAAATACTAGTTCTGTACTGCCAAGAAATAGGAGCAAGAAAGTCCTACAAAGAACAAAAACTTAGGTAACAGTACATCCAGGTCTGTACTTGGTAACAGATTTATGGCTGTAACGGGGAAAAAAACCTAAAAGGACCTTCAGGCTGAATTCCGGTCTAGGTTCTACAGAAATGACTCCCATTGCTTATGAAGGTGGAATGGCATTGACTTCTCTGAGGAAATTTACCTCCACTAAGGCACGGAGATAAGCCACCATCATTTTAAACACCTTGACACATACTGCAGGTCACAGCTGGGCTAAGCAGTGCAAGCTCCTGGCATTTTTTGGGCTGCCTGTGTTGCTGAGACTGATTTTGTGCTAGCAATGATTAGGAGCAAAATAGCAAAAGTAGGGTAGAAAATAGCAAAATTCTGTTACTGCTAAGAAAACATACACCACTTTTCACCTCTAGACTTTAATGCTGTACATAATCAATCCATCTCCATTTTGTAGGGAGACGTGAAGTGCATAAAGGGGAAGTATAGAAGGCATATATCACACTTTACCAACATGTTGTATTATTAATTTCACCCAATGTAGTGTATGTAGAGAAATGTTAGACCTTACTAGTCTGGTATGATTGTACAGCTCCGGCCAATATTCAGAATTAAAAAGTTGGATGTTCCCTTGGGCAATGGACAGGCTGGGCTGAGGAGCAGAGTACAGTCCTGCACTGAGGAGCTGAATGGCTTCCTGGACACCAAGGTGTCCATGATACTGGCATGGCTACCGTTTTTCTTTAAGTGCTAAAGAACGAGCAGGGGATTTCTGTGGCTAAAAGCACAGGCTAAAGGCTTTTTAGGTGGTTGATATACAAAGTCTGCTTAGTGTCTGCAGCTTTGTGTGGAGGCAGGCATGCGGCACACGCTCATTAGTGGACTAATATGAGGTGTTAATGGAAGAGCAGGTGCTCCATAAGGAGAGAAGGTCCAAGGTCTCACAATCAAAGGACACTGACTAATTTTCTGTGCACCTCATCCTGTTGATACAAATTCCTGCCCACAGTAGGTATGTGAAATATTTGAATTACAGGTTCTGTTGCTTTGACCCTAACTGCGAATTCAAATAAGGCAGTCATGCTCTGTGTAGTTTGGATTAGAAATGGTAATATGTTAAATAACCGTGTGTTTTCTCAGGAAGAACTCTCCGTAGGTAATTTAGTGTACATAGGCACTTACAGAATATAAATGAAAGGGAATGGAGATAGATTGCTGAGGAGATTAGCCATATATTCTGAGTTAAAAGTAAGACATTTAGGGTATGAGCCAAAATTACGCCTCACCAGCAGGAACAGATATACTGGACAGCACTCTAGTAACCTTTAGGTGCTGCTTCATTAGCTCGGATCTGTACTTGGAGTGACTGTGCAGCCTTTCCATTTTCCCTGGCCATCAGCTCTATGCAGCCCTGATTCTGGCATCCAGTGTGAAATGAATCATTGCCTAACTCAGTCTCCATCCACATGCTGATGGAGGGTTGTCCCTTGTACAAACTGGGCTTGCACTCCAATGGCAACAGGTACTTGAAAGACTGAGGGGAGCAAACATGCACCTCTGCACAGATGGCCAGGAGATCTGGGCTGGCAGTCTGGGAAACTTGGTGCTGCAATTTCCTTGGAAACCTGGTGAACTGAGGGGCTGCCAATCACCGGAAAAGATAAATTCAGTGAAAAATCGTATCAGTATGAATGAACTCTTCAAACACAACTGAAATGCTCGATGTGTTCCTCTTGAAGTTTCCCACACGTTGTGGTTTGCTCATAAGGATCGTTTCTTTCTACAGGCTACTCCTGCACTTAGTATTTGTTGCTTTAAATTTATGAGGATGGTGAATAAGTAAATAAATAAAGCTGTTGGAAGTGGTAGCAGAAAGCTAATGGAGGAAGCATTAAGAATTTTATCCAAAGGACTCCACTGTGTTCTCAGTTCTGCAGAGCAGATTCCTGGGGGCTGGAGGACTCATACGTAAGAATACTGCCGCTTAATAAAACTGCTCCATGCTAGTGTTGTGCCAGGTCAGGTAAGCAGTCTCTCCACACAGAGACTCGAGGCATTTTGTTTTGTTTATTTGCCTTATTGTGGTGCCAAGGAGCTATAAGTATAAAGAAAGACACAGAGTGCATAGGCACTGAACAGAAAATTTCTCAAGATTTATAATATCTGTAAACGCGGGTGCACTTGGGGCAAGGCTTCATTCTAACAAATTGAAATGGATCCATGAGTACCAGAATCTTCCAGTTTGCTCTGGGTTTTGTTTGTTTTATATGGCAATTCACACCTTGGCAGAAGACAAGTGAATATATAAACTGTATTTATGGGTGTAACATCCTAGGACAATTGCATTATCTCAAAGCACAATATGCCAGATCTTCCAAAATGTGATATGACCAGGCAGAGAGATTATTTTTCCTGCTGCTCTGACTGTAGAAATACAGACTCATTTAAGAGCACAGCTGTTTCCTGAGAAATCAGCTCCTCCTCTAAATGAACTCTGATTTTTGATAAGCAAACCCAGCTTTTCCTTTTGCTGTTCCCCTGGCTGGGGGCTGTCAGAGGCTGAAGACTGAGACCTGGTAAGGCTGTGCTGGGAAGTGACCTGGCCCCAGCTTTCCCGTCCTCTAAGGTCACCAGGGGACAGCCCGGGCCCTGTATTGGTACCTCTGAAGCTACTGAGATGGCAATAAAATGAGAAGAGCAGTCAGTGAGAATACCTCTACATTCCTCCATGTGCAACAGAAGAGTGCTGAAGATATACCAGACGGGTGACTCGGCTAATGTCACGTGCTCACGCACTGAAATCATTGACTGTCAAGTATTTGCCATTAAAATCTATGCATCCATAGAGAAACAAGCCATCCATCTTTTTGAAAATGGAAAGGAAAAGAAATATAGACCATCCTGTCAGCATCTGAGTAACTTCTAAATCTGTGTGCACTGTAAAAATATGTTGTGAAAGTAAAGTAACCGGTTTATAATCCTCTGGGGAAAGAAATCTTTCTAAAATGTGGAAACAGAGCAGTCACTGTGGCTTAACACTAGTGTAGTGTGAAGAATGAATTATTTTAGCTCAGTGACTGACTTAAAAGATGAGTGGTAAGGAATGACTTAAAGTGAGCCAAAAATACATTTTAAATTTTTATGTGAAAAAAAAATGAAACGTACAGACCTATTTGGCTAATTTCTCAGTTTCAGTATCAACAAGCTATTTGTGAATCTGCCTCTCAGAGGATCTGAAAAACAACTCGCTCAGCTCCACGGCTCTGTGCTAGTCTTTCTGTCCCCGTGATGTTTAAATCTGCTGCTGTGCCTGCTCACGCCGTAATTTTAAAACCACTCCTGTTTTGCTGCCTGCGTGTCCTCTGCGGCTCAGAAGGATGGCATTTCGGCTGTGTTGGAAGCTAATGTGGACCTACAGATCGCCGTGTGCGTGCGGAGTCTCCACGGGCGATCCTCCTGAGAGTGAATTTGCAGCGATACAGGCTCAGAGTGTGTATTCTGCACAAGGTGTACGGAGTGCCCTAGGGTGTATTATCTGAATGTCTTTAGAAATGATCGAAGAGTGTTTCAAATTGCAAAATGTGTTGCCCAGCAGTCACTTTGCTGTCCCAATGGGCGGTGTATGGGATGACACCAGCAGCCCGTGTGTGCTGATCTCCGTTCCTGCTCTTGCTGGGATATTTCCTGTGGTACTGTCCTGCTTGTTTTATGAGTGTGCTGTGATAATGTGTGCTTTTCTGCTTTTCTGGTGTTAACTCTCTTCTGCCAAGGTTTGTGGGCGCTGGCTGCTTGAACGTGGCATTTGATCCATGGCAGAGGCCTCGTGAAATAAGGCATTTTGTGCGTGTCGCAGAGCAGGCAGCAAGGGGAGTACAGAAGGCGGCATGGATGGATACCCACCTGCACATTGTGAATTGGATGAAATGCTAAGAACCCCGTATCGCTTATGGCTGGCAGATTAAGTCAAGGTAGACAGACAGAAACTCTTCTGCCTTTTGCATTCAGTTAGTTAATCTCAGCCAGATCCCACTGTTTGAGCGATCTGAGTTTTGGAACAGTTCCCTCGCCCCCCCTCCATAGTCCACCAAGTTTGAAAGAAATTTAAGGCTGAGTATGTATTTTAGAGCAGTTAAAGGAATTGGCCAGAAACAGAAGAGAGTCAAAGTGGAGAAAATGAATTGTTTTTTTCCCCAGGGTTTGCAGGACCTGTGGGAAGCGACACATGCTGGGACAGGGGTTTATGGCTGACACGTCTCGTGGGGGAGCAGGGGGTGTCTGACAGGCGAGTGAATGAGAGAAGCTCTTCACTTCATGTGGCAGAACCTAAGCAACTGTGTGGAGTGGGACCTGCCCTCAGAAACATCAGAAAGATGAAGTCTCTTAAAAAAGGCAGAGTTGAGCATCCTTCCAGCTTTTTTTTAACCAGTCGCCCTGCAACTGGTTTTCAGAATACTCTGAGCAATTAGCCCCTTTGGGAGGGGAGAAATTATGCTTTCTGTGGAAGCAATTTGATATGCTTGGTGAGAAGAAGCAGGATGAGACCAGATGCCCTTTCAGTGGTTTTGGATACTTTAGGGAAAAGACATGAGTGGATCCAGCTCAAAGCTCCTGCTGCCTCAGGTACCAGCACAGTCATATTCATTAGTGAATTTTTATTGCCAGGCATGAATAAATTACTGGATATCTGGTGCCTGCAGACAGGCAAGCAAAAAGCTGTTTGGGAAGGCTTGGGTTTAAGGCAGGTTTTTCATCTCTAATAAAAATAGCCCTTTTTGTCTGAGGTGTAGGTTCTTACATCCTTGGTAGTTCAAATGCAATCATACCCTGGATCAATGCAATCTTGTCTCAAGCAGGGAGCTGTGATAAATCTGGTCAAATCTCATTCTGTCAGACCACTGTGTGCCAACAGAGGTGATAATGAATGTTTAGGTATGAATACAGTTGTTTTTTTCTGGCAAAAACTATGCAGAGGTTCAAGTGAAGTATTTTATTGATTCACTTCAAGTTGGCTGTGCTTTCATCAAAGCATTACATATATTTAGCGTTAGGTCTATTTCTACGTGAAGCAGGGACAGCCATAAAAACAATGGAGTCAAGGCAGAATTGCTATTTTCTGTCCTGTAACCAATGAAATAAATCTTCTTCTTTTCCCCAACTTGCTCTGTTCAGCTTTCTGTGGGCTTGTTCGGTTCTCCCACACAAGTGAAGTGGTTTCTAAGAGTGCTGCTGACAAGGCTAACGCATGGTTCAGTGTTGCAGTGTCGATCCCTGAATCATGCTGCAGCGTCACAGTTGTCATAGAGACACAGATTTTTGAGACCAAAGGGACAGTTCTCATAATCTGCTCAGACCTGTTGTAAAACACATAGTAGCTTGCCAATAAGTAAATAACTTTGCCAAATTGGAGTGCAGCCTGGCCCTCCCTCTCCTGTGACAGTGAAACACATTTCACTTAAGTTTGGGGGATGATGGAAGAGAAACCCCAAGTGGGGATTTAATTTATTGTCAGAATGGTGCTGTCGGCACATCATTTTTTTCTGCTGAGTGAAAGCCAGGTGCAAGCTTAGTCCACAAGGTCGCACCGTGAGTGTGATACTGGTGACTTCAAAGGGAAAAAGAGTATTAGAGTAATAACAGTATCCCATCTTATCTTCTAGGTGGTGTGGTGAGGTGAGCACTGGTATTTGCAATGAGGGATACTGGAGTGGGGCAGCTGTGAGCAGTCAGAAGTCTCTGACAGACAAGCACCGGGTGATTCAGCGGCAGCAGTTTGATGCTACTGTCTTCAGTCGTTTGCCTCCTCCTTCTCTCTGCTCTGTTATCAGCCGAGACATGTGTCTGCACCTCACCCATGCCGGTCCAGAGCCTGCAGCAGCTGGTGCCAGGGACAGTGGGCTTGTGCCAAGGCACTGGGTGGTTGTGAACTGCCATAGCAGTTGTAACCCTTGCCAGAGGCTACCTGGTGCAGCAGAACTAACAGCTGGGGGATTTAACATCTTAAATTGCCAAGCTGACATCCATCAGAGCTCACATGAGAATGCCAGGCTGCCTGGGTAACCTCCAGCCAAGTATTAAGTCTCCTCTGTCCCAGTATATGCTGATCTGTGAGAAATGGATTGTTACAGATCCCAGCTCCGCTGATGAAGCAGTTCCAGTTATAAAATCCCTTGATTTTATACACAGAAGTTTCCAGTGGCCATCGTGGTATTAGACACTGAAACAGGTCTCCCCATCTGCCGCTGCAGAATTTGGAATAAGGTGAACTGCTTGAGCAAAGCCATGAAAATGTGTGTGAAGGAACATGTGCAACCAAAATGCTCTCCTCCTCCTAAACGTATAAATTTCTCTGGTTGTCAGCTGTGCAGACACAGCTTCTGCAGTCCTGTAAGATAGCTTCAGGAAAGCTGGAAATGTAATTTTTTAATTAAAATAATCTGCTGGCTCAATATAAGCGCGTATTATCCCTGCATTGACTGCTCTGCTGGAGGGGTTTGATAATAGGGCAGCTTCTGTGCTTTTTTCCCATTCCTGTGTGGCGCAGTTGTTTTGCTGCTATTTGCAGTGCCTTAAATTACTCACTGGTAAGCATTATTAAGGAACAACTCTTAGCACGTTAGATTTTTTTACGGATTGTCTTTGGCTAATTTCCACAGCATCCCTGTGAGGTGTAATGACTCACTGCCTTTCTGCTCACGAATAGTGCTGTGTTCATCTGTTCTTCGAGTAGCTTAAGAGCAATTCATCTGTGGTTCCTCTAGAGTGTGCTCCTTCTGCAGCAGGAGTAAGTCTGCCTTTTTAAGGGAACTCAAGAGAGGACCAGGTTGTGCGTATGACAGTATTGGTGTGCTTGCTCTGGCGCTGCTAGAGAGCTGCATAGCTCTTGTGGTTGCTCTGGGGAGCACTGAGCTTGTGGAGGGCCAAATCTGTATCCATCTTCCTGGGTTTAGAGGGGAGAAAGCACCTTAAGACAGGGAGAGGACTCATCCAGATGCCTCCTTCCTACCGCCCTTTAGGGATGAAGGAGATCCTGCAGCTCTCACGTTAAGGGGGAGCAGGGAAGGAGGGGGCCAGTCTGCAGCTGCTTTCTGACCTCACATTCATGCAGGGTCCAGGTACAGTCTGACACTGGATGAATGAGACTGAATTAAGGAAGCAAAGAGGACTTCAAACACAGGGAGGCAGGATGGTGCAGCATGTAATGCTTATGAATCTGAGTGAAAAATCTGTTAACCAACACACTTTCCAAAGGATGCTGCTTAGGGAACCACTTGGCAGCCCTGGTGTCCTTGTACATGGAATTAGAACAGGTAACAATCCTGATTTGCTCAGGTTTTTTTAGGGGTATTTAATCATGGTGTGAGGAACATGCAATCCATCTTGGCCATGGTCTAGTCTCTCAGCATTGATTTATCTGTTAGGCTTTTGCTTGCTGTCTCTATTGCACAGTCAGACTGCCTGCGGTTGTACCTGCAGGTATGTACCTCCCTGCAAGACATGCATTTATCTCTGCAGGAGAGTGGAGGTCAGATTAATAACTACTCCTGTTTAAATGCACAATAGATGTTTTGCATGCCCATACAGACTGTTGACTTGGTTTAATATTCAGCCTGTGTCTTTTTGCTTAAATTCCCGATTGTCGTATGCAATTTTCTACAGGCATTAAACTCTCCTCATAAACATTTATCTTAATTTCTGAGTTAATTTACAGTGTTTCTGCTGATCAGATCTAATTTAAAGGGTGGGACTGAGGAAAGGGCCATCCACTTGGAACAAACATTTGAAACAACTAATATAAAAGCAGACGAGAAAGATTCTCAGTGTGAGTTGCGGTGGTTTAATTGACAAAATGGAGCCATGCCAGTTTTCACCAGCTGAAGATCAGACATGTTACTCCTATGTCAGATTACGTGCTGCTGAGAGTTACTAGGTTTAGGGCTATTAGCATTGCATAGATTTACACGTCCGTACAGGTCTCTTTTCTGTCTATGTGTTCGGTTTAGTTTATTGTTTTCTTTCTGCATGCATCAAGCTTGCAGGATTACTGGCAGGATAAAAATGCTGTTAAGAAACAAAGTTAGGATTAAAAGAAGGTCAATGTTACTGTTATTACATTCCTGCTGAGGCCAACAAGGTTGTAGGTAGCAGAAGAAGAAATTCAGGGGCAATGGCAACTTGGAGCACATTTCCTCAAAGTAGCGATTATCATTCAGTGCTGGTTTCCAAGAACTCTACTGCTCTGGAAGCTGGTGCCGTGTGGGTTATACAATGTAAAAATGAGCAAAACCACTGTCCAGTGCTTTGAAAATGGTCTGGCAGTGCACACAGTGCGCAGTATCTGTCTAGTGGTGAGAAATGCTGCTTGCTGTTACGCAGGCAGTTCCAGGACTGCTTAGTGATTACAGCACCATCTTTGCCGGTCCATTTATTTAAGGAACAGTAATGCCCTGGGGGTTATTTAGTTCCTGTGTCTCCCAAAATTGAGGTGGATAAGCCTTTCTTTCAAAGGGATATTTTTTTAACCAAGAAAATGTTGACAATTTGATTATCATCCTAGCTCTGTGAAGATTTGTGTACCGGCGCAACAGAAAGCTGAAGAGCTGAAGTGTGATGCAGGGGCTGGAAGGAGAGGTTGAGGGCGGGAATCTCATAAACTGGCTCCATCATGGAAGAAAACATATGCCTAATGCATGTGGCACTAACAGAGAGGCAGTGGTCATGGTTATTGCCTCTTTATTCACCCTCTCCACTCTGTCCCCTGGTGGCTTTCAAGGGGATTAACAGGTACTGCTAAGTGCTGACTACTCGGGACAACTGGCTCACTTGTACTCAAATGCCTAAGAGAGAAGTAGGCAGCTCTTCAGAACCCTGTGCTTCTGCCAAGTACAAGAACAATAACTTCCAAGGAGGTTTAGACTTGCAGAGGAGAAAAGCTGTGGTGCATTAGAAGGTATATTTTAGGTGGAGAATTGTCAAAGGTGCCAGTGCTCCTGACACATCTATGACCTGTGGGCTTTCGGTAGCTGGTGGGCACGTTTGTGCTTTGGGGAGGTCACGCAGTTGTTGGGAGAACTGGTCTAAATACTCACAAGAAGTAATGCACTCTGCCAATTTTGGCCTGTTTGCAAACCGTGAATAAAGATTTTGTTAATTTCTGTGGATCAGCTCAACAAGTATTAGCGTGTCAACATACATATATTTGGAGACATGAATTATTTATAGCAAGTGTTCAAAAGGTCTGAAAAGCAATTTTCTTTTGGGGATGTGTGACTGGCCACAGGAGTGATATGGTATTCTCTCATTCCCGATTGCGTTAGCATTTTAATTGCTTATTCCATCTGATGCTCATTTTGGTTCCTGATGAGGTCTCAGTGGTAGTATCTCAGTCCATTCTCACCGAGCACTCATCCCTACGAAGCTTTGTTTATGTGAAAGCTTGGGAATAAAGAGTTATGAGCCAGTCAAGTGTCAGCCTGGTTTCATTATTTGGGCTGCTAACTGACAAACGCTCATGTAGTTTGATCCACTTGAGTTGTGATTGGGCTGGAGACTTCAAATCAACTATCTCCCAGCAAATAAATTCTGGCATGAATTCAGTATGGAAGCAACTTCAGTATGAAGTTGTCCATTTTGATTGCTGTGGTACTGTATATATATATCCATTTCCTCTGCTGATCGGGTAGAAAAGTTACTGAATTTTGAAAATTTTTGAAAATTAAGAAATGAGTTATTCTCCAAATGGACCCATCCCATGCCCGGTTAAGCTTAAGATAGAAGGTGAGCAAAGCAGCAGCAAACAACATCAAGAAGACTGTTTTGTGCCAAAAAAGGTGGAGAACTGCAAAGCCCAAGGATGACCATGACAACTATGCAGCTTAATGCGTGGCTCTGTAGGTGGATAACGAGATTTGGCCAGAGTTTGCACTAGCAGAAAGTAACTGGGGAGATCAGCAGGGTGATGGGCAGCACTGGAAAGGGAGGTTACAATTGCCTACGGCCTCTGCTTCTCGGGAATGAGAAGAAAATGGCTGTAACGTGTTCCTACACAGGGGTGTGGGTTTGCGGTTCTTCAGTGAACTTAGAGCAACACAGATATGGACGGGGCTAACTGAAAGCAGACATACAGGGAAAGTTAATGCATGTTGGTCTAGCACAAGTATTCATGACATGCATGTCGACCTGGCCCAGCTTGCCACGTTACTGCCTCTGCTGTGGGGTGTTTCCTACAGTGCATAACCAGTATGTCCTTCCAGAGACTTGTACGTGTCCAGTGGTGGACAGAGAATAAGCTGTTGTGGAGACTCGGGACAGCAGCTACTGAGGTGTTTCACAGGGAACCTTGGCAATACTGCCTCCCTGCTTCTCCTTCTGAGATGTCTGCCTACGGTGCCAAAACATGAGGATCTTAAAAATAATAAACGCTGGTTTTGACTCTCTGAAGGAATAAATGAACAGGTTCTGTGCAGACAATGCTCTCTAGTAAAAAAAAATTTTCATGAAGCCTACTGTGAATGTTTACTTGACTGAAATCTTTTGCTGGTGAAATAAAACGTTTGTTGTTCTCAACCTGGCAGAGAATTTCTAAAAATCACTATAAAGTGACATTCCATGAAAAGGAGCAAAAGCAAATAATTCTTGGGGAAACATTTCAAGCTTCTTACCAAACAATTTAAAATCTAAATGAAAAGCTGCACCTCCACCAACTTATATTAAGGCTGATACTGATTACACACTTACAAAGAAACAAAATACTTCATTATGGAGAGTAATTTTGAAGGTATGTGCCCCTTTCAATGCTTTAAATAAGGCAATTTTCTGGTGCCATCAAGTAGAAATTATAAACAAGTATAAACATTGGGCTGAGAGCCCATCTTGTCTCTCAGCAGTACTCTAGACTGACTGAATACTTTTTTTCAGTGCCTGACAATCGCCACCTCACAGATATGTTGAGATATATTACACTTATGTATATACAACTGGCGAAAACCTCCTCAGTTCAGAATTAACTGAAATCTTTCCCAGCAACATTTTTTAAGACTCAAAGTGATTTTGTCTTCTTTGGTTTAGACTTATTTATTTTATATTTGTGTTACAGTACTATTAAACTATTTATACATGAATTTTCTATTGTTTTGACACTGTGAAAAGTTTTTATTTGTCAAATCTAAGCAACTGAAGACTAATGGAATCCTTTTGAAAACTGATGATGTGAGGTTTTGGGGATTTTAACCTCTTTTCAGTCCACAGCAAAATCTTACATCATGAGTTTCTGCAGAATGAACACTGTACTTACTGGACTTCTGAGAGCTTTTAGTTCCTTGGATGTGATGTGCTACAAACAATGAAAACATCACTTTTGTTGATGACATAGGTATTGGCAAATTATTTTGGTTAATCCTGAATCAGCTTGTTTCTCTGTTTATTTAACACTTCAAACTATCCATCAAAGCAGAGGTTTAAATGCTAAAATTGTTCTTTCTCTGCAGTAAACTGAGCTGTATGTTAATCCTTTCCAGAGCCTCACACTTTAGAGAATTATTATTATTACAGAAAAAAGATCACTTAACCCTAACAGTGCAATGGTTGTAACGTGAAAAATGAAAATTCTTGTAAAACCGCCTCATTATTTTGCCTTGGACTCTGTAGACTTAACCAGTTTGTTTAGACTGACTGCTCTGTGGTGAGTTTGACCAACTGGTCAAACTTGCAGCTGGTTTGACCAACAACAGAATAAAAATTATTTTAAAAAACCTTGATAGGCATTTCTCTAAAGACTAGCATTATAAAAGGTATAAAGACACGTTAATGACAAACATTTGCAAATGCAGGCCTTGATCCTGTGCTCATGGAAGACAATGGCAAAGCTCTCATTAACCTTGCTGCTGAAGGATCACGTTGTTTCCTTTTATAACCTATGAGTGTTTTGGTAAGAGTAATTGATCAATCCTCCCACCACCATGTGGGGCAAATGTTAATCTTGATGTGAGAGATGAACCCACTGAGGTAAGGTAATTAATTCAGGTTCTGTGGTGATTAGGCGCTGAAGATGGACAGTTACTGTCCTCTGGTCTAATCATCAAGAAATACTCTTCTCCCTTCCTCGACAAGAGATTTTGAAAGACATCTTACAAGCTTTGATCAACCAATATTGTGAATGAAACACATTTTGGGTTATGTATTATAGAAATATATTGGGTATGTTCCGTGTGCAAGCTCAACGGACTCAGAGTTTTGAACAACTTGCTCCTATTTTACCGAACCTGTGAATGGCTTTCAATCCACAACTGTCATTTGGCCAACCCTCTCCCTCCAGTAACTTACAACTTTCAATTTCTAGTGTGCAATTTTGTTCGTCCAGAGGATATCTGCGTAGATCCATCATGCAAGCAGCTGTTGTTGTGATCCTGTAGGAGGAGGGTGAAAAAAATAATGAGATTTGAAACTACATTTTAGTTGTTTGAGAAGGCAAGATTTTCTATAGTGGTTTTTCTCTTTCTTTAAATACAAAATGGTTATATACATGGATTCCTGACACACAGGCTTTACATAGCTTGCAAAGCACCATTAAATAATTTATATAGCACATTATACTGGTTACAGTGAAGCATCAGACCATATGCTGAATGGATTTTGACTGAAAACTTTATGCGCAAAAGTGTACAGTGTTCTGAAGAACAGTTAGTGAGATTTCTACTTGGACATCTTATTTTTGATGTTCTTAATTCAGACATCTTCAAATTGTTTTGCAAATTGTTTTATTTATAACTAGTACTGCTGATTACTTTCTTTTTTTCATTTTGTTGTCACCTACTGCTGTTTTAATTTTGTCTGATAGCTATGTGCATTTTCATCCATGCTGTGGAAATATTGGGAATAATATCTGACTCATTATTTTGATGGATTATTTTTATGGTTTCATAATCAGTTTATCATTAACTATGATAACTGAAAACCACCTCTTAAAAATAGCATGATGCAATCAAACACCTGTGAAATATAACATTGCATGGTGGTTACTCAATGAACATTGAGAGTAGCTATGATGCAGGCTGGATCTTCTGGATCCTTGCTCCTCCTGGAGGGCATGTGAGTTGTTACTCGGTCCCTGAAGGTATTCTTCATAGCGTAAGCTATGCTTTTTGCAAGGCAGTTCCTCTCCTTTTGTTAGACTGCAATTCACAGAGCATCTAAGCAAATGTCTGCTGATAAACCTGTGACACTTGGGAGGAAGGTGAAGTGACTGCATGAGGATAGGGGTCAAATTATAGCTTCTTTTAAAGCTGCCTTTAAGAAAGACACTCGTAGTACTGCTTTCAAACCCACAAAAGTGAGTTATGGCGTGCATTTGCTTTTTTTTTTTTTTTGATAGATGGGTTCTTAAATGCTTATAAAATTTCTGAAGTGGTTAATGGGCAAACTTAGCTTGTAATTTTATGCGTTTCTCCCTCCCCATCTCAAACAATTCCTACCTGAGAAAGGCAGATGATAACCTCTTTTCCTGATCTGGATTTGGTCCTGTTGTTCCAGTTCCATGTTAATTAATGTCACAGGAACACATCTGGAGATTTTACTTTTGATGTGTTGAAAGTCAAGCACACTAACATGCTGTATTGGGGTGATAATTCTTGCTGTCACAGAACTGACAGAATTAAAAGGAAAAAAAAAATACCACATGCTTCCTTACTGTGACATGCTTCAAATTATCCTAAGTCTACAAAATCCTTCTGTCTACCTGTGTGTAAGGACCATCAGCACTAGCAAGTGCTGTTGTGAGAACCAGTCCATGCAGCTACTCCAGAATACTGTGTAAAGTACCATGGAAATGGTATATTTATGCTTTTCCTCAGGCTGATGTTTGTCACATTAAATTGAATTGTATGTGTCTTAATGGGTTTTGCATTTGTCACAGAAAAGGCTGAGGGCATCAGCAGAGGTAGGACCTCGTTTAGTTCAGCCGTATACCAAATATACCTTATTGAGAGGCATTGAGAAGACATGCAGTAATCATTTGTCAGACGCCTACTTAATAATGCTTAAGATAATACATAAAAATATACTAACATTAGTCACAGTTAAGGGATTTTTAATGAAGGTTTCATAGGGTAATGTTTTGTTCCCAATTCATAAATCAGCCTTTATGGTAATTTAGTTCACCTATATCAACCAGATTTATGTACAAAAGTAGAAGTTTACATAGTGTTCCCTGGGCCACAGAGTTACCGTGGCCAGTTATTTCCTCATGGCCACTGTACCTGCACTGCTGACTCCCTCAGTTTTACATATCCTACATAAGCAGTAGCAATGTTATTCTTTATAACATCAATGCAAATTACTTGTGCTCTAATAAACAATGTAACTGTTGTATACCTGAGATTTAAACATTCCACATAATTATTTTTTTTCCTGACATTGTAATTCTGACAACTGTATTGTCTTCTTGCTCTTTGTGCAGTTTTTGGCGCACTGGTTGGCGTGGTGTGTCTGATCACTGCTATAATCCAAGAACAAAAATGAATATATGTGTTTCTAAGATGCTGCACTGGTAATTGCAGGTGGGCTCTGGAAGTAAGTACTTGGATCGCGCAGAAGAAAGATAATAAACCCTTAGTACCTGGTTTCTGGCAGCAGTAAGTGATCCAAACCATAGGACCATAGAATCATAGAATGGTTCGGGTTGGAAGGGGCCTCAAAGATCATCAAGTTCCAACCCCCCTGCCATGGGCAGGGACACCTCCCACTAGAGCAGGTTGCTCAAAGCCCCATCCAGCCTGGTCTTGAACACCTCCAGGGATGGGGCAGCCACAGCTTCTCTGGGCAACCTGTTCCAGTGTCCCACCACCCTCATAGTGAAAAATACCTAACCTAAATCTGCTCTCTTCCAGTTTGAAGCCATTACCCCTTGTCCTACCAATTTGCCTAGCCTGTCCATTGGTAATTTCTCATCCTTCATCCTTGTTAAATCACTCCTTGGCTCTGTGTTACAAGGAAAGGTAAACCAGAAATACTTAATCTGTTCTCTGCTTCCCTCAGCTCTGTTTTGCGTTCCCTGTAGGGCCTGCAAAGTAATAGGGAAAGTCAAAGGTGGTGGTGGTAGTGAGCAGCTTTCCCCCTCCTGATTAATTTAACCCCTTAGTAGCAGTGCTGAAGGCTTCTGCAGCTCTTGGGTACCATGGCAAGCAGTTGCTTCCAGGGAAGAGGGGAAGGACAGGGTTTTAGCTGAAGCTTGCAGGGTTAAGATGAGACAGGAAGGACAACTGGAGACTGTTGACAAGCAGGTAGTGGAGGGTGGCTGTCAGGAAGCTTGGTGCTCGTGGTTTCTAGCTGCAGAAGAAAGGATCCCGCTTCAACTGTAGACCTGCAGCTTTGGAAGTGGTGCAGTGCCCTGGGCAGGGGTGATGAGCAATATCTGCCCAAGGATTTGTTAGAGCCAGCTGAGCCTGAGCTGCCCATGTGAGTGGGAAAGGCAGGGGGTACCTGCTGGAGGCTGCTCCCTGAAGGGGAGAGAGAGGCTCCAACCTGCCAACACAACGTGATGCCTCCTAAAGCTGGAGGTGCTTAAACTTTATTGGGAATCTTAGGCTTCCTTGAAAACAGCTGCTTGTCATTGCTTCAGGATCCAGCAACATTCATTACCTATAGTTCATAAATCTACCTTTCAAGCATTTCTTTCTCCCTCGTGATAGATCTCAGCTGTGTAAAATTTTTAATGGCATTGTGCTCTGGATAACCATGAAACTTGTTTGAGGAGATAAATTAAACCCAGATGCAATCACGGTAATTGCTGTCTTGATTGAAAAAAAAATAAAATCTTTTATTATAGATAGAGTAAAATCCCAAACCTGTTACTGGCAGCACTCTCTCAGTGGAGAGAGTAACTGATGGTTTGCACATGCATCAGAAGCTTAAAAATGAAGACATTCAAATGCAGAATACAAGGGTGTAATAGCAGGAAGGAGAATGCAATAGTCTGAAGATAGGGCAAAGCTGCAATAAATCTGTGTTCAAGAGGATTAGTCCTGAAAATCCCTGGGCACAAGCAGTTTGTGGCAATGGTGGAATGTCATGAGGCTCTGTAAAAGTTTAAGTGGAGGACTAATCCTACACTTGAAGCAGAGCTATTTATATCTCAGAGTAAGATATGTTACTTCTAGGCTTTCCATTCTTATAATATGTTTTAAGTTATGTATTTTTCTGGTGTTGGGGCTAATTTTTTTTGTTTGTACAGTATCTTTTGCCTTATTATCCTTACACTCTTTAGATTCTTTTGAATACAAATGATAAAAATGGGATTATGCAAAGAAGACAAGCAGTTAGGTGGAGATACATCATTATGAGACTCAATTTCATTCATGTCAGTACTCAGACATTCTCAGATGAAGTGAAGTTTGAACTGCCAACAGGCAAGATAAATAACATCTGCAAAAAGGGAAAATTAACTGGCTTTTTTCCCTTAACTGTGGCTTGGGAATCAAGTTATCAGATCCCTTGCTTAGCTTTTATTTTGATGTTTGACTCTGTGAATACCATATTCTTACTAAATAATCAACTGGCTTTTTGCCAATTAAAAAAAAAAAAAAAACCAAACAAAAACATGAAGGAAAGTATCAATGTCCAGTGTTTGCAGAATTGACTTCCTTAAGTAACACTGTCGGAGGATTGTGTTACAGGGCCGGGCAAGCATATCTTGTAGGAACAAAGAGTAAACCTTAATATTTTGGGCTAAGTCATCTGTGAGCAGTTAAAGTAAGTTCAGAATGAGTGCAGGAAGTAGAGTTATGGTTCAGTACTTAGAGAATTTCATCAAAATGCTGTCAAAAAGCTGTTCCTCAATTCCTGAAGAAGAAATAGAAGCAGTATTTAAGACAGCAATGACAACTAAATGTGGAGATGATCAGAGCTAAACAATGCAAATTCTGTTGTGAAATGTTTCCTCCATTTGGAGGACAGGTATCAAATTTTAATATGTTCGTTCTTTTTCTCTCAGTCAACACACCATAAATTATAAATGTATATGAATATATGAACTTGGATAGACTATTTTTTTTTTCCTTAAAAGCAAAATAAAATCTTCAAATCAAATAAAGAATAACTATGCTTCTCTTAACCACTGCAGAGCTGCGACTCTTGTCCACACTGGAAGTAGACTTTCATATCCCATGTAAAACATTGCTTTTATTAAAGCAGTGTTAATTTAACTTCAGTGGTACCAGGGAACTTAATCCCATAGCAACTCTTTGACATCAGAAACTGGTCCCATATCCCTGGTGTAATTGGCCTAATTTTTATGGAACTTGGCAGAATCTTGATGATTAAGATTTAATGGGATGCCTTGTAGGGAGAGTTATTGAAGGAACAGAGGAAGGCAGAGAAAATGTACATTTGAAGGCAGAAAAATGTACCTTAAATCTGCAAATTTTTTTCTCTGTCCATGTCTGTCCATGTAAAACCTTGTCCACGTACAGGGTTTACAGTTGTCATGCCTGCTGACACTGTAAATTTCCAAGCAAAGCCTGAGTGCTTGTCCCTGGGAGAAAATGTCACTGAACTTGAAAACATGCCCAACTTCTCGTGCTTGGAAGAGCCTACTTACAGGAGGTATATTTGAGCATTAGCATTATTTGGGTTGATATCATGTATTTTATATAGTGTAGTGTGTACTTGGGAAATCTGTGTTCAACAGTCTGTGTCTTCCTTGTCCGGTCAAATTCTATATAAAGAGAAAAATTTGGAAGGGCCAATAGGTGGTTCAATAATAATGCTTTCACAGACCTTATTAGAAATTGAGAGAAAAATTGAAATCCTGAGCCAGATACAGTAAAAGATTTAGATACTTAGATTTAGATATGAGTACATTAGCATATGAAAACCAATTTTTTTAGATAGGAAAATGATTTTAAATTGGTTATTTCCTTTTTTGTTTTGTTTTGTTTTTTTTTCTCCACAAAATCAGTAGGAAGTATAATATAAAATACATATCTGTAGGGAGACAAGCAGTCAGCTGCTAGGTCACTGCTGTAGACTACATACTTTGAGATAACATTCAAGCCTAAAAGGGGAGGTTTTGTATGGATTTAGGTTCCAAGTGCAACACACGTTTCCTTTTCATCTTGCTCAGAGAAACTGTAGAGTTGCATAAACACGAAAAAATAAAAAGCATCTTGAGGAAGATGTGTAAAGAGAAATATACATCTCAAAGAGTTAAAGCTGTAAGCAGCTGAGAACAGGGTCTTGCATGAGAAGGGCCCAACAACCTTTATTATACCAGGTAAAGCGACCTGTTCTACTTCAGTCACACGAAGATGAGGCCAGGAAAAATGTGTCAGACTTTGGACTTTCTACCGTGTTTTATTGATACCCTGAACTGGTGTTTTCTTGATTTGCCTCTCCCTCATCTTTGTTTTTCACTGAGAAAAAAAGCAATCAAAAAATGGATTAAGATTCAAAAAGAAGAGAATAATTTTTTAAAATGTGGAAGTCCTGTGGTGTGCCTTTCTGAAAATGGTGTATATATTTATACATGTGCAAATGCGTATGTATATGTGTAATTAAAGATGCTATTTATATTTTGGATTTAGCAGAGGGATTTGGATTTAACACGCTGTAGATAAATAAACAGGAAAATTTTGCATTTGTAATTATTTTAGGCAGAGCTGCCCAGCAAACCGGTGGTTCTACAGCGGTCGGTCACCATAACCTACAGCGCAGCCAGCTTCTGGCCGGGCCGGAGCTGACCTGAAATGCTGTCTATGTCCTGGCTGTGGCTCCCGCTGGCCTGCCTTGCTATTGCTTCCTCCTCCCCTACCACCACGTTCCTTTCCTCCCAGTTTGCCCCTTTAGTTGCCCACGTTGGATCTCAAATGAAATGCAAGCAGCTCAGCAGTAAGGTTGGGAACCTCAGGCATCGAAGTGATGCGCGACTGGGGCAATAGTATCTTGAGCTAGCATAGCTGCAGCCAGAAAGGGACATGTGGTCAAATTCTGCAATGCCTTTCAAAGGCTGAAACGTTTTTAAGATGAAAAGAGCTGCAGTGGTCAGGAAAAAAAACCCAAACCACTGCTGAAAAAATCAGAAGAAGAATTAACTATAGTGGTACTGCTGGCTGGTGCCGTAGCACAGTAAAGGACTGGGATTCATGCTGAGACCTGGAGGAGTCGTTTTGAGTTCGTTGTCTATCTCTGTGTACCCAGTAACATTCCTGAGAGTGAATACACTTGTCAAATGTAGAGGAGGAATATTCAGTTTTCTCTGAGGTATAAATACAAATGTCTGCTTCCAAACAAAAAAAAAGGCATGAAAAGTTAAGCTACAGGGTGTCAATCAACTGCACTGGCTTGAAATAAGAATGGTAAAAAAAACCAAGCCAAAACCCTTAATATAAAAATTACTGTCCCCACAATGAACCAGATCTTTGAATGTGAAAGTGCCTAACGCTGTACAGCATAACCCAACACAGTAACATCCACAGGAAGAGGTTTTCAACCTCTCACCTTTCACCTTTCAAGGTGTCTGATTCCTGGGAAGAAGCCAGGATTTCTTACGCTATACTATGTGTGCATTCTGGCCAACTTTTTGTATTTTGTTCACACAGAACATAGATTTCTATAGTCAGTGCCAAGTAGAAGTGTCTCAAAGGTTTAGGTAATCTTGCACTTGGGTGCAGTAGGCGTTAAAATATTTTCGGGAAGGGGATATCACATTTCAGCTGTCCTAGAAGATTTACCTTGGCACTAAAAGTAATTGTCGGTAAATTAGTCATCTTTTTTTTTTCTTCCTTAAAGAGACAAACCCTTGCTGAATAGTATGATTTCGTCAGTAAATTAGTCATCTTTTCTTTTCTTCTTAAAGAAACAAACCCTTGCTGAATAGTCTGATTTTTAGTTGCCAGAACTCTGCTTTAGACAACTGTTCCAAAGTACTATCACAAAGTGGGTATGGGGCAAGGAGATTACCCAAAACGGGGACAAAAAGGCTTGCTGGCTTCTGCCTTCCCCGGGAGGAGAGCCTGAAGCTCCATGGCATTGGTGGGAATAGGAGGCAGTGGGGAAGGGAGAGCTCTGATGTGGAGGAGTAGGGGGAGAGAGATAGTGGGAGAAAAGGCTGTAAGAAAATATTTTGCTTTGATTGAATTAGAAACTTTTAAAATCAAACCCTTAAGCCAGATAAGTACTTTTTATAGATAAAAATCTTTTTTGGTTTTATACAGTGTCTCAGAAATAATTCATGGTAGAATGAAGATGAATGATTTGCTTGTAAAGATCTAGAAATATAGATTTTTTTAAAAAAAAATCACTAAAATGTTACAATGTAACTTTTTAAGTATTAGCAAAAAGCTCTCTTTGATGCTTGTAAGCCAAATTTCAGTGCAATGAGAATTTTTACCACACAGCTATAAACCCATGAAAATAAATTTTATAATATAAATCCCAAGAGAACTATAACTATACCAGGGCAAACAAGATACTTCAATAAAAAGTGCCTGAGAGTTGGCGCTGAAATTTACTGCAGAAAGTAATTTAGTTTGACAGCGCAAGTACGTTGCAAGCCAAAAAGAAAAAGAGAGTGAGCCAGATGGGAAGTGCTTAGGATAAAGGAAGGTCCAAGAGGGAAGTAAAGTCTGATAGCTAGTTTTCAATCTGGTTTTAATAAAAAAAAATGGTGCCAAATCTTTTTCATTATCTCTATACAAACCTTCCAAAAGTGACTAAATGCAAGAAGAGTGATGTTACTACTGAAATTCCCAGATGCAGATAATATCCGCAGGCTGAAATACCCTGCTCAGGAGGGAATAGAGGTCTGCTAGATGGCAGCAGTGATGTTGGTGTCATCTGGTACCTTCATCTTTTGGGTGGTTTGTTTTTTTGTTGTTTATTCCAAAATAAAACCAAACCAGACACCAAGATGTGTATTGTGTGTGCGTGAAGGAAAGACATGCACACGTTCAGATGTCTCCCCTCCCTTGACGGAAGAGGAATCCAGGCAACTTCTTCCACACCCAGCCTGGTTTGTAGTTGGAAGGCTTCAGGACGTGCTTGGTTAAAATGAGTGGTAAAAACCAGATTGTTTCTGGGATCAGACATACTCCTTATTGACCCATCGCTGTCTAACTTCCTTGTAACTAAGGAAGATCTTCCTGGATTTTGGAAGCAGGGGTGGGGCTGGCGGAGAATGCTGTCATTTCTCTGTAGGCTCTGTGGGACTCTTCAGGAGCTGTGACTTCTCATGTAGCTTCTACATGTCAACATTACCCCTATCAGTGCATCTCAAACATAAACCTGCAGTCGAGGGGCAGGGGAAGGAAACGTACAAAAGCAAGGATCAAAACAATTTCTTGCTTTCATATTTCTTGACTTCTTCTGATGCCTGGTCTGCTGGATTTTCCAAGATGGGGGAGTCTGCTCCTTTTCCAGCAGTTGTAGCTTTACCTATGCACTGGAAAAGTGGGCCAAAACCAGTGGCTTCAGTACTAAACAAACTTGGCTGAGAGACATAGAGCTCTAGTGATTTTAAATGAAGAGAAATAAGGTGTTATAAGCTTTCATGGGTGGCATGGAAACTCATAGTTGAGAAGCTTAATTCTGTCTTGATTTTGTGAAACGTGTGAGAAACAGAATGATTGCTGAATGTGGCGTGTCCTCTGACTCTGTGTTATGCAGTTACTATTACTAAAACACAACACCTGTGTAGGGCAGGGCTCTGAGAGAGTAACTGGGAGCACCTGGGCAGGTACCTGCCTTCTTTTGTTGGTTGTGTGTGGTTTGATGTCTATCTTCTTCTGGAACCATGAACTGAGTGGGGAGCTACCTTGGAAAAAAATGGTTGAAAATACAAGTGAGTGCTACACTTCTGTGGTTTTGTTTTGGGTTGATTTTTTTTGTTGTTTGTTTGTTTTTATGGAAATGGCTGACCAGGCTAAGTGTCTTTTTAAGATCTGAAATTATAGGCTTTTTGCTGAAGGTGGGTGAGCCCTGCTTCTTTTTTAGCTACAAGAAAGTGAAAATTAGTATCTAATCAATTGCAGAGAAATTTGACTTTATACTTTTAGGACTTCCTGGTCCTATGTTGTTTGAAACTACGGTCTCTGCTCCTAGGAGAGCTCAACAGAGAGGGAAGGCAGCATTTTCTATAGGGGTCCTGTGGAGAAAAGAAGGAAACATAAGAGGCAGGAGGAGCCCTGATGCAAAAGACTTGAGTCTGTGGTTGGTTTTATGGGTGCACTTAACTGACCTATGAAATCTATTAATTACATGTATCACCTAGAAGAGATTGTAATAGCAGCAGTAAATGACTTCCTACAGCACGACATTGCACTGCCCTGTGCTTGTAACTAACTGCAAGACCTAATATTCATTAAAATATACTTTTACTGCTTATAGAAAATATTTTAATTTATCAAGTCTTTACAGACCACCCAAGCGATTCTTAATATAAAGTGTGATTGATTTCTGAAGGTTTTTCTCAGGTCTTTGGTATTCACTGTTTTCCCGTGTCCTACCATCCTGACCAGACAGTAAGTACACCTCATTTGTTCCAGGTAGATAGCTGAATGTGAAAACTAATAATTCCAGTCAGTGAAGCTGGCAGTGTAATTATGTCTTGATACATATGTTGTGAGGAAACTCAAGCGCATCTGAAGAAGCTGAGCTGCTGCAGTTAATCTACCTTATGCAGTGACTAATTTCATTGGAGAACTGAAAGTGAAATGAAAATCTTGCACTAGGACCTTAATGAGAGGATCTTTGCGTTTGCCAAAATACTGACCCCGATGGCACTGTAATGTGTGAATAAAGAAATTAGATTTCCATTTTGCGCATCTATGACTTAGGATGAATGCTGACGTGATTTTTGTGTAGAAAACTGATTGATGATCATGCCCTGTCAATAGATCTTAATTAGAAAACAAGATAAATCACAGAAGAACTGAATGTTTTCTGTGCATGTGGCCCAAGACTGATTCTGCAATAGTGAATCAGTTTAAGGCATGTATTACTTCAAAGAGATTTCTAGTTACAACAGCTTATTAATTCTTATAGCTTTTTGAATGAGCATAAATTAATTATAACATTGAAATAAACTTGGGACAGTAGGGTGTTTCTGGTATTCCAGTACAGCTCTTCTGTAGTTCTTATGCCTTATTTTTCTTTGTGAATTGCGCTGTTGAATCAGTTAAAGCAAACATAGGAATAAAAATTGTACGCTGCCATTCATTTTAATTAGAAAAGGTTTAGGACACAGTGGGAAGGGAAGGATCTTTGAGACATTGCTTGGCCTACTGCGAGTGCCACCTCATGATATTTCTTTCATAATCTGATCAACGTGTGTCTTAAAATACTTGGGAGTAGCAGGGCAAACTATTAAATAGGACTTTTTAAGGTAACCATGTTTTTCTGATAGTGAGCTCTCTAATTTGTAGCCTGAATTGATTTACGGCTGGTGTGTACCCCTTTGCCTTTGGGACAGTGTTGTCCTGGGGCTTACACAGCACTTTTGCCTAATGTCGTTTTTCCCCTTTCTGGACAACAAGCACATCTCCTCTTGGTACGTCTTTTGCTGGGTGAAACAAAATTCTCTGTCCTTGTTAAGCAGACATATGTCCTTTCCCAGCTGCAGCAGCACTAGAGGAAAAGGTTGCCATCTTCTAATTTATCCCTTCTTCCCTGGAAATTAAAATCTATTACTATCTACCAGCAGAGCTACTGATGTGAAAACACCTTGAATAGTCTTTGTGAATCTGTTTTTTGTTAACTACTAGTTAAACTGGGTAAGGTGGTAACTAGCTCATAGTGACTGAAATAGATTGGGAAGTGTTCACCAAAGCAACCTTCGTTAGCTTCTATGAGAGCGCTGTAATCTCTAGCAGAGAAACAGTGATGGGTAACTTGGAGCAGACTGGGAGAGACTTCTTTAAACCATCACAGTGCGGGTTAGGAGGGAATATAAGTGTATATTTCCAGGCTCCTCTGTGTGAATGTTTCCTCTGAGCTTGTCCTTTTCACCCACTTCTTCAGCTGGGCTTGGGTAAGATGGAGCAGGTTAATGAACCCAGGAGAGCGAGTGGCTTAGTTATACTTAGAGCATTTAGTTTCTCCTGACTGCCAACACTGATGAGTCATATGCAGATTTTGTCTGAGTGGGTCACATCTTTGAAAAGAAAACTGGGTTTGTTCCAATGAGATATTTTTATCCTAAAAGATCTGGTAACTAAACCCAATATTGATAACTTTGAACTGGTAGAGGGTGGATATCTTGTATTTGAATGTGTTGAGGGAGGATATCTTCCCCGTTTCTTTTCTTTCAGCAGTGATAGTTCTTTTACAAGGTGCACAGCAGCTGTGTATACCAAAAATGTCAGGGGAAAGAAAAAGGTACAAAAATTATAAGCAGTTCTAGAGCAGAACATGTTTATTTATTTAACTTTATTTATATTTTAATAGGGGTGAGAACAACTTGCTCTGAGGTTGAAGCTTTGTCTTGATTTACTTGGTTTTAGACTTCCTTTATATTAAAAAAAGTAATTTATTTTTACTTTTAAACAGTAATACTCCAAGTGCTCTCTTACATTCTCGGACTGCCCCATGCACCAGTGATCCAGCAGACTTATATGTAGTTGTGTAGCATCTTGAATGCGCATCTGTCACTGCTTGGCTGTAAACTGAACATCTCTCATAAACAGAGCACACAGGCTTGTTATAAACAGTGTTATTTCAGGAATTAAACATATTTTTCATAATTTAAAGAAGTGTGTATGTCCTATAGGTAATATACTTGTATAGATGCTTTCCCCATGATATCTTGGAAGACCTTATTTTGTCTGTTTGCTTTTTTTCCAATTTTTTTAGTGTTTTTTTTTTTTTTTAAATTTTTTTTTTTTTATTACCAAACATATACATTACTCTCAAAAGTTTCATAAAAAGATTGCCTGGTCATCCAAGCTAGGTACTCAAAATCCGCTAGCTATTCTAATCTCTCCTTGGCAGAGAACACTTTTCAAATGGATGAAATACAGAACAGCCAGGGGGGTGGGTCTGTCCAAGTAGGACAGCAAAAGGTCCAACTACGTACTTAAAGTTCAGGTTGTCTGCTCTGAGCTTCATAGTGCAGTATAGACATACTTTTTGATACTTAGCATTTTATAGGGCTGGCAGGTTGTAATTAAAATAGTGGCAATTTGTATCTGAAATCCAAGAAGTGGTTTGAATGGAATTTCATGGTACCTTTTTCTGTATTCATTTTGTCTATAGAGCTGCATTTAGGGGTATTCTTATAGAAAGGCTGGCTAGAGAACACCTGATTTTTCACTAAAATCATGAAGGTTAGCTACATTCTGAATGGTGGTGGGAATACATTCGGCAAGCTGGCATGCACTTGTGAAATGCGAGGAAGCTGGATGTTACGTGAATGGGGGGGGCGGGGGCATTACCTAATGGCTCTTCCAGTGGAGAGAATCAAAGCCTTGATGAAAGAAACAGAATGAGCACATTTTATGAACCCAAACCATGGCTGAATGAGGGCAAGACTTGTCTTCCTCAGCTCCTTAAACATCAGGACAGATAATATTCATGTACTTTTAAGAGTTTCCAGGCTCAGGCTCTTGTGTTGCTCTACATCAGGCCGCCTTCTCACCTTTTTCCTCCTGCCTCAAATAATCTTTAGTATTTTGCAAGCTCAAACTCTGCAGGCTTTTGTTCTCTCTTAGCAACGCATCTGCATTCGATTTTTACTAATAGTCGAGATACAATTCCTTGCAGTCAATATCTATTGTTGCGCCTTCTTCCATCTTTAGCTTTAAGAGCACAGTATGATAGACTCTGTTTAATGCTACTGTGCCACTTATTCATGTAGTGTTCACCAGGACAGAACAATAAGCAAAAACCTCTGTAGACGATAGAGATGCTCTTTACTAGAATATTAAAACACTGAATTAAGATTGAAGCTTATATAAACAAATTATTTTCTGATCAAGTTGTCTGACTCATTAAGGAGATTTTTGCAGATAAAATCAGGTAGTTTATGGTGTTTAATTCTTACTTTGTGACAAAACAACACAACCTTGCTCTGTTGCATGGGTTCTTGGAGCCCTAAGAGGCGGTTGGGTAATTTTACTTGTTTTTTCTCCTGGGACAAGAGAGAAATTCCATCCTGTATAATCTTTTTGCTATTATTCTTATGTTTAGTAGCTAAATAGCATGTTATTGCTAAGACTCAGTGTTCAGGTAATGCCAAAGAAAAGGTGCTCTTGTAATCTACAGCCTAGATGACTGCTCATGAATTCCAGATTTTCAAAGAGCAAGATGTCTTACTTCAGAGATAAGTGAAGGGACAGTTCCTCTCTTACCCCCAGCAGATCAAGATGTAAAAGGAATATGTAATTTATAGGGAATGATTTTCAGTCTCAATTTAGCCCCTTTTTTGCTGTTTCAAAATCTGCTGGGAGAGCATGAGTTCCTCGGGTGAACAGGCTTATTGTTGCTTGCCTTTTTTTTTTTTTTTTTTTTTTTTTCCCCCGCCTCTTATGAGCTGCAAATGGTTTGCTATAAGGAGCTATTACACTTTACTCAAATTCCATACTGGTTACCCTGTGATTTCACAGATTGATTTCTTTCCCTTCAATGGGCACCTTATTTTTGTATTGATGGAAGGAGTTGGGAACCTTTCCAGGAGAGGGGTCTAAAAATGGGTTTGAAAATTTTAAACTTTATACATTGAAGTGTCTACCAGTTTAATACATTCTTCCTGGGTGTAATTTAAGGCTTATTTGGAAGGAGGAATATTTACGTATAAATTTTACTTTTTGTTACATTTACACAAAATAAGTGCACGCCTGGCATAGTGGGATGAACTATGATAAGGTTTTTTTTCCTTTGAACATTTAACTCCTCTTGCTACGGCCAGGGCTGTCTCTTTGAGTATGCTAATAGCTCTTCAATTTGGCAAATAATACCTCACTTATACTGATAAAATTTCCTACAGGTGACTGAGTAGGGCAGAAGATTGAGTTATTACCCATGTGAGAGAAAATTCATGGACCATGCTGTGCAGTATTCAGGCAGCTTTACTTATAATCTTGTGGCCAGGCAGGCCTTTGAATTTTTTCAAGAAAATGCTTTGATATTTTCAGTGGCATCTTAAAAATAAGCCTGACATTTTACCATTAAGAAATAACAAAGAAAAGGAATTAGAAATGGAATAAAAGATCACTAGTGAATGAAAGCTCATATACATATCAAACAGCGATCAGCTCATTGCTCATAAAAGGCAGAAGCTCCCATTGCCATGGAGAAAACATTTCCAGTGGAGCAGGCACTCCACCATTGACGTCTTGAGACTATAGGGAGACTGATTATAGGGAGACTGACAAAACTTCCTCAAAGACGAATCTGGAAACTAAGCTCTATGGGTGTACCGTTCACAACCAGAAGAGTGAAATGATATGGGCCTAAAATACCTGTGGAAAAAGCTGCTGCTTATAACCCCGGGTAGCTTAATTGCACAGTGCTCCGAAAGGCTGAACGCGGTGGAACAGAGGAGGCAGAAACCGCAGTATGGGCTGAAATATTTTATATGAGTTTTGTCAGGAACAAAAATACTGATGGATCTGTGAGTTCAGAGCAATTGTTCTAACTTGTACTTAACCTGAAATTTGTTGCTTTGCTTTGGTCTGAAGAGGAGCTTGCGTGCCTTTCCCTCCCTTTGGGGAGGGACTCTTTATCAGGGAGTGTAGTCATAGGACAAGGGGTGATGGCTTCAAACTGAAAGAGGGGAGATTTAGATTAGTTACTAGAAAGAAATTCTTTACTGTGAGGGTGGTGAGGCACTGGAACAGGTTGCCCAGAGAAGCTGTGGATGCCGCGTCCCTTGAAATGGAATCAGATGGGGCTGGATGGGGCTTTGAGCAACCTGGTCTGGTGGGAGGTGTCCCTGCCCATGGCAGGGGGGTTGGAACTTGATGATCTTTGAGGTCCCTTCCAACTCTAACCATTCTATGAGTCTATGAAAAATTTCCTGTAAATTTGTCTATTTTTTTGCAGTTAAATCAATTGGTGCAATAAAAATACTATTCTTCCATAAAAGACAAAGATGAATTTTGGCATTATTCTTTTCTTGCAGTTCTAAAAGTGTTTTAGTAGGTTTTTTTTTTTTTTTTTTTTTTTGTTCTGTCTGGGCTGTTGCTGCTTGTTGGGTTTTCTTTGTTTGTTGGGGTTTTTTTTTTGTTTGTTTTTTAATCGAGCTGAATAAACTTAATTCTGTTTATGGCACCTTTAATGATAGCCACACAGATCATCTTCTGGTTTGGATCCTTTATATCTAGTACACAGGCTGTCCATTTGAATCTTCATGCGTTTCCCAGAATTAGGAATATTTTACAATGTTTTACGTATTTAACTAACGCCAACCAAATGCATTTGTTATGCAGAGAAAAATTATTTATTTTTCTCCTGTATAGTGATTTTCTTATGAGAAACTAAGCATTCTGTGACTCTAAGGTTGATAATATACCATATGTAGGGTAATTAAATATTACTGAAACATCTGTGACATACCTTCAAAACAAAACTTTTTTGCTTGTTTTCTGAAGGCAGAGTCCCAGCAGGGGGCTCCCAGGTAACACCGAGAAATCTTTAGTAGTCTTAATGCACACTAGTTGCCCACACTTGGATGATAGCTGTGTATTTAAAACTTCCTAGAATTTGAGTTAAATTACTATTTAGAGTTCTTAATAATTTTTTAAAGCATTTTACTTAAGGAACGTTTTGGTTGCTAAACTCTTTCGGCTCATCTTAAAGTGTTTCAGTGGAAATTGCTGTTCCTTGGATCCAAAAGTAGATGGTGAAAAGCCAAAATTTTTGCCCTAGATCTTTTAAAAACCTGGCTGGTACAGATCTTGTGTCAATTTAGACTTAACACCATCTAAAAGCTCAGAGAGAGCTTGGAATTCTTATACATTTAAGCAATTTTCTGCAAACAGCTTAAGTGTATACCATATATGAAGAAGAGGCAGCATTAATTGTATTAAGAGCAGAATTATCAGTCACATGTAAAGAAATAATTTTAAAAAATGAAAAATTGATTTAGTATACTAGAATCCTGACAAAAAAATAAAAGAGCTAATTTATAGCTGTTTCACTTATTTCTTTCAGTGAAAGGCTCAACACTTGGAGACCTTCTAACAAGACGTAGGCCAGTAGCTAACTGTATTTCAAATGATGCCAGCTGGGGTCAATGGAATAATTCTTAGGCAATAATTTGACAATTTTTTCTTCTCTCCCCTCCTCCTACTTGCAAAATATCTGACTAGAGATTCCTCAAACGTACTTCTTCAGGTATTGAAATACCTCTTGTAGAATAGCTTATGAGCTAATAAAATAGAAATTGAGGGTTTTTTTTTTTTGATTGGACTCCAAAAGTGTGTTCCACAGATGCCTTCTGAAAGGAGGAAATAATGGGAAATGAGTTAAGACATTATTTGAACTAAATCCTTACCAATATAATAAATCTGTGCAACGTCTTTCTTTTTGTCCCTTGATCAGTTAGAACATATTAAAACTAATAAATACAGCATTATGGACATATAGGTGATTTACTTGGATAACTGTTAAACCTTTTAAAAGCTCTTAAATATTATCTCCCATTTTACCAAAAAATACATAGCCTTAAGAGATACAGCCTTTCCTTTGTAAAAGGGTTTATCATCAAACCTTAGAGCAAGTTTAAGACAGCCCACATAAGCTAATAAACCCCAAAATATTAAGATTTCCACACCAGATTTACTTTTCATGTTCTTCATTTGCACAAATGTATTGGGAACAGGACTGGAAGTAGATTTATGCGTCCAATATAACCGCTTGATCACACTGTCTTACATGGTTTACAAATCCATCTATCTAAAGGTTATGAAAAATGCTGCATTTGCAGTCTCTTGTGAGGTGGCTGGAGTGGCTCTGCTAAAAGAGACATCAGCAGCAGATATCAGAGCATCAGGTAGTTGAATTTCCCAGGCCTGAGAAGTGCCAAGGGGTCTAAACTTCCCCAAATTTCTTCTGCCTGTGCCGTGATGCATGGGAGATGTCAGCTTACCCTTTGTATGTAACTTATCTTCTCAGATGATATACTTCTCTGTCTGATCTATAGAAGTGATGGTAATATAAGAGGGTGTGTATATATCTTTTTGGAAGATGATTAGTGTCTTGTTGGACCAGGCCTATTTTATGCACGTGGCTTTGAAAAATTGGTCTTTGGCATTTTTTTCTTGAATGTGAAGAACTGGACACTTCGCATGTGTTGAAAGCATGCAGTTTTGCAAAAAGTAAGCACAAATAACTTGTACTGGTTTGGTTTTGTTTTCAGCTGTTCTTTCCAAAGAGAAGCTAAGTGTGTTCTCTTACTGGCCTGACTAGGAAGGACCTGTGTGGGGTTTTTTTGTTCGTGTGTATATGTTTCAGGATTGGGTTTTTTTGTTGTTGTTTTTGAGTTTTGTTTGGTTGCTTTTTTGTTTGGAACTTCGAGAGTTAGAGCCAATGCCTCTGTCAGTGGGACATGTTGTTGTTGGTAGCGTGTTCAGAGAAGGGCAACGAAGCTGGTGAGGGGTCTGGAGCCACAAGTCTTATGAGGAGCGGCTGAGGGAGCTGGGGTTGTTTAGTCCAGAGAAAAGGAGGCTGAGGGGAGACCTTCTCACTCTCTACAACTCCCTGAAAGAAGGTCGTAGAGAGGTGGGGGTTGGTCTCTTTTCCCAGGTAACAGGCGATAGGACAAGAGAAAATGGCTTCAAGTTGTGCCAGGGGAGGGTTAGGTTGGATATTAGGAAAAATTTCTTCACTGAAAGGCGTGTCAAGCATTGGATCAGGATGCCCAGGGAAGTGGTGGAGTTGCCGTCCCTGGAAGTATTTAAAAGATGGGTAGATATGGTGTTTAAGGACATGGTTTATTGGTAGCTTTGTCAGTGTTAGGTTGATGGTTGGACTTGATGATCTTAAAGGTCCCTTCTGACCCAGGTGATTCTATGGTACTGAGGCTGGAGGCTGTGACTGCTGTGTTACTCTGGCTTGTGAGCAGGTACCTCAGCTAAGGTGAAACCAGCTATGTTGGGTGTAGACAACACTGTACCTGGGCTGGGGGAGCCAAGGCTGATGTTGCTGCCTGATGATTTACCCAGAGATCAAGGAATAGTCTGCAGTCAGCTCAGACTCTCGTGTAGGTCACTCCCATGTGAATCTACCTACTGCAGGTTTAACTGCTGAGTGAGTTTCAAGTTGCTTTGTCTGTGCTTTTGACTCCTGCTTTAGGCTCTGAGTAGCTCCAGTACTTATGATACTTCTAGATTCTTCCCTGAAAGATTATGTCTAATTATATTTGTAATGCAGTCAAATATGTCACCCAAAACTACATGGATTGCATTTGAAGTACCTGCCTCCTCACGTCTGCTCAGGTTGACTTCTCAGTCTAACAAAAAGAGGTCAGACAAGCAGTTTAAGGCGGGATTGTATTTATTACCAATGCGATAGCAAAACTTGGTAATCTCACTTTATTAATGGCTTTATAAATGAAAATATTCTACTTGTCACGTGTTCTGCCTCCTGAAATGAGCACTTTTTTGCCTGGCCCGGCAGTTATGAGACTATGTATGTTGATACTACAGCAAAAGTGCTGAATAAAGGAATGTACTATTGTATTTTATAGAGTAATTAATTTTACATTTTATTCTACTCAAGGGCTTGGCTGTTTTCTAGATTGTAAATTCTCTTGCAGCTACTTCTAAATTAGGCAAATGACATTTGAGAAGAAAGGCTAATCCTCTTTTTCTTTTAAGTGGAGATATTTGTAGAAGAGTAAGGGTTAAGGACCAAATACATTGCCTGAAAACATTTTTTTTTTCTATGCGTGATTATTTGCGTCTTAGCATTGTACTCAAAAACCAGCTCTTAATCTGTGTTAAAATGACTTAAAACCACTGTGTTTGATTTGCCTTAGTGAATTAATCAAGGCAGGGTTGCTCTTGATGCTGACACCTTTAAACTCTTGATATGGCACAAGCCAACCTTCTGTGCGGTGCAGAGCAGGAACAGCCTGATGGCTGTGAGCTTTGTGAGCCAAGGGAGTGTCTCCGGGAAGCAGCAGCCCCTGCAACTTGGCACTGTTTATCAAGTTTCCACTTTGTGTGTTGTCAGCGAATGGGTTGTCCCAGCATTTGTTCAGGATTTCAGCAGCTTTACGATAGTGTTTGTTGGGAGAGCTCTTTTCTCTTAGAGAGAATAGCTAAATGAAGACTCCTCGCTCTTGTGGATCTAGGTGCATCCATCGATCTGGCGCAGGCCTGGTAAAATATTTACTGCCTCCCCTAGGACCTTAATTTACCTGCCTGATACTTTTATTGCTTGGAAAAGGTACAGATTTACCCCTCATTCCCCACCCCTCTGGTTCTGGCTGAACTGGTGCTTCACTGATGTCACTAATCAACATCTATATAAACGAAATCAGAGCGAGGTTGGTTTTGAGCAGCTGAGAACTGATGTTTTCTCCCTAAATAATAATTGTTCTCAGCACGCTTGAAATTAATAGCATGCAAATTGGAAATCTGCAGCAAAGTACAATTTCAATTACTGTCCCTTTTTTTATTATTAGAGGGAAATGGATTTGTTTTTTAGTAAATGTCTTTTTAATCAACTTTAAGATGTGGAAAACACACATACTGTGGTATGTATCCAATGTATGCTTATATGAAATGTACTACTTAAAGTATGGTAGCATATTAGGATTCAGCACCGATCTCTATGAAGCTTTATATAGCATTATATAAAAACATATAGTAAAAAAATCTGTGCTGCTAACAATACACACCAGCTCTGTAAGTTAAATTGCAATGGTTTTTAGAAAATCTTTGTCCTTTTTCTTTCAAAAACACAAGTGCTGTAACTGTAATGTCCATTTGGTGTTGCAAAGTATCAGCAGCAAGAAATGTATTAAAAATCTAGTATTTCAGGGAAAAAGCAAGTATTATAAAGTTACGCAAACTTAAGCACTAACTTCTAGAGTATGAAGACGAAACATGTGCTACCACAGGGGTATATATGCAACTGGCCACGCTTATATAGTAGGAGTTACATGGTTCACTTGTGAAAAGCTTGTGGGGATTTTCTTTCTGGATGCTCAGTTATGAGATATCTGTGCACCTAACAGGATACCAGGCATGAGCTTTTATGGTTTGTGAGAGGAGAAAGCTGAGCTGGTAAATATACAAAAGCTCCTTTCTCACCTGATACCTAAGCCCTAAAAGCAAGTAAAGAAAGAAATTGTCATTAAAAAAAATTGCCTGTGCTATTATTGGATGAAGTGATTCTTAGAGTTTATATAAATTTATTTGAAATTCTTCTTGATCAAAGGTACTCCAGTGTTAATCTCTGCCATTAAATTTATGTTTACTTAATTTCTGTCTCCCAATGTTTGAGACAACTATAAATAATAGCATTATTTGTACACACTAGAGCTGAGCTTTGGTGTGAGTGGAGTTCTTTTAAAAATAAATAGTAAAAATAGTTAAAGACCATTATATTTAGAAGTACAATTTTCATGCAGATTGGGTTGACAGTGGCAGAGTAATAATTCCAAAGTATTGGAAGACATTTGCACTTCTGATATGAGAGAAACGGAGGACTTGCTCAGATTTAGTAGGCAGAACATAGTCTGTAAAATAGAGGATAAGAAAATCATCCCAAACCAATTTATACCAAGACAGCAAGAGATGATGTGCTGCATAGAAAATAGAAAATCCATACTTTGCAGTGCCCTTCAGCTTTAAAATTAAGCAGTTGTTAAATGTTGTCCAATTTCTTTTTTGATTGCTCTTTGGATAATATTACTATGGTTAAATAGTATTTTAGCAATATTAATATACTTAATAGGTGACATATAATTTCAGTAATCTGAGTTTGATCTAGAATCTGCTTGAATTAAGTGGTCTTTGAATAAAGCCTAGTGGGCTTTGCTCTACAAAATGCTTATAATTCAGTTCTTCAAAGTGCTGTACTTGATAGCCACAATCAATTACAGCATCTAAAGCTTGTGTTTAAATTCAAGCCTGTGAAGCCAGTTGTGACTCCACCAGACTGCTTACGTACTGAACCACTGATTACAAGAGCCACCGTTCACATATTTTAAGCTAAGCCCATGTTAAGTATTTGTGGTTTATGTTTTTTTTGGGTTTTTTTTGCATACTCTCTATAGGACTCATTCAATCTGAAGTGTTCCCCCACCTTCCCCAGGTTATTTTCACATTAAAAAAATGCTGCATGAAAATGGAATAAAAATTAAGTTGGCTGAAATTGTTCCAAATCAAATGCAGACAATTATTTTACAGTTCAGTAGGAGTTCATGAATAGTTGCTCCCCCTAGAGCTGTGTGTTTTTTCCCCATCTGGCTGTTTACTGAGGGCAAGGGAGGGGGAAGATTTGCCTTGCACAGCACTGTAGGGGTTCCAGTCTCCGTGCTCGCGGTGGTGAGGGTTTTTGGGATTGGTGCGACTGGTGGCTTCTTCCTTGCTGTACGTGAGGCCATTCATGCTAAAGGAAGACAGCAAGGCTGCCTCTCAGGTACACCTGGGACTCCTTGCCCTGCCTAGAACTCTAGCTTTCTTCCTTTTTCTTATAGTTTTCAGTCTCCCATTTCCATTTTTCCTATTTAATAACTACCAATTTACAACTTCATTTCATCAAGCCTGCGGGCTCCAGTTTGTACCCGTCACTGAATAAAACCTCAGTGTTTTGGAAGCAGTATTTTTGGCTTGCACATAGAAGCCCATAAGCAGTTATGGGTTTTCTGGTTTACCTGCAGTAGTAAAGGCTTACACAAACCACACCTCGTAAGCTTTAAGGGCTGTATTGACCTTTTGTCTTAAATTTCATCAGTTTGGGCTGCGTGCTTTTAGTTATAAACTATTAAAGTGATCTTCGTCTTAGGTATTCTTCATCAAATGATGTTAAAGAAATGATAAAACCCTGTGTTGATGGGCATGTTACCTTATGGTTGATTGGCATGTTACTTTATATATAAACATGAGTGAGTAAAGTAAATAAAAATAAGTAAATGCGTGAGTAAAGTAGTAGTGAGATCGCATTTCACTGTATATATAGCGTTACGTGGACATAGCATAAAAGTTACAAATCCAAACACTCCAGAGCAAGGAGGTGCCTGAACTGAGGTTGTCTCTTTGATTTCCAGCTGTGGCATTAAGCAGTGAAGAGCACAGCAGCCTCCGGGGATGGGTACAGAGCAATGCGGTAAATAGTTTCCCACCAGTGCCCAACTAAATACTGGAGAAGTAAAATAATGATGAATTGAGCTTCATGCAGCGAATGGACTAAATTTGCTGGTCCCCCAGTGATTTATCATCCTTATCATCCTGTAGCACTCTGTCCTTTCCAATCTTTGTACGTTAAGTAGGGGAATAAGAAACCTCAGGCTGGGCACGAAGAGTGCTGGGAGCAGCTGGAGGAGGCAGGTTTGGGGAGAAGTGCTCACCCCCAGAGAGGAGAGTGCAGTTAAGCTGGGGGGGAGTGTAAATGCAGGTTTCAACATCTAAGCTGGAGAAAAGTCTGGCTGGACCTGAAAAAATGTTTCTGAAATGCAATAGGCCCAGTGGGGAAGCAGAACTTTGTGCTGCTCCTGCTTGCTACTAGCAAGGTGGATGGCGGCCGGGGACACCCAGCCTGGGGAGGAGACAACCATTAAAAAAAATAAAATCAGAAAGTACATTTTATTTGAACTAGAGTAATACAGTGGTTGTTTGTGCGGCTAGGCTACAGTTACTTTATTCTTGCTATTTTTTGTTTGGTGTCTGAATATAATTACATCTCCTTTTGCATCTTAAAAACAAAATGAGCAAATAAAATTTCTGCAGGATTCTCTTGTTCTGTTCCACATTTTTTCCCTCAACTAGAACATATAACTATTCTTCAGTTAGATTTCCTCACTAAAAATGAGTGATGCTGAAGTGTCTCATTCCCTGGCGCTCCTTCACCACTCTTGCCTAGAGCTATGAGACAGACTACACCTGTACTGCCTCCTCCTGATTTCAGCAGTATTTAGGCAAGCACATCCCTCCGCTTCTATGTGAAAAATAAGCTATATCTTGGTACGCCAGTGCCTGCTTGAGTGCTACCGTGCTTCATGCAGTAAATTGCAGACTGTAGCTGTATTGAAATGATAAAAAAAAAATATTTTTTTTTTTTTTCCTCAGAATGTATTATACAAACCAGTTTGCAATCTGCAATCTCTGTCAAATTAACTGCAGTGTGTGGGAAGTGACCCGGTACAGAATGTGTCAAATTAACTGGTTTTGCACATGGTAAGAACGATCCTGAAAATACATTTTTAGCTTATGGCAATGTCATATATTGATGGTGCTGCAGCTCCCAGGCAAATACAGATGTTTTCTGTTATGACTTTATAAACACAGAGGCTGGAAGAGTCCTTGCCCAAGCATGAGAGAGCATAAGCTCTCTGGTCACCGTCAAGGGTAAGGAGTAGCTCTTTCTCCTACAGCTACTGAAGCCTGGTTATTAAATGTAGCTGTATTTTGGCCATGCCTGCTGTCTCCCGTGCACAGACTTGGTGCCAACTGCTTTCTTCCCATGGGTTTAGGGACTGGTCATTGCTCACTCATCTCCTTGCACCAGCTATGCCATGCCCAAGGACTGGGCTACAGACTGGGAAGAGAAGATGACAGTAGGTTTGCTAGAGAAGCACAGACAATTCGAACAGTCTGCAAGCAGCGGGAGGTACGAAGAGGAAAATCCATCTGCCTCAGGATCAATCTGCTCTGTCCTCTTCCTCTCCTTTTATCCTTTGGAAGTAAACAAATGCTCCTAGCAGTGCATCTCCTGTGATGAGGGGCCATGCTGACTGCCCATCAGGCAGGCCCAGGTTGTCTTTTGGAAGAAAGTTTGCAGCAGGTCCACCGTGACCTGTGGCAGCCTGAATTGGCATCCACAACACACACATGAACTGCCCCCCTCACTCCTACCCCTTCCTAAAAGCTGTGTGTTGAGGAATATATTCATTTGCCTGTGAATCCTGAAGACTGACCCTCAGAGGCAGGAAAGTTTTGGGAGGTGGAAGAAATGACCAATATTTGACTGACTTATTTCTGCCAAGTTCTTGTATATCTTTGGGTTTCAAAAATACAGAGGATGTCCCGGTTGGTTCTCATGAGCCTTAATACCATAAGGCTCGTATTTGTCATAATCGTAACCGCATAAGAAAACACTAAGAGGGAGAAAGTCAAGTTTCCTGTGTCAGCGGATCTAATGTTTTTCTCTTCCTTGGGTTCTTTGTTCCAGCATAACACTCTTTTTTTTTTTTTTTTTTTTTTTTTTTTTTTTAAAGATGCCGGCTGCTAAATCTTTTGGACTACTCTATCACCTGATAAAAGAATGCTTTATAAGTTGTTATGTATTTTTCTGTAGAGTGCAATAAAAAGTAGTTTTTTATTTCAGTTTGATGACAGTGGTTTTTATCATTTAGAATGACTGCAGTCTCTTTTTCGGCTGGAGCTGTTCAGTAACACAGGTGAGGACAGTCTGTTGAGTACCAGTGTAAGTAGGCTGCTTGTTGCTATCACGGGATGTCCTCAAAAGGACCCAATAACTGACTCTCTAATAAAATCCATGAAGGTGTGTGGAGAAAAAACAGAACTCCATAGCCCCAGATCATGGCAATGCAATATCAATCCAAAAAGCAGTGAAGTTTCACTGAACTAAAAGATGAAAGCTCCTGGCTAGCAAGTTTCTTCAGTAACACTCTCAGATATATCAGCAAAATAGAGGCAGTCAAGAAGGGAAGTTTACATTCAAGTTTGCTTTTAAGATTATATTTAAAAACAAAGCATTCTGCATTTAAACAGATCTTTTATTGTATTCTACCTTCAGGATATGCTAGATGGGTCTCCATGGATATTGCATGAATAAGTTGTTGGTAAATCCAATGTTACATGGGTTAGTTCACATTTCTGAATTGGCTGGAGGTAGATGGGTATGTCTGACAGTGTTTACATCACAGAGGAATTTATTTGTGTAAGAAGTGGTGAAATAAGTCCTTACATTGAAGGCAAAGATCATCCTTCTGCCCTGCCCCGCTGCAGTGGCAGCAGCGCTGAGCAAAGTGGCTGCCTCTGCCGCAGCAGTATAAAAACGGGTGGTCTCACTAAAACCAAAGGTTGTCGGTGCTCCAAGCCAGACCTTCACATGCTTGTGGCAATGCCCTCACTCCCTTTCCTTGAAATAAATAAAGACCTGCTCTAATGAAAGACAGGTTTGTGTCTGAACATCAGAAGGGAGGGAAATCTGTGTAAAGGTATCGCTGAAGGTATGTTGCACTAAGAATCTTGACCACTAACACTTCTGAAGGATATGCTTCTTTCATCACACCAGATGAAATTCTGCTGATCCTTATTTTGAGGCAATGCCATATTAAGAGAACAGATGTCTTGGAAGCAATAAGACGTTGTTGTTTTGCTAGTGAAATGCTGAGAAGAATTAAGAGGTGGCAAAAAAATACTAGGAAAGGATGGTTTAAATCGGAGCTTCCATCCTTGACATCATGAGATAAGAATTTTAATATGGATTTCAGAACAATAAATTACTAATGTTTCCTTAAATATCTTAAAGATGGACTACATCTCTAACACCTTACTTAGGAAAGGGGGAGAAAGGACAGGCAAAAGAAACACCAGCATGTATTGGTTTGATAATCTAGAGCTTTGGGAGAGATTTCTAGAGAATTTTACTTGAAAAGGCAATAAAAGTAACAAGAGACACTGCTAGTGCCAAAAGGATTATAGCTAATGGGATCTGATGACTTATAAAAATGGGGAAAAAAATTAAGAAGAGTCCAGTATTTTACCAGCTGTAGTGGGACCAGGCTGGAGCTGTTTCCGACACGAGCCTCACAGTGCTGCAGGTTTGCATATTGACTCAAAGGGATCTTTTTAATTTCTCTTAGGAAGCAGGTGGCTACATCACAGAAAATAATAATAGCTGCTGGTGGGAGTACTTGATAGAAACTGAAAAATCATGCACTTCAGGTTCATTATACTTAACAGTGACACTCAACATCCCTAGTATATTTGAAATGGAATTCAGTGGAAATATTAACGTGGAGTTAAACATGTTTACGTGTGTTTACTTGCTTGGGCAATAGGATGAAAGAGTTATTTGTTTAGTAGTGGTATGCATTATTAGCTGCTGTGAATAATTAACAGAAGTAGCATTTGCAATAAGAGACATAACAACGCTTGATTTTAGAGGGCAGAAGGTTCAGGAGTATTCTGTGTCTGTACAAGTTTATATGCATACAACGTTCTTTAAACTGGGGGGATACAGCAGCTAGAAGTTACTAAAGGACTAAAGGCTAAAAGGACAAAATAGCTAAAGCTAGCTCTGTTTCATCATGGAAATAACACTATAATGGAGACATACTGAAGTGATAATCCTTTGCTACATGATCTAAAACCAGACCAGAGCATTCAGTGCATATTTCCCTTGTTTATTCATCTGTAAAGCCAGACGATTAACCTTGTTTTATTCTTCCTCAACTCTGTTGAGACTGAACATTGCATCAATGCCAAACTGCCAAGTACATGGATGCAAGCAAAGCAGGTTATTTAGAGCTTTTCTAATTGTTCCAATTCCTGTTTAAAGAAGCCAGTAAAATTTCATATCCGAGCCTGCAAGAAACATTTAACTCTAGACTGAAAACAGGAAATTTGTGTGGGGAATAGGAGGCATGGGGAAAAGCAAGCCTTTTAATCATCCTTGAGAGATGGTTTAATGCCCTGCCTAATTTTCTGGGAACTCAGACCCTGGTCTGCAGTGTAATTGGTGTTGTCTGTCTTGTTCAAGTCATGCCAGGCCAATGCTCCATCTTCTGTAATGAAAGCGAAACTCGTAGGTCACGGCTCCTCTGTGAGAGGTTTGGTGATATTGTCTCCACGCACTCTACAGGATAGAAACTAAATGCAGGATAATGTGTTGCAAAGTTTCTTTTCTACCTGCGAGACTAAGATTGGAGCTGTGCTCAATTTTGTAACAGGCAGTGTTGAATTTTACCTAAGAACATCTTCTGTGGCATTTTCTCCTGTTTAATTTCTTATGAGGCGTATGTGTCATCTGCTATATGAAGAAATTGCTGCTTGTATGATCTGAAGGTAATCTGTAGGCTGACAGAAGCACATTTATTACCATGACAAAACTGACCGCTAATAGATGCAAACAGTGCAGTAATTGCCATCTGTTGTATGAAACCTGTTTTAGTGTCTCTTAACTTCATTCTTTCTTTTGCTCATTTGTTTTCTTTGTCTTAGATCAGATTTTTCTTGTGGGATGGGGATATTACATGTGTTTTCACTGGCAGCTGGCAGACCCAAGTCTGCTCACCTCATATGCCTAAGTAGCTGCCTTGTCCTTGGAGGAAACATGGCACATCAGCTTGAGCTGTGAAAAAGACCTGACAGCTGAGCATCTCTTTCTGCACGTGGTTGGTGCAGACAATGCTGTCGGTGGATATGGGCACATCTGGCAACACCTGGCCCTGCTGCACCCTTAGACCCTGCTGCCTTCTCTGCCGTGAGAAGGTGGGGAAGCCCAGAAACCTGGGACAGCCCCAGCTTACCCTGTGCCAGTGTGCTTTAAGGGCATGCATGAGTTGGGGGTGAGGGAGGAGAAGGCAATCGCCCAACGTGTGGAATATAGGTAATATATCCTAATATATGAACTAGCAACCTCGTTATGTGAAGGTGACCATCTCTGCTGTTGCACTGGAGGTTTGCCTGAGCACCTCTGAGGGGGAAGAGCACAGGCATTATGCTCGGGCAAGGTCACAGCTTCTCGGCCAGGCTGGTGCTTTGTGGATGAAGCATGTGAGAGGACTTGCAGCAGGTTGACCAGATGTCACAGCTTCTTTTGCTATTTCTGCAGAAGACAGTTATTGATGCCAGATGTATGGCAAGTGTATAGAAGTACGTGCACAGCATAGATTTCTGGGTGTAGTTTATGTTAGGTACAACTGCTTGTGAGGGACTGCTTCGCTCTAGTGCACATTCTTGCCACTGTAAAACTCCTGGAATGTAAAATAATTTAGTGCCTGACCGTAAACAATAAAAAAAAAGAAATATTTTGAAAAGTTCTCAGGCCAAAAAGTTCTCTAATGATAACTGCTCTGCTAAACTGATTTCCAGGAGCCAGTTTGATTGAAAAGAACTGTAGAAGGTCTGAATGCAACAGGAGAGATGTATTTTTCAAATGCTGTTTAGCAGACGATAATGACAGCCTGTAGTCTATCGGCTATTTCCTCATGGGTTCCTTGTTTTCTTTTTCATAACTGCAGTAGCAGTTATGAAAGTTATGCAGTTTTCAAAACTGCAGTTTGTACCAGAACAGATCTGGATGTATGAAAGTGCCTGTGCGGTCATTAGTAGCAACTGATGTACTACCTGCAAATCTGACAAGTTCAAAAGAAAACTTATGATGAACCAAAGTAATAATTTTTAAATGATTTTTTTTTTTGTTTCTTGTGAAGCTGGAATTGATGGGTTGGAAGGCTATCTCTGAGTGCATGGGTAGTGTTGTGTTTTAAAAGGTTAAGTTTTTATTGGATAAGAGGTCATTTCCCCAAATATTATTTTCATTTTGAATTGCTGCAGCAGTTTGTCTTTTTTCAATCCTATCTTAAGTACAATTTTGAGGTGTTTCAGCTAGGTTTTATGCTTTATGACTTTTTTCTGATTAACTGAAGTATACTTTCAGGTTTATGTTCTCTGGACAGTATTTTCACTGTTGAATGATAACAGCAATCAAAAGTTATTTCAAGCAGGCAATGGTTTCTTTCCAAGCAAAGCTACCTTAACTTCAAAAATAATGCAAAGCCTATTCAGGCTCTCCAGCAATCTTAACATAACAAATAACCTGGTTTAGTTTTAATTTTTCACTTGTGTGCCTTATCATTAGAGTGTGCCTGTTCAGATTTTAGAATGTATTTTTATCTGCAGGTGGGGATATAGGTTACACTGTAGGAAGAAGCAGTCGTGGTGTGAAGAGGCGGTGATAAACCAAGGCAGGTTAAAGAAAACCTGTACTCAGATGTATGGATAATCCTTAAATAATTCATGTAAATTTACAAGTGTTCTCTTTTTCTTCCCTACCAAATGCTAGTCGCATTTCTTTAGATGACTCCAACTTTATATTTTACATTGTCCTAAAGAACTGCTGGAGAAACTTCAGAAGGAAAGGTTTATCTAAGCTGTGATTGATTATCAGGCGGGAACCACAATAAGAACTCATCAGTAATGTTAGTATGCTAAGGGGAGCTGAAAAATACAGAGGCATTAGTCTTTGTTAGTTATGGCTATAGCTTTTAGGGTAGTTTTGATGCCTTGCGGAAAAGTCTTGGCTGTATTATGGTGGTCTAGATGGGAGTATGCACTGACTCGTACAGCTGCACTGAGAAACCAAGAGAAGGGAGAGGAGAGCAGCATTGGTACTACCTGCACTTACCAATCTCGCTTTGCATTCTGCCAGGACAGCCATATATCCAATTAAAAACCACAACGTACCGTAGGCCATAAAGGACTGTTCCGTCTGGATGGAGTCGAATCATTCGGTTTTTCACTGTCACCCCGTGGACGAATGACTTCTTGTCATTTTGGAAATATGTGTCTGGCACCCAGAGCTGGTCAGCCACTCTGTTGTCCAGAGTTAGGTTCAAAGGTATTCCAGAATAAGAGAGTCTTTTATCCCTCCAGGACTGCTGGAAGTACATGGTCAGGGTGTAGTCCTAGAGAAGAAATAAGAAGGGCTTTTTGAGTTTTGCATATCAATTAACAGAAGTTTATTTTTAGACAACTCTCAGTAACAGACTAGCAATAGCAATAGGAAGTTTAAGGATCTTTAAGACATTGTCATTAACCACGATCATAAGTCTTGGCCTGTCTGTGTTTAATGTTGAACTTCACACTACTCACCAACGGCAGTGACCACCCCCAGCTATGGGCTTTCAAAGCCTCCTGGGGGAGAGGAAATACATAGTGCATTTGGATCACACTTGCGTGTTTTTTGATAGGTTTTCTTTATTGTGAAAAGAGCGGGGTTTAGCTGACCTCAGCCAAATAGCATTGTATACCATTGAGGACACTCTTTTGATATTCCCTTTGTCGTGAAAGATTATTCCCCCCACAATCCAGAAAGGCCAGCAGTCCCTAGACCTCCTGGAAAAGAGCAAATGTGACCTCAGAACGCGTAATGGACAACTTCTCATTCTGTGTCTGTGAAGTTGCCAGATGTAATGACCTTAGATATCTGGGCACATCTTAGCTCAGCCTGGGGAAGGCGGTCTTGTCTGTCCTTGGCAATCAAATATTACCACAGAGAAAATGAACATCATTTCTTGACTGTCACGTTGTGGCTTAGGTGAAATACCATTTATGCAGTCTTTCAGTTTTTCCCTTAGTCTGAAAAGAAATTATTCTAAAAGGCTTCTGGTCCGATTTATTCGCTCGTGTCTATCTTTCTGGGAATTTAGTGATTTTAAAGGTAGTCAAATTTTTAAAGTGGAAAAGCCCATGCACTTTGTACTTGATGGAGTTCTTTAAAGATGACTGGAATGACTGCGTGTGGACTATTAGTTTTCTCTTCCTTATCTCCTCCCCAGCCACTTTTCAAGTGGCAGGTCATTTTGTCACACGCTTTTATGGCAGAAATGCAGCAAAATTATAGATATTATTGAAAAAATGGTCAGGGGTAAGATTTTCTTTTATGTTAGGGAAAGCCTTACCTCTGTCATTGTCACAAATCCTAGCCTAGACTGTAATTTTTGAAGAAATAGAGAACATAAAAGCTGTCTGATGTGATTTGCTCCCTTCAACTTCAGTGGCTTCTTAAGACTGTACCATTGCCATGAAATCAAAGCAGAGTTGTTACCTTTCAAAAGGACTTTCTGCCTGAAATATTTCATCTAGCAGAGCTATAAACTACGGACTTATCATCAGTAAAAGAACTTAATGAAAATACTGTTCTTGCTTACCCTGGGCCTGTAGCAGTTGTTTTGAATTGGAGGAAATGCCATGACTTGGTGATCAGGGGTCATGTGCAGTAGGACAATTACATCCATTCTGAGCACCGATTTGCAAGGATTTCATACATGTGCCCTTTTCCAGGTCTGCAAGATGAGGGTTACCCGTGAGAAAGCCAAGAGGGGATATGCTGAAGGCATACATTTTTATCCTGGCTCAGGTAACTAGGAGCAGGTCAGGACAGCTTCTTTTGTTTTTCAAACCATGTTGGTCAAGCCTGGAACTTGACTTGTGGTGGGGCGTATGCTGTGCTCTAATGAATTGGTGATTTATAATTTAAATAGCAGTATGGAGAAGCATGAATCCCAAGGAGGCAAGTTTTCGAATGTATGATTTGAACAGAGTTGGGTTAGAAGCAGACACTTAAGAAGCTAAATCCCTGCCTATTGTTCCTCTTATGCGTACACAAACCCAGAGACCAGATGGGAATTGGATGAGGAAAAAAAAGTAAAATCTCTATTCTGATGCCGTTTTCAGATGTTGTATATGCTTTCTAGCCTGTCTTATTTCAAGCAACTTTAGGTAGAAAAGCTTTTATAAATGGCTGATACAAGTTAAATCCTCAGTGCACAGTACTTCACTTGGTACCCTCTACATCTTCTGCCTGATTCAGCAGCTTCTATGTAGCCTGCAGCACAGATGGAATAGAAATTCCAGTTGTATATAATTATCTTTTTTCCTTTCCTGCTTTCCTTTATATTTTCACTTGGTCTTAAAGTGCTTTTGTAGAACTGTCATCACGCCATCCTTGGAAAAAACCCTAACAATTGAGAGTGGTGCTGATGTGATGGTTCTCAAAGCTCAACCAAGAGAGAAAAATAGCAAGATAAGCTACAAGAGATCTTAAGGGATGTGATAAAGAAAAAAAAAATAAAATAAAATCTGTCTCTTGGCTCTGGCTACTAGAAGAAAATTAGTTGCTATTTTTAGCAACATAGTCTGCTTTAGAAATTATATTTCATCCAGCTGTGCTACTGTATACAGAATGCTGTTGTTGGTAACGCTACAGTAGAGTGATCCTCTGCCCCGTAACAGTGCTATACTATGTAGAAGTATGTGGCAAGCCAACAGGTGCTAATGGGGAGAAAAAAGTCTGATCTTCATCCTAAAGGAATCTCAGTGTTTCTTAACTCAGAAAGAATTATCTATTTCTTCCATTCCCCAGAATGTGAGGGTGTTACTCATTCAATATTTTAATGAAGAAAATGAAGAGTTGTATGTCGTGATTGTGAGAGTTCCTGTTGCTCTAAGTTCTTACTTTAAAAAGCATAATTCAATTTTAATTTAATGAAAAGCAAATTGTATCTGAGCTATAATTAAAAAAATTATGTATTTATATATTTTCTAATTCTTTAAATGCAATACAGCCTTACCTTTTTCATATTTCATCAGTGAAGAATGGAATGCTGGCAAACCATATGTCTTACCACATCTTGGAAGTTTTTGTATTATTTTTTAGATTTTACGGTGGTGTGAGTGAAGTGAGAATTCAATGACTACTTGCCTTCTACACTGTAGAATTTGCTGGGGATTTTGTGTTTTCAAGCTCTAGAGTGTGTGAATAATTTCTGAATCTTTCATATCTATAGTAGTAATTGGCTGCAGAATTTTTTTGGCTTTTTATGACAGCTTCCCAAGATCTCGAGCATCAGTCTAGATATGAAATTAAATCAGACTATGTTTAACTTTTGTATTTAAGAATTTGTAATCATGAGTTAAAAAAACAGAGCCCAATGTAAAATTAAAAAAGAAAATCTGTTTCTGTGGATAGCTGTTCATTTGAACGACTTGTTTTTAGAAGCACACTGAATATTTTTTGCCTAACTGTACTTCCTATAATAAAAGAAAAAGCTGAAATGCTGCTGAAAAATCATGATATTTCTGTAGATTTAATTGAGCTGTCTATGCTTTGCACAAGTGCCTCCCTGCTTTTCCAGGGCACAGACAACCTTCCTAGTGGTAAATGTCTGAGCACCAATGATAAAGTGTATTTTGATGTGTATTGATTTTTTTTTTTTTTTGATGAATTCTGATTTGTTAGAACAAGATAGATTTTTTTTTTTTTTTTTTTTTTTCCCCTCTCTTAGTAATTGTGTAAATTTCTTATTTCTTTGTATCAAACTGGAAATTAATAATTGAGCGTGTATAGATATGTACTATAACATATAAGTTCATCTGTGTATCAAACAGTGTTTTAATAACGTGCATTAGGTTGCTAAGACAAATACTTACATGCTTGTCCTAGGTCAGAGAGATTCTGTGAAAATATGAGTAAGAAACTAGCCTGTTTTACTCAAAATGGTAAATTATTCCTTAATCTGAATTTAAGCAGCCTCATAAATTTTCACTGAATTTCACTGAATTTTTTTAGAGTTGGAAGGGACCATATAGATCATCTAGTCCAACTCCCCTGCTGGAGCAGGATTGCTTAGAGAATGAATAAATAAATATGAGAGAATGAATAATAAATAATAAATAAATAAGAGAATGAATAAATAAATAAATATTGGCACCAAGCTTCACAGTTCGCTTGGGTAATATATATTTCTTGTAGTTAAGAAAACAAATGGACCACTGATCCATATTGTACTTGAAGTTAGAAGAACAATTTATAGTTCCAGTAAGTAATAGACTGGAGAGTTTTCATTTACTTTTTATTTCTATTTTTTTGTTTTCCTAATCTCTTTTTTATGTGCAATATGCATTGATGATGGGATATGGGCAATAATGGGATTTTTCTTTCCCAATAAACCTCTGTAGCTCTCTGAAACCAGTAGAGATGCATTAAAATAGCTGGGTAATTTGGACTTGCTGGTAATTTCCACGGTGTGGTTTACCAGTTCAGCACAGCAGAATATAATGTGGAATACGTTGTTTTATTATAATCTAACCTTCTGGGAGAAAAAGAACTAGTACTTCACCATGCTTATCCCTTGAATTATGGACTCTGGTGGAATAAAAGATGAGTTTACATGTCTACTGTACTGGCAGTTACTTTGTCTTTCACAAATTGCAAACATACCTATTTTAAAGGGAAAATAGGGAATCTTTTAACTTGTAGTGTTCAGCTTTGTGATCTAAGAGACCTTTTGTGTTTATGCTCTTTCCAAGGTGGCCTCAATATAAGTTCTGTTATTATTTCATGTGCTGAAAAACAGCTTAGCACATTGCGATATATTTAAATAATAACCAAGTATCAAAGCACACTTCGAAAGTCTTACCAGATAAAAATTAACAATATGGATGCAGTTCTTAGCAAAAGTTAGTAAATGGAAGAATATTTTGTGAATATTTAGGTTTTTTCTAGGTCAAATCAATATCAAATATTGAATCTCTAGATGAGCTTGCACATGAAGGCACTGTGCAGCAAAACAAATACATGAAACACATCAATGTCGTACTTTTAATAGATAATAGCATATATTGCCAGCTGTGGGATGCATAATGTACGCTCAAAGGATCTTACATTTAAATGATAACTTCAGGAACCATCCAATAATTAAATATCTGGCAGCATCACAGAAAATGAGATGTAATGCAACTCAAATATAGTACAACTTAATCAAGACAAACATAACTGAAATTGCAATTCAAAATTAAATATGGAGTGATTATCAGAATTGACTGCAATAAGGCCATAAATGTAGAACAGCAATACATGTAAAATCTGCTGTGACTGCAAGTTGTCATTATCACGGAAAATAATCTTCTCCGATTAATCTGATACCAACAAGAATGGGGAGGGCAGAGTGTTGAGACAATGGTAAGTGCTCAATCTGCAAATTGGAAAAAAAAAGCTTCATCATTCATATGTTGTAAGCATGTTAATGCATCAGAAAAAGCTGTTAGTGTTTGTTTAGCGATGGTTAGCTGTCCTATCTTGGAACTCCTATGGAAGACCTACACCCTCACCTGCAAAAGAGTTGTTTTAAGAGAAGGGAATGCAAATTGTGATGTGGGTTTTTTTTTTGTGATGTTTTTTGTTTGTTTTTAAATCCTGGGTAATTTCCCATATATACTTAGTGCTCAATTCCAGATACTGCACAGAAGTTAAGGAAAAATATTTTAACCCAAATTATGGAGGAAGAAAATACTCATTCTACTCATGCTCTTCTCTAAAAATGCCAGACAGCTACATCTCTTTATTAAGTCTGCGGTCCAGCCAAGCAAGGAAGCCGGGGAGTTAGGGATGCTCATGCTAGTGGATCAACTGTATTTGCCTTCCTTTCAAAGGACATAGTTCAGTGTTCCTTTTGGTTTTGTTTTCATATGCTGCATCAGTCCTCATTGTTATCCAGCTCCACTCTTCCGTCCAATGCAGCAGGAGGAGGGAGGAAGCAGCAGCAAGTACTCAAGTTATTCAGTGCACCGGCCTGGTTCACAGGAAGCTGTGGTTCCTGTGAGCTAGACTTCTGTCAGGAGAAACAAGATAGGAGGCTCCATTGACTCCAGGACTCTAAATAACATCCTTCTATTTTCCTGAGAGAAGCTGTTGGTTTTTTTAGCAGGATGAGAATTTTGCCACAGCAAGCTTCAGCTCTGCAGAAATCACATTTTCAGAAAATTGCAAATAATTTGTAGATATGAGATTTCTGTAGGAGGAAGAAGTTGTGCAAGGTATTGTTATTTTGTTTCAACCAACTGGTAGGTCTAGTTGCTAGTGAAGTGCCTTGCATTTTTGTTTTTCAGATGTGCTGATAATCATCCAGAGAAATGTTTCATAAACCTTGTTGGCATTTATAACTTCACAATTAAATTAAGTACGTGGCATCACAGTTGTGTCTTGCAGAAAGAAGCAGAGATCTGGCAGGAGTCCGCATAGCTGTAATAACGATGCTCTTTATTGCTCAAAGCACAGCCAGGAACAAGATTAGACTCATTACAAGAGTAGCATGTTGGAAATGAAGGTGCTCATCATCACTGTATTGGGATCCAGTATTACTCTTTGCAGTCAAGGTGGAAGTCCCCTTAACTGCAATGGGATTGGAATTACACCCAATGTCTTCAATCATTACTCAAAAAGCAAACCAAAAGGCAAAACATTTCTCACTCTGGTGGGTCGACCCTGGCTGGATGCCAGGTGGCCACCAAAGCCACTCTATCACTCCCCTCCTCAGCTGGACAGGGGAGAGAAAATATAACAAAAGGCTTGTGGGTCGAGATAAGGATAGGGAGATCAGTCACCAATTATCATCATGGGCAGAACAGACTCAACTCGGTGAAATTCATTTAATTTATTGCCAATTAGAACTTACAGTAGGGTAATGAGAAATAAAAACTAAATCTTAAAACACTATCACCCCACCCCTCCCTTCTTCCTGGGCTCAATTTCACTCCCAATTTTCTCTGCCTTCTCTCCCAGAGCAGTGCAGGGGGATGGGAAATGGGGGTTATGGCCAGTTCATCACACGTCATCTCTGCTGCCCCTTCCTCCTCAGGGGGAGGACTCCTCATGCTCTTCCGCGGGGTCCCTCCCATGGCAGACAGTCTTTCACGAACTTCTCCAATGTGAGTCCTTCCCACAGTCTGCAGTTCTTCACGAACTGCTCCAATCGGGGTCCCCTGTGGAGTCACAAGTCCTGCCAGCAACCTTGCTCCAGTGTGGGCTCCTCTCTCAACAGGGCTCTAGGTCTTGGAGCTGGCTGGCCTTGGCTCTATCAGACATAGGGGAAGCTTCTAGCAGCTCCACACAGAAGCCGCTCCTGTAGCCCCCCCCGCTACCAAAACCTTGCCATGCAAATCCAATACTCTCTGCTATAACAGCAGACTATGTATTTTGTTGCATTTGGTTCAGTGTTTTAGTAATAGTACTTAGCAGAAGTATTTATTACCACTTCTGGCATTTAAATGCATTGTTACGATAGTTGTGTTCCATTGCCTTGGCATTATTTAACATAGGGGAGGGTAAAATCCCAATTTGATGTTGTTTGTTCTACTTAGCCTCTTGGGGAGAAGAAGAGCAAGGACTTCTGTACTTTGGATCAATATCCTTGCCCTCTGCTTTTTTTTCTCTTATTTGAGTTTTGCTAACCTGGGAGGCCTGAACATGCCACTTGTTCTTTGTACAGGAAGAAAAGAGATGGTGTAATAAATACTAACATGGGTTGCTTTGATTAGGAGTGGACTTGGCTAACCTTAATGGGAAAGCAAGCTAGTTGATAAGGCAGGCTTGCAGATATGTGGCCAGCAGGTCGAGGGAGGTGATTCTGCACCTCTGCTCTGGTGAGACCCCACCTGGAGCAGTGTGTCCAGCTCTGGAGCCCTCAGCACAGGAAAAACAGGTCCAGAGGAAGGCCACAAAGATGATCAGAGGGATGGAGCACCTCTCCTTTGAGCACAGGCTGAGAATTGGTGTTATTCAGCCTGGAGCAGGAGGGTCCTTTCAATACTTAAAGGGGGCTTACAAGAAAGACAAGGACAGACTTTTTAGTGGGACCTGTAGGGATAGGACAAGGGGTAATGGCTTTAAACTGAAAGAGGGTAGATTTAGACTAGATACAAGGAAGAAATCTTTTCCTATGAGGATGGTGAAACACTGTAACAAGTTGCCCGGAGAGGTGGTAGATGCCTCAACCCTGGAAACATTCAAGGTCAGGTTGAATGGGGCTCTGAGCAACCTGATCTGGTTGAAAATGTCCCTTCTTACTGCAGGGGGGGCTGCATGAGATAACCCTTTCCAACCCAATGGAAGGACCAAGATTGTAGATGTTGTTATCCTTGTGGCATGCTAGAAGCTCCTTTAAGAAAGCTTGAAAACCACTATAGCACTCCCAGCTGCACTTTAAACTTCCAGCCACACAAGCCACTATCTGGGATAGCAACACACCAGTATAACATTGCTTACAGTGCAAATTAGTACTATGTCTGTCTTAAGTGGTTATGCTAATTGCCAGCATTATGAATCAGAACGTGTCCATGGTATGATTCATATTCCCTGAAAGATCAATGAACTGCTTTCAGTACCTGTACGAGACAATGACATTCCCACATTATTCTATTTTTCTTTTGAAGCTGGTAATCTTTTCTATATAGAGGGTAATAATGCCATAAAGATGCTTGAGGGGAGGGGTGGAGAACAGGAAAAATATGGCACAGAAGAGGCATGCCTTTAAGTAAGATGGCATTGTAATGAATGCTGAGTAAACAAATACAAGTGTACAGGCATATAGAGTAACTGTATTCTACTTGTACACATTTGTACAGGCAGCAAACAATAGTGTCCTTTATATTTTGGCTCCAGTGAATGCCCCTGAGGTTGAATAAAAACAATTGTATGGAAAACAAAGGAACAGAAAAGCTTCTTGACCAACATATGTTAATCCATGTCTAGAGACATCTTGTAAGAGCAAATGTAGAGAGTAATAAGAGACAAATATATTTTCTCTTAGGCAATTCCCTCTGTGAGTCAGCTGAAAACAAGTTTTTGCCAAAAAACCCAATTCCAACCAAACCAAACTTGTCCAAATAGTCTATATCTGTCTGTATCTGAGGACTCCAGTTAGTGTTCAAGTCCAAGTATTAGCAACTACAGTGCAAAGATGCTCTAGGTATTACATGCTGCTTTATGCTGAAGTCAAGAATGTTCTAGGATTCTTCTCCTGTGAGCTGTACAAGAACCTGTCTGTTCCTATGTAGATATGAGAGGGAATGGTGAGATGACATTTGAGGACTATGGTGTTGTGCCCAAGTAGCGCTCTCCTCATTCCCTCTGCAAAGCAGGCGGAGCAAGCACTCCAAGGAAAAGAAGTTCAAGCTTTAACTTACATTCCAAAACATTTTAGCTGGCTTGTACTGGAAGCACCAGTACATAGGAGTGACACTAGGCATTTGGGAGGAAGCTGTACTTCCCAGGTTCTTTTGTGGACTACGTGGAGATGGCTCCTTACTGACTGGAATCCTAATGAGGTGGGCATAGATCAGCTCTGAGGGTCTACAACATGGAACGTGGCGTAAGGAGTAAACCAAAGATATGTTGGAAGGATGCAGCGCTTTAAAGTTCCCATAAAGGCAAAACATTGTGGAAGAGTGGAGAATTAATTAAACCAGACTTCCCTTGCTACCTATAAGCAAGATAATTGGAAAGCAGACTTTTTTCTAACAGTAGCTGTTTCTGAAGCACTTGATATTGTTTTTTTCCTTTGTAATTTCCAGCTTGCTCAGCAGGGGTGAACTATGAGACCATCATGAAGAGCACTGAATGTCTAAGGAGGACGGCACAGTGCTAAGAGCTCAGAAGAATTCCTCATGGTCTCAGCGCTGCAGGCGAAGCTGAACTGATTGCTCGCTTAGGAGCAGATGGGAGAGGTTTGCTGAATTTTGTCTTGAACGCTATTGTGTAAGCGATAACAGTACCAGAAATCTTATAAGCACTGGACAGAAAGTTGAAGAGAACACAAGCACGAGAATGTCAGCAATGTCAAAAATAAATTGGAGTCACAGGATGAGCCAGCTGAGCATGTACAGTAATAGAAAAAGCCCCACGACCTTTAATTCTGTGTTGTGCAGGGAGACTTACATTGAGCAAAGGTTATGAGTTAGAAATCAGTAATGAAGACAGCAAACCATGGCCTTAGCTCTTAGAAGATGCTGGACAATGGAGTAGGAAAATTACACATATCTTAATATGAGGGTGGGCTACCTTTGTGACAACAGCTACTGATTACTGTTTTTTTCTTTAATGCCTTAACATATATATATATGTAATATACAATTTTACCAATTTACTTCTATACTGATTTGTTAGGAGTTATTTCTATTTCTGTGGGTCTGGTGGTTGAAATCTATTTGATTCTTCCTGCCTGGTTCTCAGTTGTCGTTCTACTGTATCAAATTTCTTTGGTTTCAAGAGAAGCAGATGGAGGTTGAAGTGACTTGAAGTGAGGCAGTGGCTCTACCTGGAATAGAAACCGTAATTATTAGCTGCCAGATCTTTAGATTTGTATATACATTACTGTGGGTTTTTGGTGTTTTTCTTGTTTGTTTGTTTGGTTGATTGGTTTTTTCTTTGTATGTAACTATTGCTTCAGGTTTGGGGTGTGGTGTTTTGGTTTGGTTTTTTTTTTTTGTTGTTGGTTGGGGGTTTTGGAGGTTTTTTATTCTAAATTGCTCAGGGCTACTTTGTTTCATTGTTCATGATGCTTATGCTTGAATCGCATTGTGTAAAATGGTGATGATAATGAAGACTGTTATGTGGCTGGAGAAATTTTTCCATTGGCATTCTGGTATGTTGTTGGCATCCTGACTGCTTTACGGATTCTAATCCATAAATCATAAGGTCAGGCTGTCTCCCTGATGCATGAAAATGAAGGATGGTAACGTTTTGTGCTGTCTCTGGAAACTGGGGATAGAGGAGCATTGTGACATTTCGGCTTTATAATGTCTTAAAGTGAAGGTATTTTGCACTTGGATTTGATAACGCTAAGGGTATTAGTGACACTGTCATAGTATGATAAAACTACTGACATGCTGGTTGGAAGGTCCTCAAGGAGTTTCTGGTCCAATCTCCTGTTTGAAGCAGGACTGTCACCCACCCTGTCTCAGGTCAGACATCATTTTTTCTAGCAAACCTTGAAGATCCTCAGGGATGGGAATCCCACAACATCTCTGGGCAGCCTCCTCCAGCATTGCACTGCCTTTCTGGTGAAAATGTCTGTCCTGATATCCACCCTGAACCTCCCAAAGTGCAATTAGTAGCTGTTGCCTTTCATTGTATCATCTGCCCCTACTGGGAGTGGTCTGACTGTCATCTTCGCTTCAGGCAGTAGTAGGCTGCAGTGAAATTTTCTCCTGGCTCTTCTCTATGCCAGACTAAGCAAGTCCAGCTCCCCTGTCTCTCCTGATAGGTTATGTGCTCTAGACCTCAACTATGTCAAGAGCCCTCCATTGGACCCTTTCTAGTTTCTCACAATCATAGAATCATAGAATGGTTAGAGTTGGAAGGGACCTTAAAGATCATTGAGTTCAACCCCCGTGCCATGGGCAGGGACACCTCCACTCGAGCAGGTTGCTCAAAGCCCCATCCAGCCTGGCCTTAAACTCTTCCAGGGATGGGGCATCCACAACTTCCCTGGGCAACCTGTTCCAGTGCCTCACCACCCCCACAGTAAAGAATTTCTTTCTGTTATCTAATCTAAATCTCCCCTCTTCCAATTTAAAACCATTACCCTTGTCCTGTCACTACACTTCCTGACAAAGAGTCCCTCTCCGGCTCTCCTGTAGGCTCCCTTCAGATATTGGTAGGCTGCTTATAAGGTCTCCCCAGAGCCTTCTCTTCTCCAGGCTGAACAACCCCAGCTCTCTCAGCCTGTCTTCATAGGAGAGGTGCTCCATCCCTTTGATCATTACAATCCCTGAGGGAAGGGAAGATACAGGATACACTGTGGGCTTTGAAACAATGCTTTTAGATTGGAAGGACATGAGGCAGCCTTAAGTGCTCTCTGGAAATCCATGGCTGAACTACACCATCTCACAGTCACTGCAACTAAGGCTGCCTCTGACTTTCACGTCTTGGACAAGTTCTTTGCTTGTAACTATGAAGTCCAGCAGAGCACCTTTTCTCGTCGGCTTCTCAGTTGCCTGTGCTAGGAAGTTGTCATTAATGTGTTCAAGAAGTCTCCTAGATTACCTGAACCCTGCTGATATCTTGCATATATCAGGGTGGTTAAAGTCTGCCATGAGGACCAGGACCTGTGAACACGAGGCTTCTTCCAGTTGGTGGAAGAAGGCCTCATCTACTTCTTCCTGGCCAGGTGGTCTGTAGTAGCCAACAGCACCCATGTTGGTCTGCCTGCTAATCCTGATCCATGAACTCTTGGCTGACTCCTGACCCATTCCAAGGCAGAGCTGGATGCATTCGAGCTTTCTCACATAGAGGACAACTCCCCCTCCTCACCTTCCCAGCCTGTTCAACAACAAATAATTCTTAATTGTCGATTTTCTTGCCAGTTCTGTTGCCTTACTTCCATCTCCTGTACACTCCCTTCTGTGTTTTACTTCATCGAGAAGCTCCTATCTTAGCCAGGCAGGCCTTCTGCTGAAATTCTGGCCTTCCTGCATGGATGGAGTGGATTGTTCCTGCTTTTCTTTAAAAGTCAGCCTACACCCTTTCCACTTGATGAGTGCTTGCTGGGGAATTTTACTTAGCAATTAACCTAACAAGCGAAATTAGATGTACTGTCCCAGAGCCGAGTCCTAGCTCTGCTGCTCTTGTGGTCCATCTTGTGGTCGCTACAAACGAAGCGTGCTGTAAATAGTTGCTTTGCATCTGAGGTGTTTCTACAAAAGGCAGCTTAAGAAAAAGCTTTCCTATGTGATTTCTCATGAGCCGTGTAATTTAAATATTAATCTGCTTACATGATAATCTAACATCATAGTTGATGAGTTTACAACACTGATGCAAATTTTCTGTGGAAAACTTGCTTTTGGCTTTTGCAGGGAACCAGTTTGCCTTTGGATACATGTATCGTTGACGCTAAATCCTCAGAGCAGAATCCAGGGTATTTTTAGAGTGTTGATAATAAAGGACGCTTTTATTTTTATCTTACTAGTAGCATATCCAATTGGTTAACTAATTTAGTTGGCCAATTTAATGTGATTAATCTGATTAAAACCCTACAAATCCAGTGCCATTGCCACTTTCATGGGAATCCACATTTCAAAGCATTTTATAGTATGTGTAGGCGTTTTAGGAGAGAGAAAAACAAGCAAGAGCAAATAATATCTCATCAGTCGGTTTGAAGGCATGTGGATAATACTCCTGAGTACTGACTGGGATATGGAAGTGTAGGCTCTCTTTCCTGCAAAATAAGTAACTAGGGAGAACATAGGAATAGTAATTATTTGGAGAATTGAGCAGCTTAGTGCAGAAAGTTGGGATTGGTGCCAATATACTGAAAATTTTGGAAAGTGTGTTCTTGAAAATTACATTAGGGACACAGTACGAAGGGTGAAGTTTAAACATCTCATAGGGACTTATATGTAATGATCACTGACAGAGAAGGCAGAGATTTGGTGTGTTCTTAATTTATTGCACTTGACATTATATAGGCCAGAGGGTCCATTGAGGGCTGAGGGATCCTAAATCCATGGGTTGTTGGCCAGGCGATGTTTACTTCTGGGGCTTTAATTTCTGGAATCATTGTGGTGCCTTAAGCATGAGAACTAAAAGTCCTTATGAATTTTTTTTCCTTTTCAAAACAAGAAAACAACTGCTTGTTACTAGTAAGTTTTCACTGCTTCACAAATTAGACAATTTCCATCCCATAGTGGAATGGAAATCCAGTGTGTTTTCAGGAGTGAAATAAGCATTTCAAATTGTGCCTTTGCTTTTATTCCTCCTTATACAAATACGGCTGCTTTTCTGTTTCTTTTCCTTAATGCTTCCACTGAGTAGAAAGACCTGTTTTCCACTGAAATCCACATTATTTTTTTTTTTTTCAGCCAGAAAGGTTCTCCATGCAGATGGCAAAGCTATGTGAAGCCTAGTTTAAAGCTAAAATGTAATGTTTTCCCAACTACAGCTTTTTGTAGGGACTGGCTTAGCTTATTACAGAGCCAGTCAAAGGGGCTAGTGTTGGAGGTGTATGAAATGTAGAGGTCCAGAGGGCTGGGCTTTTCTGAAGATAATGCTGATAAAAGGGATATTTGTGGACATGAATGGAAACCAATGTCAGTGAAGCAGCCTGGCTACAGAGGAGTAAGTTATGGGATGCCTGTAGCTCTTCTATACCTACAAAGCTGCTCTGTGGCAAGGAGGGGATCACAGAATCACAGAATGGTTTGGGTTGGAAGGGACCTTAAAGATCATCGAATTCCAACCCCCCTGCCATGGGCAGGACAGGGATGATAGTAAGAAAATGAAGCTGGGGCAGGAGATCAGCTGTTTGGCAGTTTTGGTGTATGGTAGAAGTGACTAAGTCATGCCATTGTCCATGACATGAGCAACGATGGAGATGATGGTTTCTATCAGCGTTAGGTTGATGGTTGGACTAGATGATCTTAAAGGTCCCTTCCAACCTAGACAATTCTATGATTCTATGATGGGGAGGTTTTTCTTCTTTGTGTAATGGTGGCGAGTCTCACTGTCCTTCAGTATGATAAAATGGCTCTGCCTGGTCACTTCTAGATAGACATAAAGGTGGTCAGGTAAGTGCTGCTCCAGCATAAAGTAGGAGACAGCACCATGCCATGCAGTAACAGAAGCTTTGAAAAAATACGGCAAATGGCTTCAGTTAAGGTTCCTGATTATATGGTGTAGATGTAGTCAAGTACGGCTTTAGTGGAATGAACCTTTTCCATATATTGCCTGTTATTTGCCTTACCCAACTGCATAAAGCTTGATTGAATAGTTACAGAATTAGTGGGTTTGCATCAGTAGACACTGAATGCTTAGAGACAGACATTCTGGCTAGTCACAGAACTTTCCAGATGGATCTGCTGTATCTGGGTAGATGTTCAGTTTTTCATTTATTTATAGCAAGAATAGCTTTTGTATCTGTTAGAGTACAACAATAAATTTACTGAACTACCAAATAATATATTTTCCTGCTTGCTTTCAGCTGATTACAACATCTCTAGGTGTCTCAGGATAATATGAACATCTGTTCCCTGGAGATTGACTCTTCACAGACAATAATCATAAAGCTAATGAATGGAGAGAGAATGGTGTTCAGGAAACAACTAGGGACAGTTCTGCCTCTTTTTGCTAACTCTCACCCTACTACTTCATTCCATTCACCAGATTGCATTTCTGAAACACCCTACAGCAAGCTTGCCATATGCAATAGTCCATTTTCTTCAGAGCAGGATAGAAAATCAGATAGTGACTCTGGGACTCAAACAGCTTGGTCTAACAATTTGTGTTAGCAGATCGTCAGAAACGGATAGTCCTGCCTCCTTTCCCACCCACTCTGGACCCCAGAGCACAAGACCAGCAGCAGGGCTCGCTCCAGTGCTCACTAGTGTTCTCAGGGGGAGATCATCTCCCATGATTTCTCGTAATTTAAGATGAGTGAAATAGATTACTTTCCTGGTACGCCTTTCAGTTTGCTATTTTTAATGATAGAATTGAATCTGACACCTAATTTGCTCTCATTAAAACAGGCTTAGGAAAATGTGTTGTAAAAAAATCTTAGGACGCATATAAATTAACACTGTTCAGGGTAAAGTAACTTCCCCATTGTGGGTCAGAATGAAAATAATGCTATGGGGGCATTATTCTACCTCTGTGTGCTGGGGGATTCTTGTATATTTTTTTATGTAGCATTTGATGCTGGTCCTTGCTGGAGACAGGACTTTAAAGGGACCTCAAGTCTCAGGCAGCATGACAGCCCTGTTGTTCTACGGCAGCCAGATGAATGTTAACTCTTGGGTCTCACCTGGATTACAGATGTGATAGAACAGGCAAACAAATGTCTGTGTGTCAAGCAGCGAAATAGCTTTGGATGAGCGAGAGCTCTGTAGCTTCTGTAAGGAATGTGGATATAGTTAATTCGGCATATGTAATCTTACTGAGAATGTACCCAGGGGCAGGGAGGGAGAATAGCTGCACTTTGGCTGTAGCAAAATCAAATTCAATACACTTAGTAAAGTATTGTACGTCTCATGCTGTAACAGTAGCTGCTGCAGTTTTGTGACACGGATAATACTCTTGACATGACTCATCCCAGGGGGTAGCTAAGAAAGCTTAGTCACTGCCTAGCACTTGTTTTTCATCATATACCCTCTCCTGTATCACCAACCTGATGTTTGGGAAAAGCATTTCTGTGATGGGGAGTCTGTTAGGTGGAAGATAAGTGTTCTGTGTGGGAACAGTGTTTTTATTTCTCCCTTTTTTTGTATTTACAGGAACAATACCAGTTCTTTAATCCTGTTCTTAGGCAGTTTTAAACTGTATTCTTTCCTCAAATTCTGTATGCAAAGATTGCTTGTCATAAATATACTTATTTTCTACATCATCAATGTAGGTTCAGGAGTAGGTGTCAGTTCAATATTGGATGAACTGTTTAAATCTCTCTCCAAACCTTTTCCTTCTCTATTTCATGGTAAGTCAAAGTCTAGCAACTGAAAGGAAATCACTATGGTTACAGCACCTGGTTCTAGCAATGAGTCCAAGATTTAAGTCTTACTGCTTGTAGCAAAATATATATATTTGAGACACCCCCAGACATTTGGGATCGTGTTTGCAAGTGTTAAAACAGACATTGACAGTTTTAGATAATTCCATTGCAACGCTTCGCTTGCAAGACAGTGGTCTGCTATTATAAATGGATTGCTTACATAAGAAGTGAAAGAATACGCACTAGCTTTCAACACAGCTCAAAGCAGAGTTGAGTTTTTAAAGTCAGAAAGCTAAGATTTAATCACCACCTGGTTAGCAGTCTGTGTCAACACTGTCAGCCAAAAAAAAATAATGATTGAAACCTGGTTCCATCCCAGCTGCAAATATTACCAAGACATCACTGGGGACTGTTTTTAGTCATTATGAGAGTAATGAACATTATGAAGCACCAGAGTTTCAGAAACCTACAGCAGGTGACTTTGTGGCCCAGGTGGTTGGTATTTCCTGTGTTGAGGTCTCTCACCCCAATTAGCAACTGGTTCCAATCCTATCGCTTACAGATGGCGGAAAATCACTGTCCTACCACTGCTCTCTCTAGTAGACAGGTATCCATCCATAAACTAAATTAACAACTCAAGACCAGGATCACATAGGGGGATTTGCATAACATCAAGTGTGCAAATTGGCTTCAGGATGGCTTGTGTGTGCAAAGTCAGATTTGGGCTAAAGTTTCTCATGGAACTGAAATTGGAACACAGATCTGTGCTTGATCTTCAGTTGTTTTAATCTGCCAAACCTCTGCAGGGCTGGACACTATGTTGATTTGTACTGGTGCTGCCATGATTGGCAATTCACTTAATCTTGTGCCTGATTTCAAGCGCCTCAGTGCTGTCACTGAAACAGAAGCTGCTTAGAGGAATGTAGGTGCCTGAGTGCTGTCAGAGCAGTACTGGAGGCCAAGCCTAATGGGAAAATCTGAACAAATAATGCTTTTACACTGGCAAGTGTCTCTTCTGGCTTTGGCTCAGGCATGGGAGTTAATCTGGATGGGGAACATCTAATCTGGACCATTCTGTTCTTCAGGTCAGTAAACGATTGTACAGGGTTGTCTTTATACTTAACAGATGGGAAAAGAAGGCTTAGAGTTACCCAAGAACTGAATTTCAAATATGAGTTCAGTAGCTAGCGTAGATCAAATGACTCTATATGATAAAATGTGACAATGTGGGTTTTCCTATAGCATTCTCATAATGGCACTAATTGTTAATCTTGATGGGCTCGTTATCCTATAATATCTATTATCTAGATTTTTTTTTAATGAAGTGGATAGCTAATTAGAATTTTTAAGCAAAACCCATATATAACATTTTTCTACATTAGTTGTCAATAGCACACCCCATTTTGCCACTTGATATATATTTTTTTACCTTATGATATTAATTTTTTGAGTGTTTGAAATATTATATAATGTTTTACTGTAAGTAATCTTTTTCATTTAGTGACTCATCATAATTGTGGTGGTTTTGTCCTGAATCTATTAAGTTTAATATTGGATGTAGAATTTTCTCCAGACAGCAAGTCCTTGAACTTTATAACTGTCAACTGTATCTCAAGCAGCTAGTACATGTTTACCATGGGATTTTTTATTTATTTTGGTATATGAATTAGGAGGCAGCTGCTGCTGCTCTCACTTGACTTTTTAGATTGAGGATGTTTGAAAGGATGCATTATTTCAGATTAAGCTTCATTTGTATCTGAGGTCTGAGATGAGTAATTGCTAGCTCTTTTTGCCCTGGAGTTTTTTTGTTTTGTTTTGCTCAGAGGAAGCTTAAGAATGATGTTAATTTTTTTTTATTTTTTTTTTTAAGACCACAAAAGACAAAGGTAGAAACAGCTGGTGATGGAATAAAATGCAGTATATGCTCAGCAATTGTAGATAATGTCACTTCTCGTTTATTGTCTGATAACTGGTTTCTTAGATAAAAGCTTCCCCAGCTTCAACACTATCCTGGTAATGCCAAGGATGCCTACAAGCTCTAGTGAGGCTGGGTTGCTGTGTGCTACTCCCTGCAGGCAGGAGAAGGCAATTTAGGAGAAGGCAATTTCAGTTGAAGTTCAATGGCAAAGATCTGTGTGTGGGGAGATATTCTTTGGTAAGGTGTCAACAGTAGGCTTGTCTGTAGCTGTTCGATTGGAATTGTCATGAGATCTGCGTTAGGGTTTTCTGGGGAAGATGATGGCTGAAAAATAGAATAAAGGCAGGATGGTGAATGTGGAGAGGAGATGGAGGGCCTGTGAAGTACTGGGGCAGGAAAAAGCAGTCAGTGAGGGGTCAGGTAAAGGCTAGCACTTCAGAGATCAGAAAAGTGATCAGGAGTGAGCAGAAAGTTTTGTAAAATCAATTTTCTGAATAATATTTCAAGTGAAGTCAGGGAAATGCATTTCCTTCCACAAAGCTTTCACTTCTAAGGAACAGGGGAGGGGGAAAAAAAAAGCAACATAAGTAGTTTAAGCTGCAATTTACTGGGGAAGCCTGGGAAAGGAAAGAGGCAAACTTACACGCTTGTGCGTCAGGGAATAGTAGCATCAGAAGGAAGAATGGGGTGTTTAGGGTTTGTTGTGTTCTGTTCTGTTAGTTTGGTGGGTTTTTTAGGCCAGCAGACAAATGGAAAAATAAAATAAAAATAATTTTGGATCACTCTAAGCACTTCAATTTTCTTGCTGAAATGAAAATTCTTTCAAAAAAACCCCATCAAATGTTGCTCAAAAACGTTTTAAACAACTTCATCATAAATAATTAAGTATAGATGAACACACTATTAAAATATAATCTTAAAAATCAGTATATCAAGCAGTTGACCCAGTACTTTTATACTAGAGAGCTTGAAAGTTTTCAGAAAAGGTAAGAAGAATTAATGAACAGCTTTTAAAAATATTTCTGTTCTGAGAGACCTTCCCAAAGTTTCATCTAAGTGACTCAAAGGGTGTGGGTGTTCAGTCTCTTTCTAAGCTATACCTATGAATTTATATATGAATTATGGAGTCATGCAGGCTGGAGGAAACCTCCAGAAAACCTTCAACCTCCAGCTCCCAGCATGTTTGATGAGATCTGGCTTTCTGGGGTCTTGTCCAGTTGAGTTTTGAATATCTCCGAGGATGGAAACTCCACAGCCTCCCTGGGCAACCTGTTCTCTGGTGTTTCATTACCCTCATGGGGAAAACTTTATCCATATGTTCTGTCAGAATTTCTCACGTTCCAAGTTGTGCCCCTTGTCTCTCATCCTATCTCTAAAATATGTGCAAGTTAAATACAAAGAAGCTCATACTTATGTACTGAAATGAAAATTTATTTAGAGATGATTGTTAAAGATACTGCATGATGATGTTGACTTTTAATTTCTTATATATTCATGCATATTTTAACATTCTTTTTTGAACAGGAAATTTCTCGGCATTAAAAACACATTAAAGTACAATTATATGTGACTATGTAAGACAACCTGTGGTTAAAAGCTTCAAGTGTCTTGTAATTATCTCTAAAATATCTTTTGTTCCACTGAGTTTATATTTGACGTTTTGGCTGCAATGCTTAGCTTTAAATATGTAGAACAGAAAGTCAAGTAGATCAAACCCCTTTTTGCAGTTTCCTAAATCTTCACCTACAGGTGAAGGGAACATTCTCACAGATATGGGTTGGGTCAGTGATTTCAAACCCCCAGCTGGTGGGTAACATCTATCTCTTGTTTATGTGAAGGTAACCCAGAAGATTATCTTCATTCACACAAGGTATTTTTCCAAGATCTCCTGCATTATTGTCCCCTGTAATGTTATAGTAATAGCATGTGTATAGTTTTTTTGATATTTCTCTTTCCTAATTAAAATGTGTCCAGAAATAATAACGAGGATTAATATTTTTAACCATGAAATGTTGTCATGTCTCAGCAGAAGAATGACAGAAACAGAGCTCACAAAGAATTAATCTAGAACATTTTCCTCTGATTAAGTTCTTATTAGTAAAGAAGAAGAAAATAATAGTGAAAGGTTTGAGTCACTCTGAGTAACAGCTATTGAAAGTCAGGTGTGTTTTAATTTGTTTTAGATTCTTGTCATATTCTCATGTGTGAAGAAAACTGAGGAAAAAGGAAAGAAAAGCATCCTTTGCTAGTATACTCCTAGCAAAGAAATGCTGGGAATCAAGTTTTGTAGCTGCTTAGAGATGTACAGGTGATTTGAGAATGTATTCAGCATTTTCTTTAGCTGGTGTTTGCAAATAATATATCTTTCTGGCCAACGTATTTTGATATTTAAGTATCTACTATAGAAATAAGAGTGTAACTCAAGTAATATGTCTGTAGGAATGCTTTGCTGTATATTCCGGCATAAGAATTGGCTTCCAGCTCATCTTTTCATAATCATCTACAAGCTTAGGGGAAGATCTGACATTTGATTTTAGAATACTAGCTCATTTCCCTTTCTTTTTTCTGTCTAAGGTAGACCATATTTCTTTAATAAAGAAGACATTTCCCTAATAGAAGACACTGATATTATGATAAAGGAGCATAACAGAAACTGCAGGGACTAAGGCAGTGCTTGCATTACTTTCTCATCTGTTTGCAAATATTCTTTAGTATCAATTTTTACTTTGATGTGCCTGTTTCGTGTGGCTATGACTGATAAGATACCAAGCCAAGGTGTTCTTGGCTCTCTTCATCTCCTGAGTGAATGCTGTAAAGCCGCTGAAGGAATTGGGCTAAAACTGGAGCTTGTACAAATTCTGAAGGCAGCGCAACCTGCCTCTTGAATGTGTCTACAAACACGGCTTTGGTTAGGTCAACAGGCAGCCTGGCTTTTGCACAGCCTTACAGAGCTTCTGCAACTAGATTGCAAAGGCTACAGAAGAGTTTTCTGGTTAAGGCAGTACAACATTTATATGGGGACAAAGAGAAAAATCAAATTAAATTGGAAATAAAATTGCCGCCAGTGGAGATGCTGGGAAGGAGGAAGATGGTATTGCAGAAAAAAGGGAAGATCTTATTTCAGTCCTGGGAAAAAACTGGAAGAAGAAATTAAAGGAGAAACATCAGAAGATTTATTGTAAATTTAGGAAGGTGCTAGTGTCTTACAAGAATTGTTTCTGAGCCTTTTGATTTTTATACATTGTTAGTCTAAAATACTGAATTCCTCTGTTAAAAATTCGCAAGTGCTAAATAGACTTCAGAGATGTTCACACGAACATATAATTTGATCTACTAAACTTTGACACTAGTTTGCTCAGGTACTTTCTGTAACTACTTCCTTTTTATTATACTCTCCTGTCGGGAGGAATATTCAGCCTTGATTCAAAACAAAAGTTTTGTCTGCTGCCACTCAAACAGAAGCCACTGAGCAAGCTGCTTCTCCATTTCCTTAACTGAATTGAGAAGCAATGGGACCTGGGTCCAGGCATTTTTCTTGAAAGAAGTTACTATTTCTGATGAGCGAGTTAGCCCGGAGAAGGCTCTGGGGAGACCCTATAGCAGCCTTCCAGTACCTAAGGGGGGCCTACAGGAGAGATGGGGAGGGACTCTTGATCAGGGACTGGAGCGATAGGATGAGGGGTTAATGGTTTTAAACTGAAAGAGAGGAGATTTAGATTAGATATTAGGAAGAAATTTTTCACTGTGAGGGTGGTGAGACACTGGAACAGGTTGCCCAGAGAAGTTGTGGATGCCCCATCCCTGGAGGTGTTCAAGACCAGGCTGGACAGGGCTTTGAGCAACCTGGTCTAGTGGGAGGCTGGGTCTAAGCGTGGCAGGGGGGTTGGAACTTTAAGGTCCCTTCCAACCGAAACCATTCTATGATTCTCTGTCATACCCAGCAGAATTGGGCTAGAGTGCTCTATCTTATGCACTCTATGAAGGTTTGTAAACATCTGAAATACAGTGGGAAGATGTATGTAATGTAGCCAGCAGCAAAACCAGAAAATTATTATCATAAGAAACTTAACATGGCATTCACAGAGCTCCTTAAGCAATGAAAAGTATACCAGCTTTCCAAAGAAAAATTGGTAAGGGCAGGTGGTGACTGCCTTTGGAAATCGATGCTCTTTTCTGACAAATGCATTAATTTGTAATGGCTGGTAGTGTGAGCTGTAGGCAACCTCCCTAATCTAATAGAGACAACTCTAGATCTTGGTGTCTGTGAAATGTAAAATTTGGCTTTTGATGCCAGACTGGATCAATGTTTTAATTAAGGGAACCTATAATCCTTCCTTTAGCTGCCACTTTCCACTGCGTGTGGCTACATGAAGCTTTTTGTCCTACAGGGAAGTGGTAATTTCCAAAATGCTTGCTGAGATAAAAATAAGTAGACATTTTAGGATATTGGTGGAGAATCCAATGCTGAATCCTGTGTTTATGCACGCTAGACACTTGACCTTTGTTGTGAGGTTTCTTTCTGTGCTTCTGTTTCTCTACCAAGTTAAGTAATTTTTATGTTTATTTGCTATTCCTGTTTATACACATTCAATTCTGAGAACTCTGAAAACCCTACTTTGCAGTTGAAGCAGAGTTAATTAGCCCACCCTAAAGTTCAGACACCCTAATTAATATGAGCAGTCTAGGTTCACTAGTTACCAAGGATTACTGAATAATGATCACATCAAGGAAAGTTACAATTTGCATGTACAGACTATGCAAAGTGAAAGGAGAATTTGCTGAATGTTTTGTTCACATGAAACTAAACAGTAAGTAAGCACAGACTTATGCCTGACAAGGCCTTTTAAAGGAAACAGAAGAATTATATTAAATTCAGAGATATTCTCTTGATGTCTGTTTTGCTGTGTTTCTGGTAAATTAAAAGGTCTGTGAATACTGCTTTGACTATTCTGATAACCTGAATTTTGATGCAATTGGCCTGAATTTCTGGGATTGTTTCGGCTTTTGTTATTTGCTTATTGTGTAACACACAAGCAGGTTTTTTTTTTTTCTTCATAATACTGATGCCTTTCATGTAACAAAGTTCACTTATGAAGTGACTAGTTTTGAACCGAACAGAAGGATCTTCCATTATCTTACAAAGGAAAATTTCCAATTACCTTCCATCATGGGAATGCGTTTACAAAGACAGTATTCAGAAGCGCTTTATTTTGGAGTAAAAACAGTATTCCCCCTCCTCTGCCACCAACAGCCCTTATGAGTTCCACTACGATATAGTATTTTATCCTAAAACATGCTTCAAATACTGAAAATATCCCTCTCTTCTTCATGTGTGATGCACTCTTAAAAGAGAATTCTCAACATTTCCTTAATATGTTAAGTATGTACTTGCCACAGATATTTCTGCAGTAAGGAGTAGTAGGATTACTACCAAGATAAATCTACCTTTTTGATCCTAAGAATTTTATTATTCCTTTTTTCTTTCACTTTTTTCCAAATTCCTCTCTTATAGGATAGTCTTATTCTTCCATTTTCAGCCTTTGACTATATTAATATAAAAATATTTCTTTATCGTAGGCATTACTGTCTGCTGAATACAGAAATGACGAGTATGAAAGTCCAGGCTGTGACAAGTTCATTCATATAATTTGTTTTGTAACAAACTTGATAAAAGCTGTTTTAGATGATGAAGAAGTTACACTACAGAGAACTGAAGGGTTAAGGTTAATTTCATTTAAAATAAGTCCATAAGGAACATTATTTCTTTCCATAGAGCAGAAGGGTGAGTTTTTTGCTACTCAACTAATCTTTTCCTGATTAAAGTTTCACTGATCCTGAAAACTTCTGGATCGGCTTGCCACAGGATTTCTCTTTCCCATCAATGACATGGCTGGATCCTTAAAGCATGAGGATTACTTCAACGTATTGTTTTAGTTTTCTTAATGCACATTGTGATATGTTCCTCGTGTAAAATTCCAGGAGCTAAATTGTGAAAATATATACTTATGATTAGATTTCAAAAAGAGTAAGATTTTTTTAAAACCTGGGCTTATTTCTATACTGTGTGCCAACTTTCATTAACAGATACTCATTTGGAAATCTCCCTATACTTTTCAGCTCATTCTAGCTAGTGTTTGTGTCTTTTTTTTCTCCCCTTTATAAGAAAAGTCTAAAGCCCCCAATCTGTTAAATGTATGCTTTGAAGTGTAGCTTGCTTCTAACAGCCTCATACTTTTCACAGAAGATGCTGCATGGAAAGGGTGCCTGTAGCAGTTATTTTCCACTTGCACCAGGAACTACCATAACCTATGGAATTCAAGGGACTGAGGTTCCCATTATATGTTCCCAAGTCACTTTCCTTCACTGGATCCAACATATTTTAGCAGTCAGCGTTAGCTTTAGTGGATAACTGTAATTTCTCTTGAGTATGAAAGTAGAAAATATTTACATTTCCACCTGTTTTGCCTTAAGTCTAATTTATGTGATGCTCGAACAGCTAGCTCTTCTTCCTGCTTCTTATGTCCTCCTAATTTAATTCCAGACTCATCTTAATAGGAAGCATTATTATGGGTACGTATAATGGGGTCCACACCCAGTGGTCCTGGCCCTGAAGGGAAAACTGAAGGAACAAGTACTAATGTCCAGAGCTCTACTGGGCAGGGACCTGAAATTTTGCCTTCTTGTGCCGTATTGTCACTGGTTCAATCTACGTGGAGCAGGTGTGCTCTGCTGTACTCCCATTAGTCCCGGTCTACCAGTTGTCCCAGTTGGAGGATCTATTGAAACAGCCAGTGGCTTTCATTCACCCATATCCATAAATTTCCTTTGGGAGGAAGCCCAGATGAGCTAGAGAAATGCTGGGTCAGCTTGATCCTCTTGCAGCATGAGCAGGTGGCAAAGGCCATTTGTGGCCTTGAAAGCAGGGTAAGCAACAGGGTGCCTGTGCCCCTCAGGCAGGTCTGTGCAGCTCTGCTGGTGACAGTGGACACACTGGCACATCTGTGATCTGTTGGAGAGCCTGCTATAGGAAGGGTTACTCTGTGAAAGGTCCTTGGTACAGGGACATGACCCCAGCCTGTTTTGCTAGTCCTCTAGTACACCGTGAAGTATGTCTTCTCTTAGTCATGGTGAGGGCAGTGGCTTCAGGCTTGGAGTTATTCTTTGTGAGTAGTCTTGAGTATTTTTGTATGTTTTGATCAGTAGAGGATGGGCAAACATATCTATATTTGATGAATGCCATAAATAATAGAAGCAGATTATTTGAACTGAACAGCTTTGTGGTCTCCAGGAGGAAATGAGTCACTGCTTTCATGTTTTTTACATCCTCATATGGCATTTGTGGAGTCCCAATCGCATGTTTGTTTTGTAATATTTCAGAGCTTTTGGTAAGGGTTCTTTGACAACACACAAATTACTTTGTGGGTAAAACTTTCTTTTGGTTAACGACTGATCTTTTTCTTAAATAGCAATGATGTTTAAAAACCGAAAAAGTAAATGTTGACTTTTTTTTCCTCCTGTTGTACTTTTGCATCTGCCACGTTTATTCTTCCTCTTCTGCTGTTTCTAGCTGGACGCAGTTAATAAATACATGCCCAAGATATCCATCTCTGTACCATGGTTCTTCCAGTTGGTCTTGCTGAGTTTATACCAGGTTGTTTCTTGGTGTGTCCCTTCTTGGTCGGCTGTCTGGGAGCCACAAGAGTGCTATGGGAATTGCTTCTTCACTTTGTTTGATACTAATGAATGCTGGGGTAGTGCTGGGTGAGAAATGCTTTCTGAGACTCAAGGACAGGAATAAACACTTTTTCTATAAGTTTAGAACATTAAAAATATCTTGTGTTGATACTCATCATTACAGAAGTAGCTGTCATTTAATTTTTTTTGTATTAAAGCCTAAGAATATAAATAAGGTTTTCCATGGTGAACTGTTCTTTCATTTGTGTTCAGTACATACCAGCTTGATTCATTGTCCTTAGTTTGCATATAGTTAACATCATTTGCTGATGTTTTTAGGACAAATTGCCTCTTCAACTACATGGCATGAGAGTTCTGTGTTTTCGTGTTTTTCTGTATTACGTATATTTATTTTCAAAAACCCACTAAGGGAAAGACCAGTTCTGCTCACTTGCTTGTCCACAGTAAGGAGAACACAGTCTGATTAAAATCCTGTACCTATGTAGATGGGGAAAGCAGTCCTGAAAAAGAAGGGAGTTATGTAGCCATTTGAGATGAAACACGCCTGTAAGAAACAGCTACACTTCAGACAAATAAGCAGAAGCCCTGGCTGTTACTGGGTCCCTGTGAGAACAATGATTACTACTGTATCTGTATGAGACTCAGCAAATTAGCCCTACCTGTTGGTTCTGGTCCAAGGACTAATATGGAAGGAGGAAGAAGCTTATTGTATCTCTAGGGTTCCTTACAACTCCAGGAGAACTGGGAGAAATGACCATTAGTCTACAGGTGGTCCTTTCCCCCTTCACTCAGGAGAATTGGCAAGATGTTTTGTGCCCACTTCTTGAGCCTGTCCAGGTCCCTCTGGATGGCATCCTGTCCCTCGGGTGTGTCAACTGCACCACTCAGCTTGGCGTCATCTGCAAACTTGCTGAGGGTGCTCTCGATCCCAATGTCTGTCATGGATGAAGATACTGAACAGTACTGGTTGCAATATGGACCCCTGAAGTGACACCACTAGTCACTGATCTCCATCTGGACATTGAGCTGTTGACCACTACCCTCTAGATTCAACCATCCAACCAATTCCTCATCCACAGAACGGTCCACCCATCGTACCTATGTCTCTCCAATTTAGTGAGAGGGATATTGTGGGGGACTGTGTCAGAGGCTTTACAGAATTCCAGACAGACGACATCTGTAGCTCTGCCCTTGTAGTCACTCCATCATAGAAGGCCACTAGTTTGGTCAGGCAGGACTTGTCCTTGGTGAAGCCGTGCTGGCTGTCTTGAATCACCTCCCTGTCCTTCATGTGCCTTAGCAGAGCTTCTAGGATGATCTGTTCCATGATATTCCCAAGAACAGAGATGAGGCTGACAGGCCAGTAGTTCCCAGGGCCCTCCTTTCTACTCTTTTTAAAAATGGGTGCAATGTTTCCCTTTTTCCAGTCCCCAGGGACTTCACTGGCTGCCATGACTTTTCGGATATCATGGAGAGCAGCTTGGCAACTACATTAGCCAATTCCCTCAGGGCTCTGGGATGCATCTCGTCAGATCTCATGGACTTCTGTATGTTCAGGTTCCTCAGGTGGTCATGGACCTATCCTCTCTTACAGTTTTTGGCTCACATGCCTGTAGAAACCTTTCTTATTTCTTTTTGCCTCCCTTGCCAAGCTCAGCTCCAGCTGCATCTTTGCCTTCCTGACCCCATTGCTACACAGCTGGGCAGCGTCCCTGTACTCTTTCCAGGATACTTGTCCCTGCTTCCACTGCCTGTGCGTTTCCGTCTTGCCCTTTAGTTTGATCAGCAGGTCTTGGCTCAGCCGTGCTGGTCTGTTGCCCTCCTTGCCTGATTCCTTACACCTGGGGATTGAGAGCTCTTGCATTCTATGAAAAGTGTCCTTGGAGCTCTGCCAACTCTGTTCTGCTTCCTTGTCCCTGAGGGCAGTTTCCCAGGGGGTCCTGTTGACTAACTCCTTGAAGACCTGGAAGTTTGCTTTCCTAAAATTCAGGGTCCTGACTTTACTGTTCCCCTGACCCATAGCCCTTAGTACTGTGAACTCCACCAGTGCATGATCATCGCAGTCCAGGCTGCCTCCAATCTTGACATCACCAATTAGCTCACTTCCATTGGTGACCATCAGGTCCAGTATCACCTCTCCCCTGGTGGGGCTGTCTTATTACTTGGCTTAAGAAGTTATCTTCAGTGCACTCTAGGAGTCTCCTGGATTGCCTACAGCTCGCTGTACTACTTTTCTAGAAGATGTTGGGGTGGTTGAAGTCCCCCAGGAGGACTAGAACCTGCGAGCGCGATGCCTGCTGTAGCTGGAGTAAGAAGGCTTTGTCAATTGGCTCCTCTTGATTGGGTGGCCTGTAGTAGACACCAACCATAAGGCTCCCTTGTTGCCTCAGTCTCTTATTCTTACCCGTAGGCTTTCATGACCACATGTCTACCGGAAGGCAAACTAAACTTGCCAAGTATTTCATTAGTGAAGTCTCAATGAGCGTTAACTGACTTAGAGGATGTTTCTCTTAACTACGTCTTGGGTTTGTACTTCTTGCGCTGGCCAGACTCCCAGTAGCTTCATTGAAAGTACGAACTCCAACCCTCGAATGAACAAGCACACAAAAAGGAAGGAGTTTAGAAAGGACCATCTATAGAACCAGATGACAAAGTCCGAAGTCTACATGGCACTGTAAGACTTTTACAGAAGCCTTGTGTAATTAGGTCATCTGCCCTGCTGAGTGGTGGCAGATGTTAAAACAACTGGTTTGTAACTGAACTCTGCTCTGTGCTAAGAGCTGTCTACTGAGATTTGAGTCAAATCCCTGTGATAAACATCTTTGGAATGGGCTCATAAACATTGTGCCAAGCAAATGGGGAAATAATTTTCAGAAAAATAGGAAATTAAAAAGATACACAAAAATTAAATTGGCACACATGTGAATGAACGCTATTGATTTGGCTGTTTTGCAGAAACTGATGTTGCTAATGCTTTGATTAGCATATGACTGAGACAGGCATTTTTAGTTTAGGTTGTCAGCCCAGTTATACTAAGGCTATTATATCTTTCTCCAAAGGATACTTTTTCTGAACAAAACTCTCTGGGCAATCACATCAGCAATCTGACACGTGATACCAACAGACTCTTTTGGGATAAACGCTCTCAGGCTTCTATGGTTTGGAAAGTGAAAGTAGAAAAATAATCCCTGAAAAATGACATGATAGAGATTTGTTTTCTTTATGTGTCTTTTCTTTGACATATTATGGAGCTTCATGTAGATTTTTACCTTGGTGTCAACTACTTTTGCCTTAACTCACTGGGCCATTGATATGTATTTTGCAATTACACCCAGGACTTTGAGTCAGATGCAAACCTCACATATGTGCCAGGTGCTGAAACAGTCCCAAAGAGTAGATCTGTGGGTTCTAGCACTTAAAAAAGAAATAATCAGGCCACTTATTTCAGGACTTAACTAAGAAGAATTTGGAAACAAGGAGAGAGACTGTGAAGGGGGAGACACCTTTTATTTCTACCCTTTTCTATGGTTTGAGAGGACTTGGAAGTCTCCAGCCGTAGTCATGCTGTCCCTCCCAAACATACTTGTACAGGTGATAATGAGAGATGGTAGGCAGCTGATGACACCATGCTGTGCAGACACAGAAGAGACTTGTGTCAGATGTCATTTGAGTCAAGTTGCTGGTGACGGATTCCGCAACACTGGTGAGCTCAGCTGGATGGGTAGTGATGAGTCTCCCTGGAGTCTTCCTGTTTGTTGGTGGATTAAAACTGAGCGAGGGTTGTTACAGCCAATGGAAATCCTGTCTGGTTGTGCTTCTGGTAAATCAGGAAGAGAAAGGCCAATCTCTCATCTCAGTCGGCATGAAGATGAATTAAATGTGAGAGTTAATGGATAGGGACAAAAGACAAGAGAGGAGCAAGGATACAGTGTCCAGATCGGGGGGAATGTGTATCTGTTTCTAGAGAGAACATAATGGAATTAAATTTTATCATTTGTATGTTTTATATGTTAAAAAATTACTCCTTATGTATGAGTATGGTGCCACAGTATTAGGGAAACAGGAAAAACTATTATAATTTTTAAATCAGATTTGACTAGGATGGATTTCTGTGTTTGCATGAGGAAAAATCCTAAAAAGTGCTCACACACTGTACAACTGTAAGGATCAGTGCTGCATTATCCTGAAGAGATTAATAAAGGAAAAAAGTGAAACATAAGCTTGGTTGCGCTTTCTAACTAAACAAAGAAATAATCAGAAAAGATAAAAAGACAATCAGCCAGACAGCAGAAGATGAGATTCTTGAGCTGTGCTCACAGGGGTTGTTAAAAGAAATGAATGAAACTGCTGGTAGATGAGTAGATAGCTGGTTGAAAGGAAGAGAGAAGAAAAGCTACCAGGGCTACTGGTTGCCATTCAGAGCAACAGGCTACCAATTCCAGAATCTAAGTTAGAACTTGGAAGCCCAAGTTTAGGCTACAGAGTTTTGACATGAGACCCCTTTTGACCAGAACACAGCCTTCTCCATACATGAGGACATGCTGTGTCCCCCGTGTTGTTTGATGCTAAAATCACTGGGAAGAGATGAGCATGTTGTGATTGTTTACACAGTGTTTCATTGAGGGTGTTAAGAGCTACCTCATCATAATGAAATATAATTTAAAATTATTTTCATGTTATTTGTTGCCACATTGAGTCCCTCACAGGTGTTAGCATTAGATTTATCCTTGCAATGCTCACTGGGGTAGGAAAGTTGCTCTGGAAACATTGGTTGCCTCATAGACCTGATAGTGACAGAACGTGTAAAAATCTGAAATTGTTTCATTGTGATTTTAAAAATTCTTTCGAGTTTTTAGTAATAAGTAAGTTTCCATTTACACTCCTTTGTTTTAAGTAATCACTGCATATAATTTAATTTGGGAATTTGCCTAAAAGGGGTGACTCCATCACAGAAATTAAGCTAGATGTGCTGAGAGCAGTCAGTGGTGCCAGGGCGTTGTCTTGTGTCAGAACAGGCAACAAGACTTGTCCAGGAAGACAAACTCTCTAAACAGTCTCTTCAGGTGACCCGCTGCTGCCTGGACACTTTGGTTTCACAGAATCATAGAATGGTTTGTGTTGGAAGGGACCTTAAAGACCATGTAGTTCCAACCCCCCTGCCATGGGCAGGGACACCTCCCAGTAGAGCAGGTTGCTCAAAGACACGTCCAGCCTGGCCTTGAACACCTCCAGGGATGGGACATCCACAATTTCTCTGGGAAGCCTGTTCCAGTGTCTCACCACCCTCACAGTAAAGAATTTCTTCCCAATACCTAATCCAAATCTACTCTCTCTCAGTTTAAAACTGTTACCCCTCGTCCTATTGCTCCACTCCCTGATAAAGAGTCCCTCCCCATCTTTCCTGTAGGCCTCTAAGTACTGGAAGGGGCTATGAAGGCTCTGGGGAGACCTTTCTTCTCCAGGCTGAATAACCCCAACTCTCTCAGCCTGTCTTCACAGCAGAGGTGCTCCAGCCCTCAGATCATCTTTGTGTCCCACCTCTGGACCTGTTCCAACACATCCATGTCTTTCTTGTGCTGAGGGCTCCAGAGCCGGACACAATACTCTAGGTGGGGTCTCACCAGAGCAGAGTAGAGGGGTAGAATCACCTCCTGATGGTCATTTCATATATTAAAGGCTTGATCCAGTTTCCTGCTTTTAAACTGTCAGAGAGGTTGTGTGATGTATGCTACCTGAACTTTCAGAACTATGGGGGACATCTTGTGTGTGAGTCCTCTGAAGGACCACAGGCATGAGATGACAACCAATGAGGCATGTGACAGCCTAATGATCGCATTTAAATAGTAGCAAAGTTTTGGGCACTTGCTAATGAAAATAGTGGTACCTATCGGCTCACTTAAGGAAATTTCTTGAATTACTCAGCTGAAAGCAGGCTACTGGTTATACTTCCCCGAAATGTCATGGCTTTAGTAATTTATTGTTTCTCAAGACTACTTTTTTTCTTGGCTCTAGTTGGGTGTCTTTGCGCTGGTCTCACAATATTTTGAAAGTTTTTATTTCTTACACTTATTTTAAAGAAGTTAATATGCACTGAGTCTTCCGAATGGGTTCAGATAGAAAGGCCTGAAGTATTGTGTATGAGAGGATTAGTTCAGAGAGGTGAAAATAGGTGACCAGTGTTTCCTGCTGCTGGTCTTCAGGGGATAAATCATTTATCTAATAGTAATCTGTTGTACCTACTGTCAATGTGACGTGGAAAATACTTATTCTTTCTCTTGAGTATAATAGTCTCCTTCTTATAGTACTTGTTAATATCTTTTATTGGTCAGTTCATATGTTTTTGCACAACATGATGAGCAGTTCTTCCTCTCAACTCTGATATTTTTCTGCTGTTGAGGCTTTCTCGTTCTCTGTCCGAGTTGACTGGTTAAGTCAGGCTGGAGGCTCTGGCACAGGTGAACACTTGTTTCCAAACTATGGGCTGTCTGTTGAAAAATTCAGCGAGCCCCTTATAAATCAAGCTGTCAAGTAGTTCACCTGGAGAGAGTCTGAGATGCTGCAGCACAGCAAGACCATGTGATAAAGGGGAAACTTGACAAGTGAGGGCTACTTAAGTTGGTGGCCTTTGAACTCGGTGACAGTGGTCCCGGACTCATGAATTGAAGCTGCAGACTGTGTAAAATAAAAGGGATCTGTGGTCACCACCTTCATTAAAATCCAACCTTGTTTTCATGCGTCCTATATTATGCTGTTGCCGAGTAATAAAAATTCAGTTCCTTGTGACATGAAAATCATTCTAGCCCTAAAATGCAGTCAGAATTTTTTTTTAAAAAATATGGTTTATTGGCAGCTGCATCCACCATGCCATGCTTTACTGTTCTACTTTATATGTGCTATTTAGCCATACCAGGGTTTTCTTCACTATTTTACTTATTTATAACATAATGATGCCTTTCATGCTTTCAGTGGCTTGTTTTGCAAGACGTAGTCAGGATAGCCTTAGTATAGACTTATTGCTGCTAAAATGTGTCATGAGAATAATCGGATTAACTGTACAGGTGACAGGCTGGTTAATCTATCATCCTCCACCTTCAGCAGTTTCAGAAATTCATTATTTTTATTTTCTGAATGACCTTCATAAGCCATATATAACTGGTGTCTTCAGATGCTGAAAATGCAGACCTTCAGGCTATATGCTAAACTCCGGAGGGAGAGGAAAAAAAAAGGGTGGGGGTGGACTTCAACAGACTATACAAAATCAGCAGAAAACAATTAACAAACAGTTTTGAATGTCTTCTTGCAATTGATAAGCTGTTGAAGCAAGTAGTGGAAACTTATAGTATCTGTGCAAGAATGATTGTGGTGAGTTCATACTAAGTATTTCTTGTGGTTTTTGTTGGTCCTGACTTCTCTACGCCTCAGTTCACTCACCTGTAAAATAATAAATCTTGGCTATTTCACAGAGCTGTTCTGATGCTTAATTAATTGCACTCTTTAAAGAGCTATAGTTATTATACTGTGATATACAAAATGTCACACTGTAATTGGTGTAAGAAATGAAATGTCCAAATAGCTATATGTGAGGAGAAGGGATATGTCTCTTGAAGGTGCTCTTACATTTCTTTGCAGTGGCAATTTGAGAAGTAGAAAGGAATGGAAACAAAAACAATAAATCAGTAGAATGCTTCTTGTGCTGCTAATTTTGCAAGACTTATTTAAAGTGGGAATGTGTAGATTTTGGAAACCAGAGACAAAACAAAAGACTGCACAGTGTCCTCAGCTTAAAAAAAAAAAAAAGGACTGGAACTCAAATATTGAAGGCATCCTGCTAATCTACCATCTCCTGCGATACACCAGCTGAATCCTTTGGAAAGCTATAACTAGAAATAGTGTCTTTGTCGTATCTTTTCTGAGACCATTTTCTGCTTCAGAACCAAGGCAAAGTCTGTTTGTCATTGCCTGGGGAACTGCACGCACGTGGCTTCTCAGAAGGCCCACAGGGTTTTCATACGTTTCTGCTTGGATTTTTGGTAGACTTGCAACCCCAAGTGAATTTTGGATTGCTTAGGAAGGAAACTGCCTTTTCATCCTTTAAAGTAGTTTGGATATAGCAGCTACTCTCAACTCAATTAGAATGTATTACTTAAAACACTCCCTGCAGCTACCCTAGAGTAGACAATTAACATTTGGTTAAGAAATTTACAATTTCTTGATGCAAATCACAGAGGGAAATTATATATATACACACACATACATACGTATACCCACACATATAAAAAGAGCAGGTTTTGATACCTCACAGTGACACCCTTTGGTTTAAACTGATGCATGTCCTTATAGAAGGAGGTGGTGTTGGAAAAGGTCCAAAAAATCCTGGGTACTCACTGTTCCATGGGGGCAACAGGAACAAGGTGCAAGAAATCCAAATAATGCATAGGTACCATATTTGGCTACACCAAAAGGAAAATATAGACACGGACATTGGAAGACTGGTCAAGTAGACTCCCGAGGTGATGACTACAACATTATTTATGTGGGCTCTGTTCAGCTGTGCTATAGCTGAGGGGATAGTCTATGCTTTGCCCTCAGATTGGCATAGAAAGAATTGGAAACATGGGGAATAAACACAAGGGGAGAGCTATGGATATGGCCTATCTGGACTTCAGTAAGACTTTTGACACTCTTCCTTAACATCCTCATAGAGAAGGTGATGAAATACAGGCTGGATAAGCAGACAGCGAGGTGGATTGAAAACTAGCTGAACAGCTGGGCCCAGAGGGTGGTGATCATTGACACAACATCTACTTGGAGGCCAGTAATTAGCGCTGTACCCCAGGGGTCAATACTGGGTCCAGTCCTATTTAGCTTCATAATTAATGATCTGAATGATGAGGCAGAGTGTACCTTCAACAAGTTTACTGATGACAACAAACCAGGAGGAGTGGCTGATATGCCAAAGGGTCATGTTGCCATCCAGAGAGACCTCAACAGGCTGGAGAACCTCATGAACTTCAGCAAGGAGAAGTGCAAAGTCCTGCACCTGGGAAGGAGGAAACCCCTGTGCCATTATATGCTGGGGGCCACCCACCTGGGGAGCAGCTTGGCAGAATAGGCCCTGGGGGTCCTGGTGGACACCAAGCCGAACATGAGCCAGCAATGTGCCCTTGTGGCAAAGAAGGCGAATAGTATCTTGCACTGTGTTAGACAAAGTATTGCCAGCAGGTCTAGACTGGTGATCTTCTACTTAGCACTGGTGAGGTCACAACTGGAGTACTGTGTCCTCTTCTGGGCTCCTCACTACATGAGAGACCTGGACATACTGGAGAAAGTCCAGCAAAGAGCCACAAAGATGATGACGGGACTGGAGCTTCTCTCCGATGAGGAGAGGCTGAGAGAACTGGGACTGTCTAGCCTGGAGAAGAGAAGGGTCAGGGGAATCTCATCAATGTATATAAATATCTGAAGGGAGGGTGCAAAATGGACAGAGCCAGGCTCTTTCCAGTGGTGTCCAGTGACAGCATCAGAAACATAAAGGATTCCTCCTGAACATCAGGAAACACTTTTTTACTGTGAGGGTGACCGAGCACTGGCACAGACTGCCAAGAGAGGTCATGGAATCTCCATCCTTGGAGACGTTCAAAAGCTGCCTGGATATGGTCCTGTGCAGCATGCTCTCGGTGGCCACGGTTGAGCGGATGGGTTGGATCACATGACCTCCAGAAATGCCTTCTAACTTCAACAATTCTGTGATTTTTATGAATGTATAGTTTATTAGAAGTTTGCAGGTTAGAAGTGGTTTAAATCCTGGACGTTTGTGCAGCCACAATGTCTACTGAGAAGAATTTGGGCTTTCTGACTTACATAACCACCCTTCACCAATACATGTTTATGCAATAGATGGAACTGTTTACTAAGATCACCCAAAAGGTGAATTAGATTTGAATGAGTTTATCTAAGCTGTAATGCTTCACACGTTCTGCTAACACACTGCATGCCGCATTAGCTGCTTTCTGCCTTATTACCCTATAAAGCTCTAAATGTTTTGGGACTTCGTTATTGCAGAGAATTGGCTTTCCACATCTGATACCTCTGCTGCTGCAATTAGCGTTAATGTGTGAACTAACAACCAGTTTTAAAAGAGGGGGATAAAGCAGAAACATCCTTTGAACTGTAATAATCCATATACCTTTTTTCCTTCATATCACAGCAAGCTGTGAAGTGAGAAATGCAGGCAAATGAACAAAGAATGTGACCTGCTCTGGGGACTTTGAGCTGACATATGGTATTAAGAGCCGTCTATTATAAGCAAGGGAAATTTCCAGGCATGTAGAAATAAATGGAAAATCTCGAAACCTTATTTTGCAAGTGGTTTTGTTCATTTAACTTCTCAGTGAAATTTCTGGGTACATGACTTGTCTCTTTCCCTGATTTTTGCACTGGATGAAGACTCTAGCTCAGAAGTTTAGTGGCAGAGACATTCCCTGGAGGGGCACAGTGGGCAAGGAGTGAGCTGAACTACCCAAAACAGTTCCTAGACTTCCAGACAACTTGCTTTGACCTCTGTATATAATTTCTGTGGTTTGGGTAGAATGACGGCAACCTGCTTAGTCATTTTGTTCCTGGTATTGATGTCTATTGAAAATGATGCTAGCTCTGTTCTTGTGCCTTGTAATGCAGGCTGTTAAAACCAAGCGTCCATGTATGTGTCTAGGAAGCCTTCATGTGACCCACTCTGAAATGGATTCAATACAGAGACGAACAGCTCCAAACGCTACTATGATACAAACTAAACTCACTCATATTGAAAGGGGGAGCTTAATTAGATTTTTCTATTTGCTTTAAGGTTGTAGCCATCACATTTATTTCAAACCAGTTTAAAAATAATGCAATGAATGATATTTCTTTTTCATGTGGAATATGTTAATACACAAGGCAGATGATTTATATTCTGAAGTGCTGGTTTTGTGGTGCTTTCTAGCAAGGTTACTGGGTAAAGATCTGTGGTAATAAAAAAACTGTACTGAGTCTGACATTGAAATGAGTACAAGGAAGAAGAAATCTAGTGCTAATCAGGTAAAACATAACAAAATGATGTTCCTTAGTCACCTGTTGTGTTATTATGAGGAAAGTCTAGAGAAGCCACTAGTGGTCACTGAAGAAGACTTTCATGTGTAACATTTAGCCAACAGTAGGAAATTTGGGAATTTTGTTTTAGTATTTGAAATGTCTGCAAAATTGTTTTCGAAAGAGAAATGGGGAGTTGCACAGTAGAGTGTGCAGTTGCGTTAAGTGAAATCTCTGGGTACAGAGAGGTTATTTCAAGATTAGTGTCTCAGCTCCCAGCTGAACCTAACCCAAGAGTGGCACCTGATGAGAGACCATGTAATATAATAATGAAAAAACAGCACTATGGCAGCAGTTTGAGAATTAGAGTAAAGCTACAGCTGTGATGGACATGAGAAAAGTCTGTTTTCTTTGAACTCTTCCTTTCGTCTCCAATATCGCCTCCAAAAAAGCTTCAGATAAAAAAAAAAAAAACAAAAAACAAAAAACAAAAAACCAAAAAAACCCAAAAACTGTTTTAGAGACAAAGGAAGGAATGAAAGGCTTACTGTACAGCCTGGCCTGAAATCATGGCACCTAATGACTGTGAAACTTATATCTTGGTGAAAAGGAGGTCTCTGGTCTACTTGGAAAGAGAGTCTGTAACACAAGCGAGGGAGGTTTCAGATGCACTGGAATTGTGGCACTTGTTGCAAAGGGTGCAAGGCAACCTTGAAAACCCTTGTTCGCCTTTAGAGTCTTTAATGTTGACCCATTACTTCTAGATGGTGCAAAGAATGCTTATGGCAATACACTGAAAAAATAAGAAAACCAACAGAAAATTATGATGACTACTTCCCCAAAGCTGTAATTTTTTGAGAATATTTGGCTTCTAGCTGAACAGAATTTATTAAGCTAGTAACTCTTCTCCTGGCTGGAACTGATCGAAACCGCCACAAGCAGGACACTGACACCAGTGTCAGGCAATCTGGGATCACTCCAAGTATCAACCCGAGTTACAGTTTTGTTTCCTGCTATAACGGATCCAACTGAAGATATGCGGCCTATAAAAGCTCTCTGCATAGTAAGGAGGGGCTATTTCTTTTCCTCTGGCTCTTGCAGCCAGGTTTCCATGGATTTTTCCTACCCTGCTGGGAAATAAAGCATCACAGTGAACAGATTGGGCAGCTGAGCTCTTCCTTCAGAGACCTCGTGTCCACCTTGGACATGAGGCCCCCGGGAGCTGCTGTACCAGCTTGCTCCTCGGAGGGTGACTTTTTAGCCTTGAAATTCTAACTTGGGATGACAATGATCTATAATGTATTGCTTACTCTACTCTTGAAAACAATGGGAAGGACAAAATACCACAGTGAAATGAAGCAAGGGAATGGGTAAGCCATGTTAATGTCCTTGGAAAAAAAATAAAGCCCAAGAAAAGCCATTGTCAGTGTCAGAGTTCCTTGGCTGTCATAGTCAATTGTACAAATCCCAGTGATGTTATGTCTGCAGCAGAAGTTTTTTATTATTTATGATGGGCTGTGGGGAATTTGCCTTTAGTTGGATTTGTTTTGGTGCTACCATGTTTTTCCCCCTAGGCTGTTTCAGGTCTTCTGAGAGCCCTGTTGCAGAGCGAGTCTGTTCTCAGATGGTCCATAAACTTCAAAGTCACTTTCCTGTATCTGCTGCCGTTAACGCTTATTTTGATCAGGGGAGCTGATACCAGACTGAATGTATACACTGAATGCAATACTGTATATCATGTCTTCTCTTAATGAAGTCGAGCAGAGGGGTGAACTTTCTGCTGTAAAATTTCCTTATTGGTCTTCCAGAAAGAGTGGGCATTCAGAAACAGGCTGTGATTTCCCAGAAATACTAAGAGCTGTGTTCGGTGTAAGAGTGATGGATTAGGCAGACTATTAGAAAACTGGCAAAGGAAACATTCTGTAAATTAAGAGAGATCAGCTCAGATCTGTATTTATTTAAAAATCTCTATACACAGAACTTTTGAGCAAGGACATCAGGCTGCAGCGTTGCATCATGAGAACAGATCATCACCGCTCAGCAGTTGTGAGGACAAGAAGACACTGTTACCTAGCAACTTCTCAGAGCTGTCTTTTATAAATCCATCCTGTCACGGATGTCACGTATACGCCACAGTTGGTCTTTACAAATTTTGCACTGCGTAGTACTGCAAAATATATCTTCTGAGCAGTAGTATCCTTGGCAGGTATTAAATCACGCCAGCCCAGGTTGTTCTTGCCCTACCTGCTTGCACAGCAGGGCACGGGGCTGTGGATTACTTCTTTGCGTAAGTTACCAACCTGTCTGGATTCAGAGATGGAGCAGCGTCTGTTACTCAACTTCCCTCCTTCTTTCTAGTACAAATTGAGGAAGAATGGACAACGATCCCTGTTGATTCCCATGCCTATAAGCCGCTCTCCACCTTCTGTTGCAAGAGGTGATTGCGAGCCGTAACTTAGTCTTCTTGAGGTGAAGAACCCTTACTCTGGCTCAGAATTAAAATCTGGAACGAGTAAGTAGAGATACTCTGAATTTTGGCGAAGTGCTGCCTTCCTATACCTCTATACAGTTCTCAGACACAGAGGATTTCATTCTGGATAGGGATTTTGGATGTCACTGGATTACAGATATTCAGCAAGATTGATTTAAGGCCTTAACTCTTCTTTCTAATCTTTGCCTATTAATAACATTTATTTTGAGGTAATGCGAGTTCACCATTGTTTCCAATGACATTTGGACTTGGAATCTGGAAATTCCAGTCTTCATGGTGTGTTTTATTCCTTGCAGTATTTTGATGTGTATGCTGTAGTACTGTAAAAAGGGAGTAACAAATATTACATGGAAAAAATACTGTGCTGAATCCTGCATTATCATTTTTAATTGCTTTCCATTCATTCTGTTATGAGCAGATGGAGTGTGGCATCTCTTGCTTCAGTAAGTAGTTGCGTTCAATTTGATGTGTTACGAACTTCCTCTTTCTCTTGGATTCTGTTATAGTACAAGTAGTACAACAAGCTAAGCTTTCTCTGCCGCTCCTAGAAGCTGACAAACATCACATCCCAAAAGAAGATGCTATTTAAAAAAAAATTTCAAGTTTTGTAGTGACCAGCTGTAGTAGTAAAATATTCTGGCCTGTGACTTCCTCATGGTTATTTTACGTGACTTGATGTTAAATGGAACCTGTAAAGTAAGTATCAGAGACACTGAGAAGTCTGAGGTCCCATTCTGGCTTTTTTTTGTGGCTTCTCAGCATTCTTTCTATGTGAGAAAATTTCACTGGAAATTGTCACCTTCTATAAGAACGTTGTATGGAGAGAAAAAGACATAGATTCACAAAACAGTGGTGAATTCTGCCTTAAATGTGTTTTGTGATGAGGAATTTTTATCTTTATCTTATTTTTTTTTCGGATTTCTGCCTGTAATAGAAGCAGTGACGAGTGTAAGGACAGGAAAGATACTATTAATACATTTTGCAGGCTGCCAATTGACTGGGATGCTTCAAATGAACCAGTACTTTTTGTACTGCATACAAATCGACATTCTTGACTCCACGTGATGGGAAGCAACTATTATGTTAGTTTTCCTTCCCAAAACAGATGCCCTGGACAGTTATGATGAAATGCCGTTCTCAGTTCCATGCAGACCTTAGCCCATGTTTCAAGCAGCTCAAGCTGTGGAAGCCAGTAAAAGGGTTTTCAAGCCTATTTTGACAAGTACACGTTAGGTATTTTTTTCCTCCCTATTTAACCGATGGGATTATTCAGAGTATATTGGCTTTGAGTGCAGGTGTTCCCGTTTCATTTGAGTAGGAAACGGGTGGGTAAGTACCCAGACAATGCAATGTTGAAAGTATCTCACTCCAAGGAAAGTGATTTCTGCTTTGTCTTCTTCCTTTAGCTGTCTTGTCTTTGTATCAAGAGCTTGATAAATTCAAGAGACAGCCTGAAAAAGTGGGATTCAGTTAAGGAAGCAGTCAAATTCCTGTCTACACACAACAGGAATATCAAATGTGCAAGTACAGGACACGGAATAGATAACAGCTCTGAACAAAAGGATCTTTGGCTCACAAGACGAAACGTGGGCTAATGCCAAGATGTTGCAGAAAGAAAAAAGGCATATGCTGTGTGAAGAGAAGGAGAACCTGCAACATCTTGTATTTAACATAGAGAAGACATAGAGGGGATATGATATCAGTCCTGAAATACATGAAAGGCTGCTGCCGACTTCAGTGGTTAAGTCAGGACATGATGACCTTAAAATGCAGCAAGGTATATGTCAGTTAGTAAAGGGAAAGCTTTCTAGTACCGAGGATGTGTTGTGCATCAGTTGCTTCAGGATGTTACAGGGAATTGGTCATTGGCACTTTCTAAGTACATATTAGCCAAATGTGGTACAGGTCCTACACCACCACTAACCCTGCCTTGGAGCATCCAAAAAATGGACTGTGTAACCTTTTTAGGCTTCTCTGGGATTATGCCAAAATGTGTTAACAGCATTATCTCATTATCAGGATAGTACTTGATAAGAGGCAGGAAGAAAGGTAACATATTTTTAGAGTATGGTTATTTTATTTTACAATTACCCAAATATGTTCATGCTAATTCCTAACATTCCAGCATTAAAAGCCTACAAGAACATCTAAAGAAAATGTTCTAAATACACATAGTGATCTCCATGATACAAATCAACCTTTTTACCAGAGCTCCAGGGCCATCCTCAGCTGAAGTCTTGTTTTTGAGGTTTCCCCCCACCTCCCACCACCTTTCTTTTCTCCTGTTACCTCTTCTAACTATGGAAAACTTTCTACAGACAATTCCTTCAGCCCCCTTTACCATGACACATAGTCATAGCAAGTGGTAAGTTGTCATCAGGACCACTTGTCCTAAATCATGTACCCAGGGCGATGGATGGCGACTGGACAGAAAAAAAATTGCTTTCTAATACAAGCCGGATTCCTACAGTTTTCTTTTGGCTTGCTTGTTTGCTTCATCCAAATATTAAGTCTTGTGATTTAAAGTCTTTGAGTCAGAGCTTCCACCTACTGTTTGATTAATGTCTTGCACATGGGTTTTTCCTCTATGTAAAGACGGCTGTGGTCTCTCTTTGGTACCTTCTCCCTTGCCCTTCACTTGCTGAGAGTCCCTAAGACACTGGATCAGCTTAATAATCGGAATGATTTCAGGTCAAGTACTTGGCAAGTAATGTGAGTAGAGCACTCATTCTGGAAAAGGCCCTAAACAGCAGAGCTTAATTAATTGATTAACACCTGATTTCCAGTTAAACATTTAATAAATCTTATCTTTTATGCTATGTTCTGCACAATACGTGGCATATGAAAGCAGCCAGCTGGTTAAGATGCACACTGTGCTGTTCAGCATATTGGCCAGCCAGCCAGTGTGCAAATGAAGCGAGCTGCCAAGCCGTCTGTGAGGATGGGACATCACAGGGAAAAAAAAAAAAAAAACAACAGAGGGCATGGTAGAAAAAAAAGGGAGAGGGGTAGTAGCAACGATGGAAGAGAAAGGAAGTGCTTTAGGAGCCAGGGGAGGGGGCTGCAGCCATTGTTTATCAGGTGAAGCCTTTAAATATTCAACCCACTTGTTTCGAGGCGATTACTCCCGGTTTAGTGCATATTAGCTGTTGACGCTCCACGTGAAGACAGAGGCTGGAGCCAAGATAAAACAATTCTGCTCACCAGTTAGTTGCTGGGCAAAGGGAACTGAGCGCTAGTGAAGCATTAGATCACAGCATAAGATCATCTTGGGCAAGCTGCTCTCATCCACAGTGGAGGATTAATTAATTAGAAATGCTTCTTTTGGCCCAGTGAACTATACTGGAAGAAAGCAAAAATTTTAAAAAGTGATGCAGAAACACTAGTCATTGAGCAACCAGAGGATCTCGACAGGAAAAGGAGCAAGAGCTGTCAGAGGTATGGACCTAAAAAAGATACTTGGAATATTAGTCCTAGTAAAATCCATGATGAAGTACTCGGTAACATAAAAGAAAACAAGCTCAGAGCAAATGGTATGTTTCTTCCATGGAAATTTTATTATTGTTCTCTCTCTAGCAACTGCTTCATTAATTGATCTAACTATTTTAAAGAAACCCCTTAGGATAACACACACACACACACACATGCAGAGTCTATTCAGTCCAGCCAAGAACTGGACTCATGCTGGCTTTTTCAAGCAGAAATGCACATACTTCCCCATTTTGAAGCTTTATCAATAAAAAAGTGCTGCCACTTGCACCACTAACGCTTAGTTAAGTACAGACAGCCGCAAGATGCAGCATTTTTTCCTGTCAAATATAACTTCATTATTATAGTCCTTTTTTATATTTTTGTGTTTGCTTTACATAAGCACTTTTACAGAAGGTTGCAGTTTCTGCCTTTTTATAATTGGTATGTTATGATGGGTCTCTTCATTGCTTTAATTTTCTTTCAAATTTCAGCCCCATAAGCCTTGACTGATGAAGTTTTCTTCAGCTGAAAGTAATTTTAATTTGAAATGCACACAGAAAAACACTACTTTTTTTTTTCTTTTAAACTCCGTAGTGCAAGTCTGCCAGCACCAGGTGCCCCTAAGACCCAGTGCTTCTATGACTTAATTACTCAAAGTCCACAAATTAAGCACGACAACATATGAAACGAATGGGATTGTGTTCTATCTTTCCTTGACTCTTTCCGTGCTTGGGAAATCAAGTGCAGGGGCAGGGAGCAGCCACGCTGTGCTCCTGTTCATCCCCGGGATGCAGCGATGGGACCACAGGGGCTTGAGGCCATGGCACCAAACCCCCCCTCCCAGCACAGGGATGGGGCTGGCTGGGCACACCGAGGCCGGGCTGTAAGAAGGGGAAAGAGGGGCTGTAAACAGGAGACGTAGGTAAGAAAGATGCTAATAATGAATGGCAAAATTTAAAACAGGATGATGGCTGGGCAGTTTGGATGCAGTGTTTACAAGTTGTTCTCTTGTCCTCTCTTTTTCTATACGTAACTTACAGAAAATGCTGTTCACTGAAATCTCAAGTAGGTTCCACAATGTTGTAATGGATTGTTGTCTGTTGAAAATTATCTGGAAACAATTCTTCTGTGCTCACTGTAGTAGCACTAATGAGAATGATTTCATTGGCTTTTACAAGGATGGTGCAAGCACTTTACGTTGTGAGCATTAGCACAGATGAAAAACACCCTTAAAGGTCATTCACAGATCTCCCCTCTTTATACCACCTATATTCTTACAGTAACACTTCTAAAGTTCATGTTATCTATTTTAATTATAATCAGATGAATATGTTTTAAATGCCACAAGAAAGATGGCTTTAATGATGTTTTATTGATGTGCACAAGGAGGTATGAAATTAGCTGCAATACATAACACTATTTCTTTCCAAGAGGCTTTAATTGTTTTATACTTTTATGCAACCGGGACCCCTCTGTGTGTGGGTGTGTGTTTAAATGCATATCAGTGAGTTTCTGTCACACCATTTCCAGATGAAAAATAGGGACCTGGAGAGGCTCTCTAAACAGCCTTTGCTACAGCCACTCACATTGCTTTAAACTGGGAGTGGGGAAAAATGTCACATAAGATTTGAGACTGATTCCATTACCCTGGCTTGTTGAAACATTTTATTGTTGATTCTTATTTTCATTGTCTTTCCTTTGCTTGTTATCTCATGTAAATCTCCCCCTTCCCCCCCGCCCTTTACTAAATCACATTTTATTTTATGTGAAGTGTCATTTCCCTTACAGAAGAACCTTCCATCACAACCCTGACAGACATCTTACACATCTTAGAATGGGGATGAATTGATCGATAACCTGCTGGGCAGACATGTCTTTCTCTGATGACAGTAAAAATGAGCTTACGTGACTGATTTGGACCAGATCCCTAACACCCAGGGGGCTGTGCTTCGGCCTGAAAATTTCCACCTTGGTAGAACTCAAACAGGCTCACAGTAGGTGACTGGTTTAGTTTATACATCTTGGGCCTTCAAAATTTCTCTTCAACAATCTGAAACGGTTTTGTTGGGTAGCAGAAAAATGAAGAAGAGCTTATGTAAAAAATAAAACTAGTTTAAAATCATTAACAGCTGCAGCAAATTCTCTTTTTGAAACCAAGCCTAACCCTGTAGGGAGATGATGCTTTCCTGGGATAACAGACGGTAGGATCAGTTCAGGCTCTTCATTCTCTTGCAACCTTCTCTTTGGGAGACTGAAGTGATTCTTCAAAGGTGGGTTTGAAAGTATTTGTACAGGCTTCTTGTTCCTCCCGGGCTAATCCTTCTACCAGTCAAAAACAGTGAGTGAGAAGACCTCTGGAGTGAGAGGGTAGGTTATAGAGAAATATAAGCATAGGAAATTTAAGCATAGTTGACTGCTTAACTGCTCCTTGGTCCTTATGGATTCAGCACAGTGAAGTCACATCTTGTTAATTATGGAGGACATGTTCAACGATAGCAAACAGATTCTCCTTGTGGCAAAGCATGCTGTGTCAAGATCTGTAGCCTTCTGCTGTGAAAAGTACATGCAAGATGCATCATGAGCTGTTTTGCATCTGCCCACATACTGAGTTGGCTGCAGGTTTCGTATCAGTGCAAACACAATTAAATATTACTGCCTTGAGGATGAAGATAAAACAACTTACTCATTTTGACAAAATTCAGTTTCGCAGCCCCAAGAGAGTGGCTCTGTTGGGCACCATCTACCTACGTGGGCTGGGAGCAAAGCTCCAGCTGAATGAGCTCCCTGTCCTGACGCTTGTGACTGTTTGTGTATTCAGCTCTGTCCGAGGCTGCTGCTTCCCCTGCTGATGCTCAGCCCTTGCCCTGCTGTCTGGAGGAAGGTGAGGAGAAGGTGGCCAGCTGCCCACCAAGGAAGCTTTACCTCTGCAGCCTTTTCCTCCAGCGCCAGCCCTGGCAAAGCAGAGCAGGGAGTCAGGTGCATTGCTGTTTTGCTTGTGCCTTCACCATCACTGACTGTAGCCTTCAAACTCTCTTTTAACCTGTACTGCCTGGGAACCGCAAGCCAACAGGGAATAACTGCTGTGCTCCCGTACATGGCACTAGCAGATGGGAATCATTTGGTCATGCAGTCCCTAAGGAATACTGACCTGGTGGGAGCTACTGATTTCCTGCTTTCCACAGATGTAGCCACAAAGGAGCGGGATGCTGCGTATCCTCCAGCCTGTAATTCCCAGTACTGCCAGCTCACGCAGAGCTGCTGAGTGCATATTTCAGTTAGAATTACGGATGCTGTGTACTTTGATGATGAATCTGCTACGAGACTGGAGAAAGGTAACAAATTACTTATCGCCAGACACATTCCTGTTTACAATCCTTGTGGCTACCACTGTATTGCTGTTAGATTTTAGCACTTTTGTTTGAGAGGAAGTGACACCGTATTAAGAAATTTGTTGTCTGAAAAACAAAGCCTGTCTGTGCACGTTTGGTATGGAGGGATTTCAGCTGTCCAAACAATCTTCTAAGCAGGCTTCTTTTCTCTTTCTAGGGAGGTTTTACAACTTCACAGTAGAGATTCCTGAGGAACAACATATTACTTAGTTTTGTTATTCTTACCTCTGCTGAAAACATTGCCATGTAAATGCTGTGTACTGAAAATTAGTAATCCAGGTTCTCGCGCAGACCTACATAGATTTCTAGACGGGGGAAGAAGCCCCAGAATCCGGAGGCAAAGGGAGAACTTTTTAATTGTGAGTTTTCATACCTTCTGATTTTGTAACTTTGCTGGATTTCTGCTTAGCTCCTGGGAAAAGAGAATTCCCACTAGAGCTGCATAAGCAAACATTTTTGTCTGAAATTAGCATGTATTTAGTATTAGGCATTTACTTGGGTAGGGCTGTACCTCAGATGTTTCCTCTTATGTTTTCTTACTCAAAAACACACAACAGCTTCCACAGGGGCAACTCAGCCCTGCACCAGGGTAACTTTGTTCAGAACATTCTTCAAGGAGGTGTGAAATTAGCTTACTCTAGAACAGTGAAATTGTGTTTTTCATGACTGCTCAAGCCTGTAGGCAGCCAAATGAAAGGGAAACAGCACTGCACCTTCCTCCTCTGTGAAAGATGTCTGGCTTGGATGCTGACACCGTGAGCTCTCAGGGTTAGGAAGACAACTTCCATCTGGCTATGTCTCTTCTCAGTGAGCTGACCCCACGCTTTGATTTTGTGCATGTGTGCATCTGCTGCAGGCCTCGGTACAGGAAACCTAAACTACTTCTCACCCACGTCTGTTCTGAAATAGCAACAGTGCAACCATATTTGTGGATGCCAAGCCCAAATTAATCTTCCCTGCTGAGTTTGGACTAATTATTTTGGCCATAGTGCTGCAAGATCTGGCTTCTCTGCTTCCAGACTCAAACTGGTTTCTTCGTATCATCCTGCATGACGTGAAAATACAAGCCAGGAAGGCTATTAGTCTGATGATCAGCTTACACTCTACCACGGGATGAGCCATCATCTTGGACACTTCCCATTCTCCACGTATGGTGTAGAGCACGTCATCCAGGAGCGCAGGTGCCATCCACCTACTCCATCGCACCATTGCAAGTGAGACACAAAGCACCGCTATTCAGACGCAGTCTCGCGGAACGGCGTGGAAAGAGTGGAGAACGAGGCCCTAAATTTAGTCTGTTTAGAATGACACACCACTGACTATTCCCATCTATTTTCAAAGATGCAATAAAACAGCATGGCAATACTAGTAAATGTCATTAGCTCTTTGAATTAATAGAATTACTGTTGGCAGCCAACGATAATAGATTAGAGCAATTCTCATCTACTACATTAGAGTAATTCTTGGCAGTGTGAACATAATGAATCTGAGGAGTTTACAATACAACCATCCAACTAAAACTTGGAATATAAATTCTCAGCCTGTAATCACTTCCTTTTTTGCCTTTTTTCTTTATTCAAGGCAGTGTGATTTTCTTCTTTCAGTCAGAGAGTCATAAAATTTCTGTTTAGTTTTTTATTGGTTTTCAAAGATGCAGTTGATTGGTTAATGTGCTTTAAAAAAGAATCCTTCTCTTTTTAGCACATGACATTTTCAAGCTTTAAGAAGTTTACCTGTAATCACAGATTTTTGTAGGCAGACAGATTATAAATTTTCATTACACAAGTATTAAAGTACCAATCTTGCTCTATAGCTTCTTCAGTAAAAGAAAAAAACTGTGTCACAAGCTTATCAAGTGTGTAGTTTATTCATTTATTCCCAGTATTTAATAGCTGCATCCTCACAATAGCATCAGCACTATGTAAACCCTCAAAATGCTACAGGCAGCATACTGGCTTGAAAGTCAGTATTATGTCGCTATAGTTCTATAGCCTGATAGTAATTTCTCTGTTGTTGGTGTAAGTGGCGTTATTATTGATTTATATGGAAGAATTAAGTCCTGCTGAGGTTGTTACTACTGGAATGGGATTAGGGATGGGATTACTGTTCCTTCTGTTTGTGAACTGGTCTTTGCTGTCTGGGCTACAGTCCAAACACTACGTGAGCGACGGAACTAAATCTCAAGAGATTCAGAGACTCTGAACTGGTTGAGAAAACAGCATGCTTTGATTCTTCATCTATTTGTGCTAAATTTTGAATTATTTTTAAATAGCCATACTGAGAAGAGAGCGGCTCCTTCTACTTCCCCCCGCAGAGATGCTGGTAAAAGAGTGAGCAAATGCTCCCTGCCACCTTTTAACAAATGAGTTTGATTGCTGAAGAGGACCATTGCCACCTTTTAATAACCACATCTTTGCTTATCAGAGGCACTGAAATATGCTGATGGCTCTAACGTAGAACAGCACCTATGTGTCGCTTGCCAGAAAAACTGATATATGTAGGTTAGAGGTTATCAGATCTGTGCAGATACTGAAAAATATGTTCTGTGCTCTTTCCCCAATGGCAGATTTATGGGCAGCTAGCAATTTCCTCAGATTCCAACACCAAGCAAATGCTGAACCTAATGGCTGCACTCTGGAATAATTACTGACAGACGATATCCTGCATGGAAAAGGAGAACCACCAGTCACAAGCAAACATGCCCAAGACCACGATGTGTGTAGAGAACCTGACAGGCTTTTTAATGGGAAGCTGAATCTCTCCATATAATCTTAAAAACATGCATCCCATAGGCTGGGCACCAGGGTTTCAGGTTTTTTTAATTGATTTAATTTCCCTTGCTGAGTTACGTATGTTTGTTTGCTAATACTTCACCTTGATGGCCATCACTAAAGGAATGCCCCGAAGAACTGAAGTTAGAGCAGTATTTATGCATCTAGAGGACTACTGAAGAGTTAAACGTTCCTTCTGTTTCTTCTTTACAGCTAACCTCCCAATACCACTGTAACGGAGAAGCAGAGTTTTTTGGAAGTTGAGCAAAAGGAGCGGATGAAACTTTCTCCACTGTCTGGCCAAGAACAAGGTAAAAGGAAAAAAAAAAAAAGAAAAAAGATATACAGCAATGCAGAGATAGGGAAGCCCAGTGTTTTTGAAATGACAACAATTATGCAAGTGGTAAGCAATTCTGAATCTCTTTCATGCCCTTCCCTCTAGTTTTCATCATTATACTATTTTCTTTGTTATCTGATATTCTGAAGTAACTAAATAGTTGTCTGCACAGGGAGAACCTGCTAGGGGAAATGACCTACTAAAAGTAAATGCAAGACAACACTGTGAGTAAGTGCTGTACCAACAGATCCTGCCCTTCTCTGTCTACATCGGCCAGCCTTCCCTTGGTAATTCAGGAAGGATTTTGACTTCATTATTGCTTCCAGTTGTTTTCATTCCAGAATGGGTAGTCAATGGAAAAGAAAGTAAAAAAAAAAGTTGTCTCTCTGCAGTCCACCATAAAAGCAAATGATATCACTGGTTTGACAAATGTGCCAGACTCACTCAAGTAAAAACAAAACCAACTATTTTTCTCTTGCTGTTCTGTAATCAGTTTATAGGTTCCAGAAACTATAGAAAAGACAAAACATTCAGAGACTTGAAGGCTCCACAAAAGTTACCTATTTTTTTTCTGATGTGTTTAAGTCCAGCAAATATTGTTAATTTAATTCTCTTAGGCTTATAATCAAAAAGACAGAAGAAAATTTGTATGGAAAACTGCATCTTTGTAGGCATGTTCTTTCATAAAACAATCCTCTTAACCAATTTTTTTCCCAACTGTTTTGAGCAGAAATAAATTCTCAAGTGATTAGTAACTTGAATTACGAATATTCCAAGAAATTTCTCCATGATCTGAAAACGTTGGAAGCAAATCAGTCACCTAAGAAAACAAAAATTCAGAGGCAGAAATATATCAGAGGAATAAATAATTCTTTGTGACTTTTATGCTGTGAAATTAATTTAGATAACTCTGCTTTTAAAATGAAATCAGTGATATCATAAAATATCATAGTGAATTAATAATCCAGAATTTAAGTAATACATCAGTTGGACGTTGCCATAACAGGTCATGTTGGAAAGCCCAGATTTTCAGCAAAAGGAAATAACATACTTAGATAAAATGTAACTGCAACTCTACAGCTGATTCAGGAATTGAACCAGGCTATCTAGAATCTTAGCCAAACACCGGCTTTCCTTTCTAATCCTGGTTCAGGGAAGAACAAAACCAACTTTTATAAGATCCCTAACAACCTCACAGGTGATGTCCTTGATCACTGTCCTGTGCAGTTTCTTATTCTCACCTAACATTTCTCTGCCTGACTCATCATTTTGTCTAAGTAAATGTTTAAATAACCGTGGCCAGCCATTCTTATCTCTTTTAGAAGTGATTTTTTTTCCAAGACCATTCTTTTTTTCAGAGGTTGTTTTGCTTGGGGAGCTATGTGCAATATACACACAGTTCTGCAACTGTTGTATTCTTAGGGTTGCAAATAACTGTTGTGGAAGGCAAGGGATAGATTCTTGGATTTTGGAGTATTTTTTGCAACAGGTTTCCATACACCGACAATTTCTCAGCAAGAAATGCCAAGCGAAGAAAGCTCCAGAGGATCCTATGAGAGAACCTGTAATAGACATTTCAAAACATGGGATGCCATGCTAAAGAAACAATGGCTGCCACAGGTACAGGAAGAGTGGTTTATAAAACCTGGAGGATAAAACTTGGGTATCTGCACTGCATTCTATTTCATTTATTATTTAGTCCACGGTGAGAATCCATTGCTTTTTGCCACGGAACACTGCAAAGGGAGACAGAAACTGAGTCATAGTATTTTGATTAGATAGAAACTGAATCACAGTATTTTGATTACAGTCACTCTTATATTTTTTAAATCTTGTATCTGTATGAGGAAATAGTAGCAAAGCAAAGAATAAATTTCATAACACTCCGCTTAATATCATGCTCTGTTGTTGGTACTCTCTGGTTCACAAAACAAGGAGAAGATGGCACTGTCTGTTTACAAAAGATTTTCCAGAGCAAGGCAGCTCTAGAGCAGAGTTGTGAATTTGTTTCAGTTCCAAAGCTAATACCTTCTGTTCACAATCATGGTGGAACACTACAGTTTTGAATTTCATCTTTGGGAAGATTTCTGCAAATTTTGCTTTTGCCCTATCTATTTAGCAATAGAGAGTAAAGCGAGGCTTTAGGTTATCCCATTCCATTCTCCAATGCTAATGCCAAGTCCCCAGCCTAACCTAAGCCTTCTGTTGACCTTTATGTTAATGCTAATCACTAAATAAATAAAGGGATTTATGAAGCGTTTTTCAGGATGGTGTTTTCCCCATCATACTTCTGCCAAAATCCTCCTGCTCAAACTCCCAACTATGCAGCTATCTGAGCTGAAGACCTCAGCACTAGTTTTTGAAACACAGGTTCTGGCTTTTTATGGTTTGCTGATATGTTTTTATGTTTGCTGATACAGCAAGGGATGGGGGTGAGAGATGGGAGCCACGAGACAGCGGAGTGCAGACAGCTCTATTTTGAAGAGAAGTTTTCTTGACCATCCTTTCCCATTTTACCTCTAAACATAGACAGTGAAACATTTCATAAAGTAAAAACAACCTGAAGTCAGGAAAGAAAGCCAATTTAAATTAGACTAATTTTTTTAACAGAAGTTGAATCCTACATTTCGTATTCCTCTTTAGATTATATTGTGCTTATAGATTTCCAGATAACAGAGATTTAATCTGTTAGCAGAGATGGATGAAAAAGCATCCATCCATTGGATTTCATTTTAAACGTTGGATTTTCTGAGAGAGATTATTCTTCAGAAACCATCTTTCGCTTTAATGAAAAATGTAGTTAGTATTTTAAAATTTGATTGTACTACCATAAATTGTATACAATACACTGTCTAGTTGTTTGTATTCTGTTCTGGCATGCTTTAGGTACGTTATTATATTATTTACATATGTTTTCTGTTGATCATCCTCTGATCTGCTTTTATCATTTGACTCCATGAATGCAGCTGTCACTAAGACTGTCTGGGTGCATCAAGACTACAAGGAAACTGAGAAATTGCCCATGTCTGCTATCAAGTTATATCTCCCCTTGCTAAGGTGAGAAACATTCTTGCTTGATGCTTATGATCCACTTCAGAGAAACATAGCTCCCACCTCACCAAAACTCAGAAAAATGCTGGAGAGAGGACCGTTTACGGTTTTTGTTAGTTTGTTTTGGGTTTTTTTTTTTTTTAAGCACTGTTGCTGATCTGAGTCTAAGCTATGCCTCACTGTCTGGACTTGAAGGCTCACTCACCATTTGCTCTCCCCGCTTCCAGTGCCATTTTAAAATGCCATAATTTTCTACATGGAACTAGATAAAAACCATTGAATGCCATCCAAAGTGACTCTCAAAGTGCAGGCCAATTTCAGCAAGCCCATAACTAAACTCCAGCTGGGTATCTTCCTACTGTCTGCCAGAAGTCTCCTTCTCATCTGCCATGCAGGTGTTTGGTTTGCTCACCTCCATGATAATGAATCAGACACCTGGTGAGCCCTCAGCTTGCTTCCCCATCATGCGTATCTCATCTGTCAGAAGATACTGAATCTGAAAAAAAGATTATTTGGTAATTGCCTACTTCTGCATATTCAATGGAAAACCCAACCCTGAGAAAATGAGCCGGATGGCCGACGTTAGAAAATGTGTGTTTATTTATCTTCTTGTAACATACTTTCACTCAGCCTTGCATGAAAATTCACTTGTGGCACTGATGTGGAAAGCACTATAGAAGGTGCCTATCTACTAGAAGTCATATTGTGGAAAATATACTGCCTCTCCAGGAATTTGTTCGTTTCAGGTCTGTAATAACGCCCATGCTGACCCGTCAAAGCACTTTATCTCCAGCCTTATATCAAAGACATTAGTTCAAACCTTCCCTCAGATGGAGCATCTGGGAACTTGATGAGAAATAACTTATGCCATCAAAGCATCTTGTAAGATAAAGCGCCTTGGACCTGTTTGTTTACTCCTAGCTCTTTTCAGAAAGGAATTTAGTTTAAATCATTTACTGTTCTTCGCTTTTCTCAGTGTTCTTCAACAGCTACTTATGGCACAACTCTGCAAGGTGTTGAGTATCCTTGAGGGGTGCGAATCACAAGGCTCAGTTATTGATGGAACGTACAAATGTTTCCACAAGTGACCTCTGTGAGAAGGCTTATTTGATATGGACCATCTGTGGGATGGCACAATCAGACAGTTGAGTGAATGCAGGAAGTCATGTATTAAAATAGACAGGATGCAGGTACATTTAGGTAAGATTGCTTAGATGTAAAAACAGGCAAGATAAGAGAATGAATAAAAGATAATTCATAGTATAAAAAAACAGTAAGGCTGTGCTGTAAGGAACAAAAATTACAGGGAATTGAGGAGATTTGGGAATAATACTCTGAATTGCAATTATTTTTCATCCAACATCCGAAAGCCCTGGATGACTATATATGCAGAAGTTGGTTTTTGAAAATACTCTATGTCTGCTTGTCCTCTTTCTTTCATCTCGATCTGACTCACTGATTTCAGACTGGTTACTGCCAATTTATGTGCGGGTGAGCTGGTGTTCTGATCCAACATCAACGTGTAGTGAAAGGTATGCCTCCAAATTGGACTACTCGCATTACAAAGCATGACATTACTCATCAGCTGCTAAGTTTTCTCAACGACATGTGTGAAAATACACCCAGGAAGCAGCAAGATAGCCAAGCATGCATTTCCAGACTGCAGAAGGCAGATCTTTACTCAGGCTGGTACTTGGAATGATGTATGACATGCTGTTTCATTAACTTGAAAATAAGTGCAATGGCCGTTGAGTTTAAGGGTACCATATTTGAGAAAAGCTTGAGGAAAAAAAGGATTATGGGATGCACAACAAAGGACACAAAATGACTTACCCTTATGTGAAAGGAGTAGGTATTGGGAAACGTGATATAAAGTCATAAAGTGAATACAGGAGAAATAATGTCCTGGAGACAAGAGGACATGGCTGAGGAACAATTTTATCCCCTAAACCACATCTAATATCTGTACAATTTTCAGATGGCTCTAAATTACTTTGTGCAACTGGTCTAGTAATGCTTGAATCATGAGGCTTGGAATTGCTAAGGGAAAAAAGCGCTCATTTTGAATTTAAGGAGCAACAGATTATAAAGCAAGAAAAAAACTCTTTTTCAAGGTCTTCATATTGCCTAACTTTATCTTCCTAACCTCGGAGAAATATCTGCATAGACTTCATACGATAGCATTAATGGAGAGAGAGACGACAATCCTTCAACCAAGTTATTTAGAATAGGGAGGAAGACTTTCCTCTTTGGCACTTTAAGCAACCTGTGATGCCTCCCTGGTGAGCAGACTGATACCAACTGAAGATTCATGGCACTGCCATGCTCAGCTCTCATTACAGCACATCAGAGGCAGTGTTTGGGAACTGAAGTACTTAAGCTGCACATCTGCCCAGAGAATGGCAGGTCTGGGAAGAGTTTCTTCCACTTACAGTCTGCACATTTTGCACGAAGGCTATGATTTGTCAGGGTGCACTCAAATTCTTCCACAAATACCTAAAGAAAAATATTTTTTCTGCAGAATGGAATTCCTGCTCTTGCTAACTGCCCTGGTAAATATGCGTGACAAAAAACAGAATTTCTGTCAGTCTCTATTGCTTCTTTCTCCCTAAATACAAAAGACAATGAGACCATGGAGGGACATATATGCAAATTTGCCCACCTCTTTAATGCTCAGCAGTGCTTTCTGCTGTTGTGTGTTATTGTCATGTTCCAAAACCTAGGCAAATAATGATCTAAATTTGATGAAATTAAATAGCCTATTTAAAAAATAGTTGTTTGTCATGCATGTTGCTTACCTGTTCTGTTACTCGCAAGAAACAGGCAGTTAGCAGCATCAAAGAATAAACAGAAAGATAAAGTTTTGTACTTTGACATGCCTGATTCTTCTGACAAATTAGTATCGTTGTCTTCTCCTGTGAATCCATTCCATAAACAATATGTTCTTAAATATTAAAGTGAACATGTAAGATAAATAAGTAATGAATACATAAAAGTTTTCCCAAGCTAGCCCAGAACTGTGTGTTTTGAAAGCTAATGCTGACACAGAATGCACAACGCTGTGAGGCATTCAGTAACTTCCCTTTATTCTTACATTCACACTACGTTCATCTGGAAACCTACTGTACTGGGCAAAGTCTACTGTGCTGACTCAAGTTAAATTCACAGTTGCCTCTTGATATATCACAATATGTCATTCAGTAATCCCACTGAGGAAAATGTAATTACCATGCAACATCTTGTGCTGTCTTGGGATTTCTCACTAGGTAAGTAAGAAATAAATTCCTGTCCGTGCTGCAGGAATACTGTTGTAGAGATGTAGGAACAGACCAGCTGGGTCAGAAGCCACGATGCTGTGTTGAAATTACTGGTCACAGGGGATATATTCTTTTTTAGCTGCAGGCTGTATGCTTTTTCTTTCCATCTGAGTGTGCAGAAACTTGCCCACTGTCCAAATGAATACTCATACAATGCATTTAATTTTCATAATATCCCTGTGAATAGGAATCATAAGAGAGGAGGAACCAGAGGAATTGCTGTGTGTCCAGACTCATGAAAGAAACAAACAAAAATCCCGTTAAGGAACAGAAATTGACCCTATGATTCTACCTCACCCTTGAAACTGTTGTCTTTTCTTCTACAATGCAGCAATATATAACCGCTGTACGGCACTGATCTCCTACTGAACATAGAGTGAAATCTAAGGTTTCTGCACTGGCCTCCAAAATCCTTTCTGAGCCTGTCCCAAGCCACCTGAATCACTGCATTTTCCTTTGGACTCGGGACCTCCCCTCGCAGCTTTGTTCTGCCACTACAATGACTGTCACAATCACCAGAAGGAAGGATTAACACCCACATACTTCCCAAATTTCACCACAAAATTCAAAGCCCCTATTATAGGCCTACTCTGATTTCTTTATTTAAAGACAAATTTACAAATAAAATCAAAGGTAGTTGATCGCTCATACCTACAGAGAACAGAAGAGACTCTCACTTGTGACTTTTAAAGCTTGTATGTAATTCTGATAATGTAGTTGTGGGTGTGAATAATAAAAAAGAAGATGCCAGGTAGCTGTTCACATTCATTTTGTTTCTGCTGGAGCTGGCTCAATGTAGACTAAGGAGACCGAGATCTCAGATTACTGTCACAAAGACTGATAGCTTCTTATACCAACATTTGAACGTTAGATTAGGATGGATGAATACAGCAGCAGGAAAATTGTAAAAAAAGCTGCAAGGAAAACCAAGTTGTTTGCAAGCCAAGACTCTGAAATGACAGAGAATATATTCCTGGGAGGGTAACAGGCTTCTTGTTTTTTCTCACTTGCTCATTTTCATCTGTTTGGATTTTGCTATTGAGATCTTCTCAGAAGCTTTAGCGTAGAAATTAAGTGTTTTGCAAAATTTTTCCTTGAGGTCTGTGTGAGTTCAGGACAGTTCAGATTGTCTTGAGTTTACAAATGTTACAGGCAGCATTTTTGCAAGAAGATCTAATTACCACAGGAAAGTATAATCACCTTGAATAACATCAGTGTGATTCATTCCTGATGCATGCTCACTGATTTCAGTGGGACCTAACCAAAGGACAATGTGGGCTGAGCACTTCTGTGCTCCACGTGCTCCAGAAGAGCCCTTTGGAGCTGACATTCAGTGGAAGGTCAGTCAATGAATGTGAGTAACTGCTTCCCTATCTAGATTTCAAATATTTTTTTTTTCAACAGAATTTCTATAAAAGATGACTCAAGATCAGATGCATATAGCTAAATATTAGCTAATTAAGGTATGTCAACCAAAGTGTACTGGTTCCAAATTAGGTTTGGCTTACTATTGCCTAACGTTTGTCCAGGTTCCTGCTCCAGAGTTCCTGCATGTGTTATGGTAACCACTTCTGTAACTGGAAGGTACCTGAAATACTGACTTTCCATTTGCTTGCGCTAATACGTGCAAAATTATGCATCCTAATGAGTTTACTGGATTCATAATGTTTTAAGCACAGCACTCTGCATTTTAATCCCTTTCTACAATATTCTGATGAACTGTCCATCACTGTACTCATTTGGATGAGGAAAAAACCCACAACAACTAAGGAATGTAGATCTACCTGCTTTAGCTCAAGTTCCCTTCTAGTGCCACAAACATCCTTGGAAATACAGCAGACCTGAAACTTACTAAAAATGTTGACTTATAAGAAACCTGAAACTTATAAAAAATGTTGACTGCATTGTAAGAGGTTCTATGTAGTCCTATGGTAACTAACCTAAACCACAGTATTCCCATTTTAAATATGGTGAAAAGAATTAGCCATCTGTCAAGAGAGCAGTGTGACCTGATGGGCCCTGCGGAGCAGCAGTGAGATCAGCGAGGTCCCTGCTGAGCCAGCGAGTCCTCTCCTGCAGCGTCAGGTGCTGACGTGGTTCCCTGGAACAACAGGTTGTCATCAGCAGGTCCTCTTGCACTTGTTCTCTATGATCTGGAGTGCCTGGGTTTCCAAATACAAGCTGTGCAAAAGTCATTGAAACCACCAGGTCCTGCAGTAAACCCATGTAATAAGCTTGCCTGAATAATACATGTCTGAATCATCTGCAGATGATTCAAGATTAATATTTAATCTTTTTTTTTTTTTTAAAAAGTATTTGTTTCCAGTACAATAGTACCTTAATAGCTATCCTGCTGTGGGAGGAGGGTAGGTATAAGTAGAAGTACTACCTCAAGAGGAGAAATGACTTGTAAACCAATTTTTTTTTTTTTTTTAAAAAGTCAATTTTCTCTTTCCTTTTGAGAAAGAAAAACAACTTTTAAATTGGACAACTTAATGAGCAGTGTTCCTGGGTGGTCCTTTGTTCTGTGTTACCCTCTGAGAGAAGGAGGCAGTTCAGGAGTTGACCTATTATTTTAATTGCTTCTGGTTTCTGCAGATGTGAAAAGCAAACACCTGACACTAAGGACACTGCTCTGCTGCTCTTTGCCAGTGTTGCACTCGCTCTTAATGACACCCAGAAGAATTAATATTAAAAACTCTTTAAAAATGTAATTTAAGGTATGTGTTTAATGTCTATTCCTTGACTAACTGGTGTGCTTACAGGTGCTTTGAAGGCACTAAAATAAAATAAATTATAATCCATGGTGTTTCACAGCAGGTGGTGTAACAATACCGCACCCACGTCACACTGCAAAATGTCCAGAGACCAGCAGTGACAGTGCAGTATCATGTTATTCATGAAAACAGTCTTGACTCATGGTGCTTGTGTCTCCTCTTGCCTATTCCTCTTCTGGGAGCTAGAGCAGTATTACTTAGAAAGCATCCCCATTCCAGTAAAAGATTAAGGAGATCAAACCCAGAGAAGGACGGTGGCTGGACTCGGGCCACGTTTCCCTATTTTGTCTCCGGCAGTGGTATTTCCCTGGTGCCTTCTAAAGGGCAGCACAGTGTAAATTGCTTTTAGGATTACAAGGTTCTGGGAAGGGAACAGTGAAAGATTTCTGTTAGGGTACGCATTCAGTATTGCTGTGATGAAATGCCCCTGGGACGAGACACTCAAGAACAAGGCAGAATTTTTAGCTTTGTATTTGAAATTGGCTCACTGAATTGATCCAGTGCAAAAATTTCCTCAAAGAGCAACTTTCTCTGAAAGATCATGTCATACCGGTAAGAAAAGATCTGCTCTGTGCTTACTCTGAGTTTGTATTAGGAATAGTTAAAAGGAAAGAATATGGTATCTGGAATATAAATATTCCTTAAGATATCAGAAATTCATATCACTAGTGTGCTTCTGGAAAACAAACTCATTTCTCTTGACAGCGGGAACTGAGAAGATCTATGTTCAGGATTAATTTCCAATTGACACCACAATGACACTGTGTTTGCTCCCTATTAGTTTAGGAATCCACGGAGCATTTAACAAGCTGTGAAGTCTGTCATTGCAGATTCGATTCCCATCATGTTACTGATGCTTTGCAGCTTACTTTATTTCTCCCTAGTTGATCCTGGCATAATTTACAAGGGGCTGTTAATCCCATGCTTTGTCTCCTTCCAAGGAAGCCAGTGACAAAGCTGCCTGTGAAATGCAATGTATGTATGAAGCCTCTGAACCTCATCCATTTCTCTCCTTGACCAGTGCATCAGTATTCAGAGTGAACGGCTCACAAAACAACTGGTTAAAGAAAGAATAAATCATCATGGAAGAACACAAAGTAGGAGGGTATCATTCAAAGCTTGGTTATTCTCTCAAGTTGAAGAGTAATGACACAGAAAATTACAAAGAAACAGAGGTTTAAAAGTGATGTAAATTGTAGAGCTGGACTGCTCCTGCAAACTGCTGAGCAAACTGTCAAGCTGGTAAAGCTAACATGTATTTAATTTTATTAGTATGAGAAATTTTATCCGTGAGCATACTCATTGAGACCAATGGGACCACTGAAACCCATCAGCGCCTTCGTCTCCTTGGACGGGTCGAGAGTCCTCAGCGCTTTGTGGGAATCAGTACTGCCTAGAAGTTCCTGAGATACACAAGCATGAATGTATCTACCTGCAGCAGAATGCTACTCGTTTTACTTCAGCTACGCTTAAGTGTCTCTTCAGGTTAAAAATATGCTGGGGAATTAATTGCACTCCTCTTTTAATATGATTAAGACCCCGAACAATATTTAGACACCATGTATCTGTTTCAACAGTTTTAACTTTGCTATCTCTTCAGTTCTTTCTCTAGGCAATTAAAAAAGACATGACTGAAATTCCTCCATCTCAGCCAAATGGATTGATGAATTTTAATGGAGAACATTTATTCCAACCTTTAATTAAGTTTGGCAGTCTGAAATCATTAATCTTTGCCTTGAAACTATGCACTCTATCTTGAGCATTTAAAACCTTACAACTCAATCTTGCTATAGGGTGGATGTCGGTGCGATAATGCAGCCTTCTAGAAGCTGTCTTTGTGCCTTTTGAATCACCTTTCCTTTATTCATGACATAACACAAACCATCAAGGATTTGCCCCAGCAGAGGACGAAGCAAACATCACTGTGACACTGCTTTGGCCAAAAGCAACCTTTTAATCTTGAAAGGGCATTGTAAAGGTTGACAGGCAAGAAATCTAATCTACCCTCTCCAGCCTATGTAAATCTTAATACAGAGCTGCAACTTAAAGAAAGAAGGGAACAAACTGCATTATCTGGTGTTATTCTGCTAGATTATTCAGTGACGGCTACTACAGATTTCCTTGTGAACATATTTGCAGTAGTTTAGCCTTTGGGGTGGAAATAATTTCATTTTAATATGCTTTTTGGAGCACTGCCAGGGCTACAGGCAGTATTGCAGCATGTGAGGGAACAGGAATTCTACAAGCATGAAGTGCATTTCTTGAGATCCAGAACTTTTTTTTCTAGGGGAAAAAAAAAGGAGTCTTAAAGAGCACTAAAATATAAAATCTTTCTGGCAGACATCTTGGACTCTTTAATCACCCGCGAGAAGCCCTTATAGAACTATAGATAGTTCTTTTTTCATGCTTCACTTAGATGCATAGGAGATGAGACACCCCAGAGAACTCTTCCCGGCAGCTGCTGTTTGGAATACAGTGATCAACAAAATACATCAGCTGGGGATACTTCGGGTTTGATTTAACAGCTTCAGCTGTTGTCCCAGAGTACTTGGCATCCTGTGAACAGGGACAAGTCTTTCTGGTGCTAGCTTTGGAGCTTGTTACTGTTCCTCCCCTAAAGCTAGGACATTTTCCCACCTCAGGATGAACTGGTGGTGTGACTCCCCTCTTTTGGTTGCACAGCTTCAGCTCCAAGTCTGTACTGAACTGCGGTTAGAACAGTCAGAATAGCCTACAGGAGTTAAGGAATACTTTTCAGACAAAGACTACAAAGTAAAGCTGATTTTAAAAAAAAATAAAAATATCACTAAGTTTTGCAGACACTTGAAATGTACCCCCTAAATCTCCTTATGAAGAAAAATGCTTAGTTTGGAAGATGCTGATATTTTCTCCTTTCCAGAATCAGAAGTAAAAAGGCAATGCAATTGGGGAAAAATTGAAGCACAAGTTTTTAATTAAGCTCCTGCCCTGTCCTACACACACACAAGAAAGGAAACATCTTTCAGGTTCCTGGAAGAACTTAAAATTTAATTTTACGGATTTATTTTTCTCTTTTTAGAGAGTGCTTAATTTTGGGGAATGGGTCTTTTGTGCGAATCATTGACTGTTCCATTATTAAATAATCATTTGGGACCCTGAATGTTTCAAAATGCTTATGCCACTGACCTGTGGGGTTTGTGCACGCTAACAGATCACAAGCTGGAAGTGGTCACAGCACAGCCATGTTGTTCGATGGGGGTGTGCTGAACAGGCAGTGCTGGGGAAAACCTTGGATTTTTCTCATCCACAAAATTGAAAGGTGCATCTCCCTGCAGGTATACACCTCATTTAGTGAAATCCTAGACACCTTGAACTGGGTGGTAAAGCTTCCCCTAAACAGGGGGAGGGTGTCACCCCTCCCGTTTCATATGTACCACCACTCACCACTGCGATAGAATAAACTGCAGATTTCGGCACCCAGACCTGGCTGGAGAAGAGTTTTAGGGCATGATTAAGAAAACTTGTGGTCCTTTTCTTTGCAGGTGGTCATTTGCTCAAGCCTATGGAAGAGATTTTTGACCGTTCATCACAGTAATACCATCATATCTCAGACTTGCAGTTGTTTTGAGTGTTTTTTTTGACTCCATGCTCAGGAGAAACAAGAAGGTAAGAAGCAGCTTGCCCAAAAAATTATGTTAAAAATTCAACTCACTCTAGTAATTTTCTGTCCTTTGCGTTATTCTGTTGCATTCCTAGAATACATTTTAAACAAATGGGAAATGTGACCGCTTATTTCTTGTCTTCAGAAGTGTGAACTCTGCACAGGTTGTATTATCTGGCTGGACTACAGATATGTCAGGATGCCCTGTGGTGTCAGGTGTAAAATCTGGGCTAAAAGATGAAGTACACAGGTCAGAACTGAACTTACCAGCTCTTGAAAAAAGTTGGAAAGTGAGGGTAAGCCACCTGCAGTGACTGGAAACAATTGAGGGAGTCAGGAGAGTTGTGGGAAACAGAGTTTAACATTTGATAAAAGAATTATATCTTTTCTATGAAAGGTGTTCATAGCTGCTCTATTTAAACCTTGAAATCAGCAAAGTATTATGTAAGAAAATTTGGAATACAGCTTGTATCAACTCTGAAGCGGGTCTCAGGTTATTTTAACTTTTCACAAAATTAAGATATATCCACTTTCTGCATCATATGAAACAAGATTTAAGTTATTGCTTTATCTTTTTTGCCTACTTGTTAATTTTGTTGAAGAACCGCTTATTCATGCAGTTGAATGAAAAATAACCCAACAAAACATTCAATAATGTTGACCCAGCTGTTTAACCTTAAGCTCCCTATTTCTACATTCATACCATGTTTCACTCTTTAATATAATTACTCCTGTTTGGAATAGACAGTGATGAAATGATCTGACCTTTATGTATTATTACTTGATTAGTTTTTTCATATTTGCTGGAACAAAATAAAATCAGTTGCTGAAAATTCTTATTAATATTTATTTCAAGTGCTTTTGCATGTCATTCCTGCTCTTCAAGAGAGTTGCTATACAACAGAGAAGTACTTCTCCTCTCTTCTTTTGACTACAGCTAAGCAAATTTTCATTAATAATTATTGGACTTCAGGTCATTTTTTAAAAACCAGTTTAATCTGTATGAAGATCTTCAGGCAAATGTATTTAGACCAAGGATCTGCATTTATCATCATTGTGGCTGGTCACTTCTGTTGCTCCACTGGCTAAGCTGAAGGAGTTTGACTTTTTAATTCTCCAGCAACCAGACTTCAGATCAAAAAATGAGACCTAGCTGCTCTGATGCAAAAAGCAATGGAGATGGGTTCATAATGCTGATTTGGTTCCATAGTGTAGCATTTGTTTTCAAGATTCACAACACCCATCATGCTAAACTCTCAGATACTTAATCCAGATGGGGAAAAGGGATAAGATGATGTGTGAAACTGTGGCTATGTCTATAATCATACCTTTAGCCTCCCTCAGCCTGCAAAAAGTGCCTTAAGATAACCTGCATCATAACCATACATCAAAGTCCCTCTACCATTCCCTAAATTGGGGACCAACACAAGAGCACTGGCCTGCCAGGATTAATGGGCAAACTTTCAGTGCCTTGGCTCTAAGCCTTACCCAGCCTGAGTGTTTAAATCCACAGATTGAGCTTCTCTTGACTAAACGCCTACCAGTAGTAGGATGCCACAGCCATCTGGGCTGATGTCAGCCCTAAAGTAAGGGGAAGCCCTTCTGTTCTTCTAGACCCCAGAGAAACCTGTATCCTTGCCTTGGATTTATAGGCAAATGTGAAAACTTGTAAGTATATATGTATTTTGTCAAGTTCGTATTGTGTGATCATCCTAGAATTGTTGAAATCAGGTACAGCTGACTATCAGTGAATGTTTATTAATGTTAAGAGGAGTTCTGCCACCTGAATGTGTTAACCAATTATTATTTTATAAAGAAGAATAATTCAGCTATGAAGTCACACCAGGTTGCTCACGGTTTGATCCAGGTCTCCAGGTCCTGCAGACCACCAAGGATGGTGACTGTACAACCTAACCTCCCTGGGCACCCTGCTTCCCTCCTCAAAAGGTAAAACCCTTTTCCTTACCTCTAATCTGAATCTCTTTTGTTTCCCTTCATGCTTGTCCTCTCTTGTCCTCCCACCATGTTCCTCTGTGAAGAGCCTGACTCCATGGAAAGAGGCTGAACAAGCCCTGGTCCCAGAGCCTCTCCTCACAGAGCAAGTGCTCCAGCTATGGTCAGCTTGGTGGCTCTCCACTGAACTTGCTTCTGTTTAATACCCTGTATTAGCTGGGGGAGAAACCCAAAACTGGATGCAATACCTAGATGGGGTCCTAGCACGTCCCAAGTAGACATAATCCAGTCCCTCAACCTACTGGCTGTGCTCCTGTTCATGCAGCTCTGGACGCAGATGTCCTTCTTTCCTGCTGTTTCTACAACTGAACAGAAATCCAATCCTCTGTTTCAACCTGCAGAGTGATATTTGCTCAGACAAAGACCACTTCTTCATTTGGCTTGGTTCTGATGTTCTGACTGTCTGGGAACATATTCTGCTGATTTCTGAAATTTTTTGAAGGAAATTGAGCAGTTAGACTGGTGATAAACAGCAAACACAGCAAACCTGTGCAGATCTCAAAATAAGTAAAATACATCCACAATGTTATGTGGGAAATGACTCTGTGAGCATTCAAACAGAAAAAGCATGAAGTATCCCAGAAAGGTGCACTCAGAAGAACAAGAAGATTCTTTCTAGAGATCACATGGCGCAGAGGAACACAAGTTTGTTCTTCACTTTTCCACACTTGCAGAACTGTTCACTACCCAAACTCAACAAAGATGCTCTGAACTAATACAGTTGAGCCTTCAGACAGAGAACTGTTTATAAGCCTCTAAAGTAATACATCTGTAAACTTCTGGTACATCAGAAAATGCATTTCTCTTGGATTTAATTTCTAATGTAAGCTAGTGTTTCAGCAGTAAACCTGGGAGCAGCCCCAAAGCAAGAAAAAAAAAAGATAAATACTATATTGCTTTCAGGGAAAGCTAAATAAGTGTAGTAGAAAAGGATGTCTGACAACATGGGTAGTAGAACTTCAAGTACTGTGGGAGACACTTCATTCTCCAAACTAATGATAACCTGCAGTCATGACAGAGTGAGGGATCAAACATGACATCCAGGTCTACTCAGTGCCATAAACGCACAACTTCATCATTCAGCATAGCCATGGTGTCAAAAATGTACCAGAAGATATTGGCTATCTCTATGTCTAATTTCTTATGTGTAAGAAGGATTGAGATGGAATATGATAGGGTGGTGGATGAAAAAAAAAAATAAATCAAAAAAACCCATGTAGCTGGCTTATTTAATTATCAGTTTTCACAAACTGACAAAAGGAGTGGTTTAAGCTACATTAAGTTATTTCTGGGGCAAAAAAGATGTTTTTCAACAGGTTGCAATGTTGACAGCATAAAAGACAGACTACTTAAAGAGAAATCATGACAACCAGGTTGTGACTTTTAAGCAGTAGGCAACAGGTGAGAACTTGATTCTCTGCAAGATTTGTGGCTTGTTTGTGAGACCAAATAAATTTAAGAGCCTTGAATAAAAGTGATTTCAGATGTAGAGAAGCAAAAGAATTACACTTCCCCTGACAAATAATGATGAAATGTTCTTTCCATGGTTTCTTTACCCACTTTTTGCTGGAACACAAAACCTTTAATCTGCTATCACACAAATCAAATCATCATCAGCATAAAAACACTACGGCAGGGCAGGAGCAGTGTTGCCAATATAAAATAACAGGCTTTTTTTCCTTTCTTTTTGGTCTCTCTTTTAACTGCTTTATAAAAAAGTTTCTTTATCATGTGCACTGGTTTTCAAAACTTTAGAACAGATACTGCTACCTCTTCCCTATTACAAAGGTTTGTGCATGGTTCTTAATGAACTCTTTATATTCATGTAAACGTCTGATACACTTCTACAGGAACTCTGTCGTGGATGACAGTTAGCTGAAGTCATTAACTGAGACAAAACAAAGGGTCACCTTGTACCTTTGGAAGGGAATGTTTGCAGTTACCGTAGTAGGGATGTGAAAACTTGATGGAAATGCATTAAAAATTATATCATTGTATATCAGGGAGAAAGTATGGTTAGAACCAGGCAATGATCATTAGGACTTTTACATTCTACTTCTCCTTCTTGTTTGATGCATGACAAGCTCTTCAGCTTATTACCTGCAAAAATCAATATATGACAACATATCTGATGCCAAATGGGAGAGTCATGAGAATGAGTACTTCAATTAATCCTTCTGTAAAAGTTGCTATGGCACCTCACTACAGTATTATTGAACTACCAAGCAGCTATAAAACAATGCAATTTAAAGAGCTGAACAGATGAGGACTGAGTACTCAGGGGAAATAACCGAAAGGTTGACTTCAAGGCTTTGCAAGTCTCAATTAATTGAGTAAAGTACTTCACAATAGTTCAGTATATTTGAGGAAGCCACTACAACTAGGCAAGCTGCTTGAGCAGACAACTATTACTCATAGTATTCACAGAATTCACAATAGTTCTGTTGTCTATACTTCAACTTTTTACCTGAGGACTAGATTTACTTGGACATATGGATCAGCCTGTTGAGTTGGCAGGCAGCCCACAGCCATGACAAATTCTCAGCTAACACACCAAAGGGCTACACCTCCTTCAGAGCCTAGAGATTTATTTTTTTTTTTAAAATCCTTACTCTTATTTAAGCACTGAGGATGGAATAGAAAATTTAACCCTGCCTGCAGGTACCAGGAGTTGGAAAAGCTGCCTCTGTCATTCTAGAAGTAAGGTTTCCGGTGCCTGAGGAGAGCCAAGGGTTGAGACAACTCCCTCCGTTACTGCTAGGGTGAGACTGATTGAACACAGTTCTGGTGGAGTCCAACCAGACTCTCTTGCCAGGAGGAGCTCACACGATGAGGACGTTGCTCTCTCTGCTCATGTTACTAGTTTCCTTCAGCAACAAAACTGCCCTATAGACAACAGAAGCTATAGACTGGCGTCTTCTGGTAGACACTTCTGGCTCTGAAGCCATAGAATTGTAGCTGTTTCTAAACAAAGAAAAAAATAATCTAGAAGACAACAGTTTAAAAGGAAAGGAGAGAAGGTGAATGATTCACAAGTTACTGCAACGTTAAGCATTTCACGGCTGCGATTCTCAGAAGCACTAGAATAAAGCATTCTTTTACTAGGTAGAAAAATTTTTCTTCAGCTGATATCAAGCCCCCCATTTCTGCAGCGATGGATGTTATTGACCACTGTCCAAAAGACTACGTAGTAACGGTCTCTAGCAACACAATAAAGACCTTGCAACAAAGAACACTCTAGACATGGGTACGTAGACATTGATTCAGAATGGAGACTGTTTTTTCCATATTTTGCCTTAAAGAATGGGTTACTGACTATACCTGGGAATGGCTGCTTCCTTCCAGTGCAAGACGTGGCATTTTAGGAAATGAAAACATCGTCATGCTTCTTTGACCAGTCTTAGTTGAGCTGCCCCCGAAGCACATGGAGATTAGTCAAAGAATCCATCTAGCATGCAGCTTTCCTTAATTAAAACCCAGAAAGTTCAAATTACAGTTTCGCAGGGGCTATGCGAGGGCTGGGATGGAAGAAGAAGCTGCGTGCTGGATCCACTACAGCTAAGCAGAAATGATGTGAGCTGGGGCAATGCAATTAATGCCCGGTGACATTGCGCCTGGAAACCATCACACCCACTCCCCTCCAAACTAACAGTATTTCAGGTGCTGAGTCTTTGCAAGATAAATACTGGACCTTTCAGAGCATGTATTTTGATGACGGCCTTTGCTGTGTCTGGCTTTCCCAGGGCGTACTGCTTTGTACAAGCAGCAATCACATTACAAAGTGGTAGAAAGAGTCTGGAGTTGGAATGGATCTGTTCTTTGACTATTTTGATAAGGTCTGTGTTCTGTTTTCTCTGCCTCATCCACACAGTCCTACCATGTTCCTCCCTGAAAGTGCAATATACCAACAGGAACTCCAGGAGCAGAAACATGCAAAATGTTGTCTTTGTGTGGTATTAGCATTCCCCAGAACCTGGTATGCTATACATGATGTGACAAATCTCCTTTCCTCCCCATTCTACCAAGTGTATTCATAAACAAATGCAACATTACAGACAAACAGGAACTGTGTATATATAACAAACAACAGAAAAAACTAAATATGAAAATGAAAACAATCTCTGAATAGATTGTTTTAAATGACAACTATTAACTAATATACCAAGGAAAAAAAATTCCCACTCTTGGGTAAATTACTTTGGACAGGCAAATATGACCTTTTTTTGAGTGAAATAAACTGCTCATCGGGATCAAAATGCAAGGTTTCTAGCTTCTTTTAACTAAATAGGCTTTTTCTTATGGAAAGAAAGCATCTTAGATTTCCATATCAAACCAAACATAAGAAAAGAGAGTGAGAGCAAAATGCCCACAGCGCATACTAATCCAACACGATTTTGTAAGATGTTCAAACTTGTAACTGATTTTTCATTTTCTACTGGGAAAAGGCTGTCGAATGAGGTAAGCACTATACATTTTTACTCTTTAAGCCTGCATGTCTATTAGCATTCCTTCCAGCAGCAGAACTGAAATCAAATGCAGTATGTTTCACACCTGTAGCTAGGAGACTTTTCTGATTTTGATAGCTGGGTAGAGAACGTCCTTATAATCTGCAAGGTTGGGTGTGTTTTTTTTCTTCTACAGGAAAGAGAGCGTTTTCTAGACACTCCATTTTCTTTTTGCACATTTTACTCAACTGCCCGAGCTTGCAAAGTGATGTGTCTAACTCTTTAAATCATTTAATGTGAAAAAACGCACATCTGCCCAGCTCGAAAACAGCTCAGGAAACTCCAACATTTCTGAAGACAGCTGTTGACTATGCAAAGGATCAAACCAGTGCCAGCAGAACCCAGAACCTCAAACCTGCAGCAGGTATTTCGGTGGAGGCAGGGAGCACCCCTGGGGCGCCCATTGAGCCTTCTCTCAAGGCGGCAAATAACTTTTCCTAGCAACCGCCATGTGCTTGGCTATCTCGTAGCGCTCGCTGTCGCTCGGCAGGCAGCCCCCACTGCGGCCGGGCAGGTGACACACACACAGCCGGACCCCGCGGGGCTTGTGCCGCCGGCCGGACCGAGCTCTCGGCGGGGGTGGCGCGGAGCTCCGCGGTGCGGCGCCGGGGGACAACCGGGGTCGGCGGGGAGCCGGCGGCAGCGCCCTCCGGCCCGGCCATGCCCTGGGCTCACTCACCATGTTGACTTCCGAGACCACGTCGATGCTGGCGATCTCTATCCGCATGCCCACATCCACCGGTGGACCTGCGGGGGGGAGCGGCAGCCGGCGTTAGACGGCGGGAGGCGACCGGGGGTGGGATGGGGGGACCGGGACGCGGGTCGGGGGGAACCGGGACGCGGGTCGGGGGGAACCGGGACGCGGGTCGGGGGAGACCGGGCGCCTCACCTCCGAAGTCGGGCCGGAGGCGGATGTCGTAGCCCTGCAGCAGCCTGTCCACCGTCTCCTTCACGTAGGACATGTTGCTGGGCCCGTCGGCGCTGCGGGAAAGGAGCACAGGCGGGTGTAAAGGAGGCGGGTTAAGGGAGGCGGCCCCGCGGCCCCTCCGCGGCCCGGCGGCGCTCACCTGCGCGCCGCGCACGCCACGGCCAGCACCAGCGGCAGCGACAGGGCCCGCGGGCCGTCCCGCCCGCCCGCCGCCGCCCGCCCCATGCCGGCCCCGGCCGCGCCGCCGCCCGCCTGGCCGGGGAAGAGCGGCGGACTGCAACTTGGTGCGGAGCGGAGCCACGACTCCCCTCACAGCGCCACGCATGCGCCGAGCGGGGCGCCGCGGCCCCCCGGGGGAGCACTTCTGCCCGCCGCGGCCCCTCTGAGGCGGACCCGACCCGACCGGATCGGGACGGGTGGGACCGGACCCCGCCCGCCGCCGAGGGGCTGAGGGAGGTGGTGCGGCAACAGGTGCCGGCGGCGGGGCCAAGGGGCCGGATGGGCAGAGCGGGACCCAGAGCCCCCCGGGCTGCCGTGAGGGGCCGCTGTGGCCGGGTGTGCCCGCTGCGGTGCGAACTTCTCCTTAGGAGACAATAAATAATGGTTGACGTCACTTCTGTGTGAAAATTCACACTGACAGGCTCAGATGTTCGCGATGACGTAAAAGGGAGTTGGCAAATCCGAAAGAAATGGCACGTTTTGGTGCAAATAGTACTTTGGCCAGCTGCGGAGGCTTGAGACTGCTCTTCGCCTCCATCTATCGTGCTGCTTCTTGGGCGGGTTTGTCGCTGGAGCTGCCCCACAGGCCTCCCCGCTGTGGCGTAACGCAGGAGACCACAACACACTATCGATTGAGTTATCAAACATTGGAACAGGCTGCTGAGGGAAGCGGTGGAATCACCAGCCCTGGAGGTACTTAAAAGGCAGGTAGACGTGGTGCTGAGGGACGTGGTTTGGTGATGGACTTGATACTGCTGGGTTGATGTCTGGACTCGATGATCTGAAAGGTCCCTTCCAACCTAGACGATTCTATGATTCTAAATTTCACTGAATTTCACTGAATTTTTTTTAGAGTTGGAAGGGACCGTATAGATCATCTAGTCCAACTCCCCTGCTGAAGCAGGATTGCTTAGAGAATGCTACTCAGGACTGCATCCAGGCGGGTCTTGAAAATCTCCAAAGAAGGGGACTCCACAACCTCCCTGGGCAGCCTGTTCCAGGGCTCTGTCACCCTCACCGTGAAGAAATTCTTTCTCATATTCGAGTGGAACCTCTTATGTTCCAACTTGTGCCCGTTGCCCCTCGTCCTGTCACTGGGAACCACTGAAAAGAGTCTGGCTCCTTCCTCCTTCAACCCACCCTTGAGATACTTAAAGGCATTGATAAGGTCTCCCCTCAGCCTTCTCTTCTCCAGACTAAAGAGTCCCAGCTCTCTTAGCCTTTCTTCATAAGGGAGATGCTCCAATCCCTTAATCATCTTTGTTGCCCTTCACTGGACTCTTTCCAGTAGTTCCCTATCCCTCTTGAATTGGGGAGCCCAGAACTGGATGCAATACTCCAGTTGTGGCCTCACCAGTGCAGAGTAGAGGGGGAGAATGACTTGCCTCGACCTACTAGCCACACTCTTCCCTATGCAGCCCAGGATTCCGTTGGCCTTCCTGGCCACAAGAGCACACTGCTTGCTCATTGTCATTTTGCTGTCTACCAGGACTCCCAGATCTTTCTCTTCGGAGCTTGGCTCCAGCAGGTCCACGCCTAACCTGTATTGGTGCCTGACATTCTCCTTGCCCAGGTGTAGCACCTTACACTTTTCCCTGTTGAACCTCATGAGGTTCTTCCTTGCCCAGCTCTCCATTCTGCATTGTTAGTTGTAGACCAAAAGTAATTGATCTTGTGTTTAGAAGGGGATTTTTTTTTTTTAAAAAAGACTCTATGAATTGATGCTGTAATGTGGCCTGACCTCTTAGGAGCGGTATTACACACTGACTAATCGGGGCCCTGTGGACAATGCATGACTTGGCTGGTGCCGCTCTATTTCCCTGCACAGTGGCTCAGCGGAGATAACATTTATCCCTTTCAAATTCAGCCCCCTTATCTGTGCACTGTACAAGCCTGCGTGCCGTGACCTTGGGATACATATTTCATGTTTTTGAGGTTTCTACTGTGTCGTGCAGGCTTATTTCTGAGAAAAGCCAGGCTTTCGGTGATGCTTTTGTGGTTGAAATATGACACAATATTTGAAAAATTCAGGAATATTGAAATAATGGTTTGTGACACAAATCACAATGATAGTTTTGAATGTTTTAACTATGTATATTTCTGTGCAAATCTGTCACTCTTGGAGCACAACACGCTTCCTGAGAGATTACAAGAGCCTCTCACCCTCACAGCTACTTCTTGTAAACTTGACAAGTTTATGAAAATTCTTGTTTTATTAGTAGTTTGTTACAGTATAATAAATATTTTCATTTGGCTTTGAGGACTTATACACTGAACATATCTTTATCTTCCTCTTATCTTTCCTTATCCATCCTTTCTGAAAATGTGATATCCCAGCTCAACTCAATAGTACTTTAGCATTGCTATTTGGAAAGAGTTATTAAAATATACTAGTTATGATTAATATATTTTAGTTTAGTAGTGTTCAATTATAATTGGTGTTGCTTGGGTATAGCACTTTTAAAAAAAACTTACTCACAGAAGTCTACAAAAAGGTATCTTTTTGTACGGAGTTGTATCAAACATGGCCGTAATAAAGTCACCTGTTTCCTCTGAAACACTGGATTAGGATTTTTCATGGGACTATAGAGTCCCATTTTACCCCTTTAGAGGGTAAATCCCCTTTAGAGTCCCATGGTGTGCAGGATTATATCCTCTAGATAATTCTAGCTTTTTCATAAGCCATGTGAAAGTCAGATATGCCTATATGAAAGTGAGACCACTGCTCTCTCTGGCTTGCCAAAATCTGTTCTAAGGCATAAGTGCAGGGGTTTATTCTGTATGAATTCTTCATTTTCTGTACATTTCAGAGCAGCTTTAGTCAGGACTAGCTGTAGTCCAGTCCCCAGACTGAGTGCCCACTGGTGGTTGAAATGCTTTAGGGCCATTTCTGGAGGTTTTCATCTGGTTGGAAAAGGCGTGGGCTAAGCCTGCGCTGCAGGTCTCCTGCCCTTAGGGATGCCTCAGCCCAAGTGTACTTCTAGGGATTAGGATGTTCTCCTTGGCAAGCCAGTTCCTCTGAGAGCTCTCCTGGCTGAGCTGTCCTGGCTTCTGCAGACCAGCGTCGAGCTTCCTCCACTGAGCATCCCAAAAAGAAGACTGCCGTGCCATTGACTGTTTCCCAAAGGTGGCACTCTATGGAAATTCAACTCCATTTTGTTCAGCTTGATCACTGGAGACATCTGGGCTCTAAATTGGGATCTTGAAGCAGCTGCAAATATCCCGCTGTGTGGAGACAGTACTGAAAAGATCCCTCAGTAGTTGGGGCTTGGGAACAAAAAGGTTTATATGGTAATTTTAATAACCGCACGAAGGAGGAGCTGCACTGCCACAGCAGGGGTGGTGAGAAGAATCCTTTTTGCCCTGTGGGGTGGATGATGGGAACATGACTGGGACCTGTCTTCCATTGCGTCCAAGACTGAGAAAGAGAAATTATTAACAGCAGGACTTCCACTCTCCCGCATGTTAGCAACTGAAATGCTCAGTAGTTTTGTTTGAAGTCTAAGGACTATTGAAGTTATGCTTTCTTTGTAGAAAATATATTTCTAGGAAAATACAGCATGCTTTTCCAGGCCATCAGTGTGGAAGAGTCTTGTCGTAATTTTGATAAAAATACTCCTTGTGACATAATTTTTGGTTTTGGCAGCTGTTTAACAATGCCTTTTACAAAGATCAGGTGACATCCAATATGAGTGACTGTGGCAAAACAGCTGACTTTCAAAGCCCAGATACCATCACTATTGTTCACAGACATATTCTAGAATCTTTTACAGGTGATGAGACATCTCGTGATCTGATTTACAAGTGTGGCTTACAAACTGCATCTTCTTCTGCAGTCAATTAACCTGATTCAAAATACAGCAGTGTCTTTCCATCCACTCCAGTGGGGTTTGCTCACTCTCTCAGGCTGAATGAAACCTGATGAGTCCCCAACATGGCTTTTAGGCATCTTGGAATTTGCTGAGGGCCCCAGAATTTAGGCCCACCTAAGTGGGCCACCTAAGAATTTAGGCCTACATAAGCAGGTGGGCTGCTTCACACTTTTGGAAATCGGGCTGCTTGGTGCCTAATCTGGAGACTTTTGCCACTAGTTTGCAATACTTATAAAGAAAAACAGACCTCTGTGGTGGCTTCAGTGTCTGCTCTTATGGTCTTTTCTTATCGTTATTTGCTCATATTTGTTGTTCAGTAATCTCTTTTCTTTAAGCCATTGCTAATGATAATGAAATTCCTTTCCCACTCATTTCTACACTGGGTTTAGTATTTATAGGTTCTATGAGATAGATGTATATCTTGTAAATAAGATTTTTGAAAAGTGTTTTCTGGGCTGTGTTAATGAAGGCAGACTTTTTGGGTGGGAAATAGTTTCATCTTGAATAAGCATGTATAAACAATAGTAAACTAAAACAATTGAAATCCACTAGTTCTAACAGAGTAGCCATGACTTTTTTTTTTTTTTTTTATATTCTGAGGCATGTCAAATGCTTCCTAGAGGAAAGACAAATAATATAATTCCAAAGTATGATTCATAAAACCATCCTGGGCTAATTGCATGTTCATTTTCATCTTCATCTTCATTATGCATAAACTTTCAGGAGGCAACCTTTTTTTCTAAGACACATAAATGTTTTCAGTTCATTAGAGATCTTTTTTGCAGTGCTCATTTTCATTTGGAATCAGAAAGGGCACAGTACCACACGTTGTACTGCTCAGACCTGCTCCTCCCCGCAGGTGGGACCCCTCTACACTTCCGACCCTCCAACGGGGCAAATAAAAATGACCTTGGCTGTCATAGCAATAAGTATAAGCAGGAGGCTCTCTGCATACCATTCCTTGGCATAAATTAGAAACAATCAGGTTTTATCTCTTTGGGAGTGAAGTGTCTGGACAATACGCTGTTAATTTCAGAGAGTCCAGTTAGTTAGAAGAGGCTTAGCTGCCTGAACAGAAAATCAGTTCTGTTTTACCTCAAACCAGGACAATCCTATAATATCTATATTCAGAATAATTTAGTCAGTCTTTAATCATGTCAGATCTGTAACACTCATTTGAAATCCCTTTTTAGATCTCTCAGCCTTGTGTCTACACCACTCATCCAACAGCCTTAACGTTACAGAATTTGCTTCCTCTCGAGGCTTTGAGTCCAGCACTGCATACCTAATGACAGAAACCCCCCTGGAGGTACATTTTCTTTGTCCTGCTTCTTGCTACCTGTGGGAAGCAACTCTGCTGACTTTCCACGTCCTTCATCCCATCGGATGCTAGCTCAATAGAAGTAGTAGAGGCTGAAGGCTAAGGTCTTTGTGCCAGATGCTATAGAGATTATCAAAAAAGACAATCCTGGCTTCAGAGAACAAGCTGTCCAGGATAAATTAGGAAGACACTCAACAAGTGTTGAGACAGACATGAAGGAGGTGAAGGCAGCAATTAGTCTGTATGCATTTGCATGGTTTAATGGTCTCAGTGGGCATGTTGACAACAAGTAGCCAGTAGTCTTCAGTGCCACTGAAAAAAAGGCAGGCAGTTGTACACAGCACTTCAGAGGCTGGTTTTAAGGAGATGTTTAAAGAACAGAGACATATGAAGTGTGATATTGTTATGATTCCTGTTAAAAGGTATTTCAGGTACTTCCTTTTATACCATTCCTAACAAGTGAGGTTTGTCAGTGCTGGTGAGATGTCTGAAGCAGGACAGAAAGAGTTAATACCTGGTGTGTTATCCTGTGGATATTGAGCATGCATATACCTTTCCATTGCAAGCAGCTCCTTTGATTTCAACAGGCTGATGCATACTGTGGCAAGTTGAGTATATATTTGAAAGACTGAGACCTTTGCTTCTATGTTTTTTAGGCCTGGTCCTGTCTTTATTTTTATGGGAATTTTTTTGGTATAAGAAATGAAACACTGTTACTAGAATGACCCAGAAATTATTTTTCTGATAAATGGAGTTCATTTTCTCCAGCTTTGCCTTTTCATTGTTTTCTGAAGCAGCTCACTGCAAAACCCTATTTAAACTGTCAGGTTAAATAAGTCCTTTAAAAAGAAGTAGTGAGGAGAGAAATAAAAGTAGTATTGTCTCTGTGCTACTCAGACGTATTTTACCACAGTGAGCCACTAGAATGCAATGTGCCTCTTTGTCCCATTTCAATGATGTGATGCACTCGCTACCTAGGCTTATGAATCCGTGAGTCACGTAAATAAGAGCTTTGCTTGTTTGCTTCTAGCAATAAAGAGACAGAATGGCTGAATTCAGTCACACAAGCAACTTTTCTGGAGATATTTTCACGTAAGCGCGTTGATCAAAGTGTTCCTTCATCAGGAAGAAGAAAGAAAATACTTAATCAAAATGAACTTTTCTTTGAGAAAAGATAGATTTCTGCATTATTTACTCTCAAGAAACTTAAAATTAAAAGATACTTTTTTCAAAGCCCTGAGCAAGCTGATCTATCTTTGAGGCCAGTGAAGCTCAGAGCAGGAGTTGAAGTCTTGGCTCTGAAGCTGCACAGGAGGTAGGCGAGATAACTTCCCCTTCTAATTTCAAGTATGTGTGATCTTGTTGCTCTAAAGGGTCGTGACGTTGCTGTCTGCCTCTACTTCTGGTTTGAAGTTCTTCCATGGAAACTGTAGTTCCCATTTCTTTGTTATCTCCAGTAGCCCCTGCTCGCTTGCTGTGCTATACTGCTGGGGAGATTGAAGATCCTGACTAGTTTTTCCTCAAAGCTACTTTTACATTTAAAGTTTTGGGTTTTTTAATTCAGTCTGATTTGGGATGAAAATTGGGGCTGAACACTGGCCTTTTCCATTGGCCGGTGCTTCCAGTTTTAAAATTAGATCTACCTGAAAATGTCCTTCGTGCATTGGAGGCCCAGCCTCCAAGTTGCATACTCCTCAAACAGCCAACTTCAGTAAGGAAATAAACAAGACATTTTGGTTGAGATTGTATTACACTTGTCTTTTCAAGAGGTTGTGCTTGTATGTGCTAAGACCCTAAAGAGTAAAAGCCAGAACAGAGCCAAGAACTGTCACTGCAAATGGAAACTATTCTCTGTCCTCTTGCCATTGCACTCACCTCACAAAAGGTCGGCATTTCGTATTTCCACTCAATACCAAGGTTGTCTGCTGCCTCCAAGGACAAAGGTGACAAGAATGAAATTTTGCATTATATTTCACGAATGTGTTTACAAAATGTTTCACGTCTCACCTTTAAAAGTGAGTATTAGAAAACCAGTAAAATATAACAGTAAAAGCTGCCAGACCGAAAACTTATAGGCTAATTTAGGAAGAAATTCTTTATTGTGAGGGTGGCGAGACACTGGAACAGGTTGCCCAGGGAAGTTGTGGAGGCCCCACCCCTGGAGGTGTTCAAGACCAGGCTGGATGGGGCTATGAGCAACCTGGTCTAGTGGGAGGTGTCCCTGCCAATGGCAGCGGAGGTTCGAACAAGATGGTCTTTGGGGTCCCTTTCAACCTGAACTATTCTATGACTCTGTGATTCTATGATTTCTTTCCTGATGGCAAATTGCTCTGAAAAATCATGGCAGTAGATTTTACAGCCATGAAAATGACAGCATTGGATATGTATCGCGGTGTATAGTCATACCTACGCTGGGAGAAAACAAAGTGGGCATGATTTTAACAAATGCAATAGTCCTACACAACATCTGCTTGCACACTCCTTTCTTGTCTCAGGAGCACATTTGATGAGTGATGCTTCTTGCTTGCTGAAATAAAGAGCCCATGTGAATCTCTTCAGCTGGGAGTCACTTTGCCAACCGGGAGGTGTAAGACAAATAATTTTACTTATCTCTTTAACTGATGCAGGGTTGCAGGTCTAAAATCCATGATTTATATATGTCGTGTGGGCTGGCAGCAGTCACTGGAAGTGGTCCATAAACTGAGAAATAGATTACGCCCTGTCATTTGTGCTGTTTTTAGCTAGTTGAAAAAGAATCCTAAAATAAAGGCTACAATAAGTGCAAAGATAAGAATTGGAAGAAAAAAAAAAAAGAACAATAAGAAAGGGAACTGGCAAAGACGTGAGATAGAAGTTCCTATCCCAGACCACAAAACTGGGATGCTACTAGTTGTGCAGCCCCTGTTGATATCTCGCCCCACTGCAGTGCTGGGCACAGGGGCACAGAGGCTCTCCCAGGGATAATTGCTCTGAGAAGAGGCCTGCAATGGTCATGGTTGAGATGGCTGAGCAATAGTCATGCATTTTGGAAAAGATCAAAATTGTTTGTGGCTGCCTTCAAACCCACCTTAGAGGGCAAAGCTGTCCCGACGCCTCTTTTAGGGCAATCAGCAGAACTTGAATGCTCAGGAAGGGTGAGATAAGGAGTAGGGGAGCATCCCCGTGTTCCCCTGAACAGCGGCAAGCATTTGTGTGATGTCAACAATGTTAGCCTCAGATATTTTCCAATATCATCTCTGGACAGAAGGGAAAGAGCTTGAATAAGCTTGAATAAGGCTTCATAAGGTTTCATGGGCAGAAGAGGCCAAAAGAAGAAATATCGAGAATATACCTAATTTTATAATTTGTAAGCACTTCCCTCTCATCTCTTCCTACTGTAAGGGATGATTTTTGGATCCTTCCCATGAATTAACTTCTCATATTCTTAACTTTTTTGTTGTGTCTTCCTTTGGCTTGCCAAGTGTCTCCTTAAGTGACTTGTTCCTTGGTTCAGAGAGTTTCTCTCCCTTTGCCTAGCATGTTAAGGCTTAAATTTTGCTTCAGCTTCTGGACATTGTCAAGGTTTTCATTTCAGAAAATCTGCAATGTGTCTCTGTATTAGACCAGTCTGAGGGGCCACCACAGCAATGGTGACCAAATTCCTGTCCACCCCACTTTGATAAATGCAAAATATTGCCTGCCTGTCTGTCAGATGGGGAACTGAGGAATTAGAACATTTGTATAATAGGGTTAAAAATGATAATAATGAGGCTATAAGAAAACAAAGTATTACAAATACAGAGAAAAACCCAACATCATAGTAAATCAGGAGCTCAGAGTGAAAAATGCTTTCTGGTTCTGATCCAGAATCCCCAGGGTGAGTGGCAGGTTTTTAGTTTACTTCAGTGAGTTTTGGAACAGGACCTAAATGACCCTGGTGTCTAAACCAGACATAAGTCAGGGTAGATTTGTACTTCATCTTTTTGGGCTGTGAGCTGAACCGTGCAGCAGGGAAAAGAACGTGTATTGCTCTGGAGTAATAAGACAGGGAAGACACAGATAGTTTTCCATGAGATAAGAAAGAGTGCTCATTAGCACAGACCTCATCCATCCTGTTAAAACCATTCATCTTGTGAAGTCTGCCTCCTGGAATTGTGTATTTGTCTCTGTAAGATATTCAGCTTCTTTTTTGTCCCCTGGGTTTTCCACCCACTCATTTTCCCCATCCGCAGTGGGGAAAATTATTAGACATTGCTCATGTCTAAGTGGGCTAAGGAGTCAGGGAGGTGACTGTGGAGGCCTGTTCATGTAGAGAATGTACTGCTTTAAGGAGTGTTTATTTCTCAGATAGTGTTAATCTCATGCGCTCTGATGCCTGTGTCCAGCACAGAAATATTTAGAAAGCTGATTATATATTAAATATCCAAAATGAGACACAAAGTTGACAAAATGTCTAAACTAACAGGGACATGAGGATTGGTTAAATGCTGACCTATTTGATAGTAATACTTGGTATTTTTATATTTTACATTTTTAAGCCACTGTGATCATTTGAATTAATTAATACTTCAGATATTCCTGCAACATATGTAAGTCTCCTCTACCATTTACAGAACAGGAAATTCAGACATGAAGGTCTGGGGATCAAAATTTTAAATGCAGATTTGCGTATTTGGCATCAACGAGATCTGGGTCACTCTTACTTATAAAAGCCTTCATACACGTTTACGCACTTAATATTAGCTACTCTTGTTGGGAAGACTTGGCCTAAATGACTAATCCAAGGGCACAGAAACCAGTGGCAGAGCTGGGAAAGGAACTGAAGAGTCCGTCTTCTTTAAATGTAAAAAAAACCCTGAGCCATAAAACTATTTCTAAGTGTATTATGCTTTGTGAATTTTATAATTGCAATAACGATTTGATTTTATTTCATTTCATGCTATTATTGAAAATTCAATCTAGATTGTAAGACCAGAGATGCTGCAGCTGCACTGGAGCAACCCCATGGTGTATCCAGACTAGCACCCTGTGTGACTCTGGCCAAGAGGTTATATTTCTACAGTTGCAGAACACTTAGACTGGACTTGGCTACTTGGGATACTTTCTTCCTAGGCTATACCAACTATCTGTTGATCCACATGCTTAAGTAAAGGCAAAAGGGTATTGTACTTCATTAACAATGATTGTACTGCTTTTACTTGTTAGAAGAGCAGACTACTCTTCCTTCATTAGAAATACTCCCAAGAAGATTGAAAAGGGTGAGGACCTCCTCAGAGCCACCTGATCTAACTTTGAGGCTAATTGTACTTTGAGCAGGAGATTAGACCAGTGACTTTCAAAAGTTCCTTCCCAGCTGAGTTACACTGCACAGTTTCCCTTTGATGAAACCACGGGGAGGGAAGGGGATGAGACTGTGCAGTGGAGAGCATGGGCTGTGCGAGAGGATCATCGTTAGCTCCCCATATAGCTGTAGAGTGGGGTTATCTTCCTCTTGCTTACCACGGAGGACATAGGGCCCCTGCTAGGATACCACTTGTAAGATATCTCTCTGGGTAAGTAGTGAAGGAGATCGGGGAACTAGTTATTAAAAGCAGTTAACAAGACACCTTATCTTGCAAAATGGTCTCAGTGGGAGGGAACAGTGCACTACACTTCCCAAGCAGTTCTCAGCTCCTTGCAAATGATACTCAGGTATGCCTTAAATTACTTGATGAAATGCTGAAGTACCACCAGATGCTTCTCAATTTTCTCTGTTCCACCTGCTCATTTTGTCAGTGTTTTCTGGGCCTCGTGCCCCTGTGTCGATGCCTGTAAGACAAAACCAGCCCCCTTGTGATGCCTGCTGCTGCTGCAGCGCCCTTCCCTTTCTGGTGATGATGTGAAAATTCCCTGCAGTAAATTTTTGAGATGTGTAATGCCAGTCCATGCAACAACCACCAGATGGTAATGAAGAGCAGACTGGTTGTGTGTCTTCTGTAGATTAAGTGTATTACCTCAATGGCAAATTTAACCTTTGCAAGCAGAGCTTACGAGTACAGCTCTAAATGCCAGTTTGCTCAGCTGTTTAGAGACGCCTGGGCCACTGCAAAAGTCTGGCAGCTCTATTTGCATTAAAAAATTGTTCCGTTTGTTTTTATACTAAAACATTTTAAAGGGAATATTTTCTAAGTAACACAGAAATACTGATATGATTGTTTAGTACAGAGATGTTATCGTTATGAGGAAGGTTTTGACTGTAGTTGGTGTACAGCTATACAAGATATCCCTCGTAAGCAGGTAGATGCAGAACACCTTTAGGTGACTGTATGCCTTGCTCCTTCTGGAGTCATAATATTTCTTAAAATGTCATGACCATAAAGGATGTATCTCTTCCAAGGTAGAAGGTCTTCCTGTTAATGTGTGTGCTTGACACCAGCAAGGAGAGCAGTGGTAGGAAGTGAACGAAACCAGAGCAAAGTGTCTCTTCTTTACTGAACATCATTGTCAGTGGAGAGGTGGTGCTGAGCACGGTTCACCCGCCTTCCAGCACCGCAACGTGAGGGAAGAGCAGCATGAACAGAGGCTCATCAGTACTGCTAGCACTAGGCTTGAGAACCAGAAGTCAGCCCCACAGGGGTCGTGAGATTCAGAAGTCTCAGTTTTACTCATCTGCCTGCAGGATTTGGGGTTCTTTATGCCGTACCTTGTAAAACACCTAGGTCAAATTTTCAGGTTTTTGCCCCCCATTGTACAATCCAGACTTTGCAACTCTCCTGCTCTCTCTTTTAAAGAAACATAAGGCTCTTCCTGCCTTTGAGAGACCCAGGCAAACCAAGCACCATGAAGCCAAGGAGGAAATCACTAGAGCTGATGCCAATGGCTTCAGTGTGAGTCAGGAGCCAGATCTATGGCTCCCGTGGCATCCTTTAACTCATTCCCCAGGCATCTGCCCATAGCTCATACACTTCTGGGATTAATAGACGTGTAATGACTGGGAACATGAAGCCTTCCAGAGAGGCAGTTTGTTGGTGCCTCTCTCATTCCCTCTGGGAGCAGGGGCTATCAGCGGGATGCAGCTGTCTTAAAACTAGGCAGTATAGTGTGGAGGCTCTGCCTGGAAGCAGGAACCCAAAGAAGACCGCAAGTGGGAATGCCTAGCCTTCCTCCCCTCTCCTTCTGAACTTCGGCAGCCCCCGCGAGCTGCCCCTTTCTTAGCCCCCTGCCCCTCTCCACCCTGTCTGCTGCCTCTGAAAGCTGCAGAAGGCTTGCTGCTGTTGTTTGGGGAAACCAAAAATTTTGGCACATTTTGCATTCAACTTGGAAGCCCTGACAGGGGAAGGCAGTGGCTTCCCAGACTCCTCCCCACAACCCTGGCTGCCATGTCCTGCACCTCGATGAAACAGACAGCCTTGTACTTTCTTTTAAAAAAATCTCTATTCTCCCCACATGAAGAAATCATATTTTCTGGGGATGCCCATTTCAGATACAGAAATCAGGAGATCTGCTTTATTCCCCAGTCTGCCACTGAGGAGGTGACAGTGACATGCCCCGATAGCTCTTGCACCTCTAGACTCTGCTGCAGACAGGACATGGGTCAGTGACATGCCCAATTATATGCCTGTGTGTGCAGGGGAAGCAGTCGGGATAGACAAGAAATGAGAGATGGAGGCACAGGAATTCTTTCACACTTTCTTGCTGAGAACACTTTTTGCCCCAAAGTGGCGGTTCCTGCAGCGAGTGCTTCCACAAACACATTTCCATTGCGGTGTGTAGAGTAGAGGTCCCCTTAAATATGAAGCTGACAGGTTACCTCCTTAAACATCCATGTGTCAATCACTAGAAGAATCCACATAAATCCTATTGCAATCAGTAAGAGCAATATATATATGTGTGTGTGTATATATATATTTGCTACTCAAAGGATTTTCTTACCTTATTCCAAGCAATCAAGGACATGTGTGTTAAAATAACCATGGTACTGTAGAACAGTCTGGTAAATACCATATGTCAGGGGAAAAAAATACCCGGCTAAATGCATGTCGGCATCAGTTCCTGCAGTTTCGTAGGAGTTCTGGCCACGGAAGTGAAGCAAAGCTGGGCCAGCTAAAGGTTTAGTTTTACTCCGAGCTGATGCTATGCTTTGAAAGGACAGCTGAGGTTGTGACCTGGGGCACAGCAGACTGGAATTAAGCTCCTGTTCTGCTGCAAATTCCCTAAATGGTGTTATAGTTTTGGGTTACGACTTAGGCTTTTTTTGCATCTCATTTCCCACGAAAACAGAAATAGTGGAGCTTTGTTGTGTCCAATCCTTAGTTAGTCTTATCTATCTAGACTTTAAGTTCTTGAGAGAAGGAACTACAGCTGGTAACACATTTGCTACCAATGAATGCAATGGGATACTTTTAAAACTGGAGGTAACAACTTTGTGATCAAATACTGAAATAAGAAGCTGGAAAGAAAACTACCAGACCTACAGTAGCGAGGGAAAGCTGGACTGGAAGAAGAGGGAAGAAGAGCAGGAATGAGATTAAGCATCTATTTTACTGCTTCCAGAGCAGAACTTCAATTGCAGTCAATAGATCCAAAATCCAAGCTGCTTAAACATAACCACATCGCTAGATGTGCAATTGAGGCCCACAGTAGCCTGGTGTCGCCACTGGTGGAAAACTCTTCGCTGAACAGGTAGTTCAGGCTTCTCCCGAGCTCCAAATCAAAGTCTTGATAAAGCCAAGGACAGTTGTATTTTTCGTAGGTCCCCATGGTCTCTTTAATGTGTGTGGATGCAGGAGAGGAGGGGAGTGAAAGACCCCTTGCACCCTCTAGTTAGCTGTACAGAAAAAAAGTATCCATATCTTTTTTTGGTCATCTACCAAAAATGGGATTGGGATATATATTTTCCAAAGAATGGATATTCAACCCTTGACCTTTAAAAAGGATTTATGTGAAGACAAGCTGTTTGCTCAAGACTATAAGAAACTGTATTGATATAGGCAGAAACTGTAAAAAGTCCAAGAAATCAATGGCTTAGCTATTCAGATAAAGAAACATTTAGGTGCTTGGCAATGACCCCAGTTTTATCTCTTCTTTTGTAAGTGTTAGAGGCTTTTAACTATGTAATGTATAGTTGGACATTAAAGATTTTCCCAGTCTTTTCTGTATAAGCTTGGCTGTCTTCATGGATTTAATACCAGGACTAAATCAGGTCAAAATCAGCTGAATAATGAAATCTTCTGGGGAAAAGGATGTAACCTATAATTTACCTGTATAACCTGTAATGTTGCTGTAATCCATAGTTTGCAAAAAAAAACTGGAAAGGCTAGATAATGCCTTCCACAAGAAAAGTACCGACTTTCCACTTAATCTGATGGTAAAGTAGAAATGGGAAGAGTGATGAAAAACTTTTCTGCTTCCCTGTGTGTTGTGATAAATAAAAAATGATCAAGCTATACTTGAAGATCCATAGCTTTGGATAAAACTGCTTTTGAGGCATGGCCAGAATGTCTGCTTCATCAAAAATCATTATGAGGATGCATCAGCATAGGGGCAGTAAAAAAAAAAAAAAAAAAAAAAAGTCTATTTAAAATACTCAAGTGCTTTCTGAGCATATGGAGCTGGGCAAAAATAGTCCCTTTCTTACAATAGTCCACGATGGGTGAGATTTCTTCGGAGAAACCTTGGAAGAATTGGTGGTAAAAGCTGGAGAAGCTGAGAGAATGCCAAATTCAGCATTTTTAGGGACCACCAATCCAGCCTGTGACCACTAAATCCTTCTTGGAATCCTCGGGTTCTTTTAGAGAGATGATGTAATCCAGAAATTCTTTGATCACAGACCATTTGAAGCAGTATTTTTAAAATCAGCATACATCTGCTAGTGACAAAGAAGCATTCTGTGAGTTTCTGTATGTGCCATCTATGCTACAAGTACATTGCAAAAGAATCTAGAATATATCTCAAGATATAATTTCAAAAAATGTTGAAATTAGCCAGGGCAATACATTTATCAAAAGGTATAAGCAAGTACTCAGAAGTGATTTATCTGGCTTACAGGGTTGTTTACTGTTATTTTGAACTGTTTTATGTTCCCTTCAAGCCTAGTTTTGTAGAAGTTTCAGGAATATACAAATGATACAGTTGTCCAGATATCAAGGACAGCAACCTCTGTTTTGGGTATTAATCTTACTTAATTCTTGATAGTCAGTGCTGGATCTAAGGGAGATATTAACCACTGATAAATTTGCCAAGTGTTTGAACTCATTTTCTAGGTTTAGAGAAGGTGATTTCTCATTTAGTTTTAGCACTTGGAGGAAGTAAATGCACCCGAGTGGCACCTGGATCCTATACCAACACAACCTGTGGCAGGGAGGGTGGGACAGAAGGGCACTATGTCTACCTTTTCTTAGAAAAAACAACACAAGCACCTTCTTAGAAGCCATGAGTACTTCTTGCCTGGTGCCCTGGCATAGTGTGTCCACAAATCTTTCAACCTGACGTTACTTTACTGAAGTACCTTTCCTGAAGAGACAAAAAATATCAGTGTCATTCTCTAAAGAACCCAGGAATCATGCAAAGACCAGCTCAGTTCCTAAAAGTGCTGGAAGGGGAACAACTGAGTGAGTTTCTTTGATTTCTGCTTGCAGCAGAACTTGTGGGCCAACAGGACCCATGTTCCCTATGACTCCAGGCACAGATCTGAGAGGGGGCCGAGTGGTAACATTTCTCAGGACATTAATGTGGGGAGATCATTACTGGTGAATGCCACGTGGCTTTTCAGTGTCAGTTCATGCAGGTGTCTGCACATACGCCGAAGGTAATAAAACAATTGAAACCCAAGGGTGCCCCCAGCTCTGCCAGGGTGTTGTTGGCTTTCTTCCACGGCAGCTGCTAGAAGTGGCAGTGCTGTGGAGCCGCGCTTTGCTCCATGTCTGTGACAAGCCAGCAGGATTCTTCCCAGTTCTCAGTCACCATCTATTGCCCTTGTGTTCATTTTGTCTATTTGGCTTCTGCCAGCAAAATTTTTCTGAAGTATCCCTAGATTAGATAATCTCACTTAGAAATATCTTCAATGTTCGGCAACCAGGGATTACTTTTTCTTGCAAGGGACAGGAAAACTAGAGATTATCTTTACTGGAGGCCAGTCCTAAATGTCCCTTTGGCATAGTCCATGCTATATCAGAAGACTGGTCCGGAAAAACAAATTACATCACTTTACAGAAGATGAAAAGTGGCTGATTAACCCAGGCAAAGTTATTTGATGTGGGGAAATTAGACTCCTGAAGAGCTGCTGATCCATCCTTCTGTCATTCCTGATCAAATTGCTAATGGGGCCAGGGCAGTGGGCTCTTGCTGGCATGCTGTTTTTCACCTGTGCGTGGAGTTAAACAGGTTGCTTCCAGTGTCTCATCACGGGAGCTGGCATGACCTTGGCGTGACAGCCTGCCCTCTGCATTGTCCAGGCTTGTACATCCTGCACGGAGCGCGTCTGCTGCCCATAGGCAGGCTGCCTGCTGTGGGAGGTTTCAGCAGAGTATTCATCCTTCCAGTGAGGCAGTCAGTAGACGAGGATCCTGTCAAATCCTTGGGAAGCAGACTAGTAATCTGCAGAGGCCTAAATAGGGCTTTTAAAATTGGAAGCAGAACTGACTGCCTAGACAGAGTTTTTTGAAAGATAAACAGCATCAGCAAGCTAAATGGATTTCAAGCACAGCTTTAATTGTTTTTCAAAGGAATCAGCAAAGGGCACCCTAGCTGGAACAAGCTCTGAAGTACAATCAGGAAGATTTCAAGTGTACAGTAGTTTTGAAGATAATCAGGCATTTCAGTGCTGGGAGATACTGTAGCAAGTAATGAATAAAGCCTTTTTATGTCAGCATTGACACTACTGTAGTCTTGGGAGTCAATTACAATACCTGCTCTATGTGCTCCTGCACGACGAACTTCACGATCCTCGTTAAAATTGACATGCACACTGATTTCCAATGGCAAACAATTGTCCCGGCAGCACACTTGATCAGAAGAACAAGTTGTTTATTGCCAATACCTATTGTGTGGGGGACACCCCCCCCCCGTTTCTCTTCCTTTCCCCCTCTCTTCCTCTCTCCGCCCAACTATCCCAACAGCCTGTGACAGACTAACAACACTTCTTGAGTGGATTTTACTGTAATTGCTGCAGAATCCCTTGGACCTTGTAAAATGGAAATTATTTGGGTCACCAAATCTTGTTTCCTAATTATAGGGATGAAAAGTGGGAAGGAAAAAAAAAAAAAAAAGAAATAATGTGAAACCATTCTTTTATCCTGACATTTTTTGCTTTAAGAAACCCGGCATAACCCACTCGCTCCCATCCTTTTTGGGATGCACTCGGTTTTAACCTTGAAGTCGGAGCTCTCTTTCCTCTCCTCTCCTCTCCCCCCAGCTCCTCTTCCACCGGAGCGGGGGGACCCTCCTGCTCCCAAACCCTGGCGAATTAATTGCTTTCGCCCCCTCACCTCGCCCCCCCCTCCCCCCTTTAGGGAGCCGAGGTGATCGGGACGAAGGGAGACTTCTCGGTGCTCACCACCGCGACCCCCCCAAGCCACCCTTCCCGCAGCGGCACCGGGGCGGAGCGCGGGGCCGCGGGCGGGGCGGGGCGGAGGGGGAGCGGCGGGGACCGGCGCCTGTTGCCCCGAGAGAGTTAACGGTGCGGGGAAACTCGCCTCTCCTCCGCCCGTACCGGGCGCTTGGCAACCGGGGCCCCGCTCATGTAGGGCCGCCGGGGGCTGCCGCTGCCGCCGCCACCCCCCACCCCACCTCCCGCCCCCGCCGGTCCCCGCGTCCCCCTCCCCGCCCCGGACAAGGCGTTTAACGTGCCCAGGCGTGAAGTATGGCATGCAAAGATGGTTTCTGCCAAGGAGCCAGCCATCGCCATGTCCTCGGGTCTCTCCATCGCCCTCCTGCACTGCCTGTGCCTGGCGACGTGGTGAGTACCCCCGGCATCGGCGGCGGTGGGGGGGCCCGGGGCGGCCGGTCCCGGTGCCGTTGCCCCCGCGGGCTCCCGGCGGCTCCGCTCACCCCTTCCCTCTTTGCCTCGTAGTCTCACCGGACCGCCGGGGCAGAGCAAAAAAGAGGAGAAATTGTGGCCGGAGAATTTCACCAGCATCCTGAACAGCCTCCTGGATGGCTATGACAACCGGCTGCGACCGGGATTTGGGGGTACGGTGGCGGCGGGGGGAAGGGGGGGGGGGGCGCCGGGTATGGGCCGGGGGGCGCAGCGCTCGCCGTTCGTACCGACCCATTACCGACCGACAATGTGTGTGTGTGTGTGCGTGTGTGTCCCTCCCCGCTCCGGGGTCCGAGTCCTCCGGGAAGGGAAGGGCCGGCGGCGGGTCAGCTCCTGGCACCGAAAGCTCCGGGGGAAGCTGAGCGACCCCCGCCGTGGGGGCCCCGCTGGGGCGGTCCCGTGGCTCAGCCCCCGCTTCGCTGCTCTGCCCACACCCGGGGCTCGGGTGCTGCTGTTGCGCTGGGGAAAATTTTAAAAAAAGCCCTGAAGCCGGTGTGCGTTGGCTTGATGAGGATGGAGGGACCTGCCTGACGTCCAGATTCTTCTGGTTCTTAGCAGTTTTTGACCCCAAAATACCACAGATCGGGTCCTAATAGAAACGAGTGTACTTCTAGCAGCCTGAGAGGTCAGGTCTTTGATGGGTTCTGTTCCACTAGTCAGGGAAAAGCAGAGCTCAGGTGCCTGAGCACACCAGTTCTTTACCACAGTTGCTCGAATTTCCAGGTGTGATTTAGAAGTAGTAGACTTAATTGCTGTATAGGAATTAGAAGTGGAGGAGTCTCGAATTTGCCTTCACCTGTGCTCTGCTTGTGGGGGTTTTGTGTGCCTTTCATGCCCCAGGCTGTTAAGATGCAGTTTTGTGCTGCTGAAGCAGCAGCCAGACTTGCTGTTCTTTATTGGTTTTGATGTTACCGTGTAGGGACTTGGAACCAAAAATCATTAGGATCCAGATGAAATAAAATTTTATTTTGTAATCTGGAATGAAGATATTAAAAATACAGATTAGAAAGTAAAAGAAAAGATTTAAGAAGAAATGCTACAGTCCTCATGATGCACAAAGCTATACCAAGTGTTTTATAGGCTGCTTCCTATACAGGATTGAATGAGATCTTTGTGTAGGTTTATGTTGTGAAATACTTTCTTCCTCCTCTAAAAGTACCTTCTTCATACACGTGATCCATCTACACTGACATGTATGCCAACACGTTCCCCACATGCCACATACAGTGGTCACATGCACGGTCGTGATTGTTAAAGGACAACACCTGGCGTCGTGTATCACCCCTTTATTATTTTAAGTGTAAATGAGGCCTTCTTGAAGTTAGCTTACACATCAAGCGAGAAGGAAGCTAAAATTATTAGCACCCAGAGGAATCATTGGGAACTGGTAGCCTTTTGTGATTTAGTCTCTGCAGAGAGGTTACAGACACTTCTGCACGCGTACAAGAGATGTTCTATGTTTGGCATCATTTTAGGTTGAATGCCAACTAATTAGTCATCTAGCAAAGATGCTTTATGAGCATTATCAGATTTCCAAAATTAAACAACTACTAAATATGTAATATGACATAGAGTTTATGTTGATTTTTATTTTAATACAGTTGTCTTTGCAGGATATTTTGCAAGAGTAGATCTTTTTCCCTAATAAGTGTTGCAGACTTTCAGCAAAATGCTATCAAGGAGAAAAAGTTCATTGTATCTCCTTGAACTTCCATAACAGCAATATTGAAGTAAGTGATAGAGAGTGGAAAAAAAACCTCTCCGATTTCAGCCTGGGGAAAACACTTCTGGGTGAATATTTCACAAAATGTTTATTATATTGCTTCTTGCTTCTTCCTTCCTTCGAACATCTAAACCACTCATCTTTGAGTTTTGAACTTTTAAGTAACACATGGGGGGGGGAAAGCTTTATTTTTAAAAATGATTCCTTCCTTCCTAGCTCCTTACAGCAAAAGTTATCTTCACCTGATTTGACAAGAACAGCTTTCAAAAAAACCCATCCAAACGCAAACCAAACCAAAACCAACCAAAAGAAGAAATGTCTGCAATTGGGCAGATTTGACTTTTTGACATAACTCAGAGTAATAACTATGGATTAGCTATTAAAATGCACACTATCCAAATCAAATTTTCCCTGTATTTTGGTTTTTGTTTTTTTTTTGCTGATAAATCTCTGTGACAAATGGGACTTCATCTTCAAAGTGGGTCACTCACTAGTTTGGGAATATTTAGAGATGGAAAGTATGGTGTGTTTTCGTAGCATTAAAGCTACGTCACTTTCTGATGAACAGCAGAATATTTATTTTTGTTTTATTCTTGAAGCTGATTCACCATCTAGTTTTCACGTGGCTCAAAATGAAACGAAAGTTTTATTTTAAGAACAAAAGGCCGCACGGAGGTCTGACTGGTGCTGATTTTAAACTTTAAATCAATGAAAACATTTCTAATTCTGACGCAAATGATTTTTAAAATCAGACTTGGGGAGGTAGCCAAATTCTGAATTTTGCTGGCATCTTCTAGAGTTGCCACAAATAACAATTCATGAAGATTTTTTGCATGCAGAGCGAAGTAGAAAATGTTAGATTTTGGAGATTTCCTAAAACTGGATCTAAATTCTCCATGCTGACATTAATTAGCACAATTTTTGATAGTTGCGGAGGAGAAGTTAAATTGCCTGAGCATGCTTGTAAATATGGAAATAGTCTCTCAGGAGGGATTTGAACCTCAGTGGAGTATACAGAAACTGGTCTTGGTACTTCTTATGCAGGAGCATGGCATATGCTGAGGTTTAATAGAAGAATGAAGTTCCCCATGTCATTGGATTGACACCTTGCATTCCAAACTCACTTTATTAAATGGATTTAAAAAACCTTAAAAGTTTCTAAAATGTCACTTACTAAGCAGTGTGAGGTTTGGTAGTGTAATAAACAAAACCAGGAAGGTTTATTAAAAAGGCTATTAAAGACCATTTGAGTAAAAGTTCCCGTTAAGTTTGGGGGAGAAGGAGTCTAAAGAAGCAAGAGAGAAGCAAATCATAGAATGGTTTGGGTTGGAAGGGACCTTAAAGATTGTCGTGTTCCAACCCCCAATTGGAGGCAATTGAAGCAAAGAGACTTCACCTAGAAATTTAATGAAACAAAGCAGAATGGGCAGTTTCATGTAGGAAAGAAAAAAAAAAAACCCAATTGCTGTCAGGAAGACTTTAAATGCATCAGAGTTTTGAATTTCAGTAGAGGGAAGGTATATAGGGACTAATGAATAAAGTAATGCTGTATGATGTTTGAAAAGAGTGTGGTGGAAATGAAGTCAATTCCATTCCCTACACTGTATGCTCCATTATACCATTATCCTGAATTTCAGAATGCAATTTGTAATGCATGTGGGTTTCCTGGTCAAAACCACTCCATAAGAACAGGGCGTTTACAGAAGCCACTTGCAGTGTGATTAATTAAAAGCATTATCTGCTGGAAAACTTCAAGAGTGTTACCACAGTGCTATTTTGAGTCAGCTGTAAAACTTTGAAGCAAAAGCATTTCTGGTTATACCCCGACTCCAGTTTTCACCTGCTTTTAAAAATTTTGTGTATGACACAAAGGAAAACTACAGAAAGTTGCAAAAGCTGTATTTTCTCTGAAAATCCCCTTGTTGCCTTTCTGCTGGTGATTAGTTTCAAAGTGACAGTAGAAGTCCAGAGACTTTTTAAAAGGAGCTTTATTTACTTGAAGTAAAAGACCTGGGTCTGATTTGCTATTTTAAGCACTTGCATGGTTTCAGACTTCATCTGAGCAACTCTCAACCTAAGCAGGGTCTTGTGAGGTCTGACTCAAACTTGTAACTTTAATGACACATTGTCTTTGAAACTTTAATGACACAGTAACTCATCACACTTAAGCCTGCACTTAGGGAAGTCAGAAGGCAGGGAGGGACTTAAGCTGGTGAGGGCAGCATCACTTGTGTGCTGCCACGTATCTGCTAGTTTTAATGAATTGTGCCTTTTGGAGAACATCTCATCTCTGGCATCTTGCTTTTAATGGCCAGTTGTATGGTCAGACCAAAGAAAGAAGGTGGTGTGTGACTCTCCTCCTGCCCGAGGCGCTTAGGTTGACTGCAAATCCTGCTGGTGTTAGCTCTGAACTAACTGACAGTATCACCCACAGGATGCTACTGGTTTGCTGTGGTGTGGTTGCCCATCAGTCGGTGAAAGTTGGAGCTCCCTCCCCTCTTGGGTTCTCTTTATTTGTGTGAGGTAGAATCTGGCATGAGCTGCACGTCTCACTATCAGCCAGTGAAATGGTGATAGCTCTGTGGCTTTCCGATTGGAAGTTGCCACGTACACTTGCTCATGAGTAGAAGGAACAGGACCGTGTTCATTAATTTTCCTTTTTCTTTTCTTCCTCTCTTCGTATTCTTTCTCATTCCTGTGAAAGTGCAGCTGAGTACTTGGTGGAATTGAATATGTTGACCGTTGTCTCCCCGAAGAAGGAGCCCTAGGAGAGGGCTTGCCTGCCCTTTCTAGGCTGTGAGATGTTCAGCTGATGAACAACATTTCTGAAGAGTTTCATTTCCTGTCAGTGCAGGAGGAGCGACATTAGTCAGAAAATAAACACAGAATAAATTTGAAGAGCAAAGACCATTCTCTGTTTTTAGAGAAAAGAAAAATATTTACGTGATCATCTGTTCTTATTAGGAACTCATGCATACCTTCATGGTTCCATTGCTCAGCATAATAGATACTGTAATTTGTTTTTATTTTTAGATTGCAAATGGACTTGAAGTGAACATTGTAAAGTGAAGCTGATGGATTTTTTTTTTTCAGGCAGTTGTCCAGTCTTCCTCAGCTGGTGAGAGTAGATGACTCAAAGGCTTAACAGGATATGGTGTTAGATACCTGTAGTTGACTGATTTGAATTTGGCCAGGTTAGTAATGCTTGAAGTCATTACCATCTGTCTGTTGTTCAGTGACCTGTATAAAATTAGCTGATATTCTTAGTCCAGTTCTTAGTAGACAGGTGTCCACATCATGAAAACTGGCACCAGTATCAAGCTTGTTGGCTGTCTCGGCAGAGATTATCTGCTGATAAACAGGCAAAGAAACAGTAACCTCCTCATTTGGGAGGTATGTTTTTCCCTTTCAGGATTCAGACCTGATGGATGAACATACGTAGAGACAAAGGGTATTGTGTGCTGCTGCGTTTATTGTATTTGTCTTTTGGTAGAGAATGTAGCCCATGTGTTTGAATCCTACATTAATTTTTTAAAAATGCCCTACCTAGCTGTTCTGGCTTCCTAATAGAAATCTTACATATAGCAGGTGTCCTCAGTTGTTCTTTCTGATAGAATAAAACAAGAGAACATGCTTCATATGATGGCTTTTTTTCTTTTTTTTTTTTTTTTCTTTTCTTCACTTAAAAGATATAAACTCTTCAGACAGCAAGAATTTGGAAAGAGAAATTACCAAATCTTTCACATGTAGTTATATTTAAAAAAAAAAAAAAATCTGTAGCAACTCCAGGTTTTTTTTAGATGTAGCTGTAGGAACTGATGTAATATAATTTCATGTAGTTTATGTATCCTGGGACTGATCTCATAATAGCAGCAATAACTCCACTTAGCATTTAAATTGTATGTTGAAACCTTTGTACAGGCTTGTTTGCTAATGTTCCCGATCGGCTGCGTGACTCTTGATGGCAAAATTTGCAATATACAGAAAGCCTGTGCAGGATTTGACTGTTTACATACAGTGGAGATCTCTGCAGTGACAGTTGCCTATGGAGACGCGGGGATAATGGAGCCCAAAGTCTTTCGCTGGGATCTGTGCTGCAGTTCAACCCATATGTTGGCATAAAATGCATGGGAGAGCTGTCTTATGTTCCTCTTCACAGGGTTAGGGCCTGGCATCGCTTCTTCAGCCCACGTGTAGCATCTCTACCTAACACTGAACTATTCTGGCTTTTTGCAGGGGTTGCTTTTAATCCTGCCTGAGCTTCTTTAAAGTATATTATCTTGCAAGCAGTGATTCAGACTTAACTGTTCCCACTGCAGTGTGTAGGACTCTCCTCCTATTTCATTGACATAAAAATACACACCAGTATGTTATAAATAGTTCCTCAGTATTCCTGAAGATTTATGGTGGATAGATGCTTTCTGAACATCCATTGAGGGATAAGCCCAAATGGTCATATTTAAAGTTAATTGGCCTTCTTACAACTCGCTGCATTTTATTGCCAGTAATAGAGTGTTAAGGATTCTAATAGGATCTTCTGCTTGCAGAGCCTGAGTTGATTAAGTGGTGCAACATGTTCATTTCGGAGGGCTGCTTAAATCACCAGTAAAAGTAGGTTAGGTGACTACAGATCACCTCCTCGTTGTCAGGAATTCCCACGATTAATAATAGTTTCAAAAAAAAGAAGCAGCGTGACTCACTATTTGTACCCCCGCTATTGTTACCCACTGGAATTATGTTTTCTTCTAGAACAAGAAAAAGGGATAGGTTTTGGTGTCGCTATAGATACTCCTGGGTTGGCATTAAGTGTTGGGATGTGCTTAGAAAATCCAAGGTTTGGCCTTAGCAGTTGTGAACTGACAATGTAGGTGGAAGACGTGGAGCACGACAGGGCTGCAACTGGAGAAAAAACCTTAGGGAGATAATCAGCTTCACTGTCCCTTGCTGCTGTCTTCACTCCTACCAAACACTTTAACCTTTGACTGAGCTTTTGGATGCCAAGCAAGGATTTGCACGTCGGTACTAGCTGGATAACTATTACGATGCCTAAAATATTTCTAGATCCTCATTCATCTGCTATTTTCTAGTGGCCTAAAATGTCATTTTAACATTTGTTTTGTCACTCTACTTCCATTGTGTTGGGCAAGCAACCAAAAGTAAACTTTTAATTTCAGCCTTATTTTGTGGCTTCATTATTGCCTGAGAGTTTCTGTTTCCTTCTTTCTCATGGGTCCTACTAATAACTACAGGTTTGACAGCAGAATAGCAGTTACTGAAGAGTGAACTCAAGTATAATTTTAGTCCTGTGCTGCTGCTATAGGATTTCTAATAGCATTAAATCGTAGGCTTGCTGATTTGGAGATTAGCTGCTTGGTCTTAGTTCTCCCCTTCCTTCTGAGAAACTCCAAAAAATAAACTTGCAAAAAATCTCAGAACATTTATTGCCCATGAAGCTGTAATCATTTCATAAAACAAAAGAAATCAATGCCTGAGAAGCAGCTCATGCCTGTGGGAAAAATCTGTCCCTTTGCCTAATTTGATATGATTATAAAATTACAGTGTTCTGAGAACTAGAGAAAAGAAGATATTGCCAGAGGAAAGCTGTTCAAGGTTTGGGTTTTTTTGAGGAATATTCTTATTTAGTTTCTTAGAACTAACAGATAAAGTGGTACCTGAAAGGGATTCAGGAACTGAGTGCAATATTCAGTTTACTCTAATTACTGAGTAACTAAGTAGGGACTAATTCCTACATTTTATTATTAGAGCTACGTGGGAAAATGACTTTTTAATTTCTGTAAAACTTTGATTTCAGAAACATTTCAAGTTCAGGTGAAATAAATGCTGCAGATAAATGTCTTCATTTCCAGTAGCTTGATAGCTCTAGTGAGACTTTTCCAGTCTCTTGGGGCTCTTCTGCTTGCCAAAAATAATTATATTCAGGAAATATAATTGGGCTACGTTGTCAGTAAAATGGTCTAACCACTCATGGATTTCCCTGACCTAATGAACACTTCGTTATTTGTAGAAAGGGGCATAGCTTCCATTTGACATCTTCAGAGAGCAACCCATTGCAAAACAAATCGCGTGGTGTGAAAGTGTGTTATCTGGAACTTGGGAGTTTCTTCTTAACAAATTTTCAAGACAGACATGCGAAACTATCCAACTTTCCAGGGACTGCTGAGCTACTAAATGCTGTAGGGTGAATTTTCTTTAGATTTTATCTCAAAAAAATGTCCTTCTGTGAAACTGTTAACTTTCAACAGTCGTTTTTTTGACATTTAGCTGAAAAATTCTTAGCTGTTCTTCTCTACATAACTTTCAAACTGTTTAGTGAAATAATCTTACATGGTTTTATTTTACTTTTTGTTCACAGTTTGTCACTTGTTCTAGGTGCAAGAAGTATAGGTTCCCAGTTTTCCAGTTGCTTATTTCTTTTTCTCCTTTTAACATTTGATTCAAAGTGACATCTGTGAACAGTATTTTTTTTAATTTATTTTTTCTTTGCAAGAGGGACATGTTCTTTTGCTGCTCGCATTCTTAAGTCTTTCTTCCTTTCATTTTTAGAGTGCAAATACTATGATAAAACCTGAATGAACAGACTCGAGCCACTTATCCTCTTTAGAAATTTGAGTTGTAGGGGTTTAGAAACTATGGTTGTGAATTTGTAGATCGTAATTTATTTATTTTTTTTCAAACAGATACTGTTTGGTAAGACCATCAGTAGATTTTTTTTTTTTTTTTAATTTATGATGTGAGTTAATTACCTGAATTAAGCCGTTAGCTAGTGCTTTGATCACAGAATCATTATAATAACTGGTAATGATTAGCAGCTTCCCAGCCTTTTACATTGGGAACAGACCTAAATCCCAATGAAATTAGTGCATAGGTTCTTTGGTTTAAGGGGAACTGTAGAGCGTACTGTAGAGTAAATGCCCATCTGAAACTTCAGGGTGTTTTGTCCTGTACTAAAGGAAATGATATGTTAAAATGAAACTGCATTCTCTGATGATTGCTGTGTGGTACCCAGCTGTAAGACCTCTGCTCTGTGCACTGTTTTGAGCAGTGTCTCAAGTATCACTAGTTCCTTCAAGATGGATTTTGTAGTAGCATCTGGACCTAGGTTCAGACCCTCAAAAATGCTTAGATATCCAACTTTTATTTTGATTGTTAGTATTAAAGCACTTAAGTGCATCTCAGTATATGGATGCAGTTCTTGATACTTGCAGTACTAAATTGCCCAGTGCATGGCGTGCTTATATCTGTAGTCCAATTATTATCAGCAGGACTGAATGTTAGTAGTAAATGCCTCGGGGGGAATGTGGATTTCCTGAATTTGGTGCTTGTTGTTAATTAGCATGGTGTTTTTAGTGAGCCTTTTAATTTTTTGGCATCTTTTTTCTCATCCTTTGCACCAACATTGGTTTTCTGAATGGGGATTTGCATGGAAATACTGCTTTTGATTTACTTATGTGGTAAAGGTAATTGAGCAGTGCTTATTATTAGAGACTTATCTGAAATGACCTGTATTTGCATTTTGCTCTTGCTCGTCCACAGAACCCTCAAAGTGATAACTGTTCACACGCCAGGATCATTTATGGGAATTGTTGACCTGCAAAATTCAAATTTTCTTGCTCACTTCCTTTTCATACATTAGGTCCTGTTACTGAAGTCAAAACAGATATATATGTCACCAGTTTTGGACCTGTTTCTGATGTAGAAATGGTATGTATTTCTGGGATTAAAAATGCTATTTCCTGGTTCTTAGAAACCATGAACTGCAGTAAGGAGTGGATGCTTCATCTGTACTGTCCTGTCAATCATGCAAAGTAGACAAGATTAGTAACAGCTTAATTTACAGGTTATAATTAGATACATCAGGCCTGATTCTGGTCACACTTTCACTGCTTTTTGGCTGGCTTAAGGAATTAGCTTCATGGGATTTAAAACAGACTGTCATGGTATAGAGGCAGAATCAGACCTTCTGGGGAGCATCCAAGTCAGTCTACTGTGGGGAAAACATGTAATATCTTTGAAATTGCCTTTACTTTCTGAAACCTGTGTTATTCTCGGGTGAATAATAATGACATCATTTCACAAATACTTGTTGACGTTTTCATTTCAGATGAATGTCCTTTACTGATCTCTGTGCCCATTTTAGCGTCACTTTCAGCAAATGTTTGACTGATAAAAGTTTTCCTAAGTGTCTGCAGAAATTGAATGTTAGTGACGTGCATGAAATAGTCACAGAAGAGAAACATTACATTTGCACGTACTGTTATTTGTACCTGAACGGCATCTGCATTCATGTGAGGTCAAATCCAGCATAACTCTCATCAACTTCTATAATCTAGTGGTATACCCTTAAATCATACAATAGTTTCTTTTTTTATGAAATACCCAAGAAATCACATGCAAGTAACACAGCCGTATGTGCTGAACTGAACTTTTTTAAGGGAAAGGCAGTTTCAGGGCAATAACTTTCTTCCCATACAGTGCTGTCATGCACTTTGTGGTGCACCTAATGTGGTCCTGTCATGTGGAAAAGTATGTGATAGCAAGGTGTTTTTCCAAGGGCTAGATTCGTGACAGCAGTCTCATGTTGAAAAGCATCTTACCCCTTCAATGATTGTCATGCACAGTGTGATGCTGTTCAGTGTGACAAGGGGTACAAGAATCTGGTCCCAAGGAAATCTAGTAACGTGTGCCCCAAGTCTAAAATGAGGGCTGCATGGCATCCCTCAGGTTTTCACTGAAGCATTTGACATGTTGCCGCATGGGAAATAATTATTCATATTGGGGAAGGCAGGAGCGAGAACATGGACTGAAGGTAGCTAAGGAACTGGCAAAAGGAGAGTTTACAAGAGATGTTTCCCCTTTCATCATTAGGGATTCATTAGGAGGCTATTCGGGGATCCAGGAGTTGGTTTTGGAATGATTTTTAGTCAACGTATCTGTTAGTGACCCAGTGTTATCTGAATGTGGCTGCACTCATAAAACTTGCTGAAACAGCAAAGTGTGTGATATAGTCTCAGTACAGAGGATGATGAGAATGCCGTTTTAGAGCTGGGTTACTTTGGTACCCAGTGTAATGAAAAGGGTAGAAATCTCATATTACAAAATATGTCACGTAGAAGCTAATAACAGAAACAGCTAGTTATGAGCTATGAAGTCACCAGCAAGAAATGACACTAGAAAGGAGACTTTTCTTAGATCAAACCACAGTGGAGGATGCAGCCATGGAAAAGAAGGCAGATAGAATTCTAAGATGTGTTACTAGTAGACACACCTCCTCATCCATGCATATAGGTACAGCCATACAAGTAGTTTCAATGGTAACATTATGCAGAAGAGTTTGAAATAAAGTCAGAAAACAATGTTTGCTTAACAACAAAACCACAGCTGTAAATTAGAAAGGACGTAAAACTTTGTGTTACCTTTTTCAATGCCACATGATGCTTTATCTGTGAAATGCTCTTGCTTCCAGAAATGAGAAATATATTCCTTCATCCATTCATTCACATATGATTTCTCATGATGTGCCTGTGTCTGCAGTTCTGCCATTGTTATTTGCATGTTTTTTTTCTGGAGCATCTGAATGGCTTTTCTGAGGAATTTAATGGGATAGTTACATAGTTAAAAACTAATGTGTATATATGCATATTTATCCCTGTTTTGTGGGCTTGGCAAAGTAAATATTTAGCTTTCCTCACTTAAAAAAAAAAAAAAAAAAAGCTTACTTTCCATCAGTTGAAATTAAATTTTCTTTCCTGACTTTAAAGTGGAAGTAATCATTTGTCCTGGTATTTTTAATTTTGCCAGCAGCAGAAAATTGATGGATATCTTTTCTTTAAAAGTCTGTTGACACTTATTGTCAGAGATCATTTTGTTTCCAGTTTTATGCTTGACTAGAAATTCAATTGCCTGCTTCCTGCCTAATTAGATTAATTATTCCTTAACGATTAAATATGTGTAGCAATTTATTGATATGACTAATGTGAGAAATTAAGCTATTAAGGAGTACACAACACACTTTAATTGGTGAAACTATATTTGTGTAGTGGACTTAGCATTTTCTTTAGTACTGATTTCTTTGCTCCTGAGGGATTTCTGGTTTTTACAGGAGACACTTACACATGCAAATGTGATCTTTGTTTCTCTGCAATTTAATACAGGAGTATACAATGGATGTCTTCTTCCGTCAGACATGGGTAGACAAAAGATTAAAATATGATGGCCCTATTGAAATTTTAAGACTTAACAACTTGATGGTTTCAAAGGTGTGGACTCCTGACACTTTCTTCAGGAATGGGAAAAAGTCTGTTGCACATAATATGACAGCCCCAAATAAACTCTTCAGAATAATGAGAAATGGCACCATCCTGTACACAATGAGGTATCTAACTTGTTTGTTCAGCTTCTTACAATTACTGTATGCAAAAAGTTATACTGCCTAGACAAAATCGCAACCAGAGACTATTTAATTTGTTCCATTATAGGCTTACAATAAGTGCAGAGTGTCCCATGAGATTAGTGGATTTTCCCATGGATGGTCATGCTTGTCCTCTCAAATTTGGGAGTTGTAAGTTGCAATTATGAAATTTCTTGTAACTACAGAATTTAAATAGTAGAAGTAGATTTTGAACAATTACTGAAGTTTCTGAGTATTAGTCTTGATACACAATCCTTATGCAGACAAAACTCCTGTTAAATTCTTTGGGAATTTTATTTAGGGTCTGAAAAATTAAACCCAGGCTGAAAATTGAAAATCAAGGAACGGTTCAGCTGTTATGTTAAACCCCACTATTCTGGCTACACAGTTGCTTGAAATACATAGTTTTTCTTAGTTCTTAGGGAGGAATTGGATACTCAGGGAAGTGAGAGATCATCTGGAGAAGACAAAGAGTGGGGTCCATCTTACCTTCCAACAGCCAGCCAAAAGGCAACAAGGGAAGCAGGTTCTCTGACTTTCTCTACAGTCAGTGGAGGCACATTGATATCCTGTTAGATATGCAGGTTATGAGCAAAGATTTGATCTTTGGTAGTATTTGTCTGTCTCCTATGTCCTGGTCTATAACAGGAGTCTGCATGGGAAGTTTAGTCTAGATAAATAATTTTTAGACTGGTGAGAAGAATCTTAGTGCTGGCGACTTTCCTTTTCAGCTTTGAAATCAGATGCAGATTTTTGGATAATCTCCAAACTTTGGCTAGAAGGAACGTTTTGGGACATACTGCATAACAACCAAGGGAGGTAGTCATGATTCCCTCATTAGAATCCACAGCAGAGACCTCTGAGACCCCCTGGGGATGGTTGGTGCACTCTGTTAGCTATCTGGTCACTTTTCTAAACCCCCTCGGTTGCTGACTTCTCTGCTTTACACTCAGATATAGTCAGTGGCTGGACATCAATCTGTTTTCCTTGACCCCAGAGCGCTGAAGTTAGAAATTGCTGGAAGCTACTAATAGTCTTTCCTTAGCATAAATTTAGCTTATACAGCTGGGTAGTCAACTAAAAGGGGGATAGTAAATACACTGCTCTGATAAGGGGTTTCATCCCTGTTACGGTGAGACTGGAGACCATGTGCTGCCAGAATTGGGTTTGGTATCAGCTGTACCATAGGAGAGCTTCAATAGTGGGGGCTTCTCCACAGGCATATTTCTTCAGGCAGAATCACCAACCAGCAGAAATTGCACTTCGCACTAATCTGATATTTTCTCAGTGAAACTTGAGTGATGTAGCCATTTCAAATGCAAGACTGATTTAATTTAATTTTAACAGGAGTTTGGGCTGTGTAGGGATTGAATGCTAGCCCTACGTCATGTCTTTTGTATTAATTGTAAAGTGTTTCTTTGGTTGTGCTTATTTTTGGGCTCTTGTAAGTCTTTTACTGACCTCTTGTTTCTGACAAATATTTTAAACGTAAGTTTAAAATATTATAGTTTTCAGTATATTATATTTTTTAGTATAATCATTATTTTCTGTAAAGAAATGTGAGCCCGGTCTCCAAAATGTATCTTACTTATACATGCTCTTTTTTATGTATTAGTATATTTTACTGATAAAATTTTAGATAGAAAATGCTAAAATAATTTAAAGATAAACTTTACATACCCAATAAGGGCTGATCCAGAAAGAACTCATGTTTAGACTTCATGTGCAAATGCGAAGTGAATTTGTGTGTGACACTTGACATATGACCTTAGCTGCTATTTGTTCTCCTCCGGGGGTGGCTTTTGGGGGTAACTTAACATGAAGGGTATCTCCTAAAAAGCTGTTAATGTGAGTCTTGCCATTTGATTTCAGTAGGTTTGGAGTGTGCTTTTAGTAGGGTATGAGAAGAAGTTTCCTATTTATGCAAACTGATGCTGTGTTGTAGATGCTTATCCAAAGAGTGAAATGATTTATACCTGGACAAAAGGACCTGAGAAGTCAGTGGAAGTTCCTGAGGAGTCTTCCAGTTTAGTTCAGTATGACCTGCTTGGGCATACGGTATCCACTGAAACCATTAAATCAATTACAGGTAGGAATCTCATCAGTAAAAATCAACGTGAGGTAAAACTAACGCTATAACGTTTCCCAAGGCTTTTTTTCTTTCTTTCCTGTAAGGTGTTCTACTGAATGTCATAGCGTATATATTAAGGGCTGAGAGCATACATCTGAATTAGGTTTCTCTCCTTCAGATTTACATTTGCAGATTCATTACAGTAGATTGCGACGGTCTTTCAGAAAGCTAGAATGAGATCATTACTCCGAGGGACAAAATGAGCATTTAATCACTGCTTAAAATGCAGTTTGAAGAGTCAAGAGGATGCCTGGGTGAGGAAGTAATTTCTCAGCACTGTATCCACATTATGTGCAAAAGACTTCCTTTGTTTGGCGGTGCAAACAGCTCGGGATAGAAGTACAGCATACAGAATGGGTTATTAAAGCCATAAAAACCCTCTAGTCAGATAAGGATAGGCACAAATGCATTAGTCACAATAGATACTTCTGCTGATTTGTGCTGTAAGAAATAAGGCAAATGGCAACTACAGGCATCCGAAATGAGTGAAGTATCACTGATGAGCAGCATGGTGATAAACAAGCATATTCCCAAAATATTTTTAAAATTTGGAATCGTTTTCTAAGCATCAGCAAGTTTGGATGTTGCGAGATGGTCAAAATGAAACAGATAAAGCAGATAGATTTGACGTATTGCTCTGTGAATGTTTTTCTCAAAGATAAAACAGCATTTTGCAATACACTAGAAATTTACTTCTCAGCATATTGATTATTATGAGTTAACAACAGAATTTCCTTACTATCCCCCAAATGCTCATTCTGTAGTGCTTTATTTAGACAGTTTATTCAGTTTATGGTAAAACGGTGATATTTTTGTTTGTTTGCTTAATAAGAATGATAATATTTTGGATAAACTTACAGTATTTTTAATTCTTGCCAGTGATTTTTGCATTTGTTTCACTATCATAGAGATGCTGATGTATAACCTTTGTAAAAAGCTGAGATGCTTCCATGTAATTTAATGTGCATCATTGTTCTTATTGTTTTATTTGGCAGGCAGGTACCACAATGTTCTGGATACTATGGTAGGTAGATAGCTTGTGTTATGGGAGTCTCTTCTTCAACAGATACCAAAAGAATTTTTTAAATTGTACTTATGCTGTAAAAAGTGATCCGGTATTAGCTGTACATTTATAGTATTTTTGATAGCAGCTTCTGAACGGCACTGTAAGGACCTACTACTGCTAGAATTTTTTGTTTAAAAATTTGTTTTATTCTTGTCTTTAAGGAACGTATCTTTCTACGCATGTTAAGTGGTATGACAGCATCACCTTAAACGATCCTAGCTGGTAATCTGAAACAGTTATTCTGCAACACACAAATTCTATGCACAGCCAGAAAAATACTTTCTTTTTTCTTTTTTTTTTTTTTTTTTCTTTAGGTGAATATATTGTTATGACAGTTTATTTCCACCTCAGACGAAAAATGGGTTATTTTATGATTCAGACCTATATTCCATGCATTATGACCGTGATCCTTTCTCAAGTTTCATTTTGGATAAATAAGGAGTCCGTTCCAGCTAGAACTGTGTTTGGTAATTATTTCTTCATTATTGTCTCTTGTACTTTCTCTTTTAATGACTTTCACTAGAATAGGACTTTTTAGTGGACGGGGTGTACTGCCTCTGTGCTAGTGCAAAACCAAGGGAATAATGTAAATTCGGAGGAATTTTTGCTATTGATGTATGAAGAATGCATTACATGAATCCTTTGAATCTGAAGAGAAACTTGGAATATTTAACCAGAAGGGTAACATGATTGCCTGTGGCACATGGATGTACATCTGTGGGCATTCTACCTGCGTGAGGGAGGAAATTGGGAAGACCTGGCCCTGAGTAATCCAGTCAAGTCCTCAGCCTACACCCAGAGCGGTTTTATCCTCCAGTGGACAGTAGTGTAATTACTCGAACTCACACCTTCTAAAATCCTTTTAAAATAATTTGATGGGGAGTGTGTGAGATGCACAGATGTTTTCTTACAAGGTATCTGTGTTATCCATGGAAGCTTGGTATGAGTAAGGCTTAGATCCTGTTACCGTAATTTCATGTTTAGTACTCTTCTCTCCTTTCTGATGTTGCCATTATGAAAATGAATTCAAAAAGCAAAATGATCGCAAGATATTAAGATTTCCCTCATCAAAATACTGCTCGAATGAGATGCTACAGTGAACTCCGAAAATAAAAAACAAAAAAGCTTCTATGGAAGACAAAGCATAAGAAGTTAAATGGAAATATGATTCCTAACAAAGAAGTAGGATAAAAACATTTTTAAAAGCTGTCTTTATGGAGCAACATCTTGACTTTATAATGCACTGTAATCTAAAGCAGGACTAATCAGGAAGAGAATGTTCTACAAAAAGACTTTCTATAGATAGAGAGATGCTGGCAAGAGCGATAGGAATTAACGTTTCTACGTGATGGCCCATTCAAACACATAACTATAGTCTGTATCCTGTTTAGTACCACAAATTAGTCACAGTTAGTGATTAGTTATAGGAAAAACAACCTGTACGCTTAGTAAGAGCCCCACTAGCTCTCAACTCAAGTATTACATTAGGCTTTATACATTATTTATACATTTATATATATAAAATATACTAATTTGCCTAATATATATATACTGTATATATATATATACACTGCACATGTCTTTGTGGGGATGTTGAATATTGGTACTTTTTTGAAGGGAGTATTGCCACGAACTGGAAAGGTAGAATCGGTGTTTACAGAAAAAATGTGATAATTAAAAATTTACAAATTATAGAGACACACATGTAATATGTGCCATTATATCCATCTATGAAACTGAAAACTAATAATAATTATAGTTTGGACATCCACTAAGTTACAGATAAGTCTCTAAAATGCCTTTGCAAGCAAGTGGCTTCAATTATGGCTAAAAGTATCTCAGTACTTTTCTGACAAATTCCAAAGAGACCCTGTTTTCTAAAGGTTTTCTTAAAAGATAGAAATGTTGCAGCCCAGAGATAGGAATGAAGCCAGAATACCTGCTATGGTACCAGCTTTCTAGAGGAACTGTCAGAAGAGTCTAACCAAGAGATTTTTCCATTGGATACTGCGTGATTAGGGAAAACTTGGCAAAGGTAACAGAGGAAGAACACACAAGGAACTAAGGTACATCATGTTGTGATTTCTGCAGTCAGAGCTTCAGACGTCTGAATCTGGTGATTGTGGGAAGCTGGCATTTCTTAGAGGAAAGACAGCAGTAATTTTCAAACAGTTTTTTAAAATTTAATTTTTGTATTAAAATACTCTTAATATATTTTTGTATGGTTATGTGCATTTCTAATTAGAACCTTGCAAGTATTTAGCTCTGGGTAATTACAGTTCATGTGTGTATATAATATTTTTTACCAGAACTTAGTTCACTACCCTGTAAATCACTATGGCATATATCCAGGGGCAGTTACAGTGGCAACTGCAAGCCTCCCAGAAGAATGATTTAATAGGGCAAAAACCAATTAAGACTATGGTGGTAAACTATAATATTTTCAAGGCCTCCCTTCTCCTCCTTGCATCTGGGGAATGGTTGGTCATTCAAGTCACTTCGCCCTATTCTTGCATCTATTAAGAAATGTCTTTAGAAAGACAATTCAGACAAACTATTTTCTTGAAGTGGACAAAGGTAGAATCGGGAAGCATAGGACAAGGCAGGGATAGGTTTCTTCCAGGAAAAAAATAACTTTCCTTTTTTTTTTTTTTTTCCTCAGATTTAAACATTTTCAGTGGTGTGTTTTTCAACACCTTCCCACTAGAGAAGGTTTTGTGAGCTTGCATCTGTGTTTTTATCTTGCTGGATTTGCGGGTTTGCTCTGAGATATTCCTTGTACTTTTATGAACTGGTTCTTACCCTTTTTTTTTTTTTTTTTCCTTTCTTTTTTTCTCCTTTAATAGAAGAGACTGGTTTCATTGTGTCCTGTTCTCTGTATGGCAGTGTCTAGGTGAAGCTTTTTCATATTAGATCACCTAGATAGGATAGCACCATTTAGGGAACAGGGGATGTGAGGATCCTGTTGGAAAAAGTGCTCTTAATTATTTAGAATTCTTCTCAGCATATGAATCTCATGTTGTATTAAAACAGTGTTCTTTGCATGAGAGTAAATACATCTCCATTTGTATTCAGCCTTCCTGAAGGTTATCATGGTAGGACTTAAGCAGTATTCACTAAATACTTGGTATTTTAGATTTGTATAATATGGAATATTTTGGATGAAAAAAGAAAATAACCCCACACCTTGGTTTTATACAGCATGTATTTGTATTTGAAGTATTACTATGAAGTGGCCATATTTTGAGCTCAGTGTTCATGCTTGCACACTTTAATTAAAAAGTTGTTCTTTCAGAAGATGAAATTCTAATTAAATTTCATCGGTTGAGTAGTAGCAGAAGGGTTTAGAAGATAAGATTATGGTTTACTAATTAACAGAGTTGTTAACATAATATTCTAGTTTTCCTTCCAGAATAATTTGCCATGACTTCATGGCACCTGGATTACGAGTGGGATAAGGGGAACAGAGGCAGAGTAATAGGTGGGATTCTGAACCCATTACAGGAAAAAATCATGTTTTTGTTGCAGTCTGAGGAGCACTCCCCTATTTAACAACTGAAATTATCTTCAAATGTTTAGAAAATAACTTGTAAGAAATTTTACTGAGCTTGGCATGAAAAAAATATGAAATGAAGGCTTCCACGTTTTCTTCATGTGAACTGTAGATGATCAGCTGAAGTCATGGCTTCCATGCCTCCTTTAAAAATTGGTTAACTGTTTTGCGTGCATAGCTGCTCATAGACAGGTGGTGGTTGCCATGCCTAAAATCTAATGCACTATTCAGAAGCAGGAATAGGAGAAGGACTTCTAAGTGGTTTAAAATTTTTGGAAGCTGCTTGCCTATTCTCACTTTGTTTTGCTCAGATTCAGCAGTGCTTTTCCTGTATTTCTTTGAAGGGATAACCACGGTGTTGACAATGACGACACTGAGCATCAGTGCAAGACATTCACTGCCAAAAGTATCCTATGCTACTGCCATGGACTGGTTCATAGCAGTCTGCTTTGCCTTTGTGTTCTCCGCTCTCATTGAGTTTGCTGCTGTCAACTATTTTACTAATATTCAAATGGAAAAAGCCAAAAGGAAGACAGTAAAATCCCTCCTTGAATTTCCAGTTGCTCCAGTACAAAGAGAAAGAAGTACAGAGGAGACACTTACGGTATGTTTGCAGCTTATACAAATATTTTCCATCTTTTTGTAGTGTTTCTCAGTAGAAACAGGCCTTTGACTTCCTCCCAGGTTCCCTCTGATCTAACAATGCAGCGTAAGTCAGCATAATGGAAGACTGTACTCAATGATAAAATCCTGTAAAACATTATTTAATTTTTACTTGCAGTATTGGATTAACTTGGGGCAGAGGAGGAGGTTGTGTCCATCCATACCTGCAGTCTCTTCTATGCTTAGTTGTGTTTTGGTGAAGGTCAGTTAGGATAGCTATCTCTAGGAAACCCTCTTTCCCTTTGCATGTTGGTTCTGATTGGACTGATTATACAGACCACGATATTATGGATTATATGGACAGCATGTTTTCTTATGTGGCTAATGTCTTTAATGAATTAAAATATGCGGTTGTGCCTTGGACCATTTCCCTAGACATGACAGTTCTCCTTTCATTGCGTGTATCGCCCATCTAGAGTTTTATTTCTTCATCAGGTACAATTTTAGGAGTTTTTTAAGAATGCTGGATGAAACCTTTGCATCCACCATAGATTCCATTTTTATGTAACTTACATATCTTTGCACAGGAGCTCACCTTGACTCCTGAGCAGGTTTTGGGTCTCTGTTTAACAGAACGCTTTCTGTCTTTCATAGTGCTTTGCATTGTGTGACTTGTGTGATAGCTATCTTAGCGCGTGGACCAGTTAATGAAGGCTCGATCTCATTTCCAGTTGAGCTCACTGGTGATTCTCCTTTCCTCCCTTTTCCCATTCCCATATGCCCGCTCTCTGCTGCATCACTCCTCCTGTTCATGAGACACCTGGCTAACAAGGTCGTGACAGCACTTGCACTGGCCATGCAGTAGGCCAGTAGCTCCCAGCCATGGCTGACTCTTGGCAACACCACTCAAGAGCTAAGATGCTGACAGCAGCACTGTAATTTAATCTTCCTGTCAGGCTGACTTTGTAATTTCCTGTGGCTGAGCCATGATTTAGGAACTGCTGTTTTAGACTAGCTCTTGGTAATTTTGTCTTCTGTCTCTTTTCACATCTCATTTGTCTCCTTCCCTACTCATCTGCTCTTTTTTGCCTTCCCACCCCTTCCATTTGCTATTGCTGCTCAGCTGCTGTCCACCCACTTCCATTTTTCTTCCTCTTCTTTGCTCTCCTACCGTAGATCATTACTGTTTTCAATCTCCTGGCTGTGTTGTTCTGTTAGCTCCCATTTCTGCTTAAAAGGGTAGATGTGCTCCTGAAGAGTTCGTTACTTCTCACTCCGTTGGCTGCTAGTAAGAGATGGGAACAAGAAAAAGTTTGTTTATAGTAGAATGTAGTTCACTTTGTACATAGAGTACATTAGTTTATTCTAAGCTTCTTGATTGTACAGCATGCAGCTTAGTAGAGTATCTTTGGCACTTCTGAGGAGTGTTAATCAATACTGCTTTTGGTCATAGTCAGGTTTTACTTGGGTCCATAGGAAAATAAATTACATAACAGTTGCATCCTAGGTTTATTTATAAGGTTTGATTAAAACAAAAGTAAAAATAGTAGTTTTCTCAGGTAGCAAAGATGGAGGCTTACCAAAACTGGTTTGATTCATGGTCAGAATTGCTGTAAGTCTGTCTTGTATCATGCTTAGCCATTTACACACGTTTTGGAGAAACTTCTCTTTCTCTCCCTTTTTTTTTATGTGTTTTTTTGTTTTGTTTTTTTTTTTTAACAGCAGCAACAATAGATACATACAACTTCACCTGGTTTGAAAGCTATGTAAAATGAAATGTGAACAGTTCTATTCCACTGCTTAATTAATACCTCGGTGATAAATGTGGTAGTGTGCTTGCAGGTTTGGGGATCTTGAAAGCACTCGAGGGAGCAATCTACTTTTTTGAAGGGTTACGCATTACTTGTAGGAGTATGTGAGTGAGTGATGATGTTGATTGTACCTTGAACTGTTTTTTTTTTTTTTTTTTTATGACTTTTTCTCCAATTATGCATATGCTAAGATTTGAGTCTTTGGTCTTCCCGGACAGGTGTACAGGGTGAGCCCACAAGTACTGTTATAAAGGCTTAGCTCTCCTGCAGTCCTTTCCGTGACTAGAGGATGACTACTGTTCTGGTCTCCTGCTGCGCAGAACAGAAGCTAATATGGCTGTTAGACTCTGCTTTCCAACCTGACATATAATATAGCCCTCTCCTTAGAATTGTTAGTTTTGCTTATAAACAACTAATTTAGAATTTTCTCATGCCTTATTGTGAATCTGATTTTTTTTTTTTTTTTCTGCACATATACTGTCTAATCAGTGCTAATTTACCAGAGATAACAGAATCTCAGCTTCCCTGTGAGTTTGTGGTGCACAAAGAATGTAGGACAATAGCCTGACTGTAGCATGTAATCTGTAAGTATTGTTTCTTAACATAAAGACTACACATTTTATCTCCATAGCTGAATGATAGGCTTTGATTCTTAACCCAGTTGGTGTTTAAAAAAGTCTTTACTACGTTGCCACTATTGTACTAGAAATTCTGTTGTTAGCAATACAATTGCCAGAGCTCAAGAAAAGGTTTTATTTTTAAACTTGGAACTTTTTTTCAAACAGACTTTGCCTAATCTGGTAAATTTCCTAGTCTCCCAAAATGAAAAAATATTTCACTTAGTCCAGGGAGGAAGTGCATATAAATTGGGAAAGAAGATGCTAAACCCTATAGTTCTTTCTGGTGTGTATCTCACCATTTGCAACCTGCTTTGGATCTTCTACTAATTGGAGGAGGAGATGTCTCTCTTATGCCTGTTAGCCCTGTCCTTTTGCCTGCCTTGAAGTGGCATAGAGAGCTGGCTGCACTGGCTTTTCATAGTTGAGGTCCCATCTGTATAGGTACCCTGAAACCAAGAAAAATACAGAGCAATTAAGGCTGTTACAGAAAACAAACAAAGTTATATTATACTTTTAAATGAAGGTTTCATTTTATGGGCTATTGGTTCTGCATTATTCACTGGATGGTTATATGCATTTGATGTGTTTTTTAATTTATTTTTGTTCTCCGGTAACATGGTGGGATTGTCCTAGAGGGATTCTAGGAGGCAGCAAGTCGGGCTATGAAACTGTATTTCCTACAGAACATGGGGATTTTACTATCTGATAGTGCTAGAAATTAAGCATATTAATAGTAAAATGTGGTAAAATAAAGGTAAATTGCACATGATTGGAAGCCCTTTTTTGACATGTATGTGTTTGACCAATTTCTGACCACAGAATTAAAGTGGTTTTTCTATAAAGAATCAGTTCATGTATTACTCATGCTAATTAGAATTCATGTTGGTGGGTTGTTTTTTTTCTTTTCAATCAAAAACACTTTTCCAGTTGTCTTGGATCAAAGGCAACTCCTATCATTATGATCAAATGATTTGGGATGTGTTAATTCATATTATATATTCCTTCACCACAACCAGTTCCTCTTTACTGTGGCAAATGTGGACTATATGCTTTTCTAAGTTGTTCTCTTGTGCAATTATTTCTACTTTTTTGGAGCCACATGGTGGGTACAACTGATCAATGTATTGTTTACAGTAAGCATTAAATGAATTTTGAAGGCTAGCCAAGTAATCTGAACTGTGTTAATTCCAACAAAAAAAAATAAATCCTTGTTTCAGGCTAATTTCCTGGTCTGGGAATGGCAGGTGTGAGTGGACAGCCGTTGTAGTGCTTGCAGATGCAGTGTGTGCTCCTCTATTACTTGATTTTGTGTTAGCCGTGGTGTAATTCAACTTCTTTTTACCTTCCTCCCCCTTCCCGCCCCATTTCAACTCTTTCTTCTTGTTGCCTGTAACTTTCTGATAAAAACTTAATGTATTTCCATAAGGAGGAGTGCAGTTCTGCAGTAGACATCCCATGAGTCCAAGGGACTTGGACAACCTCACACATCCCTGCTGTCAGCCATAGCGAGATAGTGCTGGAGTGTGTCTAAGGCAAAACAGGTGACTTTGTGGTCTCCTGTGATACTGTGGTCTTGGGAGCAAGTTAAAATGCTCTCAGGTTAGAATGAATGAACCTCTCCCTGCATGTTCTGAACTCTTTCTTTAGTAAAAGCAGAAGTGTTGTTGCAAGTCAGTGTGTGATGGAAATGAATGATTTATAGTTTGTTATTGGAATCCTGTGTCTATTTTTGTGCTTCTGCACTATTTCCTTTTCACTGTATTCCTATGAAGTTTATTTTTAAAGACCTACCCAATTTTGGAGATGAAGAATGCTATTGAAAAATAGTCTTCAAAAAATAGGCTTCTAAACACTGTTAGCGTGAGCTTCAACCTCAGCTGTTTGTTAAAAGAGTGTGAAACTTGAAAAAAAACAGGTCAGGCTCAAACAAACCTTTTGAATGGAATAATTTCTTCAAACTCGGTCACAAGTAGATGGTAACTCTCAAACTCGCTTCCTCTTTTCTGAAGCCGGTTAAATGTCACATTGTCTTAAGCCCCGTAGCATCTAATGGAGGAGCTCAAGGGTCAAACTCTTCAGTGCCCTGTAGATACCCACTTCAGGAGGATACACGCTGGGATGATGTGTAACTGACGTCTACCTGACAAGTTTACAAGAAACATTGTCATGTGGACAACATTCATATGTGCTTTCATGTGATTAAGATGTGTTTTCTGTGATGGGGAGTACTTGCCTTTTAGTCATATGATGGATACTGCTCAAGTTGCATGATGGGGTGGGGGGAGAGCAGGGATCCTTTAGCAGTATTGGCTTAACAAACATCTGGAGCAATTAATCTGTGTACCCAACTCTGTGCCCTGTCTCATGACTTCCAGAGCAAGGATTGGGCCGGGTGAATTGTTCTGATGGGCCGGGTACAATCCAGAGGCCATAGGCTGGATACTTATATTTTTGTGTTGTTTCGGTTTTGTGTGTGTATGCATCTTTTGTCTAGACTGTAAGTGAAAGTGGAAATTTTAACCTTTGAGCCCAAACTTCTTTTTGAATATGTAGACATATTGTGTAATGAAGAGAGGTGCATAAAATTCTATGACCATTTCTAGAGTGGTACTGGAAGGTACTGGGAAATTCACTTGCTACTTAATTTCTTTGCTTCTGCCTTGGATTAGTAGAAAAATAGCTTCCCCTCTCCTTGTAAATAGGGAAGTGGAGTTAAATCAATTTTTCACATGTGGAGGGAGTTACCTGAAGAGCAGACACGTCTTAATGGCGGTACTTGGACCACAAGGTGATGGTCTGTCTACCAAAATCCTTATGTGAATGCATAAGCTACCTCCTCAGTGGGACTTGAATAGTCCTGCAGCTGGAACAGCATTTCAGTTATTAAATATAATCATCATTTTTTGCTGCTTCACTACTTCTACGCTGCCTAGGGTGTTATGGTTTGGGTTTTTTTAGGGCAGTGGCATTTAAAACTCAGATCCTGATGAAGGACTTCAGGCTCAAGAAATCCATGGAGTTCATGCAAATATAAGGACAGGACCATACAAAGGGAAGCTGCTGTGCCACGTGAATAATTTCTTTGACACGTGAACAATTTTCTGTCGCTCTAATTTCAGTAGTCAACATCTCTGATGTCGATGATTTACAGTTATAATATGCTGGCATCATGTTTAAGTAGGATGAGAGTGGATGCAGATCATAAACAACTGGCATATTTCATAGTGAACACTATTTGAAAGACAGGAGAGAATGACTACCTGGGGTTAGGTGACGGTGATTTAGTGGGAACTTTGAATGTTTGGATACTGAAGATAGAATAGATCAAAAATGGCTCTTACAATATTTTATTAGCTGTGATGCTCAGGTACAATGTTTTGTGGGTTGTTCTCTCTTCTTCCTCGCTCCCCCCCCTTTTTTTTTTTTTGATTGCGTCTTTGGTTTTGTTTGGTTTTATGTTGTTGTTTTTCTTTGTTTTTTGTGTTTTACTTTGTTTGCTTAGATAGTCCCACACAGCAACTCACACTACTCGCAATGTATAAAGCTAAATATATGCTCAAACAATATGATTGGGCATAAATGTAGGTGCACAATTTAAATTATTTTCTTAATATTTCACATTGTGTGTCTTCCTAAATAGCGCAGATTAAAGTGCTATGTTAAAAAAAATGGTCTCTTTCCAAGAACCTGATATTGCTCTACCTTTAACACGGTTGAGTTGTGGTATAAATTGACACTGGAAGTAGAAACATTTGTCTACTGCAAAGTGAGAAGAGTAATTAGTGGAAGTATGTGCTTTAGTATTAGGTTTGGGGCTAGATTCTGACCCAGCTTAACTGTGATATAAACTCCATTGAATTCCGGAATTCAGTTATAGTGAAGGTATAAAATGGCTGGGTGATGATAAAATGAACAAAAGTATTGGAATTCAAAGTTGGGGAATGAGATTTTTATGTATCGATAGTGGAAATGTTTTTTTGTTTGGGTTTTGGGTTTTTTTTGTGTTTGTTAGTTTGTGTTGGTTTTGGTTTGCCTTTTTTTTTTTGGTTGGTTTGTTTGTTTTTAAAATATGCACAAACAAAGCAGGAGCTTAATTTCAACACCTGATTTATAACTAAAAAACCAATCGTGCTGGAGTGCCATCTACTCCAACCCTATTAGGAGATGTGATAATTGCTTACTCTTCAATTTTTTGTTACTATTATAAAGACCTACCACAATAGTAGGCAAGGGTGTATGAGGGATATGCTGCCTGTTATTTATCTGATGCTCAAATACCTGACAGTGTTTACTGTATTTACTGGAAGACTGAATCTAAATGGTATTAGGATAAGGCTTTTATTTTGGAAACCAAAGCATAGCTCAGTAATGTCAATCTTTCAAGTGGTTAATCTAGAAAATTCTAAGCCCCATTGTTTTTAATTCTAAAGATATGCTTAAATGCCTTTCTCTGTCATTGTGCTGATCTGCTGGGAAAAAACCGCACCATGCTCGAAAAAACCATATTCCTTGTGGTTTCATCATTTGAATAAACAATACATGTTCCTGTTTAATAATAGAAGTTATTATCATCAGTTGCAGGCATTAAGATAGATCTTATATTGATCTAATTGCAATTTTCTTCAATTTTTTTTCTTTTTTTGTAGAGGCAAACGTTAAGTTCTTAACAAAATATGTGGTAGTATTTCAGAAACATCAAGTCAGAACAAACCTTACCTGACAGGGGTAAGATATTCAGATTGTTTGGCATCCCTTATAATGCGAATTGTCAGGGAGTTTATAGTTTTCCCTATCATGATTAGTATGCAACGATGCCTTTGAACACAAGGCCCTTCATATTTTCTGCCTAAACCTTTTCCTGTATTTATATTTAAATTTCAGTTTTATTTCCCCTCCACAAAGAGTGTTCAAGACTGGTGAGCCCAATGACACCAAATTGCAATTAAGTTTCACAGCTGTGTGTGAGATTTCTAGCTGACTTCATTTTTACACTGGGAAAATTGGAGTCAGAAGAGATAAACGTTGAGAGGCTTGGGAAAATCTACGAGGCGATGAGTGTTCAAGGCATTTTCAGCAAACTACTGAAGCAAATTTAACTAAAGCTTTAAGGTCACCAAAAATTGAAAGATACAGAAAATAAGGAAGGGCTTTGGTCCCTAATCAGCTGTTCTTCCTTTCAGAGATGTTACACAGACCACCTCCACAGTTGGTTAGCACATGACCTATCCTAATAGATTTATTCCCGCCCCCCCATGTTTTCAGTTCTTTCATTTTTGTCATGATATAAATAAAATCTTTAAGAATTGTGCACACCAGTGCTTAGGAACCATATACATTCATACATACACATACATAAGTATATTTGTGCATGTATATGGTTTTTAAGCACCATACAGGTGCATGGGTTTATTTGGCATGAATTTGGCATCCATTTTTTGAAAAAACTTTCTTCTAATTTATGTCTCTTCAATAACCTTGAATTCCCTTTTCTTCCATGTTGTGCACTTCTAGGCCTGTCTAAGGGTGGGACGTAAGATGGAGTGCTCTTCTTGCCTCTCTTCCCCTCCCATCACACGATTCAGATTGCAGAATGAGCAGCATGGATGGTGGACTGGCTCTTACAGCTTATCTCCCCTCACTTTTTCCTCTCCAGATAGTCTGCATTGCTCTTTACACTGCTGAAGCTACGGACTAGAATTAATTGTATTTTGTGGCAGGTGGAGCTTTTACTTGGTCGTATTCCAGGGCTCTGTAAGGCAAAACAAAATCTCTAGTACTATTCCAGCAAAATTTTGATTGACTGGCTCTACAACATAATAGTAAACCATGGTAGATTTCCTCCAAGTTGTGCATTTGCTAACAGCACGGCAATATGGTGACTCAGTGGGATTTGGGACAAGCAGCATTATTTACACTGATGACAACATGCTACTTCCCTGGTAAATGTCAAATGGTGTGAATTTGGCAGGCTATATAGTGTCCTCCCAGAAGAACAGACTGTTTTCTCAGGAAGGAATGGTAAGGATAAAAAACACTATGGTAGAGTTGAATGGGAAAATATTACTAAATTACCACACAAACAATTTTCATGTTGCAGCTAAACAGTAAGTAATGCCAGACTTTCGGTTGCTTTAAGCCTTCCAATTTTTACACAAGTTTTTGTTTGAATTAATTGACATCTACCGATTTGGGAAACCTATGCTTTCATATAGCACATCACTGACCTTCCCATATATTAATTTACCTGTGTGTCACTGAAGGTTTAGTAGTGCTGTCATGGAAGGCTGTAATCTTAGTCTTGCAAAAATTAAGAGCAAGGCATAAAGATATTTATTTACTGTTCACTTTTCATTTCATTATAGTCACACCTCTTTCTAATATGCTTGATTATTCTAATAAACAATTAAAATTCTTCTGTGCAGTTTTAAAACTGCTTTGATTGTAGTATTCTTTTCAGGTTGGTGGTTTGGGTATTTTTTTGGTTGGTTGGTTTTTGTGGTTGGTTTTTTTTTTTTTTTTTTTTAATTTAGAGAGATTAAGTATCCAAAATGGTGATTAGGCACCTAAAAAGCTTAATTACTAAATTTCCCAGGGTAGATACGTACATAACTGACTTACTGCTTCCTAAGTGTTTGCTGTGCATCTTAGGTGGAAAAATACCTACTCCCTTTCATCTGAACAGGCAGCATGCCTCTTAGATACAGCCTCCCAAAACCCCACGTGGGAATCTGAGCAGGCTGGAGTCCTGCCCCTTCTCTCTTGGAGAACTGTATTAGTAACCAGGCTGTTAGGTAGTCCGCAGGATGTGAAGTTCCAGTTGAAGCTGCTCTTGTTCTATTAAATAATTTATATGGGGCCAGGGAGAAGGAGAGGAATTGATTCTGGAGTCAGCTCGTCTTTGTATGCACTGCAACGGGAGGGTGAGATTGAAGTGTGTGGAATGCGACATCTATAACAGGGAATGAGGACCACTCGTCCTAGAATTCCCCCTGGTGGGGAAGTGCTTGAGATGTGGGAAGCCTGTGTTTGATATCCCTGCGACAGGGTGGATTTGAGAAGTTGTCTCCTATCACCAAACCTAGGTTCCCATCCTGGTCTCTGGGTTACTGCAGAGGAGGACAGAGTGTTTTTCTGTGTGTCTTTTCAGTGTAACTTTGCTATTTAGCTTCAGGAAAGACTCAGAGCACTGGGTAGAGTTGGATGGCTGCTTCTGCAAAGGCATATTATTTAGGCTCTGATCCTCCCCAGGGCATGTCTTTCCGGCTTTGACAGCTGCTTGCTGGATGTCGAAGCGTTAGCTCTCTCCTCCTAGGACTGGTACCAGTTGGTGGTGTTGGGACTTGTAAATTCTGCTGTGAATTTATCCCTGAGAAAGCAGAAGCTACTGCTTTAAATATTGTACTGTCTCTGTCCCAGAGAGAGATACCACTTTAGTGAAACCTTGTGTGAAAGGTCTGCTAAGGATCTAGAAAATGCGTTGGCCTGCGGCAATGAACTCACCCTTTCAGTAAGCAAATGGTGCAAAAGCAGGCCTAGGACCTTGCACAATGTTGCTGTGAAGGTCTGCTGTAGGATGAGGCTGAAGGAGGTCTTCTGAAGTGTCAATATATCCAGCCCCAGGACTGCTGAGCTGTTTTCAAGGAGTGTTGAGGTAGGTTAGAAGAATAGCTCTGAGTAATATTGCAAATGCGTGACCCTGGTTTTAATGTGTAGAACTCCTGGTTCTCTGTTAGCTCAGCCCATAGGAACTGCTTACTTTGGATTTGAATCCCAACAGAATGTATCCCTCATACAAACTATGAAGCAATTTAAAAATGCAGAGACTGAGTTGAAGCTGCTCTGTAGAGCACTAACAGCCTGTAGGAAGATGCTCTTGAGTTGTATGAAGGAGCTAATTCCGTACAGTGCTGTACCAACACAAGAATTTCTTGCAGCTTGCAGTGTTTCTTGGTACTTAACGTTCTTAAACACAGTCCTAAGGATAAAGTTGCCTGATGCCATGATAACCACTTTTATCATTGCTGCGTTCTTCCCAGGACTTGGCATGTGACTTCTAAATAATGTTCTTATTTGTATTACAGATTCTAGGTTGACCGTATCATAGGGAATACGCACCGTGGTTGTTACCAGCGCTCTTTGTTCTGTAACAAGATGACTAAGTTTGTCAGTTCAGTATTGTGTATTGCTGTGCTCACGATCCCCTTCCCATGAATCTCAGCTCAGCTGCTTCACGCTACTTCAGTTCATGCTAAATTTGCAATCTTGACTTCATTGAAGTGCAAAATTGGCTTGCTTGTCAAAAACTGGTAATACATACAAAACAATCCAGTACTTTATTTTTTTGGCTTAAGTCAAGGCTTATGTAGGCTCAGAGAAAGTTTCAGAATTTCCACATTATGTGAGCAGCTGTTTATAGTGTGCAAACCTTGTTAAATATTGAAGAGCTTAGATTGACTCATATTTGTGCATCTTTTTAGTGTGGTAGTAAACAGCAGTATCCATCAAAGTTGAGTTTATACGGAAAAGTAAATGATGTGCAAACTGATTTTTTTTGTGTTAGGTTTGTTGTTTGTTTTTTTTTTTGTTTGTCTTGTTTTATACATTTCATCACAGAAACAGACCACCAAACTTCCTCCACAAATCTGCTACAGTATTTAACAATAAATTGTATAGATTTGTCCTGAAGTGTGCTAACAGCATCGTTCATTGTATTATTCATGGTCAATTGCATGTGAATCCACTTGTCAAGGGAAGGATATAGCATTAATCACCACATTTGACACATGCCTGCAAGGAGGTTGGTTTAGTTATCCTATCTTCATGCTGAATAAAATGGACTTTCTCCTCTGGGACTAGCAAAAGGGCATCTTAAATTAGGACTTTTTACATAGGAAGAGTTTGTACTGAATGTATCTTTCCCCACTTGAGTTCTTTTAAAGATAAAACCCATGCAAAATAATGTGTGATGATTAAAATTACAGCAAGATCTCTATGCTTTTTAGTACGGTAAATATTTCAAAAGCTTTTTCCATACTGCATGCTGTTTTATTGATCATGATAAAATAGTTTCCACCTTGCTCTCAAAGCTGGGTGAGGGTGAGGTGACATTTACATAAGCAGCAAGTTGAGTGTTTATAGAGAGGCAATCTTTATTAAATGTATTAAGGCTGGCATTGCATGCTGCAATATACTGCTTTTTATGGTAGTTTCCAGGGTCCCATTTTGCATTCCTGAGCTAGTCCATTTTAAATGTCTCCCAAAAAATATCACTGAAACATCTCCACAAAATCAGATCCTTTCTCAGTCTAGAGTGAGAATGTAAAAAAAGTGGACTCAGTATTTCCTGTGGAGCCCCATCTGGAGTAGCACAGCATCTTCTGTTCGCTCAGGATAATTGAGTGGTTTCCTGACTTGCCCTCAGAAAGGAGGTTATACTTGGATAATACTTTCATTTCTTGGGTTGCATTCAATTTGGTTTTCATTTGATTTTTGTATTTTATTTCTTATTTTCATGCCTCCAGACTAAGAGCTATCAATAGGCAGCAGGTTTGTGTTTCTTGCTGTTATTTTTAAAAAGGCAAAGTAAAATAATTTTGCAAGACAGCAAGTGCTTTACATATGTATATATATTATTTTTTTTGGTCAGATTGTGATTATCACAATATCCTTTCACTAGGGATATGCACCATAGCTGAAATGTCTGTGGAATGTTTTGCTTAGTACAAACTGAATGTTGCATTTTGCTGTGTTTTGCAATGTAGTGGTTAACCTGACTTCTGCTGATGTCAACAGAATTTGGTTTTTTAAGGCTTGGCCATGGAAATGGCCTTTAAAAATATTTTTATTAGTGACCTTGGCACTAATCTTCAGGTTATGTAGAGTTGTGAGACAGCATCAGTACAGAGGAGGAATAGACTAATGTAGGAAGAAATTAATTATCTTTGTAACATTGAATAGAGGAATATAAGGAATTATATAACCAGATGATCCCTATATGATGATATATAACCAATAATAAGAATTTTTGCAAGAAACTTTTCAACTGGAGAAACCAAAAAGGAGATGCACCTGACTGCTTTGAAGGAGGTGAATGAGCTACTGCCATGATAAAGTCTTGAGTAATGCAAGTGCAAGAAAATGATATTTGAGGGGTGGTGGTGGGCAATGTGCTGGCAAGACTACCCTGCAATGAGTGTGTGTTCTGCTTAGCTTTGACAGGACATGGAGCTGGATGCTCACCACTCAGCGTGATACAGCTGTCCTGTTAAAAAAGGGAGCACTGAGGCAGGCTGCCTGCCTCTCGTTTCGCTGGGGCATGCTGATTCTGCAAAACCTGCTGGGGACAGGAGTTGGAGCATGTTCCCCCTCAGGCTTCTGAGGTGGATAAGGTATTGGAGCTAAGCAGTGACCCAAGAGATTTTTCTATCTCCAATATTTAAGTTGCTCCCAGCACTGTTAGAGTGAGTATTGGTGGTTAACCGGCTGCTCCAGCAGTGGCCAAAGACCCTGCCTTTCCCTGTGTAATGTACCATCGCTCTCCATGGAATGTGTTTGTTTCAGTAGGTTTCAAGGACAAGGTTCAACTCAAGAACACAAATACTATTACAGTGACATTATGCAAGAACAACCATTTTCCAGTGATACATTGTCTGTGGAGCTTGTTAGAAATACCATTCCTAACTTCCCTGCTCTGAGCACTTGGAAAGTGGTTTCCAGAGAATTAACAAAAAATGTACCTGTATTCTGGGGGCTTGTTATGCAGTGCTATGTTGTGATGTCATAGGATGTTACCTATTTGGCCTTTTTGTGTACATTGTAATACTTAGGGAGAAACGTGGTTTCTTCCTAAACTTAAGGTTCCTGAAGTATTGGAAGTTTTGTGTATCAGGGGCAAGCAAGAGAATGCCCAGTATTAAACAGTTACACGTTTTGACCATTTGAAATAGTGTAATAGATAATTTTCATAGAATCATAGAATTGTCTAGGTTAGAAGGGACCTTTAAGATCATTGATTCCAACCATCAACCTAACGCTGACAAAAAACATCACTAAACCATATTGCGAAGCACCATGTCTACCCGTCTTTTAAATACCTTCAGGGATGGTAACTCAACCACTTCCCTGGGCAGCCTGTTTCAATACTTGATAACCCTTTCAGTGTAAAATTCTTTCCTAATATCTAATTTTTTTTTTTTCCTAATATCTAATCTAAACCTGGTGCAACTTGAGAACTTTATTCTAGAATAATCACTGTAATGGGACATGAGTAGTGGATTAAATAGCAACCGGTCTTACTTGGTCACTTAGATGACAGCCGAAGTGGGGAGAAGAGGAGATATTGTGCAAATATATCAATGGAAACAAGTTCCCCAAAAAGAAATGGAGATGACCGGAATGTGAGAAGGAACCTGGCTGTTAACTGTCTGTTTCACCAATGTCTGTGGTTGATGATCTGCAGAAGCAAAGGACAGTGAGGTGGCCATTGAAAACAGGTGACAGTAGAAGTGAGCAGGAGAGTTAAATGAAGCCTCTGTCAATTGCACTTAATTCTCTGTTCTGCTCTTGGGACCATTCTGTTATGGTTGCGCTTGGAGTGGTTGAAGCTGTGGTACTTCTGTTCTCCAGCAGCAGCACCTCTAAGCTACTGGTCTAATGTATGGAGAGAGCAGGAGGAAAGGGAGACATGTCTTAGTTCCACTGCAGATCTACTTTGCAGCCCCTGTCCCAGCCTGTGGGCTTTTGCTCCCCAGGCACTGCTTGAGAGCTTTACAATGGGAGAATCTAACTTGAGCAAAGCCAGGTTGTCCAAGGATCTGCATGTAGAAGGTAAAACTCGCCTCCTTGCAATGACTCATAATGCCAGCTTCTCCATAGCACAGAGCTATTGTTTTGGACAGTGAACATCGATGACTTGCATCTGCTGAGGTTTGCAAGCCTTCAGGTGACATGGGGTACTCCATCAGGTATTACCAAGTCTCTAGTAAATGCACTTCTGTCCTGATTGCATTTTATAGTTTCAATTTAGCAGTCTTGAAAGCTGGTTTACTATTCCTGGGTCATTCCAAATTGCACACCTGTCTGTACTTCTCCACTTCCCAAAGAGTGACTCAGGCTTCTCTTTCAAACAGGAAAATTAGTGTTTCTTTCAGGAAATACCAGTTTCCTCTGGTGTTTATTCCAGCCCTTTGTATCTTTGGATTGCAGATGCAGAAGAATAACTAAAAAGGATTGACATGTTTCTATGCAGGAAGGAACACTGTAAAACCTAAGAGGGATTCTTTGATATATCAACCATGAGCTGGCAAATACATCAACCATGAGCTGGCATATATCTTGACAGCTTCAGATAAATTCAGGCCAGCAGTATTGCCAGTGGCTGATTTGTACTGCAATTAACAGGATTTGGGACCAACATTCTGGCCATGATGGGAGTGCTGGAGATGTCAAGCAATTTGATTTTTTTTTTTTACAAATTATTTTCTTCAGATTTTTTGTCAGCTCCCATTTCTCAGTTTCCTTGAGCAAAACAGCTAAGAACAACTGATGCAGCAGGCAGACATGGTTGTCACTCTTCTCACTACTCAAGGTACTAGTCCCTTGAATAACACCTGAGATGTTTTCTGTTACTACTCTGGCACTTAGCTGGAGAGAATTGCTGTTGGATGAAGGAGGGAAGAGAGATCACTGCCCACTTTCTCACCCTTTTCCTTGTGCTGTCAGCTTTGGCAGGGTTCTCTGGTAGTGTTGAAGGGAAGGGGAGCCAAAGGCATAGTAGGTGTCATGCAGGGCAATGCTTGGGAAAGGTATCATCAGAGAGGTGCAAAGTGTGATTTTTGATACATAATAAATGATTGTTTGGTCCTGCTGGTATTTAGACCTGTGTTGCAGCTTTTGAGTATATGCATTATCTGCCATTAAATCTTTGTCTTTTGGAAAGCAGTGAGCCTTTGCACAAAATATATTCACATCTCATATCTAAAATATAATATGTTTTGTATTATATTTTAGCTGCAGGGCTGAAAGTTCAAAAGCCTGTTCTTCAGGTACCCTTCCAGAAGGAGGTTCAGGAGATTTATGCGTCCTCTTAAATGCAGAGAAGAAACACAGAGCTTGAGTCCCACTCTCAGAAGTCAGTAAAATATTAAACTCTGCTGGATTTCTCATCTGTACTCCTTATCTGTATTTCAGTTTCTCAGCCAGCCTAATAAGTACTGTTTGGCTTAAGTATATCTTTCAGAAAGACATCCAGACTTGCCTGAAGATATCAAGTGATGGAGAATTCACCACTTTTCTCAGTTAATTAATGGAAAGGAGTAGTTGATGAAAGACTGATTTATTCACTGGTTCAATTGCAGCTGGAGAATTAGCCTCTGGTTGATGTGAAAAAGCACTGCCTTTATTTCTGAAAGAGCAGCAATGTGGTAACTTGGTTTGGTAAATACCTGCATTTTACTAGCATCTGCTTTAGAAGACAGACTAGAGTTCCTAATATATGGTAGTTACTTTCCTGGAGATATAAAGCGGAAGTAAAACATCATGGCTGGTCAGTTGAGTCTACAATGTTTTTGTATCATCAGAGAAATAGATAAACATCAGAGAATTTTGTTTGGAGCACGGGCCTGAAAAAATATCCCTGACTCTAACCCAAGAATCCTTAGCCTCATAGTATTAAGTTTACACAGGTGTACCACATTACATGGAGTGTGATGCATCAGATATGTTCACCCTGGTATTCCAGCCACAGGTAAAAGGAACTCTTGGTTATCACTTTATATGCTATTGAATCTATTCTCACACAAGCATGTGGTATCTTTGTGCTTCAGAATCAAGCTACTGGTTATATTTGTGAGTATTATTCTGATAGTGCTTGGTTATAAAGTTTCCATTACTTCTGTTTAAGCGTTTATTTTAACAATGACTAGGTTGTTTGTTTTTTTAACTTTGCAGAGTACAGATGCCAATTCAAATGTGAGGAAAAGAACGAATGCCACCGTACAGTCCGAAGCTGATGGTGGGAGCCGAATTGACACGAGGCATAGCTCCATCCAGCCTCCCTCTGTAGCTCAGGGGTCTTCTGACATTTCACCCCACTCCCTTTCTGCATCAAGTCCTAACCCTTTCACACGCATCAATGCATCAGAGACATTATCTTCTGCAAGAGGCACCCCTCCAGCTCCTCCTTCTACCCCCATTTTAACTGGATTTGTATCCCAGCATGCCACAGCTGGATCCCCTTCCATTCAGCGCTTGCTCGGATCTAGACTGGAGCAGATTCAGACCACCACACCTAATACATTAGGAGCATCTGCAAAGCCATCTGCTGTCACACCACCTGCTCCCCCCGCCTCCCACTCTGGCACGAGTAAGATAGACAAATATGCACGCATTTTATTTCCTGTTACCTTTGGAGCATTTAACATGGTCTACTGGGTGGTGTATCTATCCAAGGATACCATGGAAAAATCGGAAAGTCTAATGTAGTTTTGCTGCTATGTAGTAGTTCCTAAATTATACTCACATCTGAAGCAGAGTTTCTTCTTTTGAAACTATTTAAAAAGGTCAATAATTCTTATTTATAAAAGCTGTGTGCTACTTTCCCATTGTAAAGGCTGGAGTTTTTGGGGATAATTAGTTAACTCCTAGCAGAGTCGTGGGTAACAGATTTGTCTTCCTCCCTTCAGCTAGCAGTGAACCATCACTCTCTTCAGCCAGACTACTCTGGCTACTCAGAACTTGTCTTTGGGAGGAACACGGACCCCAAACAAATCAAAGGCAGAGGTGCACAGCTGTGCAGAGGGACACATCTTGACTGCTAGGAATACGCGTGTTGGTTATTATAAATCCCTGAGGCACCCAGCACTGCTGTCTGGACACAGCATTGCATTCTCTGAGTGCAAGGCCCATGTCCTGAATATTTTGACAGTGCTTGCTAGAAAAGGACTTTCCCTGCTAGATTAAAATTGGCAGAATGGGGGGGGGGGGGGGGAAATGAACTGTGGAAAAAAGAAAAGAGCGTCCAGCCTGGGAGAGTGCAACTCCAGAAAAGTTATGCAAAGGAGTTGTAGAGCTCCATATATTTTTACTAAGCATTATTTTGTGTTGCAACCTGGGAAATTCTCACTCCAAAATAAGAATGAGTGAACCTTGTAAAATCTGAAATCTGATGTAATTCTCAAAATTGGAGTTTTTTGTTTAGTAAGGTGATCTTAAGTTTGTGGTTCTTCTTTGACCTTGCTGACCAGCTTGAGTGGATTTATTCCTAAATTACATCCGTTGTGGTAGAGGAGGACCAGGCCCACAATGTTCAACTTTTTAATTGTTTTAATCGAATTCTTTGTTCTTTCCTTTGGATGCTTTGGGTTTGTGGGTTTTTTTGTTGTTTTTTTGTTTTTGTTCTTTCCCCTTCCCCTTCTCCCCTTGCCCCCCCTTATTTTTCAGTCACAGTCTTCTGATTTCCTTTGAACACATATTCCTCTCCACCCCCTCCTTTTATATAATGTTTGAGTCAGGTTAAATTTTCAACACAGTTTTAAAAGTGGCTTCAAAGTTAAGCAAAACAAATTTTCCTGTGCTTTGATGAGTGTGGCCATGGCACATCTTTGAGTGAATGAGAAACACCCTTTTGTGAAGGAAAGCTGTGACATAAATAAGAAAAGAAAGTTTCTAGGTGGAGCCTGGGGGGAACACAATGTTTATTTATGGTCTGTTTGTTTCTTTTGCACTATGGCATAGATACATGCTTTTCTTAGGGGTTCAATTTGCAATATGCAAGCAGGCAACTTTGTTAAAGAACTGAACAGTTTAATCCTGATAGAAATCTTGATCAAAAATGTTCTTTTCACCGGAATAGGTGGAAGATATGCTGCCATCTAAAAATGTTTGCACGGATCTATCTGGCTAGGTAAATGGTTGGCAGGTGACAAGTAAAATCAAAATGAAAAGTAAAAATCAAAAAAACAGATCACAAATTCTCAGCTGTGACCTGGTTGTACCTTTAAAGGGTCTGGAAGTAGTTGAATTTCCTTTCAGTGGAACAATCTTTAGCTTCCGTTGGTTGGAACAGCAGATTGGTAGCCCACGGTCAAAGTTCTATGGTGGGGGGCAGATCAGGTGAGTGGTCTGTGCCCAAGTAATGATCAAGTGACTGATGGAGACCACAGGCAGCTGGGGTAACTGAGGACATGTATGAGACTGCCCTAGACTGTGTTAGGAGAAGAATCAGAGTAAAAAGACCTCAGAATGGTGAAATTATGACTGTATCTCTGTGCCTCTTTCGGTCTCTCCAAGCCTTCTAGCCAGTTCATGGCTGAGAATCTGACCTTTAACTTAGGGGACATAAGAGACTGCAAGAGATGTGCACTACGTTGTGTAGCCTGGATCCCAGGCTGCTATTTCATGTATTGCATTGGACTGTCGATGATAGAATCCACAGGATGTGGGAATGTCTTAAATGACTTTATTATGATGTAGTGTTATAAACAGTTACCTTAGTCTTTTTTTATTTAAGTGATGCTCTCACAAGGCTGGGTATGGTCCTTTCCATTTTGCCTTTTACATCTGAAAGAAGCCTGAGATTACAGCACTCCTTAGAAAACCCTTACATGTACCATAGCACAGAACTGGAAATGGAGGCCCCACGCAAGATGTCTAACTGCAGTAGTTTGCATCTTTGGATGTATCTCTAGTTGCTGTAGCTCTTTCTTCCCTAATTTGGTCACATTATTGCAGATTGTCAGAATAGAAGATAGTCTACAAGAGATTGTTTGTTTATTTTGTTAAGCCAGAAGAGACAAAGCTAATCCTCTGGCAATTATTGATCATAATTGCACAAATGATAAAATATTTCTGGTATGAAGAACAATGGCCTTCTGTGTGTTGAGAACCTAGTCTTTGTGCCAGAAGTTACTGAAATGATTCTTTGCTTTCCCCTATGATGAAAACCAAAGATGTTTTCTCTCAGGCAGAGCTTGAAACGATTCACTAGAAACAGCTGTCTCTTCCTTCCACCCATCCCCATATACTGATTGTATAATCAGCTTTTTCTGTGCACTGTTCAGTAGGATCAACACTGGTTCAGGCTATTTGACCAAGATTGATCTAAATGTGCTACATTAATTCATCTGTAGTTCGTATTTCATTTTAAAGACTTACAAGGAGTAAAAAGGATTGCAAAAATTAATAGATTCCAAATATTTATTTCTATACTTTCATTTTGGAAGAAATTTTTAATGATACCACAGAGAAAAAAAATCTATTTTTAATCTGTCAGTGTATTTCTGAAGTACCTTCCAACACTTGCATGCCTACGTTCAAAATGAGATATAAAAAAAATCTCATTATGAGTCTGGGACTAATTTATTGTACTGTGCTGCATTTTTGTGTTACAGCAATGAAGAAATTACCATAACTTGCTTTTCAAAGTACCTACGGACAATGAAAATAGGAATTTATTGTTAACAGTGGTTCTTCATTGTATTTAATCTCCTTGTAGAGTGATCAGAAACAGTAAAGAGCCTGCAGTGTACTCAGTAATACTGGCAGGTTCTGAATACTGTAATTCAGAAGCACAAACAAAAGCAGGAATATGCTAAATATAGTGGCCCAAATGTTCAATACTGCTAACTAAAATCCTAAGGGAGAATGTTGCAGGTGTCATTTCAGTGACCAAATGGCTTATTAGTGATGGCTTTGAGTGAGATGAACTCTACAGGGACTGTTTTTATTGTTTTTCTGTTGGCTTTGTTGAACAATCTTTTTTTTTTTTTTTTTTTTTTTTTTGACAGTACCATAGTGATTTAAAACTAAGCAAACACTTCAGATAGTCATCTCTATGAACAGGAAAGGAAACTGGATAGAAAGCCAAAAAACCTTATCAGGAAACAGAGACAGATCTCCACTGACTGCTGTTTCCTCGGAGACATTGTTACCAACAGCAAAACTCCCACAGATTGCAGTGATGCAGCCCCAAACAGTACCACAGTCACTTGAGAAAAAACAGTTAAAAACTCGGTTCAGAAAGGTTGTCTTCACGGGAACCGAAGTATATTTTATAGTCAGCTGTGAGCAAGGTTAAATTTCTATCAGCCCACTATTAACAGCTTTCACTGCAATTGCGAAAATAATGAAGCCAAGGAAGGAGGCAAACCTAGACCTCAGCTCCTCATGGTGACCTGAGCTCTTAGAGCTCACCAGCAGAACTGGAGTCTCTTTCTCCTCCTGTAAAATGGACTCGTCTCCGTCAAATGGATATCAGTGGAGCATTTCTTTTCCCACGTGTTTTTTGAGGGGAAAAGGTAGATTTTGTAAACTGTTTAGTCATCCACTCTACATTACCATGCAGTCAGGCAAGTAGAACGCATGACAATTGAATGAAGAAGGTAAATAAGCTCTAGTCACATTCCTTATTAATTTTTTTGTTAACAGGAACTAAAAGCTATTGATTACAGAGTGTTCAGGTATAGCCTTTGGCATCTCACCATTTTCATCATTCAGGATAGACCTTGCAAAAAATTGGGGAAACCAAATAACCGTATTTAATAGGTTTTAACCAGTATTTCTACAGAAGAGTGAAGGAACTCAGCTTTTCAATGTGCACAGAGTTCTGTCTCCTTCTACTTTCTTACATACCTCCTGTATGTCACTTGGCTGCAGTGTACCTTATGCTGTAGCACAGTGTCAGTGTGCCATGTGAGAACATCACAGCATACTGTGTCTACTTATCCAGTTTATCCAAGGCCTAACATTCCCATCTCCCTTGTGCTATTAGAAATGGAGGGAAGGCCAGAATGGAAGAAATGACAGCACAGATTGTGTAAGAGACACATATTGTCCACCTGGGACATTTTCCCCTAGGGGAATTCCTGGGAGAATCTTTCTCAGTGTGAGAGGCTGGAGCACAGTTTCTGCTGTAGCACACTCTTCCCCCAAATCCCAAAACCTTCCAAGAGATCTGGCATAGTAGATCATCAACTTTGCACACTGGGCTCCAGAACTTTTGCTTGACCCAAAGGATTTTGTAGGAAAGAAATTTCGGTGAGTTTTTCCTTGTCTTCCTGGGACTTGCCAGTAGGGCTTGACTGCACTGAAGTAGGTGGGTGTTGTGTGGCTGACACTGGTGTGAATTGCAATACAGACAGCTGGTGAAAAATTGCCCTTGGTTTTATTTAATCCTAACATTTAATAATGAATTAGGAAAATGGCAACTGCGGTGTTGAGAAGCCTAGATGAAGTATAATGTTTACTGATGATACGGATAAAACCAACAATGATCGGAGTTGTAGAAGTATTACAGAACTGCAGAACTACGTGGCAGTAAGTTTGCCGCAGGTCAGTGGGAGGTGGAGAGAATGAGAGGTGCTTCTCTTCATAGTCTGACAAGCATAAAGCAATATGGCATTAAGTTGGAAGAGCAAAACTCTATAAATAAAATTTTTTACTCAGTGAAAATCCAAAGGGTAATAAATACCTTATGGAGGTCGGTATTAACCCCATCCTGTAAACCCCCCAAAACCTAGGAAAAAATCCAGGAAAAAAGAAACTGGTTAAGTGACAATAACATCTTTTCTCCCCAATTATATTTTTTTGTCAAGACCTTAAATTTCATTTACTGTGTGACTCCAAGGTAAGTTACTTATATTTTTGTTGTGAGGACCTGCACTGGTATCCATTGAAATCAATATGTGTTTTTCATTGACTTCAATGCCCTTTAAACAGGACGTTTACTGGAAGGAAGAAAATGTACCATTTTGGAAGAGTCTGATATGCATTAATTTGTACAGTCTTCATTTGTAGGTCTCTCCTCAGAGTCAAGATGTAGCTTTTTTTTGAGAATATGAGGGTAGTGAGCAGTTTCAGCACGTTCTGAGTAAATCAGACTCTGCAAGTAAGTTTTTTACCACATTCTTAGCAAGTGAGAGTAGTGTGAAGTACAGACCACTCTGAAAACATCTCTTTGCTAATGTTACATATTGTGTTCTTAACTGGAGAAAATGAAAAATGCAATTATTGTAAAATTGGTAGAATTTGTGAAACATACTTTGTTTTCCCATGAATTAGAAAATGTAGTAGGTATTTATTTCAGAATTGACTAGCATTGCCTTCTAGTCTGTAACTTAGTGCATCTACAGCTATCTCTTAGACTTTCTTATGCTTTTTATATTATTCCAATAGAAAGGACTTCAAAGCAAACCAGTTACTATCCACTGAGGTTCATTACCTTTTTTTGGTCATAATTCTATTTTCATTTTCTTGTGCAAGAGAAGAGCAAGAGAAACTGAGAGTGTGTTGGCTTCTTTAAAATAAAAATAACAGCAGCAAAAATAAAAAGCCTTGGAGATTCCCTTTTTAGAAAACCATCCAAACTCCCATCAATTATTGAATGCTCTTTTTAAATAATAGCATAGTTTTAGCATTTAAAAATACTAATGTGATCACAGCCTGGATTATATATTTATATCTGTCTCCATATATATATATATACACTACATTCAAATAACATGAATTCCCTGAATTGTAAGGGAGGCAGACTCAAGATGCACTCTTAAGAAGTCTTGTTTTGAAAGAGTACCTCTCTGGATGGAAAGCACAGTGTGAGGTGGGTATTTTTTTAGTTATTATCTTCATATCTCTATTTTCAAGAAAAAAAATCGTGAGGAAAAATACTGTATTACTAAATTAACCTTCAACTAGGACAAAGATCTGGGTTATTTCCTGCTGGTGGTCCTGCTGATCTTCAACTTTTGCTGTGTGGTTTTGTGAATGTTGCACCCACATTGCTGTTAACTGGCATGGCACTCTACGGATGATCTGATGGCATAAAGAAGCATTTAAAGAAATAATCATTCTTTGTGAAAGTGTATTTATCCTTGGAAAAAACTTAACTGGAGGTTGGTAGAAGACGCAGGTGACAGTATGAAGCACTCGACTGGACTTCTGAGCTCGATGCATTGCAAAATTTAGTGGAGTACTGCTTTGTCTTGCCTCCTCATCTTGTGCCAGTGGCTCATCTCCATGGTAAGTATAGATGCGCAGGGTTGGAGGACTCAGAAGTCCAGAACATGTACAAGTATTTCTTCAAGGTGCTTTCAAAGTATCAGGTAGCTAGCCTTATTGCTAATAGTAACTTCACAGTCTGCTTTACATATGCAAGCTTGAAAATCTCCTGTTCTGCTAGAATGTACCGGGTCGTCAAATGAATAATAACACATTTTACATAAATAGATGATTCTGTATGTATATGCATTTCATTTTTTATTAATTTGTGGTGACATTCTCTGGCAGCAGACCAGTGGTGGAGATTTGAGACATTTGAGATAACATGATAATACCATTTTGTTTCATAGATGCATGGCTTTGCAGATCAATACCACCAGCACATTCATGCTGGAAATGAATCCACTTGTGCAAAATCCTGGCCTTGAATATTTAACCCGTGTTTGAAGGGCTCATGAAGTATATTAGGCAGGGCAGGACTCAGGACCTGTTTGCTCTAAAAGGCTTATGGATTGGAGCTGGTTTATGTCCTGCCAGCCTCTTCAGCATGCTGCACCAGACAGACCACAAGCAGAACCCATGGTTTTTGTTTTGTTTTTTGTTTTTTTTTTTTTTTTTTTAAGACCATGATTACTCCACTGTAAAACTTACTGCTGAGTGTAGCGCTCCCACTTTCTTCCTTGCTGTCTTGCTTTGTCTGGCCATGATGAGCTGACTGAAATAACTTGTCTAGCTAAAAAGCAATTTGTCTTTCTGTCTTTTGGCTGGTTGGTAGCCAGTAGTTCTCTGATCGGGCTCCCGGTCTTAGAGCTCGTACAAAGGAGGTGATGAGAAGGCTGGGACTGATCTTTTGAGCTGGGTTAAAGCTGGTGTGAAACCACAGCCTGAGGATCTTCGTGCTGCCTCCACTGGCATTAAAATAGTGGCGCTCTCAGGCTTTTTCAAACCTCAGGTGCCCTCTGTAGTCATTTTTCCTCCACAGAGGTGATTTTAGGAATTACATCAATGACCAATAATGGAGAAAAAAATATAAGCAGGTCAGAATTTATGAAAGAACCCAAATCAATAAAGTTACTTTAAGAGAGAGTAAAGGAGAAGAAGGGAAAACATGAGTAAGGATGAAATTAAATTTAGTTTCTTGCTACCAAGCAGTTATTTTAAGATGTGTCCTATTAGAGGTACTAGAACAGCATCTGGCAGGAAATAGCCTAGAAATAATTATTTCTTCATTATAAGTATAATGAGAAAGTAATAAAGAAAATAAGTTGCTAATGTCCTCTTAGAAACATTTGTGTTCCATTGAAGTTGTTTTCATTAAAAAAGGGTATTTTTGTCGTCAGTCAGGAAGAATTAGGAGACAGCATGGTAAGGGAAAAGGACTGAGTTTTATTAAGTATTACTGTTTCCCTCTGTTTTAGAGTGTTTCTCAACCAAAATTGTAAACAGCAACAGTTTTGTTTTTATTTTTCTGGGACTCCATATATTTAATTTTCAGTAATGAAGCACTTCGGGACATTTAGCATTTAACTTGCTTTACGTTTAAGAGACTGAATATAGAGATTGCTGCCTCTGATTTAATTCTGTTATAGAAAGAGAGTGGGGAAGGGAAAAAAAAAAACCCACAAGAAAAAAGTTCTTCTGGAAGTATCATGCCTTCCTACTAAGTCTGAAGTCTTCTTTCCTGGTGCCTGAATTCATGGGAGATTTCTAGTGCTGAGCATTTCTGATAATCCAGTCAGTACTATGGCTTGCGGGCTGGGGCTGCATTTAAAGTAGACGTGGCTGAAAATGTACATCCCCAGCCGTGGCACTTGCATGGGGTGGATCCCATGAGAGGCAAAGATGCTTTTGTAGCCCACCGTTTGGCTGCATGAGAGCTGCAGTGTTGCTCATGTGGGAGAAGGTAGGAATCTATGGTTGGAAGTAGAGGGGTGGAAGGAGAGTGAGACAGTGCAGCTCTTATATTGCATGAAGCTACTTATGAAAATGCCCCCTGAACTCCTTTCTGAGTAGGCAGCTTAGGCACCAGCTGAACGCAATGTGGAATTCAACACCGACCATGAATCCTGCCCGAGGATCGGCACAGTTAGTCTGCTCTAAGGTTTCTGATGCTGTGACTATAAGACTGGGAAGATGTGAGCTCACAGGTTCTTCCAGCTGGGATACCTCCACGTTGCTGTGCATCCAAGCTCTACCGGGGGGCTTCCGGGCCCTCAGACCACTGGGAGTGGGATGGAAAATGGTTTCTTGGAGTACAAAATAGGGCAGAGTGAAGCTGAAGAAAACTCCTCCTTCAGCTCAGCAATGCTGATACTCATGGTAACAGCACTGAACAGCCCAAAGGAGGATCAAGGTGGGTTGCAGTCTTGTCTTCTTGCACATCTGCTAAATGTGCTGATCTGGAGAGAGGTGGGAGTGACAAGTGTGTGTACGGTAATGAAAACGCATGCTTCGTGCTGCTGCCTGGGGAGCACCCACAGTCTCTGCGGTGATTTCAGTTGCCCTGCAGTCATAAAGTGTGTCCAGCCATGCAGAATCTGCTCCTGAAGCACTTCCCAGCAGTTCGTGGGCTTTCCCAGAAGCAGAATTGCATCTCTGGTTTTTGTGAGTATAGTTATTATGCCCCTACCACTTCTCCCATAGCTTAAACATTGTGAAAGGTGTTTCTCTCTGATGCTTATTTCTCTGTTTTGTTGTGTATTTATGAAGAAAAAAATCAAGCTGATTTTTTTTTTCTAGTGTTTTTTTTTTTTTTTTTTAAAAGCGGTTTCCTCACTTGCACACATGGAAATCACAGCCCCTGTTGCAAACTTTGGGAAGGTAGCAAACAGTCCTAAGCTAACTTCAGGAGAATCTCTAGGATAATAAAAAAAAACAGCTCTTGTTTTCAAATAAATCTCTCATTTGGAGAGTATTTGGTTACAACTTTTTAAATGAGCTGTAGTTTATCAAAATATTTTCTCTGTACTGAAAATGTGAATTTTATTTGTATCCATTTCACTTAGGAAGGTAAGACACAATGAATGTACTTGTTATTTTTTCTGTTAAGCTAGTTAATATCTGTCATGGTGGGAAAGATGCGTAGCCATGTAATATTCAGTAGCCATTTCATAAATACATGGATTGTATTTTTTTTTCTTTGGAGAATATAAAGATCATATGTATAGAGAGGGTGGGAGAATTTTGTGGAGCAATTTAAAAAGGCTACTTCTCACTTCCTATCTGGAGACCAGATGCATAAATACAGTGAACTCAGGTAAGAGAAAATATGTGAGTAAAAGAAAAGACCACCTCTGATCTGCATGCTATCAATTATTCTTACTAAGTACGTGAGTTAACAGCTTCCCTATAGGCTTCCAGGTTTTCCCACTGCTGTGCCTTGGGGGAAGTGCAGAAGGCCAATGCCTTTTCCAACAAGGCTTAGGATAGCTTCAGCTCATCAGTCCAGTGAGGAGGGCACTCAGTCAGTGCTGGCCTTGCCGAGTGTGGTCTCATAAGTCTAAAATTAGTCCTGGTGGAGCAATCTGTTCAGTGGGAGAAGGTATCTCAGTTCTGGGTAAGAACAGCTGAGGCTGGAGACCATTAGGCATTTTGCTGAGGTAAGATGCGAGAGTTGAATTAGGCTGAAGAGCTGCTCATTAGCTATTTAAAACCCCCGAAGTGTACGATTTAAAACCCGCCTTAGTGTGTCCTGCTACTTTTGGACTGTTTTGATTCATTCCGGACCTGTCCCTGGCTTTGCTCCCTTGCCTCACGGCTGAGCTGGGGGGTGGCAGCTGCTGGGACGGTGCGGGATCCACACGCCTTCCCCTCGGCTGTGGGATCTCTGCGCTGAGCATCACCAGGACAGATGGCAGAGCCTGGGCAGGGAGAGGGTGCGTGTCCAGATTAAACCCAAGAGTCAAGCATCGAGGTGCAGCGTGGATAGGGTTGGAGTACTGAGATAGTGGTCTTTAAAGATCACTGTGTGGATTTGGAGATCCAGTGTTAGTGCAGTGGCATGAATCACTTTGGATGCTCGAAATACAAGTCAGTTGTAGAGCAGACAAACGATTTTCTGGTTTCTAAATTTTCTGGATGAGTGCTAGCACTGCCAGCCCGCTCCTGCTCTCTGCTGCTGTGGCAAGGACCATTCGACTTCAAAGCATGTGAAGAATGTTGTATCGCTGGCAAATATCCAGAGCAGTGACATTATGTTAAAAGCCTGGCTGCAGACATAGTATTCGCTTGCTGGTAATAAGTAAGCCAGCCATCTAATAGTTGCCTCGAGTTTCTGCGTTTCTCCTCACCTTTACCTAACCATCCTCGCGCCAAACCTGCCAGTTCTAATATTCCAAATTGCTGAGGCATCTCTGTGAGCTGTTAGAATCGGTCCATCTAACCAATGACGTGGAACATCCTTTCTCTCGCTCCCTCAGCTCACGGTGGTCAGAGAGGCAGGCTGGGAGATACTAACTTCTGTGCTAATTCAAAGCGTAATATCTGTACCACCTGAGGAACCAAAAGAAAAGGGGAATTTCTACGTGACATGCAGCAGCTGCTATAGCTGTATGCCATTTTTAAGCTGAAAAATGTAAAAAGGAAGAAGAGGTATTCATTGGTATTTTAATTAACTGTAAGCTTTTCTTTTCCTGTGAAGCCCTGTCCATTGCAACCAAAGCATTCGGGTTTAAGTTTAGACATTGTAAGGAGGAATCCCAGTGAAAATTATGAAGCTTTTTGAAGTATTTTTATCTTTGTTTTCTGTAAAAGCCGTGGCATGCAGAAAATACACATTAAAGCAGCATAGTAGAAATGCTTCTTTAACACCCTCTTAGGAAAGTCCTAAATCCCCTAACTTCTCTGTCAGTAACTTACTACTTCTGCAATATGTGACTGTCCTAGATGCATGTTGCAAGAGTTTCTGTGCCATGCCAAATTCTGATGTTTATCCCTTTGTATTGACTCGTACATGGGGAAAAACTGAAAGGAAATCAAAGCAAGGGAAGCCTTGGAGTTGAATTCTTTTACACTATTCTTCGTGCACATTTTTGTTGCATGGAACAATGTGGCTGGGAAGATTGGAAGAATCAGAGGTTAAGTAAATTATTTGAATGCATATATTCAATGCTGGTCACCTGACTATACTAACAAACTTAAAAGGTGGTTTGATAGCTGTCAATTTGTTTTGCTATTGTGCAGCTTAACTGTTACCTTCCTGTATTATGAACATCTATGTATTTGGAAAATAAATCCATCTTGCAAGAAAGATTGTGCAAAAAATTGTTCCTATTATACTCCAGTGTATATTGCTGATGTCAAATAAAATACAATTGTGAGAGTTCTTAAACAGTTGTCTTTCTAATTGTGGCCTGAAGCAGGGAAAGGAAGGAGTATAGTAAACTTCTTTGATATGGATCCTCCTGCAGTTATTGCTGGAACATTGATGTTAGCTAAATTATTCAGTCAACCTGATGCTTTATATATGAACAGATATAGGGATGGGTTTCAACAGCAATAAGATGAATGATAATCTGTTGTATAATTTATTAAGGTGGCACACCAGTCTCCTGACGTATTATTGTCAAGATGTGTCTCACTATGTTAACAAGCTAAAAGCTAAATAAATTACCTTGCCTCTCTCACAGCAGCAGAAACAAATAACACACATACTGACAGTGCCCACATTATTATCTCTCTTTTTTGTGGTGGTATTTTTTTTTTTTTTTTGTTAAATTCCCATGAGGTAATGTAATAGCACCTACTCCTTGCCTTACCTGCCAACAAGCCTGTTGTCAGCTGCTCCACTTCATTACGTGATCTAAAGTGATTTTCTAATATTCTGTGCTTGGGTCTGGTAAAAAAAAATAAATAAAAAATCCATGGATTAATAGGCATAAACTTGCAAAAACTGTGTTTTGGTAAGGATGAAAAATACCTAGCAATAAATATGTGTAGAGAGAGATGTATGGAGAAATCATTTCAGTATGCGTGGTGGCCCGTGCAAGGCAGGGAGCGGGGCACCCTCATTTCTTTTGCTAAAGTGTGGCCAGGACCATCAAATCTTTTTGCAGGCTGAGATGCGAGCTGTCAGAATGGCTTACGGCGCTGCGAAGTGCTGTAATTGCTGCGTGCTTCAGGCACAGATGTTGACGCCAAGAAATCTACTGTGTTTGACAACCACAGCTAGTTCATAGATTAGGGAGACTCTACATCCCTTTCTCCTGGTTTCTGTGGGTGTACTTTTTAAGCTTGATGCACAAATTAGTCAGGTGTGCTGCTGCTGCCGCCGCTTAATGATGTGTGGCGTGATGCTACCCCACATCCCACATTTTATTAATGGCACTCATATTGATTAGGCAGGGAATGAGGCCTGTTTGGCATCCGAGGAAAGTTGCCATTGACTTCAGCAGGTCCTGGGATCAGGTGTTATGCAAGTCTGTCTTGCACCTCTGTCTGCTGGTGGCATAAGAGGGATTCAGTCTGCAAACTGAAAGTGATTGGGACTTCCCTCTGGGCTGGTGCAAAGTACCTGTTAAATTCGTTATTCATAACTCTTCGAGTGCAGGGCTTGAGCGCGATCAGTGTTTCTTGAGAGCACTTGTAGTTCCTGGTAGTTAGAAGCATGAGACTTCTGCTGTAGGTTTATCTTCAGTCTGAGCTGAAGAAGAGAATTGAGCCTGGGTTTGCTATGTGCGTGGTCTCACTGGGGGCCTGTGAAAAAGCTGAGATTGAGCTGGGAATGGGTGCTCTCAATTCCCATGAAAATGTTCTACTGTTATAAGTAGCGCTTAGTACTTCTCATAAGAGAAAAAGCATGACCGAGGAGGACTTGGTTGGAGAAGTCAGGTTCCGGCTCTTTGTCTGCCCCTCTCCTCTGCCCTTTTCCTCCTTCCTTTCTGCAGGGCCCAGTCTCACAGATGTGTTCTGGGATGCTCTGTTGGAATGGCCTTGGAGAAGCCATGGGTAAGTATGGCATTATTTGAATTAAAAGTCCCGATTTCAAAAGTTAAGTATCACTGTTCATCTGCTGAGTAGGCTTTGACCTGGAAAGTATTAAAGGTAAAACCAGCTCAGCCTTTTAGATTGTCTGAGATGGTAAGAGTAAAATTGTCTGAGAAACCAAACCAGATGACAACTTCAGGTATGAGTGAAGGAACACCTGGGAACAGGCTGGATGTAACCCACGTGGCTTTTCATAGCTTATGCCACCAAGTTTCATGTCAGGATGACAGGCAGGGACCTACAGTTGTATTGACTTCATCCTGGGAAGGAGCACAGCTGAGTGAGGCTGGAAGAGAAATTCAAGAGACAGGATGAAGGGTAGTCCCAGTGTGAGGGAGGGAGGGGACTGGTCACAACGTGAGGTTTTTAGGTGAGGGAAGATAAAGGCAGAAGTTGACAAGATTAAGACAACGAGATTTAGAGAAATTATTTAATATATCAAAGACTTATTTTTCAACTTTGTTGGAAAGTGGTGCTGAAGGGTAGTATTTAAGAGGAGTAGAAGACTTGTCTGTATTGCTGAGCTGGCTTTAGTGCCTTTGGACAGGAGTTACACTACTGCCCAGAGGGATAGTGTGAAAGGAATCTCGCTGGAGAACTAGGAGGCACGAAGCTGTTGGAACAAGATGCCAAAGGCATTCTATGATGGGGAATGTGTCCAAGCATACTCACTGGTATTTATTGCAGTTTTGGCTGTTTCTTATATGACTTTTTCTGCTTGCTCTGTGGAGATTTTTACTTTCCGAACTGAGAAAATTTCATTTCAAACTACAGAAAAATTATTAAAAATGTACTGAAGTATTCTCTTTTTCAGGTGACAAGAAGCTGAATAAAGAGCTACTCTGAAGTGCCGTGCACAGAATTAACAGAGCATGCCAAAACAACACAAACAACTCCGGGCTCCCTGGTGTTGTATCTACAGGGTGGGTTTTTTTTAAACTGATTACAGGCAGAGGTACTTCTTATGTCCTTTTCTTTGTTAGGCTAACAGAGCACTTGCCCGTAAAAGACATTCAAAGACTCCTGCCCATTTTACAATTTTATTAGGTGCAAGTTCCCAGGTGACATGAAATACCTGTAACCATAACATGAAGTAACCGTAACCGGTGGACCCTTATAGCAAAGGAGAAGCCTCTTGAGGTCTCTTGAAGCATACTGGAAGGTGTTTTGCTTCAGAATTTTGTCTAGGATCTGGGGCAGAAAAAGGCATGTGATTCAGTTGCCATTTCAGGACATTCTTTTGAACACATTTTTCACAGTGTTTCTGGATCCCTTGATTGAGCAACCTATACGGGGAGCCTCAGCACCAGGTCACATTGTATGTGGTGTGCATATAGGCAGGCATTAGAGTGCCTACATATGTTGCTGGATTTAGCCCTGAATACTGCTAAGGTCGCAGCTGATAGAGCAGTTTATGGCCTTTTTGCAATATGGGAAGCGTACTCAAATGAAGAGGCCCAAGCGTTATGTGGGTTGTATGGACACAGATCCAGCTGTAGGAAGACCGGTTTTCCCCAGGGACACAACCATCCTGTGAGCTCCATCCCCACTTTGTGGTTAAATACTATAGTGGTTCTGATACCTACCTCAAAGAGAGACTTTGTAAGGGTGGAGGTAGCCAGTTGGAAAATCAGCCTGATTATTTGTATGGATCTGGGCTTGTCTGAACAATTTTTGCTATTGGATTATAGCAGCCTCTTTTTTTACCATGCAATTGACTTTGATTCCTTTATTTATTCTCCTTAATAATGTTCTTTGCTTTCACGGAAACCAATTACATCTGTCAGTTTAGGCTGGAAGTTGTGCTTTTGTTTTTTCTAAATTTCCTCCTCTAACAGGAATGCTGCTCCTCTAAACAGCATTGCATCTTTGTTATGTGATTTATTGTGGGCTATAAAGCACAGCAGTGCCTTGGAGACAGTGTGTGTAGGCCTTGCTTCATATGCTGAGAGTGGAAGGTTCAGAAGGTGGGATAGCCGGGGGCTACAGAAGCAGGCTCCCACCAGATTTCCTGGCCATCACATGGGAGGAGATGTTTGAGGTCCACTCTGGTGGTCTCCTTGTGGCTCCCAGCCTCTTTAAGCAGCTCTATTGTCTGAGAGTCGCTGCAGGTGGTATTACCTTAAGACCCCTTTTCAGTATGTTTTAACTTCAGCATATAAGATTGCAATAAATATCACCTTTGGAGAGGAAGTGTGATAGATTGTATCCCTGACTTTGAGAAAAGATTATAACTGTTCGTGAATGTAGCTACATAGCTAAGGAAACTGTATATGTCTGCTCCACTTCTCTAACATGAAACCTCTTTTTCTGTGATTTTAAGAGCCTGGGATCCTATAAGCATCTTGGGCTCTGATAATTTTCACATCCACTTAGTTTAGGTAAAATGTCGATACTGATGCTTTTGATTTTATGTAGTTGTTATCAAACTTGTGACCACGTGTAGATCACTGTGTCTGTCAGACTTTTTTCAATCGGTTCTTGTATAATGTGTTTTATTCTGCCCTTATTTTCATGGGTTGTTGTCAATGAGCTGCATTTTAAAATACAAGCAATTGATCTTCTCTAGGATATGAATAAAATCACATGGGCATAAATGACCATCAGCTTGCTATCGCAAGTGGTGATGGGAAAAGAAATTGGTTGGCAGATTTTGGAATCTGTGCAAAATACATGTCTGCACGTTGAGAAAGGTTTGGAAAGAGCCAGTCTCTAATGGATTGTCCAGTTCTGTCTGATGCATCTGTGGGTAAAGCCTAATAATTAGGTGCATCAAAGCCTGGATATGAAAACTTTTGTTCACATTCTGTATGTACCTTTTAAGTATTTAAACATTGAGTGCTCATTGTGGTCACTGAAGCTCTTGCTTGGAATGCAAAAACAGTGGATATAAATGCTACCAGGAAGGAAGAAAACTGCTGTCATCAGAAGGAAAAATACAGAAACTGTACTGGAAACATCACACTTGCACAGTTATCTGAAAAAAAAAAAAAGGCACTTTAGTTTTTATTTTTTCTCTAAAACTAGAGTTTTTTGCCTGGAGGTAACAAATGATAGAGACATTCCACTGTAAACCTGAGTGAAGCCAAAAGGAAGGGTGGAGGAATGATTAAGATATGCCATTTTCTTGGTGTTTCCCTTTGAGCCACCTCAGGATTGTCCCTCTCTAGCATCCTAGTCTCTTAAATCACTTTCTGAAACACCCTACCTCTCTGATTAACATAGGATAAGGAGCTGGGGATCCCATAGGAAGAGAACCAAGAACCTCTCCTGTGAAACTCTGGATTGCAAACTCTGGGCTAAGTGCTGGACATTCCAGCTTTTTAGATGCTGGTCCCTCTCAGTGAAATCCAACATCCACAGTAGAGTTTGAACCTGAACCCAAGCAGATGCTATTTCACGCTGATACCATTGCAAAGACCTCTCTTCTGCACTTTTTGTAGGAGTGGGGAGGAGGAGAGAAGGGCAGGTGACAGGAAAGTAAAGGTGGGCAGTGGGTGGGAGGGAGAGGCAATTCTGTTCTCAAATAATCTTGGTGCATTTTGAATAAGGTAAAAAAATGTTTGTTTTCTAAGGTACTTTAGGTCTCGGGGTCACTGTTTTTTATGTTGTTGGAGTTTTTTTGTTTGTTTGTTTGTTTTCTTACAAGTATGTTGTGAAATGCAAGTCTTGCTAAAGTGTTTAAATTTGGTTATGTAAAGACTTGTACTGAACTCCAACTGACATCCTGGGTTAGGTATCCAACCTCTGTCCCACCGCACGCTGTCGCCTGGTTGTTCAGTCAGATGGGGAGAAATGACCTGTGGCAGCGATAGGTTACAGGTGCCCAAAGTGAGCGCCGAGGGATGAGCCTGAGCATTCCTTCTCTTGTTGTTTTGTGCAGCTTGATTTATTGTTACCCTGTTCACATGAAAGTCAAATTCATTGAGTAAATTACAGGGTGTGAGCATCTCTTACTTCCATTATCATAGGAGCAGGCTGTGCTAAATTGAGCAAATCAACCAAATCATTACTTAATCGTGTGTTTAATTCATTGTCATGGCTTTTCCCCATGAGTATTGGTTATGTCCTTGCAAATGCATTCCTGTTGCATTTCCCTGTAACTGTTATTTCCTTTTTTTCGCTCTTCAGTTAATACATAATTCATTAATATCTGTAAGTTTCAGTGAGCTCACAAGTAGTTGATTCAGATTACAAATAGCTTTGTGTTGTGTTATTAATGTATTTAAATAATTTTCTAGGGAAACTTATATAGTATAAAGCATTTTGCAAGAGTCATGAAGAAATGGGAGAAGTACAGAAGATATTTTCTGCTGTATTTGTGCTGGAGCTACTGAAGAGTGAGGTACAGATCCCTACAATGGCCAAAGTACAGTGATCCAAGGCCACCAGATTTAATCTCAAATCCTGTTTTTTTTTTCTTTTTTCAGTTAAGCTTTATCCCATATACTGTGTCTGTTTCTCTCCTTCTCTGATTTTCAGTCCCTGCTTTCTTTTGTCCAACGTTCCTCCTGATCTCTCTTCATAACTAATTCCCTCAACTAACCTAATAATTGCTTTCAATGGGACTTGAGGACAAGCTCAAGTGCTCTCCTGAAGAAGGATGCTCTAGTTAATCAGGACTGAAATTGTCTGTGAAGTAAATAACACTTATGAAGAGTTTTCCGAGTTACAAATAAATGCAAGAACAATTTATTCATGTTCATTTTGTCACAAATTACTTTGTTCATAAATTGTCCAGGCAGTTAAATAAACCTCTCTCAGATACCTGGTGTGGAAGAGAAATAACCCCACTTACGTAGTCATTCAAAATCGCTTATGAGCTTCTGTTGGCATCCCCCAGTGCAACAGTTACATGCTGCAGTCCAGCTTTTGGATGGTGAAACAAAGACATAGTTTTATTACTTTCTTGCTTCTTTTTCTTCCTAAGTCTGGAAGTTAAACTAACTAGAAGTTAAACACCTAAACTGGTCTCTGGAGTGGTTTTGGCTTGCACCAGCTAACCAAGTGGTTTCTGGACACAGTTTGGGGGTTCCTGATGGGAGCTTTCTCAATACCTAGTTGCCCTCACTGGAAGGCAAGAGAAGTATTACTCATTTCTGTGCCAGGTGGCCTCAGCAGCAGGCAAAAATCCTGGGCGGGTTTAACCTAGTAGTATGGGTGCACCAGACTGCAGTGGGGTAGAGAGGAGTCCTGGTGTTCCTTAAGGTAAAGGGCTGTAATTTTACCTGGTCATTAAGCAGAAGCTGCAAAGGAGCTTCGAGTTAAATTATGAATGTATGAAGGGATGCTGCAAACTGTGTGTTGAAAGCAGACTTTTTAAAAAGCAGTTGTACAGGAACACCCCACAGGGTGGTAATAATCCTAGCTGAAGGTCAAACTTAACTACCATTAGTGGCATTGCATGCCATTAATACCTGTATTACAAAATGTAATTGCATGTATTACTGCAATTTGGTCCTTTGCAAATGGTTTTAATTGTCTAGGAAATAACCCTAACACGTTCCCTCAATATGAGTTAAAGCCATTTAATGTTTCAGATATCACAGATAAATGATCTTGCTGGTGCCATCACATGTGAACTTCACAGCCTATGATCGCATACAGATAAATCACCCGAGACATACTGCAACTTATTCCACCCAGACAAAGATACAGTGATAGCTCCATGAATCATCACCCACCTGGCTGAAGTGCACATATTCTAGATAAACTCTACAGTCTTTGTAGTCTTTCAGGTCTGACAGTAGACAGGCAATCCTGGCCCTTGCATGCAGGCGGCTGATTTCACTGCCTTCTTGGAGATTGAGTTCATATCATTGTCATTAAACGTAAGGGAAGCACTGGAGTTGTTTGGAGCTGAAATGTTTTATAGAGCTTTCTTTGACCAAGAAAGATGTCATAAAAAAAGAAATTATCACAGATTTTTATTTTCTTCAGTGTTAAAAAGTTGAGCTTGAAAAACAAAGGCAATGATTGAAAAGTAAATCTCAAAAACACCTAAGTTTGCAAGTCACCAAGCCCAAGATTTTCAAATTTTCTATGAAAAAAATGGGAATTTTGTCCAGTTCTGATAGAAAAAGACAAATTAATAAAATCACCACCAGGTAAATAATTTCAAGTCAGGGGTTGCATCAGCTTGCAGACTTGCAGGTGACAGAGATGTGGTAGAGAAGGATAGTATTGCAAATGTAAGAAAAGGAAGATGACTGAATCAAGGACAAATCTTGTTTTACTCTGTTGACCATCTGCATGGGTCTGTGACCCTGTACTGCAGAGACAATAAGGCTATATACTCTGCTTGCCATAAAGTGCAAAGAGAGGATGGGAGAGTTCAGGTAAATAAGAATGATTCCTGGCCCAGGTGAAGAGCTTGAGGGTGACGAAGAGTGTTTTTATTCTCTCTGGCAGGCAGTTATGGATCTCTCTTGCAGTTTTTGGTTAAGTCAAGGAATGGGATTGTTTAAGCCAGTATGACCTATATGTTCTTTGTCACCTGTAACAGACTAATTCTTTTTATATAATTTAAATAGTTTAGTGTCTGTCCCTGGTATTGAGCGTTCTGGTCCTGCCAAGCACTGAAGCAAAGATTAGGCGTGTAAGCAGTGACTTTACAGAAGTATAAATCTTATGTTTGGCTGAGTCAGAAGCTCATATAAATGTGGGACTAAACCTGTATAAATAATACATATCTATAGATCAATCACCAGACTTTTGACCCCGATGAAACCAATCAATATAATGATATTGATATTTCCAGCAACTCTATAATTAGAGACTAATTCCAGAGAAGTATCAGGCATTAACCTCCATGCTGTTTTAGGAGAAATTTGGTGTTTTGTTGATCTGGCCTTATGGATAGGTCTAAGATATAGGGTACTGCGGGTATCAATACCTGTTATTAATAATAAAAGATAATTTAATTTAGAAGGAGGTAAGGGCTGGTAAATGTAGAATGGCATTGTGGCTAAAGAATTGCATTCTTAGATGAGGCTGGAGAAAATAATTATTCAGCTTTAATAGCAAAGAAATTAACAATGGAGAGATAGAGTGTCTTGGTAAGTCAAATCAGAATTTTTTATATACACGACAAAATTGAGAGCAATAGTACTAAAAAAATAATGAAATGTCAAGAAGCATGATACAATATGAAAAAGCGTGACCAAAAAATTTACCTCAGAGGGAGCAAATCTTTCCTAGTTTGAACTGAATAGCAAGCATATCTATGACATACCATTGCAGCACACTGAAAAATATGTTAGTTGCCATCTGGAAAGTTGCAGTGATGGCACTTTTTAAAAATTTCCTTCTAACAAGAAGCAATTTTGCAATCTCAGCTGTGGCAGAAATTATCAAGATGAAACGCTTCTTTACCTTTGCTTAAATGATACATTATGCAAATTGAAAACAGCAATTTAAGGAAACAATTACATAAAGGGAACAGCTTTTCTGATCCTCGAACAGGAAATGTTAAGGGATAAAAAAAGCAAACCCTAAATGCTGTTGGCCTCAAGCTATTACAGGAAAAAAGCTTGATACCTTTCTTCATTTCAGGACTTCCTGGCTCAGCAATTGCCAATAAAGACAGTCCTTGTATAACTTCCCTGATGGAGGGCCTTTAAAAAGCTGAGTGCAATTAAGCAAAGTTGTACACCTGCTGAAAACTCGAAATGTGAAGATAGTACTATTGAAAAGGTACCGGGGTAGTAAACAAGTTACTACTTCCAGGACAGAACTGAAAGCAGACTCTTACCATGACCTAAATCTTTGCACCCCCTTCGCATTTATCAGCTTTTGTGGTATTCATGGCTCTTTGCTGGTAGCGTCAAACAGCCCAGTGCTTGTTGATCTCTGGAGCGTTTTTTGCTAACAATTTATTTATGTCCAGCTTTAAAACTGAGAAGATGGTCGGTGTATCTATGGCTGGGGAAAAACAGGGATGTTCAGGTGATGACAATACTGTGTCCCACTTCACTAACCCATCCCCATCGTGTATTTGAGTGATTTTAAGCATGTGTTTACATCATGTTGGCTTCATATGCTCGTTTGATCATGTGTATGTAGAAGATTACGTTTTGGTCTGCGTTTTGACTGGCAACTCAAACTCACATGTTGACATTCACACAGTGAGGTAGACCTTTGACGTTTGGAAAAACCTGCTAGCTGCTATTGTAGTCCAGCACAGGGCTGCCTAGGGACTTTTTGGAGTCTTTGTCATTGCCTTTTCTTCTTAAAAAACCTGTCTCAGAAATGTTTTAATGCTATTGTTCCTGCTTTGGTATGAGTCTGGGTTAAACTGATCTCTTAAGGTCCATTCTGGAGGAAAAATAAAGTGTATTTCCTTTATTCAGGAAAAAAAATAATCAAGTATATAGTTTTAAAATATTATTTTGATTCATATTTTTGTGAATATAGCTCCTTATATTTCTTAATAAGTATCATATATTCTTGGAAATATGTTTAACTGCTGCACAAACAGCATATGTCTTTAGTTAGGGTGTATTGATTATTTTAGACTGTTATAATGTTTGCATTTTCTTTATTTAGGGCTAGGTGCTAAATCTTAATTGTTCCTGAAAGTAGAGTTTACTAGATAGGTAGTTGTTCGCATGTAATCACCTGTTCTTCTGTCTTCCTTCTGTTTCCTAATATTATAATTCACTGTGTCCCTGGTTGGACATAAATTTGTGTAGAGAGGTAGGGTGATAAGATAAGCACAGAAAACATGATAAAAGATCTGGTAATAGAAAACGTCCTTAGATCGAATTGATGTATGTCAGTTCTCTTTAAATTTTGTGAGAACAAAAGTAGGTCTATAATTAAGATGTTCAATTTGCAGACTAAATTATGATATGAGTGAAGAAAACTAAGCTGAAGGCAAATTGAACTAAGAACCTCAGAAATTGATGTGAAGATGATGCCTGGGATTTCCTTAAGAAAAGAAAGGAAAGATTGGGAAACTTGGGATTCAAAATATCGTAGAAAAGGTCTCCATATCTTTTTAAGTGAATAAAGCTTTTGGAAAGGATTTTGGGAAGTATTTGGAGTGCCTTCAAGCAGTTGAAGAAAGGCTGTAGATTTAAATAAAATGCCCTGGAGGTCAGAAAATGAGGAGGTAAAGAGAATTACAAGCAGTCAACCTGAGTTAGATATTGAAAGGGAATTAATACAAATAAAGGGCTTTTTGCTTAGTAAATAAGGGTGAGATAATGACACATTACATACTCTTATTAAAACAGTATGAAGACAGAGAAATAATAAAGGGAAATAATAGAACAATAGTAACAGAGAGTTGTACTGAAATAATATACAAGTGTAGGAGTAAAGTCATGAGAACAAAATATCTACCTGTTAGCAAGGATTGAAATAGCAATCTGTTAATTAGAAGAACTTTAAGTTCTGAGAGTCAAAACTTGTGGGTGAAAGCAGGGTTAAGGATGCTGTGACATCTTTGTGAAACAAGAAGCAAGCAATGTAGCTTCATGAAAGACTGCAAAACTGGAGGGGGAGTGGAACTTAAGCCATAGGTAAAAAAATAAAGGAGACATTTGCAAGAATATTAAAAGCGCTATTAAAACCAGCATAGAAAAGATAAGAGTAATAATGAATTGGTTTGGCTGAAACTAATCAGGTATTAAAAGGATTTACTAACTGGACAAGGGTAAGAAGGAAAGGAAATGAGAAAAGTAGGTCCATTAATTTTTAGGAAGCTAATGGGTCAGAAAAAATAGCTGAGAACTCAGTGTCTCTTTAAAAAAGAAAATAAGGATGTTGACCTCCATAAAATAGCTTTTCTAATTTCTGTGTCTCCAAGAGAATTTTTTTAAAAAAATCAACAAATGAAAACATGATATTTTGCTTTTTAAAAGTAGCTTAAAGGCTGTACCCAATTAAATGTCAGAGACACGCCTATTTAGAATTGAATGGACAGGTATTGTTGCTTGTGTGTTCACCGCCTCCGATTGAGAAAGCTGGGTAATTGCACTAGGATCATGTTGTACGTGAGCTAAAAGCTCTGCTGGGACATGAGCTGCATGTTGAAAAGGTGATCGGTTGCTGGAAAGCTTCCCTCTGGCACGTGCATTTCAAAGAAAGTAGTGTTCACAGTGTATCTGATCCAGAGTGAATTATGGGCATTGCGAAACTTGTTTGAAACAGGCTCTTTTCAAGACACTGGTGGAGGAATGGCTAACTTTGGCATCCCTCTTGGGTGGAAGCTAGATGCTGAACTACACAGGCTGAAGCAGACGTGCAGAAGAGTAGAAGGCAGCCAGTGAGGATTTTGGGTGATGTCAAAGGGATTTGAGCTTCTCCAGGTTTTGCGGGTTGCTTAATTTTGGGGAAAAAACAGGTTGGCTAAATCGTGCTGTGGGGCCTGTCTACTTCTTTAGTACATCCAACCTTTAGCCCAGATCAGTAATTTTCAACACATCAAGACCTGTTAACCTGAGTTTGTAGTGTTCACTTAAAAACAATCCAACAACTTGTTTCATTGCAAGCTCTTTCAGCAGACTTCATTTCATTAGCAGGGCATGTCTGGTGAGAGATCTGATAGACCCTGGGGCCAGGAATAGAATAATTACTTTAACACCGATGCGTGTCATGTAGCTGTAACTCCAGGGACCCTGCCTCGGTCATGTTTGGGTAAGGTACACGTGAAAAGGTGGATTTTAGCCCAAAGACCTTACAAGCTTTTCACTACTTATTTGTTTTCATGTTGGTTAGTTTTTCTACATTCTTCTGTAAGCTATTCCTCGTCCTTAATTTTCACTACTGTGCAGCAATTTTCCCCTCTGCAGTGCCAAGTCTCTCCTCTTTCAGTGTGTGTCTCTAGTGCTCTCGTCAGCCTGTTCGCTCTGTCTTCCCCTTCCCCGTGCCGTGTCCCCCCCATAGTCTAGTCAGATGTAAGCTGATCATAGAAATCTTTATGTTCCTTTGTTCGAAGCACCTCGGCACAGTTCTTCACTTCTTCTTTCTGCCTGACAATTACGTTCATGGCTTTGTCATCCCAGTCAGTGGGAGTACAAGAACGAGCAACGTCCTGGCATCCTTTTTGAAGGCACTCACTGGATAGCTTTTGCTGAGTGCTGTTCTGTCACGATGTTCAAAGCAAACATCTACTGCAATGCAGCTGTTTGAGCTCTGCCTGCACTTGGTACTATTTTTGTTTGCAGTTCAATACGTTTTCTTAAACCTCTTTTTGTAAACTCAGATACATGCTGCAAGCTGATAGCTATTCAGGGAGAAGCTTAATCCCTAGGAGCTGCCTGCCTTGGCAAACGTGCATATACTTTTCTGTGTGTCAACAGGCAGTTGTTCAAGTAGTGTTTGTTTCCTCAGTTTGTATTAGCCTGGCCCAAAGCTTGAATAATCTTTTCATTTGCCTTCACTTTATGGAGACTGAATGAATGTCCAGAATGGTGAATTCGACAACTGTGGATCTGTGCAGTTCCCAGGTCAGACGATTTAGTTATTCAACCTTTTATGCTCTATTAGGATTATGTCAGAATACTAATATTTCCAGGGCCAGGATCATGCAATTGATATTACTCGCAGCAGCAGCCCCATATTCATTTAACCCATGTGCTGACACGCCGAAGACAGTCTTTTGCCTGTCTTTGTTAGCTCTTATCTCCTATTGCCCTGCCACAGTGCATTCCTACAAGAGCTTACCTCCACATCCTCAGGAGAAAAGTTACTACTCTGCTGCTTTTTCCCAATCAAGATAATTTCAAATTAAAGCATCTTGCTATACGCACAGCCAGGGCCTCATCTGTAATCATACTTCAAATCCACAGTTTATTCTGTAATTAACTTGTAGCTATATAGCTCTTGCTGTGTACAAGTAGTTCAGTTCTTTATGTAAAATGGTCTGCTAATTTGTGAATGGTTTAAAATATTTTTCTTTGACAATATTTTTTGTTTTATTGTTATAATGCTGAGAGAAGTGGAAGATGCTTTTCATGTCTTAGCCAAGTTATAAATGCTGGAAGATTAGAGTTCTCCACCTCTTTCAAAGAATGAGACCTGTTACAAGGGATCTTTTCACATCATGTCTGGATTCTTTTTCTGAAGCGAAGTAGCTGTTAGAGAGCTTAAAATACTTTGATAGTGTGATTATGAATACATGCTGCAGTCTGGCACAGAAAGATTACACGTTTGATATTTGGACTTCTTCCATTTGGGTATCTAATAGAGATGGGGGCTATCATTTGAATCTTTGACAGAATCAGTACTAACATAGATATTACACTTTAACCAAGTATTGTAATACTAGCACACCTTTTTTGACTTCTGTGGGTTTTTAGGAGGCTGTGGCTCTCCCCTCCCTCCCCACTACAGTAACATCTCATCTGCAGCTGATGAGAAATTGTGGGAGCTAAGACTTCACCTCAAGATGCAGTGCCAAAGGCCCTGGCCGTGCTTCATCCTTTCCCTCCACACTAAGTTGTATTTCCTTCTACTTATTACAGCTGTTTCCTCCACCCAGTCTCCTTTGGGGTCAGCCATACCCAGGGCACTCTGCTGCCTTCTGTGTTTTGCTAGGGAGAGTGCGGGAAGGTGCAGATCAGGAGAGGAGAAAATGGGAGCAACTCACAAATTGCAGTGGTCCTTTGATGTACAACAGAGGTAGAACGTCCTGCTGGCCAGCATCAAGAAGCACAGGTGAAGGGAGGCAGCTCACAAGTTTGAAAGGTTTCCCCTGCAAAGAGAGGTAGAGCTTAGAGAGGGAAGAGAGGTTTAGGGTTTTCCTTTTAAGGGGGATTTTTTTTTTTTTTTTTGAGAGGGAGAGGGCTGAATAAGAATAAAGGAGAATGTTTCTCTTGAAGGTGTGCCCTGTACTAGAGTGCCCTGTACTTCCACCTGAAGAAGGGCAAATGGTTTTCTTGTGTTGACTTTAACTTACTGGAGTCGATCTGGTCCCTTGCTTTTGGTGAAAAAGGAGACAGCTGGGGATTTTTTAGTTAAAGTATCTGTGGTCCTCACTGACCTGACTGGTAGGAGGTATTGACAACACATCCGTACCGCCATCCCCTTTCTTTCCTGGCTGTTCCCACAGGCCATGCAGGTGGCATTGTCCCATTGGTGGGAAGAAATGTGGGGGAAGGAAGGACCAGTAGGACCTGGGCCTCAGGTAACCCAAGCCTGATCTCATGGACATTATCTCTGCCTGAGAACTTTGAAGTAACGCTACTGTGGTAGTAGCACGGCACCTCTCTCTTGAACATGGCTATTTTGATAGCTTTGACTGTGTTTGCAAAGCTCTCGTGTCTTAAAGAGCACAAACATCTAGTTTGTCTCTTTGTTTTTCCTTTAGTATTCACAGTTTGCTCTGGGCACTTGCAGCGTTTAGGAAGAATATCAGTCTGATTTGTTGCCTGCAAGAGAGTAATTAAAACGAGAGAGCAGGATGGGAACTGATGACACACAGTGCAGCTGAGCTGCTCCCAAAGCTGAACATGGCAGCTGCGGGTTTCGTCATTTGCAAAGCCTCAGCCAACACGTTGGCCCACAGAGTTAAAATAAATGTCTAATTACGTTGTTTAATTATTTCAGTTCCAAATTCATGCTTGCAAAGTATTGCAAAAGATAGGAGAGAAACACTGAGAGCACCGTGATCAAGGCAGTGGCCGGCTAATAAATCAGAGCTCACAATGATTTTTCTGAGTCTGGTTCCTTCCTTCCCCCTGCCCGGTGGTGGGGTTGCAGAGGAAGCTGTGTGTGTGTGAGCTTGAACCAGTCTCCAGCCCTCTCCCCTCCCCTGTCACTCGGCACTGACTCACAGCACTGTTTTTCAGCATGACGCTAATTAGCTGCTGAGCAGTGAGATACTGCAAACGCTAAAAGACAGGAAGAGACTTCAAAGCTGTTTACCATTTTCTTTTCTTTTTTTTTTTTTTTTTTTTTTAAATCATATTGTGAAAGTGATGAAAGAAATATCTAATCACTGCTTCCCTGATCCAGCAATTTGTTGTGTGCAGGGAGACGTTGCTCCAGGTTATTCTGGGGTGAGGAGGTTATGGCTTTCTTCTTTGCTTTCCGTAGAGTGGTTATTCCCAAGGAGAGGGAGAAAATGTGGATTGCTGTGTTAAGTCTGGTGGCTAAACGTGGACGGGGTGGCACTAGTATGCCAGGTAGAGGAAAATCACTGTGGCAAGAGAGATTGAGGTCCCCACATCGGAGCAGCCTCTTGGGAGGTGAAATGTGTTAGGTCTAAGTCCAGTTTGGGGCATGGGACGCAAGTGGAGACCTTTCCATTCAAAAGTTAAATGAATGCTCTTGATTAAAGCGATGAGGACAATTAGGTGCTTAAGACTCTCTGTAGCATTAGCCCATATCTACAAAATTATTTGCCAGTAAAGAGTTTAATATGATATAGATCATTAAGTCCACTTTGTAAAAAGGTTGTATATCAATTAAGCTGTTTGTGAATCAACTGTTAATCTAAATTATCTTTTCCAAGAGTGCTGGAAATGAAGTGACTTTCCACACAGGAATGGTTCCTGTTGATCGTCAGTATTTGCTTAAGTTGTGGCCCACTACAGCTGTAATGTGTTATTCTTAATTTGCCATTCTTCAAATAGCTCAATAGCCGATGAATGTTGACTACATTGTTAAAAAGTAGGGAAAAAAGTCTTTAAGAAGGACTTCTCATTTTCATCTAACTCTACTTGTCTCTTCTTTTCCTGATGCTAAATGTCTTCCTGTCCCCAGTCAGGGAAATTCTGCACCACATGAATGAAGATTATTAAAATAGTCAGTGCCTCACTTACTGCTCAGGGAATACTTGGAACGCAGTTTGCAGTCATCAAACTCATGATTAATGCACAAGAAATTGTGACTGCAGGTGATGAACTTCATGAGCTCTCTTGAGAATATTGTTTTGTTCTCGCTCAAACTGGATCTCATGGTTCTCGTATCTATACTGAAATCTCCTCTGTTCCACGGTAGAAGTAATAGGAGGGGAAAATAAAACCTAGAGCACTGAGAAGCCAGGCCTATTCAGAATCCAAGGTTCTGGCCTTTTTTTAATGATGCACATTTTGCACTGCAAAGGGATTTACTGTAATAACAGTCATTAATTATTGCAAAGAGAAACTGGCGGTAGAGGAAAAAGAGTTGTCCCCAGAGTTTCGTGTCAGTTTGCTGCTGACCTTTCTTCAGCTAATGTAATATTGGTACTACAAACAATGACTGCATACCATAAAAGTCAACTGGAAAGCCAATTGATTTCTCAATACATCTTTTGGAGCATGTGGTCAGCTGTACTCTCATTTTTCCAGTCAAGGCTTTCTGATTTTAATTCTCTGTTTCTTCCCCAAACTGTTGCTTTTTGTAATTGCTCTTACCTTTCTTTCAATAATACGGTTAAAGTCTCTCAAATGTCTGGATCTGTTGATGCAACATTTTAAGACGTCACAAAGATCTCCCACTTGGTAATTCATTTATGGGTCAGACAAACAAGGGCTACGTGCAACCTTGGGACATGCAGTGGTGGTTATTAGGGTCCACATTGGAGTTTTTGCTTTTCTTGCTGCTAGCTACTGCATCTGTCTTCATTACGTATTGCTGCTTTTTGTCGTAGGGCGGGATGAGAGGCTTCTCTATCAACGTTTCTAAACAAAATGAAAAAAATGTGTCATGATCCTAGTTATTCTAGAGAGTCCTAAAAGGTTAATGTGGAAATAATCAGGAGACAAAACTGTGGGGAAAAAAGATAATCATTCCCTGCCAACACAGACAAAGTGTTGCAATAATAAGGAATACTGAAAGTTTAAATTAACCCCTTGGAAATAAAAAAAATCCTTCATATAGTGAGCTCCTCTATTTGACCTTTTCCTGCATACCAAGAGTATCATCACTCAAAGGCTAAAACATATTTTCTCTACACACATTTTTCAAGAACATTTGGATTGTTAAATCAAAGCTTATTTTTTCCAAATGTTTAAACTTAGAGCATTACAAAAATACATTCTGGAAAGCCTACATAGAAGAAAACGTAGGTTTTATTTTTTTTTGTTCTAGTCTGATCCTGTGGGGGGCTTTGATATGACGTTTACATAGAAATCTTGGTGCCCATCTGAGAGTGGTAAGAAATTAAATGAGTGATTTTTATTTCTTTTAACCTGGAGATTGAATAAATTAGCATTTGATAAAGTGCACAAATTAGGGCAAAACGAAATGACACTTTTTTAGTTGCCTTTGGGTTTCTAAAGTTCTTTTCCTTGTTTGTTTCATTTTTTTCCACGTGCGCATGTGTGAGTAGAGTTTTATTGTCACAGATATTTCAGGATTTATTCAGGACTATTTGTTTAAATTGTGCAATCCATAAATGTATAGATGATCACTAGCCTTTATCCAGATATCAGCCACAGCTCCTTTTTATCTTGGACATTATTTATCCAAAGTAAATCTAAAATAGTATTTTATTTCTGCATCTTTTTTTATTCATTTTCAACAAGAGGAGCTAAGATGATTCCTAGATTTTGTGGTGAGGGCAGAATCAGATATAGAAAGATAGTAAAATATACCATGATAGCTAGTGCTCATTAAAATCCCTGATCTGATTTCCAGTTCATAAGCTGTTGAAGGGGACCAACAAAAATTTTAGCTGTACCTTTCCGAATGTGAATTTCCACCTGGGCACGCAGAGGAAGGCCACTAGTGAATAAACCCCACGCTGGTCCTCTGCTGGTGAGACTGCTTCCCATCTCTGTTTGTGAGAATGCACTTTCCTACTTTTGAAGGCTTGGACTTACCCGTGCCCACTGTAAATTATAAGGAGCAGAGGCAGCACGAGGCTGGCGTAGCAGGATGTGATGCTGCGATGCATAGGTACTGCTAAAAAGGCAGGGTGTTTACAAGGTTGCAGCTCATCCCTCTGCTCTATGAATGCATGTTGCTTATCAGATGCAACAAGCACGAGGCCATTACACCTGAGATTTCATTCTGCCACAGGGCCTGGAACGGTAACCACTCTTCCCAATGACAGCCATCTGCTTTCACCCTCAAATGTTTGCGCAAGGGAGGACTACGGTTAAGCTCACACAGTGCATATGTTGAAAAAATACTTCATCAAAACCCATGTCAGCACTAATTTTGTAAGTGGAATATTATCCTGGATTTTCAAACACCTTGTTAAGCCATGGGTATATTCTTGTTGTTGCAATTCTAGAGCGGTGCAACCTTGACAGCATGACAATGGAGCGTCCTGCAAGCATCAAAACCGCACCAGGTGAGATTTTCAAGGCAAGTACAGAATTAAGGTAGCAAAAGAGACCACTCTCTGCATCGCAATCCATGCTTGAAAATGGTGTGGATCATTTTTTCCTTTTAGAAGAGGCTGCAGTAAAGTGGGAATGGAGAAATAAATGAAAAACCAGGATGCGGTATATGCAGGCTTCTTTTATGCCATCCTGTTAATGCCTGTTGCCCTTAATACAGCTTTTCTGCTCTGAAAATAAAATTGAAAAACCCTCTTCCACTTCTCAGTGAAAAATTTTAAAGACTGAAATGGAGACTTCTGAGTTTTTGCAAGATCTTGTTATCCAGAACATCTCTGAATGCCATTCAGTTGCTGAGCATCTTTCACCTTTAAATGTGAGTTTTAGGTAAATCAGGTAAATCAAGTGCTCTGCAAATGAAATGCTCAACTAAAATCCAAGCAGGAGGCTGCCATTGGTGGATACATTATTTTTCCTTGAAATCAGTTGCCCTCTTCACAGAGAAATTGTCACAGATCTTCTTAATGCTTTATTTATCCACAGAAGTGATCGGGCCAATCTCAACTTTATCTTTCAAATTAAACTCACATGAGGATGGCTTCAGTTATTCCTGGCTTAGGGTTCTAAAGTGAAGTAAAAATGTCTGGGAGCCCTGGCAGCTGCAAGATGTGCAGTCTGTCACTGTGAAGGCTGGGTAACTTCACGGTAGGGATGCCGGTACCTGCTTCAGTCTAGATACAGTAGGGACTTTTTTGCCTAGAAATTAGGCTTTGCAGAACCTACCTTGACCCTAGAAACCAGGAAGAACTCTTAAAGACATCAACCTACTTGGATCAAGAATAATCTGGGTATAGCAGCAAATTTTAAAAATGTCACTATCTTGATTTTGTAAGTAAGTGGCTGAGTGAAATTCTAATTAATATTTTCAATTTATTTTTTTCAGAATCAGATGCCCTTGGATATTTTTACTTAGAAACATTTTTCATTCTTCAATACTCAGTAAAGCCATGACCAAGGTGTAAAGTATAGCTTTGAACAGTCTATTTAGCAAGTTTTAAGTTCAGAGCCTTAAATTATGGATGAAATGCCAGAAATTATACATAAGCCCTCTGCAGAATGCCGGCCTTTATGAACTCCTCCTAGTTTATGTTTCTTCAAGATTATTTGTTATTTAAAACATAGCTTGTCTTGTTTTATTTAGATGCTTGAATTGTATGTTACAGTAGCAATAACACACTCCAGGTAATTCATTTCCAGTTGAGCTTCACTCTGCTTGAGTGCTTAAAAAGCCATTTGGCTTTCTGTTTTGTACCTTTTAATGCCCCCCGCAGTCTGCAATAACTGTTCAAGAAATTCACTGCTTGTCATGGCCTATTGCTTTAATTTAAAAAGCTAAATTTGGAGACTCCACATGCTCTGCTTTCAGTTTTTCCGATGTAAAGCTGTCCTACCATGGGAAATTGGCAATGGAATTCACCACCCCTGAAAGAAACCCAGCGTTAATATAGTGGGAACAGAGAGGAAAAATACTTCGGCTGTGTCATACTTGGTGAAATGTAGTGTAGATATAAATTTGAAACCTGCCAAGGCTTCTAAAAAAACCCAGCTGTCTTAAAGTAATCTCTGCACCACTGAGACCCTGAGGTGGGATGTGATGCTGTAGCACTGAGCAGAGATACTCGCAAGAGTCAGGAGGCCCTGCAGGAACACCAGCAAAGCAACATGCCTGTGGCAATGTGGTTACTGCCTGCATTTCTTCCCTTCTGGAGTGTCTGGATTGTGCTGCATGGTACTCCTGGCTCTTGGCGATAGCTTTTGTGGAGACATGTCCAATGGCTGTGATGTAGACAGAGTGATACAAGAGCATCCAAAGTCTAACCATAGCATTTTACCTTCAGGAAAGCCCCTAAATCCCTTTTTGTTTGACTAAATAAGCTTAATATGGTCCCTAAAGTTCTGAGGAGAATGACAGTCAACAAAGTGAGCATGGTAGGTCTCATTTCTCCTGTCAAAGCCTTTACCTTATCTGGCATCAGAAAGGGATATACTTAAGAGATGGTCTGTACTACAGAGGAAAGCTGGTTGGTAAAAAAGCGCATAAAAACCAAGGGTGGACACAGTTGATGTCTAAAGGGTGGTAAGCCAGTCAGTAAGAGCTTCCTCCAGAACCCCAGCCCTGTGAACTGGCTCTAGTTAGCACAGGTCAGTGAGGTCCTGAATCTAGATGATCACACCTGTGGCTCAGCATGGTTTATCACTGCTTAGTCTTGGCAGATCAGCTTCCCATCCATTTGTTGGGCAATTTCCCTCACACCACCCTCCAAAGTACCACGTAGACATAAGTTTATGTACAAATCCCAAAATGTGGGCATTTTTAGGGTACACCTAATGGAAAATATGCAGTTCCTTGCATAACATGGTAGAAACCTGTTCCTGGGAAAAGAGGTTGGTTTGCATGTGAAGGTTCAGACACACAGGTGGATGAAAGAAGTCTAGGTTAAATACTTTCAGCAGATCTGTCCCATCCCAGGGGAATGTCCTCCAGTGCCACAAATTGTTGGGTAAGATCTCACCTCTGTTGGAGCTGTGCCATTGTGCAGGCAAAAGTTAAAGGTTTATGGATGCCAGAGAAGAAAAAAGGGTATAGTTTGGCTTTTGATATATACTTAGTGTTTTGTGACTAGAAGCAAGCTGGCTTTCTCCAGGCTTCAAGCTGGCTGAACGTGAGCCAGCTCTAAGCCAAAGCTGTGTAGCTCCAGATAGCACATTGCTAACCCTGGGCTCATTAGTGATCCGAAAGGCAGGATTTATTAGGTTGGGCCCACTGCTGCTCTAATGCAACTAAACCATATCCAACCCACCGACAGAGTAGGCAGGCACACTGTCTGAAGAATAAGGGCACCCAGCTTTGAGGTGTCTGGAGAAGGCCTTGGGTTCCAGTCAGCAACCTCCAACTTATTTCTGGGTTTGTAGCTGTTCTCCTTCATCTGTGTCACACAAATCCTACCTAGTTTGGATTGATCACAGCATGATCAAAGTCATGCTGTGACAATAAGCAATTTGAGCTTCCCTTTTTGCTATTCCTGGTGAGACCACTACTGAGATTTTTGAGTATTTATATCTTTGTAACTTAGTTAATTATCTCCAGGTCACATCACATTCTGTACATTCACTGCGAATTGATTTTTGCGCATTGTGTAACCCTAACTTTTTAAAATAAAGCTATTTCAGAATTATATTCAAAGGCCTTGTCTCTTCACTCAGAGACAGCTCATACACTATATCACCTTTTTTCTCTTGTGATCAGTTCAGCACATAAAGCTGTCACATATTTAGTAGACGTTTTCATTGGCAGAGGTTTTTTTTCTTTTTAGAATTACACATTTTTGTAAAACAGTGCAAGTCTCAATATGTAAAAGATTAATATGTGCTTTCTTTTCAGCTGGTCTGAGTATTAACATTCCATAAATAACCCAATTTTCCCTCTGACTTGATAAGTAGTCAAATACTTCCACTAAGGACATTTTTACTTTATCATCCAGAATGTGAACAAATTTAAATTTAACTGGCAATTATTGGTGGTGAATGGAAGTTAAATATATGAGTGTTTTTCTAATTTAGTTTGGTTAATCTCATCTTCAGTGGTACTAAGTAATTGCTTGAGCAGCCATCAGGACAAAAGGCTCATGACAGACTCATAGGCCTATATATTACTGTGATGTACTAATTTATGCTGCGTCAGCATCATTCACAAAGAACCGAGAAGAGATTCCAGCCTCTGATCTCAGGAACTTTAAAATACTTTTTATTTGCATTAAGGAACTCTAAGAAATATATAAATGCAAATTCAACCTCACTGTGGAATTTCTGTATGTTCAGCAGCTGAAATGTCACCATGTGACATCTTAAAAATCATATGTAATTCCAGAAATACATTCCCCATGAGGCTATATCTCATTTACGTTATATAGACTGAAGGCTTAGGATGTATGCAAATCCAAAGATCCATCTTTGGATCTTTAGTTCATTTGTTGATGCTACTTTGTTATTCTGATGCTTGACTAACATAGCAAGCTCCAGGATTCACGGGACCTGTTTCTGCAGTTCCAAGAAAGGTCCTTATAGAGTCAAACCTTAAAGTTCAAAAAGTGACAATAGATAAAAGTGGAGTCCCTACCAGGTATTCTAGGCATGCCACAGACAATTACATGTAAAAGCAAGATTAATAAATATTTGTACCTGTGGAACCCATCCTAGAGTGGGACTATCTCGTGCCAGGCTATGCAAACACAAAGCTTCTTTCTCTATAGCTGTACTATCTGGGTGAAGAGATTCTGTTTGGGTGGTCCAGCTGATATAATAACTTTTCAGAGATTTAATAAATGAATTAGAACAAATGGTTGGTTCTCCTAGTTCTGTTAGATTCTTAAATGCATTTAGGTGTAAGAAGAGATTAGTAGCACCACTCTATGAGACAGTGGTCACACTTAATCTTGTGGAACGATAATCCGATTTTGGTCACCTACATTGAGGAAGGCTGAATTTGAAGAGTGGCTGATGCAAAGTAAGAGTACTACCGTAGCTGGGGGGCTAGGAGACTTCTTTATGACAGAAGCTCTGCTCATGTGACCCCACCAGATTAAAGCTGACAGACAACAACTATCTGATAATTTAATTAGTGTCTAATACATTGGATCTTAAATACCAAATGAAGAAGTTACGTGAATGATGATTCTTTTCATTCACTTTATCCTGATTTTCATAAGTTTTCATCCTTTTTTTTCATAATTCCAGTTCAATGACTTTCCCTAAGGTCGCTGTATGTGGAAGACAAAAGGTATAGAGTGGCTTTCTTTAAACTTATCTGAATTCAACAAAAGCAGACAAATAGTCAGTAAATAATAGTATTATTTATTTACTTATTCCTTGAAATATATAAAGCTAGTTTCTTTCTCCATTGCACATGAAAAGTGTCAAATAGATTCCAAACACTATTACATTACAGTTTGATTGTTGGTTACAGTAGGGGCACTAATTTACACCCGCATTGAGCAGATGTAAACAGTACAGAAAACTACCTATGAAAAGCCAAGTGCCCATATTTTTCTTTTTGCAGAGAACCAATACCCTAATCTCCTTTTAATTATTTTACACCTAGGGAAAGAATCACTCCTCTAAACATCAAACTATGAATAAAAATCTATTATTTTCTATACTTGATAAATATGTTTTTCAGATTGAAATAATGAGACTGTCAGGAAATTTGTCATTTATTGCTCCTGTGACTCCAAGCTAGTTAAAGTTAGTCAAAGAAGCTGTAATGGGCAGTCTTAGGGTTCCTTCTGAAACTATATTTTCTAATATATACCTCCCTCAAATCTCTTTTCATACCACTTGACAGTGGTATATAATTAAAATTCATGTGTTTAATTTAGTTAAAATATACAGTCATTTTATATTGCTGAGAAGGATACAGGACAAATTGTGATACATGCCGATCTACATTCCTAGCTAGATGTGCTTCTTTAAGTCTTATCTGTGGTCACTTGGATGGACAGTCTGGCAGTGAACAAGCAATTTCCTTACAGCAGGAGCTGTCTTTCCAAAGACTGCTAATGGTAAAGGAAAACAACTTCTTTAATTACTATTTAAGTATAAGGACCCTTTAAACTCATTAATTAAATTTAAAAGACAGTTTGGAGAGTTGATAGACCTTTGTGTAAAAGGTAAGCTTGTTTGCACTTATTTGAAACAGAACTTTAATTGATATTAAACCCTGATGAAAGCAAAAGGATATTTTACAAAAAGGACCAGCAAAGGAAAAAGTAAGCTTTGAAGATGCTGTAAAAATTCTCTGCTATAATAAATAAAGTCATTTAGAAAAATACTGCATATGTATGAAGCCAACTACATATTCACAAGATGATGCTGAACTAAGAACATTGTGTGAGGGTGCTGAGTCAATAAAGGAATGACAGCAGCTAATTTCAAGTCCAGCCAAGCATGAAAGAGCTTCATGTTTTGTTTTGTTTGTCGTCTTTTCCTCTTTTCAGAGCTGTTGAAAGGGTAGAGTTATGAAGCCATCTTTATTATACTAGCAGCTCCTTACCCCTGCCTCAGTTTTATAATATTGTGCACAGCGTCTTGCTATGTTCAAGACTGCCAAAAATAAAGGGCATGACAAGAGCACAAGGGGATCGAGTGCACCCTCAGTAAATTTTCAGAAAACACCAGGTTGGGCAGGAGTGTTGATCTACTTGAAGGTAGGAATGCTCTACACAGGGATCTGGAAAGGCTGGATAGATGGGCCAAGGCCAATGGGATGAGGTTCTATGAGGTCAAGTGCCAGGTCCTGCACTTGGGTCACAACAATCCCATGCAGCCCTGCAGGCCTGGGGAAGAGTGGCTGGAAAGTGAACATCCCCCTGTATTTTGTACTGGTGAGGCAGCACCACAAATACTGTGTTTGGTTTTGGGCCCCTCACTGCAAGAAAGACATTGAGGTGCTGGAGTGTGTCCAGAGAAGGGCAAGGAAGTGTATGAGGGGTCTGGAGCACAAGTCTTATGAGGAGCGGCTGAGGGAGCTGGGGGTGTTCAGCCTGGAGAAAAGGAGGCTGAGGGGAGACCTTCTGGCTCTCTACAACTACCTGAAAGGAGAGTGTAGCCAGGTGGGGGCTGGTCTCTTATCCCAAGTAACAGGTGCTAGGACAAGAGGAAATGGCCTCAAGTTGCACCAGGGGGGGTTTAGATTGGGTATTAGGAAAAGTTTCTTCACCGAAAGGGTTGTCAAGCATTGGAACAGGCTGCACAGGGAGGTGACTGAGTCACCCTCCCTGGAGGTATGTGTAGATATGGCACTTAGGGACATTGTTTAGTGGTGGACTTTGTAGTTTCAAGTTTACAATTGCAATTGATGATCTTAAAGGTCTTTTATTATTCTATGCTTCTGTGATTCAGATACTGTGGCTCGTACGTCTCTTTTTTAATGGATGTATCATCCTGGAGAAAGTCAGTTTATTATAACAGTCTCAGTTTTTAGTTCCCCTCCCTGTTTTAAGTCCCTAGTGAGTAAATGATAGATTGAGTTTCTGTGCTGGGACCCACTTGTGCTGCGGTTGCTTCTCCACAGTGCAGCCAACTTGGTGGGTGCTGGCTGGGCTTGCTTACCTCCAAGCTCCTGATACCTGACGCTTCACTGTTTGCAAGGCAAGTGAAGATACCCACATAGGGTATGTTCTAGCCAAATCCACTTTCACTCTCCTTTAGTGTTACTAGTGTTTTATTACTTAAATATTTTAGCTGGTTTGTTATTTCAATTTGAATACAAAGTGTTTAATTTCAAGAAGTTGCTCCCTGTTGAATTTTGCTGAGATAATCATCTCCTCTTTTTTTAGTATTGCTAAGATTATATTTTCAAATAGATTTGGTTTATCAGTGCCATATGGTTTCCTGATAAAGTCCCCTATCCTGGGGCAGGATGCCCCTTCCTCCTGGCCACTGGGTAGGGGAATAAGGTGAGAAGAATCACCTGATGATTCTGTGGGGATGGCCATAACTAGACCAAAGAATATTCCTGTTGATTTCTGCTGTTTAGGATGTTTTAGGGTAGTATTCCTTCCCATTTTCCTCCACAAGATGTTTGCTGATGAAGAAATGTATAAGGAGAAAGGGGACCTGCGACGATTCTCCACTGCTTTGTACATCGCTAATGTTCAGGATGAGAATTTGCAGATGTGGAAGGCACCTGATTTTTCAAAAGTTACTGGTCTTATTATGAAAAAACTATGATGCTACTGGCCTTTGTTAACCACCCCACTGTGGAAGTCACCATCCCTGTGGGTAGGAGAAGCACCCGCTGGCAGAGGAGTGTGAACGCTGGTGTTTGAAATGGATGACCTTAGCTGTGGTGATTAGCTGTGCTAACAGTCCTTTCACCAGGGCAGGAAAGAAATAAAAGGGTCTGCATGTGCCTGTGATTTGTGTTAATCTGCTCGCCTGGTAGTGGGGCCGTTGGAGGTGTGAGCAGTTTCTGCTGCCTCCAGCAGCCCGCCGTGCCAGGCAGTTGCCTGTTTGCCTGTAGCCCCTGTGATTAAACAACATCCTTTGATTTTGTAGCATCTAATGTTCATCGTGATAACAAGAGGTACAAGACAATTGAGAATTAAACTAAATTATCTGCAAACCCAATGACCCACTTTCTTTTTTAAATAGAGCAGAAGTGTTTAATATATACCATTTGTTCATTTGCCTCACAGAAGGATGTGTTGGGAAGATATGGTTATGCTGTGCGTAATATTTTAACAAGGAAAAGCTAATATGATATGACAAATTATATGTAGATGAAATAATTGATCTTCTAGAGATTATTTCAATTGTTGCTTTTTGTCTTTCATATGCAAATAGACAACTGATGGTCTTATAAACTATTTTACAGCTCTGAGGGGAACTTATTAGCTGCCTTGTTAGTTGCGTTCAGCAAAGTGTCATTTTCCCAATGCGGGAATTTTGTTTAAGCAGGGTCTAGCAAAGATAAGTCTGTTATCGCAGTTTAGGCTTCATATTCTTACATAATTGAAATTCAGAGAAACAGGTATAATAGCAGGTACAATTTAGATCTTGCTGTAGAAACAAATGTATTTCTAATTCATGAGGTAGAGAAAGCCTAACCCTAGGATAGAATGATGACACCTACTTAATCAACATGTTCACTATCTTTGTCAATTTGTATGGAACATAATTACTATTGTTTTAAGTAATTGCAGCTATCAGTGAGGGCCTTTGAACAAGGGAGAGCATATTCAAAGACAATAACCTTTTCAGGAATTAATGGTGCTATAATTTTCTTAAAATATCTTTTCTTTTTGTGCTTAGGCAACTGTCTATCACTCTTTGGCTAATATGCATGTATCACACGCTGGTCTGAAAAACTCTTTTTTCCTATTTTCTTGATTTGCAAAAAAATAAAGATCTTAGCTAACAAGGGAAAATGATCTTTTAAGAGAATATTTCTACCAAGGGCAAAGTGTCATCTTAGCTGTCTCCTCTTTCACAGTGTTTCTTTCTCATCAGCTACTCACATCCCTTTTACTGTTGTGTAAGTAGAGCATTTACAAATGAAAATAAAATGGGAAAAAACCCCAAAGGTCTAGCAGTAGCATCTCCTCAACTCAGTTCCTATCAGCATTTATCATATCCTTTTCTGTATATATCTTAATTGTCAGTCCAAGGTGGACCACTCAGCACTTAGATTCAGGCCTTCAAATTGAACTGACTAGCCTTAAGTTTGCCCTCAACAATGTTAATATATGTATATATTAGTTATGCATGATACTGAGAAGGTTTGGGTTTTTTGTTTTGTTTTGTGGTTTTGCCTTTTTAACAAAGAGTAGGGAGGTTAAAGGTAAAACAAGAGACGATATTTCATCCGGGTCTTGTCCTGAAACTCTGTTCTGTGATACTGTTCCCAAAGGATGTAAAAATCCCTATAGACTGCAGTGAATTTCTGCAGTTACAGTTCAGTCATATTTTTGTCAGGTTTTATGGTGATATTTCTTATGTCCGAGAGCTAGCACGCTAAATTTAAATTTATTTCTTTGACAAAAAAGGATTTGCTGAGAAAAGTCAGAAACCTTTGCTAAACTTATAACAATATTTTCCCTGTCTCAAATATAAAATAATAAGACTATTTTATTTTTGTTTGCTTTTTTGAATTTCAAGAAAATGTTGCTCATTGTTGAAACCAATGAAACCAAATTTTTGTGTCTTATATCTGGATTCTTTGGTGCAGACTGATTGAAATCACAACACTATCTTTACCTTGGCATTTGCACATATTTTCTTCTCTTTCACCTATGTTTATTTACGAAACCTAGTATCTTCATGAAACTAATAAAATACTAAGTTATAATTAATAATATAAAGGTGTTTAGAATATGTTTAAGATGTTAAAGACAAGATATGTCTTAACATCTTTATGATATTTATGACAGTATGTTCCACTCCGTTAAATCTGTCTGATAAACTGACAAACATGTAGATATTCACACACAGACTTGAATCCTTGGTGAATTTAAACCTCCTTTCCTTGAGGCACAGACCAAGTATGGGTAATTTCTGCTTGTCAGCTAAATTGAGTAAAATCTATGATGAAGCTTAATATAGCCCTTTTACTTCAACATTAAGCCTGGTTATAAGTTCATCTGAAAAGGTTGAAAGCTGCAGCTTACAGAATTAATAGAAGTACATGGTGTTTAGGGGCATTAAATTACATTTGTCTTTATTGGTTACTTTTCAGCTTGGGCTTACGCTCAGTAAAACATGCTGTCAAATCCGACTAATGACGCTGAGATTTGTCATTTGTAGTGCAGAAAGATAGGAACTGAAAAGATAGATAAGATACTGCATTTACCTACTGGTATTAAATGGTCAGAAGCTGATTATTCTAATACAGTTACATTCTTCAGGTGACTCTACCCACAAGTATTTGATAACAGACTCCTCCACCTCTTGGGGGAGTGCCCTATTCATTAGAGACGTAAAATGTACTGTGAAACTTGATAGCCCGAAATTTCCCTTGTTGGTCCTTGTGTAACAGAGCACTTGCTTAGGGTGCTGAGGTAGAATCACACAGTCATGGAATTGCCTGGGTTGGGTCACCTAGTCCAACCATCAACCTAACATTGACAAAAACACTCACTAAACCATATCTCTAAGCACTATGTCTACTCATCTTTTAAATACCTCCAGGGATGGTGAGTCAACCACTTCCCTGGGCAGCCTGTTCCAACACTTAACAGTCCTTTCAGTGTAAAAAATTTTCCTAATATCTGATCTAAACCTCCCCTTATGCAGCTTGAGGCCTTTTTCTCTTGTCCTATCACCTGTTACTTGGGAGAAGAGACTGATCCCCACCTCTCTACAACCTCCTTTCAGGTAGTTGTAGACAGAGATAAGGTCTCCCCTCAGCCTCCTTTTCTCTAGTTGTGCCTACCAGCCCAGCAGGTGAGATTTTGACAGGATGAGACTTTGGTTTCAGAAACCCAGCTGTTCCTTAAATAGGCCATTTGGCACCTATGTTCATGCCCCTGAATCTTGTCCTTTTTACCTAAAGAAAAGAGCTAGATAGATCTGTGAAAGGAGGTGCCAAAGGCAGCTGGCAGATATTTTGAGAAGTGCAGCATCGTAACTGTTGGATGTGAGCCCTTCAATCCCTTCCTGGATTTGGGTCACAATTCATCTCCTGCTACTGTAAGGCATAATTTCAGAGGGGGAGAAAAGCTACCATGTGTGCATATAGAGCCTGTGGGTGTCTTTAATCTTAGGAACTACTAAGTTTTGGGGCCTTGTAGCAAGCTGTTCTTTAAACAGTTGCAAATTTCAGTTCTTTTTTTTCTCCCCCCCCCCTAATATTTAATTCAATGTCAGGTGGCAGTAGAAATGTCTTGGCAGCCTTTTAGAGTTTCTGGTAGTTGTAGTGAGGTGAGAAGTGTTAGCCATTGCCATGGTATGGCAGATTTCTGCCTGTTATTAAACTCAGCACTTCTGTGAAAATCCTATTTCTTTTCCCTAAGGGTTTGGGATTAGCTAGTCAAAGGAGGGTTAACATTGCTGTATTTCTGCCTTCCCTTGGGGAAGAAATACTGTCTGGCGTGGGTGAAGAGGCGAACGTGCAAAATACTGATGTCTTGGACAGAGAACAAAGTGATTAGTTCCTCATTAAAGGGACAGAGAGAGATACTGTAACTATAGTAACCACTGCATATATGAACCTCTGCCCACCTCAGTGTAACCCACTTGGTTACAACAAAGATTTCAAGCCATTGTTACTTGTTCATACAGCTCTTCCTCTAACTGAAGAGTAACATCATAAATACTTGTCAAATAGGCATATATACATATATTTATGTATTTGTATATTCCACACATACATAGACACAGAGAAACTGAGTTTCCTTATGATTAGCTAGACAGATGGGTAAATCCACCCGTAAAAATACCCATCAGTGGTATTTTTAATATTATTTTCTTGATGACTAATGGAAAAGAAATGCCATAATGACTCAGAAACCATGTTAACATTTAAGAATACTTGTATTTGTGCATATATTTTCATTCTCTGAAGCATCATATGTTTCATTTCAGCTGCTTCTTTCTAATAGAATACCATTAACGTTTAAAATTTGAGTAAATGGAGTATGTCTCAGAAATCCTGTCGCCTGTATCCAGAGCCAGTTTCCGATCTCTCTAAGGTCAGCAATGCCATTAACCTGTTCCACTGCACTCACTTCACACCCGGCTAAACGCATTAATGCACGATACTACTCACCTACTTGGAATGAAATGACTAACATTTAACCTACTGATATGATCAAGCATAAATCTGAAAGACAAATTGCTGGCAAATGTTCTCCCTTCTGACAAGGTCATATTGAGGCTTACAATATTCATTGTCCTCAACCTGGCCAAAATCTCCTGGTCTGCACTGAAATCAAAGGGCCAATGTGAGTTAAGCCTAATGCCTTAGCAGTTATTTCCAAGTCCTGTATTTTATGGCCTTTTAGCTAGAAATCCTGAGACCTCGTCAGCAAAACTGAACATCTTTGGTTCAAAACACTGTTATTGCCAAATAGCAAGTCCTCGCATTCATTGGTGGTAATGAAACCACCTTAGCTGAAATATTTCCATCAGCATTAATTTCAGTCAAAGTCCACCGAGAGAGATCCTGACCAAGAGGTCAGTGAGGTGGTATTAGAGCACCTGAAATGTCAGAAAGGATCAATTATGTTTCTACACAATTTTTTTTACAACAGAGCAGTGAAAGCCCACCTGCCTAATCTTACGAATCAAGTCCGTGCTTCCACTCATCAAAATGTGTGGGTTTTATGGGTCATGGGAGCTATTTTGATGGCTTTTTTTGACTTTTAGACTGCTTCAGTGGAAAGCGTAGCTTGGGGTGATATTTTTGGGTTCAAACAAGCTCCTGTACTTTTTCTGCCTGCCTTTAACTTTCAGAGTGAAAATATATCCTTGCCCCTCAGTGACATCTCTCCATTAGTTTGAATACCACGGCAAAATTTCAGTGAAAGATGAGCTCCACTGAAATTTCTTCTGGTTGCAGTAAGGCATAGGATTCTTCTTTCCTGAAGAAAAATGAGGCTCTTCAGGATCAGGATCTTCCTGACACTGTTCTGGGCATGGGCTGGTGCTTGCCCCTTGCAGGTCTAGGGCCATGCAGGAGGTTATCCTGGGCCTCACAGCGGATGCTTGCCACACCGACTCCTGGGACTTCCAGCACGTTTTTCTTGCATGTCTCCCGATCTGAGAGCATCTGGAGGCTGCAATTTCTGAGGTATCCAGAAAGAACAGCATATACAGTTATTTGCACACCATAATAGATAACGGATTCGGTTAACGCAGAGGAGAACCTGCACACGTGAAACCTGCCTCAGGTTCCTCATTGCACTGGGGCTCTCCAAGGCTTGGGTCAAGATGCCCTTGGTTTCCCAGGGTCTCCTCTTGAGGCCTTTCAGGCTCTTCCTCCCGTGTCTGCAACTTCTTCACCAGAGACGCTTCTTGCCTAGGTGTGCAAGAACTCTGAACATGGGGGTGCTGAGAGGTGACAAGTGAGGACTCTCGTAATGTCCATCTTTGAAAACAATTTAACAAAACCTGTGAAAAAATGTATGGGGCCTGCAATGACTTCTCACCAGGGTACATCAGAAACAACCAAAGAAGCCCTCAAAAGATGTATTGCTTTAGGCTCTCACTGCCAGTGGCATAGAAAACAGGAATTTGTGACACACAGTTTTAATTGGCTGCTCAGAATACTGTTGATTTGTAACCTGTCAAAATTATAAAAACACATCATGTTTCCATTACATCTGCAGCACAGGATGTCAACATAAGCCTCTGGGGAGAGCTTTGTTTCTCTGTCACTTATTTATATAGATGTAGTGGTATTTTCAAGTGTCACATGAAGTACTAACAGATATACCTGTTTCCTCTTTTGCCTTTGAAATGCAACAATACTTTCTGCTGTGTTTCAGGACACACACTAGACATGCCTTATTCTCTGCAATACTTTTCATGGAGAACTTCACTACATTTTCTTTTTTATACTACATGAATTTACTGATTCACTTCTTCCCTTTTTAGACCAGTCAATGGAAAAATGAACACTTTGTACTCCAGCTGAGATCATGCATAGTGCCATGCCTTAGTGTTGTAGAGTGAATTTCCTTTTCTGTACAATATTCTGGCAGAGCTTTAAGTTTTGCATATCCCACCTGACACCAAAAACTGTTATATTTGTGCAACTTCAGTCTCTTGAAACTAGGAATGGGAGCAGTGTTCGTTGTGATTGTGTGCATGTGCAAAATGAATGTTTGGAGCAATGTTATTATGGAATCAGCTGGTCAAGTCTGGCACTTTTATAGTTACATCTCTAGGGCTGAATCATACTGCCTTTTTTCCATTAAAAAAGAAAGTTTGCTGAATTTCAAACCTAGTTTTGCTGTCAGTACCCCACAACATAATTAAAGAGTGTAGTATAAATTGCTATTTACATCATCAAATAAAGTCCTTTAAGTTTTGTTTCCCAGTCTCATTTTGCGTGAGCTGCTTTTTTATTGTTTTCTTTGTTTTTTTTTTCTTTTTTTACCTAGCCATGGTCCCTAGCAACATGCTTGCACTGTGAAGTCTTTGTTTGTTGCTAGACAAAGAGCATAGGGTGTACATGTTGGGACAGATAGGAGCTGTGAGCTTTGCCCTTGGGCTTGGTAAAGTCATATTCTCAAGCTGAAAACATTCAATGTAAACTTAACTCCAAGTTTTACACAGTGACAGACTGGAGTGATATGATTCACACCGCTATGTACGCACACGGGTGTTTGCACCTTGAGACCTGTAAACACCTGGCCTGAGTAGTATTCAGAAAATGAATGGATGGATGGATGGCACCTGAACACCAGTGGGAAGTAGGAGTTTGGACGTTGCTGCTCCACAAACCAAGCGCAGATGCTAGAGGTTTCACTTTTGGAACCTCTCCTAAGGAAAAGTTTGGAAAGGCATTCAAAATTTTATAATTTAAGAGTATTTTAAACCATCTACATAGTGTCACTATACTTCCGAGAGGTGCACATCTCTGAATAATCTAAAACATGGACCATTGACTGCCTTTTTTGTAGAGGATTAATAACGTGCAGCAACAGTTTCACCTTTTGGACAGTGTATTGTATTTGGTTCAGGTTAATAGTGATTAAAAGTAATTAGTCCTGGTACTCTAGGTGAAACAACTGGTTGTCTCAATCTCCAAAGGACATGTGGCACAATAACAGAGAAAATGGGAAACTAACTTCTTACAGCAGTATCTTAAATCCTTTATCTGGGCTTCCCTAGCTTAAATGCCTCATTCAGCAGGCTGTATAAATAAGACGACTTGTCCTTGGTTTCCCTGGAGCCAAGCACAATTCAGACTCTAGTCCTTTATTTCTTCTCACCTCCAATCTCTTCTCTCAATACTCTTTCAAAAAGCAATCAGTCAACCCTTACTCTTAAATAACCATCACATTCGAATGGGAACATTTCGGATGGGACCTAATGGAGTCTAGAGTTTAAAATACTATTCAGGAGTCTCATTTTTTATGCTCCAGATACATAACTTGTGAGATGTTGAGGTGAATCTTAGCAGTAACTTTTCTGGAGTTATAACATCCCTCCAGAGCTGTTCTCAAGCACACTTAATGCTAGTTTGGGATTTTTGCTGACTATTCCTCAAATCAGGACATCTTGTCTTTGCTTTACTTTCCTTAAGCTTCACTGTGGTCAGAGAACTTGAACAGCTATGGAATGGTCCAGTTTTGGGCAGAATCCTGGAAACTATTTTGAGCCTCGGCTGTTATTTGTGGTCCCTTTACCCCGCTGGGATGCTGCTCTGTTTGCCATCCCTGCAGTTCATCTGCATTCCCTAACTGCGAGCGATCCCCCTGACCTTCTCTGCTTCTTTGCCAAGTGGGAGGTAGCACCCCTTCACAACCCAGAAGCCCAAACTCTGAGCTGTGCATTTCGACAATGCTTTTAGTGTCAACTCTTTCCTCTCCCTTCTCAAAAGGTGGTGTAACTTTTCTGCCCACTGAACGTTTTCCATGGGACTTGACAGAAGGGTGGAGATCTCAAAGATATGAAATGCCTTCTAGTTTTGTAGGCGGCTGGTGAGAAGGGAGAGACTTAGTGCTCTCTCCGACAGAAAGTCTGTAGCTTCTGAGCTCTGGACTTTGAACTTCTGTTTGGCTGATCACACAGTACAACGTGGGAGAGTTCAGAAATCACATAAACACGGGGTGTTTCTTCCTCTGTATACACAAAGCCAGATTTCATGAATTTTCCTGCTCAGGAATGATTTGTTCTCCACTTGCAGCTCTTGTTATTAGATGTCATTATTTCAAACCAAAACCAAAGCCTATGCTTAAACTAGTAACTTCTTGGCCAGATGTAACTCAGAGTGAATTTTCTGATACCTTTTTTTCTGAAGTCATGGAAATGTTCAGCTCAGATCAGCATAACAGTGAACAAGTATTAGCAGCAATGAAGGCAGAGTTGGGGAAAGCCTTGGGAAACATGCATTTCACAGCATGAGATCAGAATATACTAGGGGAATAAAAAAACATTCACATCTGAAAATGTGAATATATGGGCTATAATGGTATCAAATAAAATTTAAATGGAAATTTTGTTGATCAAGAACAGACATGTGCCTATTTTGGAGGAGAAACAAAAATAAAGAAGTTTCATATGAGGCACTGTAAAGGTGGAAGAGGTTTATTAAAGAACAGCTGCTCTTGGATTTCAGTAGTGTAACTACTGAGGCTACAACAATGATGGAATACTTCAAAATATAAGGGAAGATTCACAAGTGCACAGTTCCTAACTGGGTAACAGTAAATCCTGAACTACCCAAAGGAGAAGCATATGCACTATTTACCTGCATATTTTAAAAAAAATATTTATTTTTATATATATGAAAATGTAATATGTATTTATGTATGCATATAATAGACATTTTTGGCTAAGCCACTAAAGTGCACAGGTGAACCAGGTACACAAGCTAAGGAAAAGAAGGTGAGTTTAAAACAAAGATGGGAGGAATGCCAAAAGGGGAAGCATGGTCTGCCGTTTCATCCTTTGCCCCAGCCCGTTTGGACCACGCTGTGTAGGGTCCGCATGTGGGGGGCTCCACGCTGGGACTGTACTCACAAAACCCAGCTGAACATGTGTGTGCTGTGAAGGTTAACCGTCCATTTTCATCACAGGGTATGACTGGGAATTAAATGAGTAAATAGAAACATAATATTCTTAAGCAGCAAGGGAAGGAATCATCATCCCCCAAGCGCATGAAGATCTTATCATTTTGGTTCTACTTTAACGCTCTTTTTCTCTGGAATCTTACTTGGCCTCAGGCACAGGTTTCTATGACACTTTTTGTATTAAAAGATTTGCCTCATTTCACACATTAAAAAATTGGAAAATAATTTTAGGCCGCATGTCCTTCTCTAGCTTTACTTACAGTTTATTTTTAGAGTTTTTTTGGTATGATGTGATCTAAAGCATACACTGTTTTGCCCTGTGATATAGAATGTTTAATTAGTTCTGTAACTATCTAAGGAGACTTGAAGCAAGAAGGAAAGACTTTCAAAAGTCTTCTCTTTTCCTTTACAGAATGAAAATGAAAAAAGATTTGTAGAAAGCAACCAAATCATCACGTATCTAGAAAGCATATCTTATGGAGGTTGAGATATGCCAAAATATGAGAAAACAGACAAAGCTGAGGAATTAATAAAATATCAAGTCACAGGGTAAAATATAAAAAGAATAACTGAGCAACTGGAAGATAACAAGAGAAAAATGTTAAAGTATGAAAGGCTGTATTCCTGTAAGTCCAGGGTTAACTTTATTAACACTAAAACTTTCAAGCTGTAAGAGATGTACTAACAGAAAATAATAATGATGTGAAGAAGACAACTTAAAAGCTTTTTTATTTTTAAGTAAATCTAAGAATATTAAGATTTTAGAAATAAGAATACATAAACTGTGTAACAGTTCAACATGAATTATGTAGCCTTTCTGATAGTAATGGATTCATAACGATGCACATAAACATTATGGATCATGCATTAACATTAGCATTTATGTATTATGTTTAAGATGTTTATAAACTAGGTAATAAAGACATTTGAGCACCAAGTAGTCAAGGGTTTTAGTAGTCAGGCCCTGCTTTCCAAGATACTTCCAAATACCTGTTTTTCAGCTGGTGTTCCTGGTACTATCTGTGATACAAAATCAGCGTAAGCTTTAAGGCAAGTAACAAGATGAACTCTGTTAACTACAATGAGTAGTAAAATAAGTATAGTTTACAGAAATAATATATATGTGCATGCAAATTAAATAATTTTGCAGATTAAATAATTAAATAAAAAGAATAAAACCAGGTTGTTTAAGGATTTATATTGAGGGATCAGTGAACTTCTTTCAGATAAACATTAAACTCATTTAAATGTACTTTTATATAAATACCTTCTTTGAATTATCTGTTGCATTTAATGTTGAAATGTATGTCTTAAAGAAGGCCAGGAGGGCCCCTGGACACCTGAGAGAGCTATAGTCTCCTACATTTGTGATGCAGGATAAGAGGTATGAAGCAAGTGCAGACTATTTTTTTCCTCCAGATGCAGTCCCTTGTTTAAAACTGGCTCAGGAACCTCATTTTTTACGGTCAGAAATATAGGCATGCCAATCCTCTTTTCTTCCCCCTGACCTGTACTAAAATGGTCATAATTTGACTTTATATAATTGCACCATAGTATCAGGTTAAACTTGTTCAGCTAAATCAGCTACATTCTTAGTAATACCCATTTAAAGTGATAATAGAAGGTAGTAATACTTTCTAATCACAACTTCATAATCACAGTCATAACTTTTAGACTTTTAAAGTAAGCGTGATCAGTAATGCGGTGATGAAGCGCAGTATTGTTTCTCTTGCCATATATAGATGCAAATTTTACCTATGACTGATGGGTACGACTGGACTATAGCTGTTACATCCACACCCGATCGAAATAGAACTCCTTGCAGTAGATCTGTGCTCCCGTAGCCCTTCAGCAGTCGCCACACCCTGTGCTTCTGTGTGCTCCATCCACATTCACCAGCCGAGCAAACTGCTTATTTTCTGTTCCAGATTGATTTAAAGCATGGCACATACAGTGAGCCTTGGCAGGAGTGAAGATTATTTCCAGTAGAGGAGAAATTCTTATATTAGTGGTTCAGAGTTTTACTGTTATTTGTTTGTGGAAGGCAAAAGCCCTACCTCAACTCTAAATAACTGAAAGTAGAAGAAACAGTGGTTAAATGGTGCTTGCGGTTCTTGTTTTGACATGTTCTGTATCGCACTCCCTTCCGCAAGCAACAATGTTTAGATTGCCTTAAAAAGATAAACTAGAAAGCATCTCTAATTATCTCTTTTGCTCATAGATATTGCCTAGTACTGCAACAATCAGAGAGACTGAAAGATTTGTTAATTAACAGCTTAATGAGCTAGTCTCTCAGAAAGTTAATTAGGTCAGCCTTCTCGGTTACAGCCATTATTTTTAAAACAAACAAACAAACCCCATTGACAAATCTCTTTCTTGGGGTTTCTTTGGATAGATGTTAGAAGGTGATGTCAGGTTCGGTGCTGTGCACTTTTGCTAATGACAGCACTGGATCAAGGAGGACACGAACAATTACAAACTTATCAGAGGCAAGAAATCAGCTGACCCAATGCTTGCAACTGTAATTAAACGGGGCCCTGTGGCTAACAAGAAAAATGTGATAAACAAAGCAAGAAATTGTTCATTGTATGTTGTGTCCTCTTCTTTTTGACATTAGTATTTGTAGAAGAAAACAGTTATGAAAATCTTCTGCCATGTTCACAGTTGCAAAGCATTACAACCATTACCATAACGAACAGGGCTGAGACTTGGGATGGGCAAATCAACTAGGAAAAAAAAAAAGACAGTTGGCAATTATCCTCATCTGTCTCTGATCAAAATAAAATTGTCTTTCACCACTAATCTGTTAATGACTTCTGCCTTTACCTGCTGCCCAGCAGCTTTTGACTCTTTCTTCTGCTGCAGCCTGACCAGCAAGTGATTATGCAGGTTAGTATTGCATGTTGCTTTGAATCTTTACTTAATATGTTTTAGCTTAAAAACAGATTTAACCAGGTAAATGTTTAGGGAGAAGTGCTGTTCCCCTCTTAACGTAGCAGGCTGTTAGATAACTGCAGGCTACCCAAGTTGGGACTTTTGCTTACGTTTGTCTTTTTGAAGTCTTATGAAAGCTGATCAGAGCGTTATAGTCCTAGTAATTCTTAGTTTGATTGTTAGGCGGTGCACTTGATTTATCCATGGCTACCATGATGAAATTCATCCCAGTAATATGTTGAATAATAATGGTCTGAGCATTAGGCTTGTTGACATTACCAACAGTGAGCTATTGAGAGGAGCGAATGTGTTCATTCCAGCAAACTGTGAAAGCAAAGATGCTTTAACAGTCAGCTCTGAGTGAAAAAAACACTGGGGTGATTTTTAGGCTTGCAATTTTAGTGGCTCGTTTTTGGTGCTGTGTCCTTCATCCTTAACTAACAACAGTAACTGCTTAATGCCACTCCCTGTCCTTCTGCCCTGCTTTCCAAGCCCCAAGACAAGTGCCTGAGCTTGTGGACTCCCATGGGCATGGCCTTCATCTCCCCTTCTGAGCGATGCTATCTGGCTGCTCGGGTCTGGAGTTTGGAAAGCATGCTCCCATGTGTCTCCCGGCTTGTCTTGGCATTTTTGGCTTGGTGTGCTGAGCTAACCCTCTTATCTCCGAGCTGCTTTAAAGTGGACTGTATTCCTGCACAAGGTAGCTCCAAAATCTCTGCAAGTCTCTCTTGTGTATATATGTGTGTTGAGTATGCTGAAAATCTGCAAGCAATATAATTTTGTCTTATTAGGAGTGAGCCTTGATGTGTTCCTACTACCAGATACTGAAAATCTGTGTGGTCTTGATGTTACAGTTTTCTGACAAAACCAACAAAAAATGTTTTCAGTTCCTTTTTTCTTGCTGAAAACATTTAAACATACCTTATCTGAAAATATTCTAGTGTATAACTACTAAGAGAATCAATTGTGACAAGAAAGCTCTTAGATATGAGTGATTAATGACTAGAAGCACTGATGTTTTTTAATTATTTATTTTGCAAGTAATAGGATTTACTTGTAAAAGTGGTAAGAGTAACATAATATTTATCATAAAACCTCATGGCACTATTAATAAGGCAGATTTCCTTAATGGCCTTAGAGATAAATAGGTTCTTTTTATCTGTTTCTTTTATACATGTGATATAATGAATGATGATAAATGCAACAGACTCTTTATGTTTAGCTCAGATTGCTTATATGATCATATTACCATAGATTTCTAGCGATGGATGATGCTTATAGTATAATGTTTTCCCTAACCACAATTTCTCCAGCACAATTCTCTGCACTGATCATGAGAAAGGGCATTAGAAAAAAGAACCATTAAAACTATTTAAGAAGGCAGTCACTGCTACTGTCAAATGGCCTGGCAAGACATCTTTATCATAAAATTTGCCATTAAGAAAGTTAAAGCTGTTATTTCTTGCCAGACTTCCCTGCCCCTCTAGAACTCCTCTGGAAATTTTCAGGAGAGATTCCTGAGAGGCTGTAGTGACAATATCCTGCAGCCACAGGGTAAGTCTTGTTGCTCTTTAATACACTTTAGAGGTTTGCTAGGGTCAATGGCATGTGCTGTTGCTAATTTAGTTCACCCCTTCTCCCCTGCCCAACAGTTTCTTATTTTTTCCCTTCCCCTCCTTAGAGAATCTGTGGTATCCTAGGAAAAAAATATCTACTAAGTAAAACCTATTTGAAGATGTGTAAAAACCCATCTGCCTAGCAATGAGAAATAAGAGGCCATCGTTTTTTACTGTAGCTGGATAGTCATTTGACCATAGCTAATGCATACCTGTGTTGGGAAGGTATTTCAGTCAGTAGAAAAACACATGACCAAAGGCAGTAGTTTTAATCTGAAGCTGAGCAAAATTTAAATTTGAAATGAAGTCAGTGGGCCCATTTGTGGTCTGATGATTGTAGTTCAAAGAGCTACGATAGGCTCCATAGCAATTACTAGGTGCCGTACAGTGGCCTATTTATGCCACTATATGTCACTACAGGGGCTTGTGACATCCTGAGTGTGAAATTCTGTTGAAATTAAGAAATAACACCGTAAGTTCCTGAATTGAACACTTAATGTTATTTTATGCTGCGCTTGTGCTGTTCCATGGATAAACAAATGTTGAAATTATGCTATATTTTGCTGTATAACAATTGCTAAACTCTTAAAAGTAGAGCAGTCTGTAAAATAAAACCATTTCTGTCATAATTGTGCTTTGTTTTCCTTAAACATTTTGACAGTGTAATTTATCTGCTAAGTGTCAATGTCCAGGAAAAAAAAAATCTGTTGGCTAATCTTTTTAGTTCTAGGGCTTAATGTGATGTTAATAATCATGCCTACAACTTGCATAGATTTAGCAAAGGCATGAATCACAGTGCAATTATATCTTAGTGAATTGAAGAATTTGTAAGTGAGCCAGAGTACTTAGCAGTTCCTGCTGTAAAAGTAGCATAAGAATATGGTATAGTGTTTCCAGATGCAGTTCTATTACAAGCTGCACCAAGAGAAGTCAAGGGGAAATTTTCATATTTTTGTGCGAAAGCAAAGAAGCTGTTAATGTGAGGGTGGGTGGTCTTAGTAGCCACAAAGTAGTTTACATTGAGGCAAGAACAATAGAAGTGCGATTATTAAATATAGAAATCCAGGATATACTTATCTAAAACTACTCTGTAGTGATGCACATTCATATTTTTTGAAGCATAATAAAAAATTTTAAAAACTAGTATTTGAAGGGTGCTTTATCCAGATTGCACAGTAATTAATGGTTGCCCCATCTCACTACTGCCTGGCTCTTTGTTGCTGAAGGAAGACTTACTGCCTTCAAGGACTGGCGGTGTTCTGGGAGCTTGTACAGGCTCCTGTCCTGCTGGTGGGAATGGGGAAAGACCTGGCAGAGGAGGGGTGGGGAGATGTTGCACTGTGCTTTGCTTTTCCCGCAAAAAGGTTACTTAAAAAAACCTTATCTGGATGTTTACTTCAAACTTTCTAACTGCTATGTGAGGTAGGATGCTTAAAGGTTCCCTGAATATGTTTAATTAAAATCTGATTCTTCAGATTTTAGATTTAGTTTTTAGATTAGAATTTTTAGATTAGAATTTAAATCTTAAACTGTAATTGCTTTGTCATATGCTAAAAAGTTGATATGCTCTGTTTCTACCACTCAAACTTCATCTTATCTGAAAATTGCAGGAAGTAAGGTTGAAGAACCTGGGGAGACTGTCTATTCTGGTGCAGCTGAAATAATTTGGCCAGTGCTTTACATCTAACTGATGGGTTCCACTCTGGCTTTCCAGGTTAAAGAGGGGAAGGGAGTTTGCCCTGTGCCTCAGTTGCCGTTGCTGGGGCCTGTGACTCTGGCCTTGCAAGTGAAACAGGGAAAGTCTGATCAGTTCCTCTGCCCCAGGCAGGACCAATTAAGTATAAATACTTCCTGACAGATGTTTCTATGATGTGCTCTCAAAAACTGCTAGTGATGGAGATTTCTCCACTTCTATTAGGAAATCTATCACAATGCTTAATGCTGGAAATGTTTATCTTTTGATATCTAGCCCAAATCTCCCTACGTGCAATTTAAGTTTATTTTTCCTTGGCCTTCCTGCAATGGACACAAAAAACAGATTAATCCCTTCTCCTTAGAAGGAGCTTTTGTATATTAGAAGACCATTTAGTCGCCCTCTAGCTTCCTCTTCTCCAAACTAAGTAGCTGCAATTCACTCAAATCTTCACTATAGGACATTTTGTAGAACTCTGATTATTCTTGTCTTCCTCTGGGTTCTCTCCAGCTGATCCATGGGTTTCTTGAAACTGGTACTCTGTGGGATGCAGCGCTACTGATGCAGGAGCAGTGCTGAGCAGAACAGGTTGGATGCATTGCATACAACTCCCCCTCTTTTTTTTTTTTTTATATATTTTTTACTTAAATATATACATCAGGGTACAAAGATAGCTTTTCAAGATTGACATGGTTGGATACTATTAAGTTGATCATCTTCCTTCTTGTGTTTGGGCAGCTGATCCCTTCTAAGCACAAATACAAAATACTTCCCCCCGGTCATTTAACAAACTTGTTGAGATTATCTTGAATTCTCAAGCATTAATTTAAAAAACAACAAACAAAAAGAACAAAACAAAACAAAACAAAACCAAAACCAGAAAAATTCCAACTTCAATAGAATCAAGCTGAAAAATGTCAATCTTTTATACCTGTTGAGTTAAAATAATACAGACCCTGCCTTCCCATATGGTTACAGATTGGGTAGTCTAAAGGACTGATATCTGCATACCATGCTTATGTGCAGTGAAGGCAAAAACCTATACCACTGTTAACTACCTTTATCATAGAAACATAGAATCATTTAGATTGAAAAAGACCTTTAAGTTCGAGTTCAAATGTAAACCTAACCCTGCCAAGTCCTGTATAATTACTTTTGCACAACTGTACTATATTATGTTCTGGTATTAGAGGGGTTTTAATACAAATGGCATATTGTAAATATTCTCCTAGATGGTAAATGTTGAAGTGTACAGGTACAGAGAAACTGGATAGGGTCAAAATGCTTAAAATAGTTCTTCAGCAGATTTGAATAATCTGGACCAAACTCTGCTATCCTTTTTCATGCAAGTCTTCATTTGTATGTTTGCAAAGTATCTCCTTGTAACTGAGGCAGATGTGACCTTTTTCTTCCTCTTGGCTCTGGACTATTATTTTACTTTGAAAGTTTTATCAAACTTTCAGTAGAGTCATATCTTACCTGTCACTTTCTCTTTATGAATGTTCTTTCATGACTTCCTTGAGTTTCCTGCTCTGTTTACTTCTGTCTCTATAATTCATTGCAATCTTTCCGACATTCTTTCAAACTTCAGGAAGCATCAGCACATTTTCATTCTTTTGTTCAGTGACAGTTTGTCTGCAGCTGAAATGAGATGATGTCTCTTCATTGCTGGCAATATTTCCATTATATTAATCTCTGTTGTCACTATTTCTTCTCAGGTAGGCCACTGATAGGAGCAGAGTGATAAACTGCCACCACTAGGCATTAGCTAATGATGATAATGTTGACGTTGGAAACAATATTCATTGCATGATGAGTCAGAAAAATCTAGAGTTTTTTCTAAGACTGTAAGTCATATCCCATATGTGTTGTAGTTTGCTTTACTCTACATAACGATAAACAGAATAAATCTTTAATAATGTTAGGGTGGCTGTGGGTTCATTCTTCTTCTGTATGAGCTAAGATGGCATCAGTATTTTTCCTCCCTTTGTTGCCTAAGAGTTTTCTAGGAGCTCCTGTGTGTATTTAAGTTAGCAGAAAAATTCACCCTCTTCTCACCTACTTTATGTGTACGACCTGCAAAAGAAGCAAATAAATCATTATGGGAGTAGAATGGCTGCTGCAGTAACTTGAAGCTGTCTAAGGACAAATAAATTTAATTATGGTTTAGTACGTCAGACCACAAGGCTTTTTAATTTTCACTGCTGAATCTGTCGTTCAGCAGGGTGTCTGCGCTGGTTAGCCGCATCTTACCAGTGTGCGTGGTACCTACGTGCTGCTAAAGGTAGTCGTAAAGGTAGAGTCTTCCAAAGTCTTCTCTTTCTGCTGTTGCCCTGAGTAGTGTTGCTGCTGATGTGGCTGAGCAGCAGTGTACCAGCCATACTCTGAAGCCTCTGTAGGTGCCTCAGGTCACTCCACCTTCTGTCAGAAGTGCCCTCATGAGAACTTCCTTGGGCTCAAATAAAAGCCTCAAGTCCTATGGAAGTGCCTTTCATATTAGTTTTCTTTTCTATGGATTCTGTCCCCCGCCCCCCCCCCCCCCCGCCAGTCGTCCAGTGCTTATTTTATGTGTGGTAAACATTAAAAGGTAAGGGGATGGGAAGCAGGCAGAAGTACCTTCCTGGCTCTGCAGGGTTCCTGAAAGAATACCTCTGAGAGGTGTGACTTGCCAGTGTTGAATGTTTTCCTAGCTCTGAGTCTTAGCTGTTATGATGCATTCAGTGCCTCTATTCAATCTTCCAGGCAAAGCAGGCAAAAAAAGGAATTGGATGACCTATGTAACTTACAGCAAATGATACCTAAATTGGATACCAGAGTGAATAGACCCTGGTTTGTAGTCAGGGTATCACTTTTTTTGAAAATTTAATGTCTTGTTTGATAACACAACTCTGAAAGAAAAGTGGTAATTATAATAGAATAAAATAGGCATGAATGACATAAAACAGAAATGTAATAGCAATATGTAAAGCAGAAACACTTGACATTGTTTTTGTTCTTTAAATTCTCCCCAAAGATGTCATAACCCATCAGACTGGCCATTTGTCTGATTTGAAAATCTTTCCTTTCAACAAAAAGTGAAATGTTTCCATGGAGATCAGCCAGAGATAGCCAAATGACGAACTTCTTGGCTGTACTTTCAGTTTGGTTTCTATGGTTTCCAGACAAGGAGGGGGGAAAAGTGAAGTTGCTGAGGTTCTCTTTCTTTCTTTTCTTTCCTTGTTTTTCAGCATGTAAAAGGTTACTGTAAACCAAGTGATGGAGTTGAAATCAGTGCAGGCCCACAACAAGTGAAGGTAATCATTGTCATCCTGGTCCTTGAAAAACCTTGTACAGGTTGTATTGTGCAGTTATACATCTGCCCTCATTCTAAGGGGAAGAAATAATGACGAAGAGATAAGACTTTCTTAGCATTATGAGTAACATTCTGTGTAGGGAAAATATGTTTATAATGACTAGACTTACCTTTACTGTTCACTACACAATGAGAAAATGGTAACAGGATTGACAGTGAACAGTTCTTTTTAAAGCATACAAAAGCTTACAATGAAACACTGCATCTTGGAGAGACCTGAAGGTCTTCAGAAAAAGCAATGCTGCAGCTCTTGCTAATAATACCCAAAATTTTCTATCCAGTTTAGTATTACAGTAGTGTGCAGGGCAGCTCATGGATTTCTCTACAGGGTCAATAGAACTCCATAATGCAAAAGAAAACTGTCATCTTGACATCTAAATTCTCGTCTTTGCTCTCACCCATCACCTTAAAGTTGTTTTTCTTGAAAACACCCTTTTCATGCTACTTCACTGAATGTTTCACGGATAACATTCCTTCTTCATAGATTCCTCTCCATGCTGCTCCACTACCTCATTGTTCCTCAAGAACAATGGGGTTTTAATAATTTCTTTTTTTTTTTTTTTTTTTTTTTTTGTAAATACATCATATAGAAACTTATTTCCACTTCTCAAGTTTTTTCAGGGCTAATTCCATTTTCCCCTATCATCTCTGTCATGTTTCTGAGAAGGCAACTTCTGCCTGCTGCTACTGATTGCATCCTTCTTTGGCTGGCTTCCTTGCAGAGACAAATTTATGATATTGTAGAAAGAGTCATAACTCAGAACAGAGTAAACAAGATGTGATGGTATTGCTATGTGAAACTAGCTGAAGTGAAGATCAAGTGAAGCTTGAAGACCTGTGAAGCTTCCTATGTCTGCCCTGTATGTATGACTCTGCAAAGTTAATTACTCATGCTGTCTCCAGGCAAGAAACTGATGAAAAAGGAAGCTATGTATATCACACAACTCTCTGTGATGCCTGAAACCTTTCTTTAAAAAAAAGAAAAGGAATGTCTAGTTTAACAATCCAAGTTACCCACTTTCCATTGAAATGCATCGTTAAAGAATTGAAGAAGTTGGCAATAGTCAAACTTCTTGGTTCTAAATTAACAAAAAAGAAAGCCTTGGTATCAAACATAGGACACAAGAAAGTTAATATGTAATGAAAATAAGATGACAGGATATTAATACATTTAGACATAAAATCTCTTCTTTCCAAAAGTCTTTTGTAAAGTATTTGAAATCTCTGCAGAAAACAGATGGTTGGTGCTAGCAGAGTAACACTTAATTGGCCAGAAGGTGTCATCAGCCTGACCCACAGTAACTTAGTGAGGGACGGCTACAATACCTTAAAGTTGTGTGGGACAATGGAAGGTGACAGGTACCATTGCCTACAAGCCAATTGATTCCTGGGCACAGTTTTCCGCTCTTCTGCCAGTGAAATGAGACAAAGAGATGGGAATAAGCCCTGTAAGAACTGCACAGGGAAGGGCCACCCCTTCCACTTATGGCAGTCTCTCCTTAAATTGGTCTATGTATCACTGCAGGAGTGCAAACAGCATCAAGAAGATAAAAGAAGCAGTGGGAATCTGGTGTAATGCTGCTCTCAGATACCTTTAGGTGAGACGCAGTTTGCAAAAGCATTACCAGGGGAATCGTATTGAAATTGGTCTGTGTGGGCATCAGATCTGATTAATAGGAGCTTTTAAAATATTAATTCATCCTATACTTCAAGATCACTGTATGAATAAAATCTTTTAAGTAATGGAATTTAATATTGACCTTGATTAAGTAATAATGAAAATAGTTCACTGATGACCACTTGTAAATTATGACAAAACATAGTTTTCACCTATGTAATGATTTTTAATTGTGTGGTACACTAGAGCAGAACTTGTTAGTGGCTTGCAGAATGGTGTCTTAACTTGTGTAGAAAAGACAGAAAATATTTTCCTGGAGGATATAGACTCCATGCTGTTTAGTGAGTTAGCTTTCTTAAAAGACTTGTGTGTTGTGTTCATCATTGCCATTACTCTGCTTTCCTTTAGTGATATTGCCTGTTAAGAATGATAGACTATTTTCCTTGTTTTTGATCACCAAACCAGCACTACTTGAGAGATGGCCCATGTGCCAGATGCACTTCACAGCGACATTTTCTCCCCTTTACAGCATGTTCCTGTTGTCATTGTCTGGGTGCACCTCGTGACTGTCTCCCACCCTTGCATCTGTGGAGGGGTCATGGAGCTAAAATGCTGTGGTGTGACTCGGAAGCTGCTCTTGTTCCATAGAATGTTAGAAAAAGTGATCTTAAAGGTATTTTCCAATCTAAATGAGTCCAACCGCAAACCTAACATGGCGCTAACTGGTCCATCACTAAACCATGTCCCTCAGCATCACATCTACCTGTCTTTTAAATACCTCCAGGATTGGTGACTCCACCACTTCACTTGACAACCTGTTCCAATGCTTGATAACCCTTCGGTGAATAATTTTTTCCTAATATCCAATCTGAACCTCCCCTGGCACAACTTGAGGCCATTTCCTTATGTCTTGTCACCTGTTACTTAGGAGAAGAGACTGACCCCCACCTGGCTACACCCTCCTTTCAGGTAGTTGTAGAGAGTGAGAAGGTCCCCCCTCAGCCTGCTTTTCTCCATGATGAACACACCCAGCTCCCTCAGCCGCTCCTCATAAGACTTGTGCTCCAGACCCCTCATCAGCTTTGTTGCCCTTCTCCAGACTCTCTCCAGCACCTCAATGTCTTTTTTGTAGTGAGGGGCCCAAAACTGGACACAGTACTCAAGGTGGGGCCTCACCAGTGCCCAGTACAGGGGGACGATCACTGCCCTAGTCCTGATCACCACACTGTTTCTGATACAGGCCAGGATGCTGTTGGCCGCCTTGGCCACCCGGGCACACTGCTTTCCAGTGCTCTGCAGCATTTCCTCTGCTGTGACCTGTCACATACCCATTGTGTGAAAAGCCATGCCTTTGTTTAACATGTGCCAGATGTGCATCCCGCAACACCTGTGACCTGCAAGGAGGAGCGCAGCAGTTAGCTGTTCTGCCTGCTCCCCCATGCTACAGTCCCGTGACTGATGCTGCCACACAGCCAGGATGTGACTGTAGTTTGGTGGGGTAGTGGATGCGCAAATAATCGTGACAGGAGAGAGAGATGCATCTTCCAGCGTGGCAGAAATAGATCTATGGCCACCCTCTGGCTGAAGGTGTAGGTGTCACTTCCCTCCTCTGCACATTTTTTGATAATTTATGGTATGCAATTTTATTTCAACTTAACTTCAAAAATCCGTATCTCCTCAGCCATACCTTTCTGCAGTGATCTCTGTTGCTTAGAAAAGGAGAATAAATTAACAAGCATGAGCTTTTTTTCACCTCTTCTTGGAGCCCTGGGCTATCTCTCTGCTATCAGAACTTTTCAGGAAAAACATTGGTTTTCACCCTTCTGGGGAAATCTTTCCCTCCTAAGCCCATGACTCTGCTTTGCCTCTTTTTAGCTTGTCAGAGAGTGCTCCTCAACCTGAAGCTTTGATAAACATGCTCTGAGATGCCTGCAAAAATACTTGTTGAGTTTGGTTCTGCCAGTAGTGAAAACAAGGAAAGACTTCTGTGGTAAATCTGAATATTTGGATTTTATGTAAAAGACTGGAAACAAAAGGCTGCAAGTAAAACAAGTCTGATGTCACCTAGCTTAAATTTAATGATAAAGGTGAAGTAACTACATTATTTTGGTTAAAAACCCCAAAGGACTTCTGAGGGGGAGATTGTAGTCAGAGAAATCGGAAGAGCCCATAACGCTGGTGGATGAAAAAGGCCATGGTCTGTGCTGAAGGTAGGTTTTCCCCAAAGACAGTTTGTCTTTCTGAATTTCCAGCAACAGAACTTTCTGAAGGAAGGGGAAAGCAAAACAACAACAAAAAATTTTTTTTTAAAAAAATATTCTTACACTTGCTGGGAGAGCTGGCTGATGCACTGGGGCACTCCTAGCCTGTCCAGTACACGTACTCCTCAATCTTCACCACAAAATACTAGATCTCTCCACAAATCTTGCCATCCATCTCCAACTCAACTTATCAGACCACTTAACATGGATACTATGACACTATTGATAAGAAGCCAGAATTTAATGTAGCTTTAACTGCCATTGGCACTCATAGACCTTTCTGCTTAGACATGCAGGAGACTGAGAGAACTGTAATGGGTGCGCAGATGCTCCCGGGTTCATGGCACTATCCCTGTTCTTGCTGACATTAGGGTTGACTTTTGAAATTCAGAAGTGATGCTGTAATATCTAATTAATACTAATAATATCTGCGTAAGAAATTGCTAATTGCTCCAGAACTTGGCAGACCTTAAGCAGAATTAATAGGTGTGCTACTGAAGAGAGTAGCAAAATATTAACCTTTTTCAAAATTACTTTTTTAAAGTATATAGCATGATGCAGGAAATGAAAGGTCTTGAGGTCAATGTTCTTAATCCTTTTAATATTGAAACAGAACAATGAAATTCAAGATTCTTAGAGGTTTTGTCAGAATACTTCAAAGAAGGTAGAGTTTCCTCTTTTGCTGGATATTATCTGCTCAGGAAATTATGTTGAAACATCCTTTGTGTGAAAAAAATTATTACTGGTCTGCTTAAATAGTTTTGTAGCTTAAATATTTACATGTACCAGCAGATATATCTAAATATCATAGTAAAAACTGTGACCCAAGCAATCCTAACATAGCATCTATTTTTGCATGGCAATAGCAGGGCTTGGGCATATTCATTCCCATTTGAGGTCACCAGTTTACTTGCCCGGTTTTGATAACTTATCCAACCCAGCAAATTTACGGTGTGTGGGACTGGAAAGAGGTGCTTTTATGTGAGTATTTTTCACTCTAAGGGCACAAGAAATGAAGAAAGGGAGAAATATAAAAAAGGAATGGTGCAGCGGGGGTGTGTGTGTGTGTGAGGAAAGGTTATTTGGGAGTAAAGAGATGTTCTGAGAACAGAAAAAGTATTATTCTGAGTAGAGGAACTGGCAAAACAGGGAGTTGGAAGCTTGGTCCAGAAAAAAGAGTCAAATTGAGTACAAGAGGGAAGGATGCAGTGGTTTTTAGAGACTCCTTAAAGACTCATATTTGCTAGGAAAACAGAAGTTATTTTTAATACACATCCAAATTTTCCTTTTGCTTCTAAACACACAAACGGGTCGAATTGTGTGGTGGGCTGCTGGCAAAGTCTCACTGCCCATGAGTTACAACCTCTGCAGCCTTGGTTTTGGTGCAGGTGACATCCTGACCTGGTTTAGCTGTTGCTTTCACTGATTTTTTTCATGCTTCATTTTAGGATTTTAACCCACACCAGTTAAGATACAAGTAAACACAAGTGGAAAATGTATTTTAATTCCTGTTGTTGACACATTCTCAATGTACTGCAAATGTGTCAGGACACTTTGGGTCATCTCCCTACTTCTGTGTTGATGCAGAATAAACTGAGCTGTTCCGGAATGAGCCGCGACACATGGCTGTTAACATCTAGTATCTGAACTCTAGTGGAAAGCTCATCCTGTGATCCTACCGGGATGTATCTTCCTTCTCCGATGCTCAGAAGAGAAGGAGCTTCTTGCTGCCATCTATTGATAAAGCAGCAGAAAGGACATCCCGAGTCACCGTGTCTTGCAGCCACTGCACCTGCGCAAATGCCTTGGCCAGTCTTGTTAATACTATTTTTTAATCTCTGTTTATAGAGGTAATGAGGTGTCGTTATCCTTACCGACTGAATAAGCAACAAATGACTTGAATTTAATGCAAGACGAGTGAGGCTTCTGCATAACTGAATCTAAGCTGTGGGCTGCTGGGTGTGGGGGTTCAGATGCCCCAGCGTTGCGGAGAGAAGGGAGAAAGGGCTCTGGGGCTTTTGCCAGAATGAAATTCACCGTAAATTGCAATAAGAACTAAAAGAGCTGACACAGAGATCATAATGCTTGTAAAGCAATGATTGTTAGACAGTTTGAGAGCATGAAAATCCCTTTCCAGGGTTGTATTAAAGACAGAGGATGGCAAAGACTCATCTAGGGCAAGTGGACAGTGCATGGGAGCAGTGATACAGCCAGGCATGGGGCAATGTAACAGGTACCTCTTCGTGACAGTGCATCCCCCCAGGAGTTAAGGGGGGATACGTAAGGATGTGCTGGGGTCTGTAGCTTCACTGACCATGGATACTGTGCAGAGGGTCTCTGGAAAGTGGGAGGGAACCATGGGACCAGAGATCTTTAATACTGGATATTCACATCAATAGATGGGGAAACTGAGTCAAAAGACAGACAATGCTTAAGTTGTGGGAGTGTGTGCTTCAGTTTTTGTGCAAACGCTTTTGTGATTTATTAGTGTTTGATTCCCTGAATTGATATAAAATTTATTTTTCTTTTCCATATAGGTTTTTTTCTTTTCACACAATGACTTTCATACACAGGAAGGCACTGCCTGCAGGAGGTTTTTGACATTTTTCCTTACACTTCAGGGAGTGTTTAAAAGCTGTTGCCTCCTATGTATAGAAGGAATCAATAGATATTTGATCCTTACTATCTTTGCTTGCAAATAGCCATTAAGGGTTAAAATGTCACCAAAAGAAGTTAAAAAATGTTACATAAACATGTGTTAATTTCTTGCCATGTACTTAATATTCATGTGAAAATGCTAAAATTAGAAAGTTGATATAGAGTTGCTGAAAGGAAAAATTTTAGCTTTAAAAAAAAAAAAAGAAATTTAAAACCGACACACTGAGTACTTGAACGCAGTGAGTTGTTTTTCTCTTACAGAGCTTTTTAATGTTTTTTTAAATGTAATTAAAAGTAATTAAAAGAACCTTAGCAACTGCAGTCCACATCTGGATAAGGAGAATATTATTCCATTTTAATTCTTGCACAGGTCACTGAGGTAGAGCAATAACAGATATTGTGCAGATTGTCTTCATGTTGTATTTATTATCAATAGAGAATGCATGTAGGAAGAAAGCTCGCTCTCAAAAATAACCCAGGGTTTATTTCTAGCAAGATATAGTTAATAACAGAAGAGTAAGAATATTAGTGTCTGCTTATTAGGATCATATGGTTCCTCAAGGGCTGTGATCTTCCCCACAGGGGTCTCATCACTGCTCCATTGTTCCAGGGTAGCTGCTGAAGAGTACTTTTGGCCAAAACGTACCTGCTGCTGGTGCTCCTCACGATGAGTAGCCTAGTCTGTGTGTCTGTCTGATCTCACAGAGCCCCAGCGTCAGAAATGCTGGCCGCCAGGGCAAGCACAGCCTTTGAATCGGCTGTGCTGCTCTTATCAGCACAAGCGAGTGTTCTTCGGTGAATTTGGAATGACAGTTTCGATTGGGTGACTTAGATGGCCAGGCCTTGTGGGTTGGTCCTTCATTGGTGCCTCCAGTGGTCATTTGCTGGCTGTCCTCACACTTCCATACTTCACCTGCGAAGTCATGCTGCTGGTGGCTTGGCCCACTTTCCTGCACCAAACTTGTTGTGTCCTCCTTATCAGGGAACACCTAGGCTGCATCTGACCTGGCAAAATGAGCGAGGTGCTGCTGAGGTATCTCCTTTCTCGCTGGTATTCTGAGGCTTGTAGTACAAAATTGCTGTGCCTCTCACTGTCCATTCACCATCTGCCTCACCAATTTTCATAGCTCCTTGTTCAAGTGAGTCAATCCACAAAGCATTTCACTTGGGTCCATTTGATTCAAATCAGGGAGAGCAAGCAGCTGCTATATAATAATTAAGAGAGATTAAATTTTTAAGATTGCGTTTTCATCAGTCTTTTCACTTAAACTCTACTAAACTCCTTCCTGAAGATGAAATTTTCCTGGAAAGCAGGGAGAAAGACTGAAAGAGGGGGGGGAAAAAGAGTATGTCTTTTAAAATGTGCTCTAGGGGATGTCAGTGACAACTTGAAGGGCTGGAAACCACATTGGGGAGTACAATGGAATGGGAAGGTCTTGCTGAGAGAACTGAGACCTAGGGAGAGGTTTTGAAAAATAAATATCATAGGAAGAATGACAAATTATTTTTTCAGGGTACATCTTCCACTGACAATCTATAAATGAGCTTGAGAAACATTGTCAAGACTATGATGTTTGATGTTAGCACTATATATTCTTGCTAATATTTGCATTCCCTTTGTATTTGGTGTTGATGAGATTACTGAAAGAAGGTTGTGTTCAGTTCTGAAGTACAAAATTTACAAAAAAAAAAAGTACTGGAGAAGGTTCAGAGAAGAAACAGAGTGAGAGAATGACTAGAAAATAGGCCTTTAATGAGTTCCTGAAGTTCTCAGTTTGTTTAACTTATCAAAGAGAAATTTAAGAGCTGAAAAGTCTATTTATAACAGTGAGAACAAACTTTGATGAGATGTTCAGTATCTGACTTGTAAAAGAAGAAATATTCAAACTTGAAATAAGTAAAGATTCTTATTAAAAAGTGCCTATGCATTGCAGTGGCTTGTCAGAGTGGAGTAGGTTCATCAGCTCTATAATGTCTTTAGTGGTGTTTTTACACTTTTGTAACTACTTTGTGTGTGTGAGTTTTGTGTGTGTTTGGTTTGTGGGTTGTTTTTTTTTTCCTTTTTTACTATGAACGTTACCTATCAGTTAGCATTCTAAGGTCTGTCCTAAGTGTTAAACACATCTTAATTAGATGGGTATTTGCTTCAAGATATCAGTGCTCGGAAACAAAAATCCTTCTCTTTCAGCACACAGGATCAAGAAGCAAGTTAGTGCTGCCTGACTGCTGTGTGCTCCCTACTGGATTTGTAGAAACTTCTTATGGCTTTTGGTGGTCTTAATTTAAAATTTTTTAGACTAGGCATTATATTGCCTGACCATAGAAGCATCATAGATTCACAACACTGGAATCTCTGAAAACTACAGTACTAGAAATTTTACCTATAAAATAACTGGATGTGTTTTAGATCGGAGAAGTACTTAGATCAGAGAAGTATTATTTGACACTGTGTGTGTTCATGTTTTTCACTTGATCCTCATTTGTCATTACAGTTTCTAAGCAGCTCACACATATACGCTGATGATTTCACCTTCCATAAATCCGTGAGATATGAAGGGGTTGATCAGTGTTGTGTACCAGACCATTCCAGACAAGAACAACTTTGTACCTTGTGAATTTTATCTGAAGTCAATGCAGAGAGCAGAGGACAGGTCATAAAAAAGCATATTCAATGTTGCTAATGCAGGAAAGGTGTAATTGCTTTCACCTCTGGAGTAAGAAAGCTCTTGGAATGTCTTTTGAATGTTAACTCAATTCTTATACGATCTTTTTCTTAGGGCTCTATTTTATCTATCTTTCAAAGTGAAGAGGTTTGTTTTTTTTTTTCCTCTCTGCAGTGGCCACAAGGAGCAGATAAATATAATTCAGTGTTGCTTGGAACAGAACTTTGTACAAAATGAGGGGAAAAACATACAGTTCAAGATAAACTCTTGAAACCTAACCAGAAATATTCCACTTTGGTTATTCAGTATTTTTATTTATTCTTTATCTTTCTCAATTACATGAACTTTCAAAAAAAAAAAAAATTCAAGTGTGAATTTATCCCACATTTACAGATGACTCTCATTCATTGTAACAAAATTCTGGTTTTACTTCTGGTTAACTTTTTAAAAATTATTTATTTGCCAGGCTATTTTTAAAATCATAGAGGATTCTTAGGCAGTCTTTAACTACAATTAAGAACAACCTGTCAATAAGTTATGACTTATTACACTAGTATATACAACATTTTACCATTTATGTAGTCAAGGTTTCATGCAATTATATGAAGGCTTGTTTTTTAGAGTCAAAGTATCTGCAGGTAAACTTGTAAAATAAGTGAGAGCATGTGATGTTACAGCAGTGACAGAAATCTTCTTATTTCAGTTGAAAGATGAGTTATCCTGTTTTTTGAATGTATTACAAGTATATTTCTACAGTTAATATTTGTGGGGTTTTGCCTTTTTTTTTTAATCCAAAAAGATGGATATGAGAAAGCCAGATGACGTAGCTTTCAGCTCATAAAATAAGCATCACTTCTGTTTCTGTGGCTGCTATCTGCTCATTAGCCTTCTTTTATACAGGCAGAACCCCTCCTAAAGTGTAAGCATGAGTCTATCTCTGACAGGTTATCTCTGTAACTCGCTGCTGCCTTTGCAAGAGTGATGTGTCCTGTATAGCGAGAAGACACTCTTGTTGTTTCATTTGTGTTTTGACCAAATAGCTTTCTAGAAAGGTTATAATGGAAGTCCTACCAAATGTTCCATACTTGGAATGATTGGTATGATTCAGAGTACTATTTTGTGTACATCCTTGTGTTTATTTAAAAAAAAAAAAGTCATGTAAAAAAAGTACAGGATGCGAAGCAATACAAAGTTTGCAAAACTTCCTTTCAGAATCATTTGTATTCCTTTAGACTGAGTACTTAGAGCTAAGAAGGCAGGTTCCCGCTTGCTTCTGTTAGTAGAAAACAGATTACATATTAATGTCCTTAATTAGTTTAAATATTCCATGTCACTAAGACAGTAACCACATGAGCAACTGCTATGCAAGTGCTATGGCTGTGAAATTTACTGGAAAGATTCTCACTGCAGAATGTAAAGGTAAAATCAGGATCAAAACAATGGGAATTATAAGGAATAAAACAATCATTTTTGGTATCAATATTGAAGTCTGCTAATTGTATACTTTCAGAAAATAACACTTTTTTTTATTTACTATTAACTCCTTGATTGCTGTTTATTACCTATATAGAATATGAGAGACAGAATAGATATTGTCACTTATGACAAACTAAAGGTAACAGTTTAGCTCAGGAAAACACAATGTCCTTATTTAAGCAGGAAAGTCTGATTTATTCAGTTTTTTCCCCCACAATTTTTTCTTACTTTAGGTGTGTGCGTGACTCCTGCAGGAAATCAAAATACATAAGGTAAGAAGGTGGTATGTCTCAAAGAGACTATCTGAATTATTTTAAGATTATTAACAGCTGGTCACAGTCCATAGGCACTGGTGAAGCTGTTCATGTGCATGGTGGTAAAATGATGTTCATCACCTTAAAAAATGTATGTACTTCTGGTTTTCTGGTTTCGTTGCTTGTAGCTAGCTTAAAATTGATGTACAGGCTCTGAAGTATTTCCTGAATTATTATGATGTCACATTGACATAATTTTACAGAACTATTAATTGGGACTTATAAATGGAGTGACTTGCCCACTGGATTTCATTGTTCACAAAATTCATGCTTTTTAACTTCCCCTTTTTTTTTAAAAAAAAAAAAAAAGTGCTTATTTTTTTTTTAAAGTTTCTTTAAGTTGTTTTCTATTCAGCTTAGAATTTGAGTGGCTTTTTGCCTTCTCCAAATGCCAATGCCATGAAAACTGATATTTTTACATGCCATGTAAGTACCCCTTCAAAACCAGATGCCTGTTATGGAAAGGCAATGGTAGAAAGATACAGATGTACTGGGCTTCTAAGGGAGTTATAACCATTAGCCCCAGGCACGTCTGGCACATGCGTTCACTGTTACCTGATGCAATTTTAGCCAGGCAGCAGTGCAAAACAGCTTGCCTCCCTTTCACGTGCTGTGGCTTTGTAACACGCTTGTGTGACAAAATGAGGTACTTCCTTACATGCCTTAAACTGAGATGTTTCTCTACATGGTAATACTTCCTTTCATTGCTGCTTTATCCTAGAAAATACAAGTAAGGTGACGTACAAAGACTGAATACAGCAATTTTAGACAGCCAAATAATCCATTATTGAAGTTAATACATAGGGGTTTTTTCTTCTGTTACAGCTATTTATGCTGATAGAGTTGCCTTGGTAGAATATCATCCTTTTATACAAGAATGTCAGATCTGTCTCAGTAATTTCAAAGTTAGTATGTCTGCCAGACAGGAGACATTAAGCACTCCAGAAGTCTGAGAACAAACTAAAATGTTCTTTATATCCTTTCTGATTATAAGGATTAACTGTATGCATCCTTCCCTTTATCTCCTACAGTCGTACTGCCTTGATGTGTATTGTATGGATTAGTAAAACAGCAGAATCTCAGAGGAACTGTGCTTTGCTGGTAAGTTTTGGGTGAAACGCGTACTGTGGTCTTTGCTGTTGGTATCTTTCCTCTCATTTGTATTAAGGTGAAATGCAGCACTCAAGTGGTCTCTGATTGCTTGATGCTGGAAGAGGCCACTCCTGCTTTGTGCCAGGTGACACCACTGTTTTGGGAAATATTTTGTTTTGGTTTGTGGTATGTTGTTTTTTTTTTTTTTTTTTTTTTTTTTGTCTGCTTCTGCAAAAAATGGGGAAAACCCAAGTTATGAAACTGTGTGCAGCTTCTTTGTAGACACCAGTCCAAAGCAGCCCAGAGAGCTTTGAGCACATCTGTGGTGAAACACACCACCTTGAGACACTCCTAAACTCTTAAAAAGAGTTGGGGAATGGGAAGTTACATTAGGTAACAATCCACTTTACTTAAAGGAGATCTAGTTATTTACATTGCATAAATAATGGAAAGCAAATGATAAATGCAATAGATATATAGAAAATGTTAACCGTTTGGATGGCTGATGAGATTGTTTAAAGGAATAATCAAATACCAACGGTTACTTTGGTTAAAAACCACACAGAGATTCTCTGATACATCTGAGGAGTGAAAGAGCTTCAGTCAGAGACATAGCTATTACTAAAAGTCCATTATAAATAATAATGCAGAGAGGCAACCCTGTTCTGCAGCCGGCTGGTATCTCCATCGTGTAAGTAGGTAGAATACCAGTTGTAGCAGAGGGAGCTGGGAGGCATTATCTACTAAAATTAAGCATTTTCAAATGTACAGATTTTGACAGCATATACTTAGACCTTTTAAAGGGACTTAGTAAGTGGATATTTTTTTCCAATTCCAAACATGTTTTAACATCCTCATGGGTTTGTGGCTGAAGACAATACAGCTGGGTGATAGTAAAAAAAACCCTCCATCAAATAAACAACCAAACCCAACATTCAATAATGCTTGTGACCTGACCAAGAAGAAAGGAAAACACAGTTGCTGAGAATATTATCCCAGTCTCCACCAATCAGCCTTCAAGCCAGAAAGCATTCCCTTCTTCTCCACTCCTATCTCCGTTAAAATCCAGGAGATGTTGGCTGAAGTTAGAAACCTCCAATTTCAGCATTTTTTTTTGAACTGGCCTAGACCATTACGGCATTTTTTTAACATTTTCAGCTACATAACAAACCATTAAGTAGAACTGAATCTCCTGCTTCAGGTGGATCTCCAATGTTGGCTCGTTGCCTTACACGTTGCCTTATTTATTTATTTATCCGAACCTTCAAAACTTGGTCAGATGACAGGGCGAGTTAGGCAAGGTTGTATTCATGTTGTTAAATAATACTGAGAAACCTCTGCTTGGTGTCCTTATATGCTCAGGGTCCCAGCAACCATCACAAGCATCCGGGAAGCTGATATCCCTAGGTTTACCTGGCAGGGGCTTTATCTTGAATCTGAAGGTAGTAGGGCTTTTGTGGGTGACTTTTGGATGTTTTGTTATTTCCTTGCTCTAGGCATTGGTCTGTCTTGTTTGTTGCCCGAAAAAGTCTGTTTATTGATTCATCTAAGCAGTGAAAAACTTCTGCATAAGCCAAGTGACAGGGCTCAGTATAGGTGTGTCTGCAGGAAATTACTATGATCCATGACAGTGGTTACCCAATGTTGGTTATACATGCATCACTGTGAAGTTTCAAATTTACTTGTACTCTACCATGGAAGTCATAAAGAAATGAAGAATTTGTTCATTTCATTGTTTAGTAAGCTGTAGATCAGCAGTGATCTGAAGGTCACACTCTAGATGTAGCTAACGTTTAAGCTCTGTGAACGTGGTATGAAATGGGAGTTTTCTTTCTGTCTTTTTTTTTAGTCACTTCCATTTTTATTAGTTGGCCACTTTCTTCTTCTACGTCAGTCTTCTTTATTACCCTCCTTGCCACTGCAAGAGGTTTCTGCATCGATAACTAATTGCTATTGGTAAGAAACTTTGCTGCTCAAAGACAATCTTTCAAATACTCCCATTCATATTCTTAGAGAGCAAAGAAAAGTGACTTACTGAAACAAATTCATTTAATTTCTTGACACTTTGTAGAAAAAAATTGTACTGAACCACCTTTGATTCGAAGGGCTCAGTTTTTAACTTAGCTGTAGTGTGGGTGGGGAAGGCATTCAGAAATGCTTATTGCCTGAGAGACGAAGAAATATAGAAAGAGCTGTGATATAGTGCAAGAGTAGAAAGCATGAATCATGGTGGTTTGTTGTTTCTCCCCCCAGTCTAGTATGAAATAAGAGAAACCAGACAGTCTTATTGTTAGAATCTTTGGATAAACTTCTGAGTGGAAGGCTGCTGGGTAGTTCTGTAAAAATTACTACTGCTTGAAGAATGTGTGGAAACACTCCACAAGTATTTATCTCTCATTTGACACAGAACAGAAAGCTACCCCAGAATGACTTCCCATCGATTACTGTTTATTGAGACGGTCCGGTTAAAACAGATGCGTACAAAAAAAACGGGCTTGTCATTATAACAAAATATTGCCCTTTCTCACTACTTTCACTGTTCACTGAAGTAGGAGGTGGTGAGGAGGCTGCGTAGCATCAGGGAGGCTGAGGAGGAGTTAGACAGCTGGTTCCAAGCGCAGTCTGCAGCGGACCCATAGCTCACAGCCAAACAACCAAAACCACTGGGGTTGTTCAGTCTGGAGAAGGCTCCAGGGAGGTCTGATAGTGGCCTTTCGCCACTTTCAGGGGGCCTACAGGAAAGAGAGGGAGGGACTGTTTATCAGGGACTGCAGTGATAGGACAAGGGGTAATGGTTTTAAAGTGAAAGAGGGGAGATATAGATTAGATATAAGGAAGAAATTCTTTACGGTGAGGGTGGTGAGGCACTGGCACAGGTTGCCCAGAGAAGTTGTGGATGCCCCATCCCTGGAGGTGTTCAAGGCCAGGCTGGGTGGGGTCTGAGCAACCTGGTCTAGTGGGAGGTGTCCCTGCCCATGGCAGGGGGGTTGGAACTAGATGATCTTTAAGGTCCCCAACCCAAACCATTCTGTGATTGCGAGTGTGTTAAAGTTATGACTATTTTTTTTTTTTTTCTGTTGAAGGTGGTATTTGATATACTAAATTATGTAACTCGTCTTTAGATGGTGTGATTGTTTTGTAAAAATAAGTCTGCCAACTGTTTACAAGCTACTTTGCATGCTTGATTCAGATATATTTGAATTTAGGTACGGCTAAGGGTAACTGCTTGACTACATAAACCTTAATCAACTGATGCATGTATTTATATTCCTGGATCACTGATCAAGGGCAGTTAATTACTGAAACCAAAGTCCTGCCTAATTTGAGTCTGAGAGTCTAAAACATGGTGTGACAGCAAACTCTGCCCTTTGCTGTTCCTCAGTGCGTGGCTGGAACTGTCAGGTTTAGAGCCAGTGCGCAGGGTCTAGGAGACTCTCAATAAAGACCCTCTAACCAGAAGAGAAACAAATTTTTCAGTTGTTTTGGAAGCAACCTAACATAAGAGCAAAACTAGGACTTGTCTGAAGCAATTTTTTGTCTGTGAAACATACAGCATACTTGGTGCTTCAGTGGCTTGGGTAGTAAATAATTTATTTTTTTTTTTTGTAATAGTAGATAAAGACATCTTTTATGACACCAATACTGCACTATCTGTGAGGCTGATGGGAATAATACCATTGTGGAATCGTAGTACAAGAACTGTTTTGGTAATATTTAACTCAGCAGTCTGTATGGCTATAGTTCTGATGCAATGATGTGAGTGGTATGAACTTGGTTTTGGGGCTCATAGATGAGTGGAGCCCATTCTGCAAAGCGGTCGTCTTTGTAAGGAGACCTCACCTTTGGCAAAATGGTTGCTTCTGTGAAACTCTGCTGAACTTAGGGGAAAATCAGAGCTTTGCTGTACTGTGCTCTGTCAGAATTTTGCCTTTTACCCTTCACCAGCAGATATAATTTTAAAGAAAATGTCTGTTACAAATGTTTATTTATCTTTTCCACTTTTAAGCACCAAAAAAGGAATCTAGAGGGAAAATGTGCTAAACTAACATTAAGAGTCTGATTAACCTTGGGAAATGCAAGGTTATGACTCAAACAAACAATTCTCATTTTTGTGCTGAAGTATTGTACCTCATTTAGTGTGCAAGATTTCCTTCCCTGATAGACCGTAACAGCTGCAATAGCAAACCTTTAATGAGGTAAGGATTGTTTTAGCCTTTACTGTAAGTGATTCTTACTTTATGCTCCCCTGCATCAGCTATATCCTTGAGATGCATCCTTTCATGTAAAAGAGTTTTAGAGAGCAGAATGAAAAAGAACAAACTATAAAATGTACGTACTATCCGGACTTTAAATTTCAGCCTCAACTGTTCTGCTAGTATTACGGTTGATGAAAGGTTACACTTGAGCACTCACTGCAAAAGTGGGTTTTGACTAAACAGAATTTTTGTATGAAAATGGATGCTTTCCCCAGGAGGAGAGACTGACCTACAAAGGACAGCTAAAGAATCAGGCACACAATTTTCCTGGGTAAGCTACAGCAGTGTTTCCAACTTTTGACCAAAATATTTGGATTTTTATATTCTCTTCATCCATATAGATAATCCAACATTTTTTTTTATGGCCATCACCTACAAACTGAATTCATAGATTCATTGGAAAACTTAGGAATGAGATAGAAGAATGCATATACAGCATCAGAAACTGGGTAGCAATGAATCTCATTGGAAGTGACTGCTGTGTACTATCCTTTGTGCATTGCTCAGAGAGGCTGTTGAAGGGCAGATCGGATTTCATAGTGAAAGGCTGGAAATGCTCTGAGTGACAAAGCCATCCATCACGAGGATAAAGTTCTGGGTACACGTGTTGGTCTGACTTAATAAATGGTGCCAGACTGTGAAACTTGCTCCTGCAGGGCCTGTGATATGTTGCAGATTTAATTTTGCTTCAGTACAAATATATGGGGAAATTGGCTCAACTTTTCCCGATAACTCAGGGCTTGATCATCTTGTCAGATGAGTAAGAAAAGTTAGAACCTTCCTGGTGTTGAATGGCCTTTGAGCAGGCAAGTCAGCTTTGATCCAAAAGCCATTTGAACATTGGAATGGGCTATGCTTAAACTGAGTCTGTTATTTTTATCTTATCTGCTTTCTCATCTGATAGTTTTCAGGAGAGTTTTTTTTACTCTTCGTGAAGACAGCCCTGTCCTTCTGACATCCTTTTGTAGAGAAGCCAGCACAAATTTTCTCGGTGTCTCTGCAAATAACAGGGATTTGTCCCTTAAGAAGAGTTGTAGTAATAACTTTAAAGATATAATTTCAGCTTCTGCTTTTGATGTTTTTGACAGTCAGGAAACATGGAGTAACACTGTTGATATTGTAAAGATAAGTGACATTGGCTGTTTACTGTAGGTCCACTTTTTCAATAATAAGCTTAATAAGCAATATTCAATGATTACTGAATTAAAGAAAAGATTTTAAATTTTTCAGAAAAAAAAATTTAGTGAGTGGTGTATATATAACTTAAAACTGAAAAGTCACGGACTATGGAGTCATTCTAGTTGTAGTTAAGTGGTATTTATGCTGCACGGACATCTGGGAGGTAGGTTAATCTAGATGATTTCATGGTCTCTTTTACTCCATGTTCACAGTGCTTAGATGCTAACAGCAAGATAACATTCAATCGGTTGAACATGAAACTAGAGTAAAAAAATATATACTTCTTTTTGCAATGCATAATTAACCTCTATCATGCATTTCCCCAAGATACCATTGCAGGCAGAGAGTAAACAGGAGTCCAAGAGGTCTTAAACCTGTATACGTCTCTTCACAATGTTTACAGTTGCATTAGAATTGGGAATTATAGAAGGGATATAAGCATTCATATTTCCACTTGTTTGCAAGATGGGAAGATGAAGTAAGATTGGTTAGTTTCAAATTTTCTTTTTTTAGAAAACCATACGTCTTTCTATATGAGACAAATGCTCAAGGTCTGTGTGCCAAATTCTGTGCTTCTTAACTGAGCAATGGCTTTTGCCTGACAAAGGCCTATGGAATTCAGCCCAGTTACGTTATTCTTTTTTTTCATGCAGTGCTGTGTGCTGTAAATTAGGATGCAGTAATACAACAATGCAAGTCCTAAAAAATTCATCTATTTTCATGGGTAGGAAATTATCTCTCTTGCCCATCATTAACCAGCAAACAGCCGCTCCCGTTCAGTATTCTAATCACTGCTGAATAGTTTGACACATCTTTAAACAGCCGTTTTAGCGTGTTGGGTTTAAAAGACTGTTGCTGACAGAGCAATTGCACAGCTGGCTGGCTGTACTTTGAGCACTAATGTAGTTGGTGGAGTAAATCATGCAAAAATACTGACTTTTAAGGTTAGTCTGGTTGGTAATAGAATGAAGAACGTGTTCCCATAAGTTTAGGAAGACAGATTTATATTGCTGTGATAGTAAAACAGTACTAGAGTTCACGGAAGATCTACAGGCATTTTCTGTGATGAATGCTTTCAAACAATCTGTTCTGAATGCAGCTGATTTACACTACTGAAACAAGAAAATTTAGAGGAGTCTTGTATCCATAGCGCATCCGAGTACTGCATATGCTGAGTACCAAATTCCACCAAAGACATCAGTGCATTGCTTCTTGGGGAGATGCTTCGCATTAAGCTTAACACACACTGCTGAGAGAAGGATTATTGTTGTTGTGAGGAAACAGTGTGGACAAATTGGATGGGGGAAGAATAGATTTTTAGCCCAAGGCTTATTGTAAAGGAAAAAAGAGTCAACTGTTTCTTAATGTACTATTTTGTAATAGAATGTACAATCTGCCTTAGGCTTAAATAACTTTATATTTTCCAAAGTTTGTAATAGTTTTGATTATTTTAATGCCTTTTCAAGCATTTTAGTGAACTAAATTGGTATAATCTTTTTGAATCCCTCCAGGCTATTCCATCAACTTAGTGACTATCCCATGAATCAGTCAAGGAAGGTGTGAAAATATACCCAGATTTTGGAACAGAGTGAAACTCCCACTGTAATTTCAGAAATGTCCTTCATATCTTGGGAACTGTTCATGAGTCTAAACAAAGTCCTTTTTTTTTTTTTCTTTTTTTTCAGTCTTATATCCTATTTGGATTTTTTTTTATTGTCTTGTAGATGACCTAAAAGGAATAGAAATGCAAGAAAATCTGTTATGAGGATGACATATGCCTCATCATGCTGAAGACAGCATGCTGCTGAAATCTGGTTAGAAAGCAGGAAAGTGCCCTGGAGAGCTCTAAACAGGTAATAAAATAAGTATTTTTAAAATGGAGAAAAAGCAAAAGTTTGTGTTGCGCTTTTAAGCTTCCATAGGAGTACTTTAGCTGTAAGAAAGAAATGGCTCAGGTTCTGTAGTTATTAGCCTGGAGAGAGCTGTCAGTCAGCTTTGACTCCCTTGAACTACTCACAGCAGACCCAATTACAGAAGTTGCGAGTGGTGCTGCCAATGCTTTGGGGACACAAAAGGGTTTTGGCTTAAAATTCATTTATAGAGTTTTGCCATTTTTTTCAGAAGTGTCCCCTTCTGTTTTGGCCTTGGTTGAGAGGAAAGAGGAAAACACTGAATGCGTATAAGTCTGGGGTCAAAGGCCTCCACAAAACTGTACTCAGCAAATGCCTTGCAACTTTCCATCTGGGACACTATCTCTCCTTGCTGTACCAATATAAAATTAAGTTACCTTTCACAAATAGAGCAACTGGCTACCGTGAGAGGTGTAGTGAGAGCAGAGTGAGCCAGACAGCAGAGGAGAAAGGGAAGTTTCAGGATGGTCAAGAAAGAGGAAAGGGGCTCAAAGTAAGGAAAAAACAAAGAGTATCTCCAGGGCTGGAATACATTTTAGCTATTCAGCTAAACATTTGGCTTCCTGCTGCTTGATTTCTCACCAATAAGAGAAAATCCCATGCTCCTGGTGAAGACTGGAGACTCAGCAAGAATCTCTTTTCCTCAGCCTGTTCAGTCACTCTTCCTTCTGCCCATGGCTCCTGAGCGCAGCAGGCTTGGAAATGCTCCTCTTCCCAAGGGGATGCCAAACACGTGGCTCTGGATCTTGCTTTTGAAACCTGCTCAAGGAGAAATACAAGCAAGAGGTGGGAGATTTGCTTTCCTAACTGGCAGTGCAGAAGGAATGGTCATTTATTATTAGCCATTGTAATTATAGAAATAAACCATAACAGTCACCAAAACTCTAGTCTTCTGGCTAGAGCAGAAAATAGCTCTTTTTGGTTTTTCATAAGAGAACTATTGTGTGAGATATTGATGGATTCGGTTCATTTGTCCATACCTTCGTGTCCTAACAAAGCACTGTACTGTGTTCAGCAGTGTTATAAAGCACCGGAATCCTGGGATGAATGTAGCCAGACAAACATTAAAGGCATTTCTGAATGTATTTCAGAAGAGCCAAGTATTTCCATTTGAAATGGATGGTGTTCAGTGCTTTGAAGTCCTTTGAGAAGATGACTGGGATGAATATCGGCAGCGTTAGGGTGTGAGGCTACTTAGACAAGTGTGGCAAGAAACTATCCTATACATAATTAAGATTTTTCTAAGCTCACATAGCAAACGTGTCAGAAGATAGGATGACATTGAACAGTACAGCACCTCTCTGCCTGACTTTGCAGGAGAGAGAGTAACTGAAGTCTAGCCAATGCCTGTATTTACATTCAAATAGAAATATTTTCCCTTTGTATGTCTGAATAGCTAGTAGTTACTAAAAAAGATTTATATATTTAATGAACCTAGTCCATAATTATTTTCTGTTGATCATCTGTAGGCAAATAAGTCTTTTTGTAGACATATGCAAATTAAATAATAAAATTCACAGCATTGAACAGTACCTGATGCCATATAGTTTCACTGTTGGAGTTATATGGGTATATTAGTACTGATAATTCAGTGCTGTTAGCTCTACTTGCATAAAAAGTCATTAGTACTAAGAAGTCATAATTAAAGTACTCAAGCCTGAATTAGTTTTATTAGGAGACAAGTAGGAAAATGCATCATTACTGTAGATGCTGAGAGGTTAATGCTTGTAGTAGTGCAGCTCTGCACATCTTGCTGGAAAGAGAGGGCAAATTTGTCCCTAGAGATGGAAAACTCCCTAATAAATCCATTCTTTAAATTTACCAATGACTATGCAAAGTAAACGAAGTGAAATCGGTAAGAATTTTCATAACAAACTAGATGTTTGACACATCACTGGCAGAAAAATGTCCAAGATATTTAGACCCCTCTTCCTGCATGTAGTAGGATTTAATGTCTTTTTCCTAAGTATCTTTTTCTAGTTCATTATTTCAGAAAAATACTCTTTTCCACAAAAAAAAAAGGTATTTGAGTTTAAAGTTATAGGGAGTATTTGCATAAAGACATAATGTTAGAAGGACCTTTTTTCTTACAGAATTTAATAATTATTCCAGTAATATGATAGTCTCTTTACAAACAAATGCTTAAGATACTTAGTTAATTATCTACACTTGAGTTTTATAACATAAACCCAACTAAAATACATATGCGTTTTTCTAGTTTGAAATTCCCCAATGTATCTAAGTGGGCATCTATTTTAAACTAAGGCAACCCGTGCTTTAATATTTTCAGAAACCTTATTAGTTGACTATGTCAAACTATTGAAAGAATTGGAAGAATAAGTAGAGGTAATGATCCCTGTAAATGACCTTGAATAGTGAAGCCATAAATAGACCATAAATGCCATTTTCAAAATATGACATGAAGTTTTATTCTCATTATACAGCATGCATGTAACTTCTTGAAGTGGTTCAAGCAGAGATGATACATTTCCAGCCTATACCAGCCTTACTATTAAAACAAGATGGGAAATGAATTATAGTTTCTTCCGCTATAATGTCTTAATTAGATATATGTGACGAACTCATTTATAAGTGGAAAACTTAAAATGCTGACTTGTTCCACTTATCACTTGAACTGCTAACACTTCATATTTTCACACTTAATATTTTAACATGAACTAGTAACATTTTCAGTAATCCCTACTGAATCTCTTTAAGTGCTATACGGAAGAAAAATAAAAATATTACTTCAGAAAGAACTGATAAAGCACTACTCTTTGATTCGGGTTTGAAACTTGCCATCTAGGAACAATGAAATTTGTTTAATGACCATGTAATTGGACTTTGCTCTGGTAACAAACAGTACTTGGCAGGAAAATCCTGCCATTGCCCTAGCAATGTGTGGTACACAAAGGCTGCCCCTTCTTGGCTGCTTTTTGAAGCCCTCAGAAGAGCCATAAGTTGTAACTTTTTTTTTTTTGGTTTTGTTGCTAGGTCTATACAACCTCGGGTCAGTAGATATTTCCATGCCCTTTTCTTGGCTTGTCCTAAAATATAAGATGAAATAGAGTCACTGAATTTGCTGCAATGACTACACAAAACTCGAGGGACCTCAACAGAAGGCTACAAGGAAGGCTGCATATGAGTATAACATGAAGAATAGGAGGAAGGGGAATTTCAGTCATTTTCTTTCTGGACAACAAATATGGGAAGGCAGCCTGCTCATGAGATAATTCAAGTGCAGTCTATAGCAGTAATTTAATGGAAATCAGAGAAAAATGCTGGGATTTGGTGTCTCAGTTTCTCAAAAATCGCTGAAAGTTGTGGGAAACAAGGTATTGTAATTTTACATGCTTGTTTCCTTAACCAGTACTCCACTCTGAACATAGCTGCAGCAGTCTGCTCTTACGCAGCAGGCTTTTATTATAACTCTGATTCCATCTTCACATAGTCTCCCTCCTATATTAATGTGTCGATTCAAGTACTCTTTACTCTTGTCCTACATTTGATTAAAAAAGAAAAGAAAAAAAAAAGATACATCTGGGCTACATAATTTTAGACTAGGCTCCATTAGTAACGGTGACCTTGGTTGACCTTATTTTTTGTTTTAGAAATGTGCATTCCACACAGTTGAGTGAGCTAAAGACCTATTTTCTAAGAGAACACAGAAATGAGAACATAACGTTACTGAAAGGAAAGTGAATGTAATCTGAAATTAGTGTGTAACATGCAGTCACAAAAGAAGACAGGGAGAACAGGAGGCATGCGTAATCCAGCAGTTGTGCCTCTTGGCATGCTATGTTCAAACACTTCTCTGCAAGTAGTATGGACAGATTATCTTCACTTACCCACATTTCCCCTCACCTTGCAATATTTTGCCCATAGGAAGCGACACGTAGCTCAGCGTAATGATCAGACTGTATAGGGGAGAAATCAGATATGTAAAGTGATGTGACCATGTGATGATAGGCAAGGTCCCCATGCTTGTGCACAACAAAACCAAAGAACCCTGTGCCTCCAAGCAGAGGGCCCTTGAAAGGATGCTCTGTGGCAGGGGGAAAGGGTGAGACAAACCTGCACAACTGCACTGATCCCAAGTGGGAAAAGGAGCACTAGGACAAAGAGTCTGCTCTGGCATTTTAAAATTACTAAATTAGATCCCTGAAATACTGAGCTTCCTATTCCAGGATACTAATGATCATAAAAGGTATTCTGCATTCAAATGCAAATGGTTGCTTTCCGGTCCTCAGAAAATGAATACTCTCCCCAGATGTGAAGGTGGGAGGCACATCTTTAGAAGCTTTGAAAAATATTTTCCTCTGAGGATGATATCTTCACCTTGAGATATTCAAGGTGAAGCTCGACGAGGCCCTGGGCAACCTGGTCTAGTTGGGGGTGTCCCTGCTGACTGCGGGGAGGTCGGACTAGATGACCTTTGGAGGTCCCTTCCGGCCTGGACCAATCTATGAATCTATGATTACAGAGGAATAGTTCTGGGGCTTGTTTTTGTTTTCCCTAAGTGTCTAATCAGACTTACAGGACTTAGAAATAAGAGACAAACATAAAATCCAAAACTAATGCCAGATCCCAACTTTCTTAAATGTGCAGCTTCTGTTACTCATTGCTATGGTCTGGGGACTCTTCCAGGCAGCAGGCCACCAAAATGTGCTTCTGTACTGACATGTGAGAGACCTTCATGCACTGAAAAAGTTCTTCCTTTTTCATTTTTGTGTAACTTTAACCTTAGCAAGAAATTAGTTCATTAATAAATGAAGAGGAGTGAATTAATTATGTATTGAAAATGGCAAAGATTGAGATGCCCTGCCAAATTTCTTTGTCGCATGTGCACACACAAATTTGAAAGAAAGTAAGGTCATATAGAAATAATTTCAGGGGAGGATGAGGGAGCAAGTGAGGAAATACTTGAAGTAGCAGAACCTAGGGGAGTTGCTGCTCTGGACAATTTATGGCATGCAGTTTTGGGGAGAACACAACCAAATATATGTATTATGAGTTATTTTTGAGAAGCCCTAAGGGGCAATTTAAGATGTGCACTGAGCATGAACTGTTAACTTGGATCGATCTCTCTCTTCCTCTGCCTCTGCGCCTCTTGCATCCTGCTGTAGGATCGTGCACACCAGGCATCGCCTCCACGTGGCACTGGGATCTCAAAGCAAGGGAGTGGAAATGGGTCTGCAGTCAGGAGAAGGAGCAGCAGCCCTTGTCACTTGTTTAAAATTGGGAGAAAATACATCTAGCTGTACTGACTTGTGAGCTGGGAGTTGGGAGGAAAGGAGGGCAGGTTATGGGACTTCTACATTTAACTTCTGCTTGTAGAAACATAATAGAATAATAGAGAAAAATGTCTCTCTATACAAATATCTCTCATATGCAAACACTTTGAGCATAAAGCATTGTGCTTCTTGTAAAAGTTATTTTTTTCCAGGCACTTTTTAAATTGTTCTTTTATATTGAAAACACAATAGGAAATCATTGGCTGTACAGGCTGCACCAGATTAAATGTCCTTGGATTTCATTTCAGAGTTTTATCTCATACTATGAAAAAATCTGATAAAAATTAATTCACATTTACTTGAACAAAAGTAGTACTGTTTGTTACAAAAAAAAAAAAAAAGGGCTGAAAGACTACCAGGTATAGTAAAAATAACAATATGTCAAACAAGGTAGTAGAGGTTTAATGAGCTGCCTTAGGGACTAATAATTTAGCAGCTATAGTAACATATATCTTATGGAAAAGGTAAAGCATATCCATGAATTTCAAATGGGTAAAGTAAATGGTAGAGAAAACATTGATTTAGAGTCAAAAGACTGGATATACCGGCAAAAAATACAAGAGCACCAATGTGGAAAGAAATCTGTGAAAATGGGTGAAATAATTCTATAGTTGCTGTAGACACAGTAAAATACAATTTACCCCTCTCAAGAGTGTCTTTAAAAAGCAATAAAGTCCACAGGGGAATATTACATGAAAGAAAACCTGTCCGGAAACAGACTTCTCTGTATATGCAATTTTGGCCTTAGGGATAGTATTATTTATTATTTAATTCCCTGGGATTTAGAAAGCTTTTTCCTAGAAGTGGAACACTTTGGAAAAATATCTCTAGAGGAAACTGTGAAGTTTTCCTCCTCCAAACTGTCTTGCCTAAAGATTTCATCATGGAATCGGTCCTTACGCAGTTAGAGATGAATCAGACTTTACTGGAGAGCAAACTATCAGATCTATAATTGGCTTACAGGTGAAGAAGAGCAACAGAAATAGGAGTGACATATGGAAAAAGATAAAATGGCGTTAAAAAATGCATAGCTTGGCTTCAGGAATGACTTCGGCTGTGATGGGCTTTGACGATAGTTTGCAGCTATTGAAAAAGTGTGAAATAAAAAGGAGGAAAAGAAATTGTGTGATACTTAGAGTATTTTTGTTTACACCAAGATTGAATACAGCCATATGTTTTCTGTAGAGGTGGCTGTACGTTCCTTTCAGCCTATATCCACTAGATTTTTAACCAGGCAGCTTGCGCTCTGTGAATAAAGAGAATATACGGATCTAATATTTCACTAGCTCTTTGCCATCCATATCCCTGTTCAGATCCCGTCTTTATAGGACAGGGAAGATCATCTTCATTTCATAGATGGGAAGGCTTCCAGTGTGACTGCAGGAGCATGTACGTACCCCAGTGCAGGCTCGTGTGTCACCTGCAGAGCCCAGTGGAAAGCCATGCCAAGGTTCTCTGAACCATGGTCTCCTCGAAGGAGCAGACTTCCCTAAAACTGCTTATAAAAGTTTGTTCCAGAAGAGTGCAGCAGGGCAGGGAACTGAACCTCCTTGGTTTCTCACGTTCTGTGTCAATGATATTGTGTCATCCTTCCTTCCTCCTCCTCTGTGGAGGCATGTGGTTGTATGTGGGGTTTGATATGACAGGAAATACTGCTGTGGTGTGGAAGGAATCCTACCCTATGAACAGCAATATCACTCAATTAAGCATTTGTAAAGCGGAAGAGGGTAACCAGTTAGTCAAAGGTGGCAAGTAATCCTGTTCCTATAACGACACCTCATTTTCTCCAGTAGGAACACTGATTTTTCAGCACCTGGAAATCAGTCCATTTCACTGTGAAAGCTGCTTTGCAACTACGTGAGGCTGTAGTCAAAATTGAATTAGTTTCAAATAATGTCTGCAGTGTGGCCAAGACCTTCCTGCAGCTTTACCTTCAGGCTTCCTCTATTGCTGCTTTTTCCACTCAATAATTCTACTAATTTTGCTGGTACATGCAACTGGCTGTTTCTTCCTTTTCAGTGGTGCCAGGTGGTCATCTTTCCTTTGTGGTAGCTTTAGTCCAAGCAGTTGGCTTCTGGATGTCTTTTCCCATTAGCTGGCTATTGCTTCTTAATGATTGAGCTGCTGCTTCTTGTTTACCATTTTCTTTTCACAGCTCTCAGCTTGTTGCTTCAGTTGACATGTCAGTAGACTCCCTGACAACATCAAGTATCTCCTGTTACCTCTCTTCCTCCTGCTGCTTCTGCTTTTTGCTATGCCTGGCATTCTGGTTCTTTTTCATCGAGACTGTTGTTTGGATTAAAAATCAGCTTTCCTTACTGATTTTATTTCTGAGTTTTTACTGTTCTATTAGTTTATTTCCCATTGTATTGCTGGACTCAAGCTCTAGAATTTTATTCAAGACACTTGGTCTATTTTGAATTCCGGTACTGCATATTTATTGTACATACTAAGGCAGCAGACAATTCTGGACAGGCCATGGTGATTAACTTCTGCGTGTTTTATTTGTGCAAATGCTCTGGATGTTTTTAGAGTTTCCATTCCTAACCAGCTATCTGTGAATCATAATGGTGAGTGGTGTTAACAGAGATTTAAATTTGAGACTGGACTTTATCACCTATTTCAGAAATGCAATATAAGTAACATAATTAAGCTTCTTGTTAAGGAACCAAGATCTGTTTTAATTGAAAGATATAGGTTAATTAGCATGGAATGTGGATCAGAGACACGGAACAGAAAAACTTTTGTTTTTCATAATCTGATCTTCAGAAGTCAATGTGTGCTTTTCTGTTGCCTATGCCAATGAATGGATGGATGGGGTGTTTTTCAAAATCAGACTTTAAAGTAGCCTGCTAGCAGTGTTGAACCATTTAGGAAAAAAATTGAACCCAGAGTATTTACCTCGGTGTAGAGCATTAGTTATGCATTAATGGACTTCTCTAAAATTTTATATCTGTGTCACAGGGTTCCATTTTTGTCAAAAAGGGCTCAGATTAAGAATTCTGCCTACCTGCTCTGAGAAATGAAGTAGTCATAATTTTGTGATACCTATTTGCTTATAATTATTTCTGTTTAAAGAGGCTAAAAATGAACAGGCTTTGATCATGTTTGTGAGAAGAAATAATTTACAAACAGTATTATGAGAGTGAATGCACTGGGATATAGTGATTTTTTAATTATTATTTATTAATTTGAATTTCATTAATATTGTTCGTGTACTTCATTGTATTGCCACTATTTATAGTAATGGTATATCAGCAATGGCTTGTATGAAATTATTACAAAAGCCGGGTTTACAAGATGATCTGCAGTAGCAGGCTGACATAGAAGACAGTGCAGTCTCCATTGCCCGTTGCTTTCCTGATAACCATGTACATGACTAAAAGGTTGAAGAGCATAAATCATGTGACACACAACACTCGTAACCAGTGCAGCTGGTGGGACCTGGGTGACAAAGCCATCTTGGAATGGCTGAGCCTCAGTTTTGAATTAGCCACTAAGCCAGAAGGAGTCTTGTGACTTATGCTAGAAGTCAGAGTGTTTTTTATCTTGAGTCTACCAACCCATGACTTGGGCATTGGATGGTTGTGTCACACTCACCTTTTTGCGCCTCTTCTCATGGTCTGGACTGCTTGGCTCTTCCCATCCTATGAAAAATTAAAATCTCAGCTACTCTTTTGTGCTGTTCCAGAGCTTTACCAGGACACAGCAGCAGGCAGAGCTGTCTGCAGTCATTTGTGTGGGAGGTGTGTGAGGGGACTTAAGCATTAACTGTGCTGAAATAATTACTGTATTTGACTTGACTAATAATCAAGCAATATTTGTTGCTAAAAACATATTCTGGACAGGGGATAGAGGAGTGTTTTACTCATTAAACTCTGTACTCAATAATTCCACAAAGATGAAAATATAAAATGCTTTGATGAAAAGAAGAAATTACTTTTAAAAGGCGTAGGAAGCACTGTTTATGAAATAGGCACCATTTGTTATGATGTTTCATTCAAAGTTTAAACTGAGAATACCGAAGTCTTTGGGGGATAAAATGTTAAGTAATTCTGCAGTCTTAATTTTTTTTTTTAGATGCTGCAGTTTCTCTGTGTTACCATGGTAACATACTTTCTGTATAATTGCCAGGCTGCCTTACAGTGATGCAAATAAGTAAAGAAGTTGTCATATGGTATGACCCAGGCTTATATTTGAGAAGAGATTTATTGCCCACAGAGCAGCAATAACACCAAAGATATGTCACCTGCAGGATAAGGAATTACATGTCACTGAAGTGCTGCAAAAAAAAATGGCAGCAAAAGTGAAGCGCTGGGCCTAGATGTTATGCAGAAGGACTAGAAGCCCTCCCCTAAGCCAGATCCTGCTGAGCTTATTTTCACTAGTACTTTACATGAGTGGAGGATCAGAACTTCTACAGCTAACACCAGTCCTAAGCATATTATTTAGGAATTTCATTTGTCTTGGAGGTACAAGAAGTCTGGAGGAAAGAGATTTGCAAAAAGCGAGAGTCATAGCTTTGACACTCACCAGCAAAATCTGGCCCCATCTCCAAGAGGAATTAGTGCTTGGATCCAAAGAACTACTCCCAAAAAAGTGAAAAAAATGAGGAGGGAAAAGGGGAAAAAAAAGAAGAGAAACACTAAAGTTTTCCTTAGTTTCTCTTTGACGAAGGCAGATCTTAAATCTTGTATGCTTCTTCAGGACATTTTTGATGTGAGCCACAAATCCCAGTGGCTCCTGGGAATACCCACTTGCAGGAATCCTTCTCTTGGCCATGCTTTCTCCTCTCAGTCCTCACTGTAGTTTGATGTCTTGCTCCATAAGGAAGAAAGCACCTAGGCTAATTTCTTAGTCATGTGCCCTGGGCATTTCTGATGAGCAACCTGAGAGTGCTCATCTCTATGTTCAGTTCAGGCTGAAAATGAGATAAGTTTCTTGAATACAAATTTTAAAACATAAAAGTCATAAAAGAAAAACCAAAACCAAAACCAAACAAAACCCAACAAAACACAGTGCCCAAACAAAAAAAATGCAATTCTGCATCAGTCTTGGCAAGGATTTTCTAGTGGCTCCAAATTACCCAGTGTGGGGACACAGCAACTCACTCAGCTGTTGTGTATAACACTTGCTCTGAGGTTTTCCTCTCTTATAGGTCATCTTTGGTCCTTTGCTAAGGATGGATTCTGCTAAAGCTCTCTCTTTCGCTTCCTCAGCATCTCAGATAACTGGGACACTACCTCATTCTTCCCCATAAAACTGTTTTTTATTTGTTTGGGGGTTTTTGTGTGTGTGTTTTGTTGGATTGTTTTTAGTAGCTCTTTCTTTAAGATCTTTTCCAGTCTTTTTTAAAACTATAGTGTCCCTACAGAGTTTCTCTCTTTGCTTTCAGTAGACTTTCCTTCCTCGTTTTCTTAAATATGGCTGTGAAGTTACTTTCTCCTTTGTGAGATTGCTTGGACATCTTTGCATTAAGAAAGATGGCTTCTCATCCCTTTGCTAACAGGGTTAGGTTTCTCTTCCCCTTCCCTCCAAATTCACCTCTAATTAATTAGGCTTGAAACAACTTCACAGAGATATTTCCACTGTGTTCCTTAACTAGTCTTTCTGGCTTCTGGCTCCTTCTGCAAATTATTTTAAGGATATAACAGAACTTTATCTTCCTAGATTAGGAGAAGGATTCATGGCTCATGCACAACAGAGGGTTTATGACTTCCAGCTTACCATTAGCTTCTTTCTCAGAGACCATGTGTGACAAAACCGTAGAAATAAAAAAATCTGACATCCAGAGTCTTGCTTTCCAAAGTTACTCTCTCCTGATTTTGTCTGTCTGGGATAGGTTTTATCATTGCAATATGTGGCATTGTAAATTGTGAGTTAGTATGGACAAATCACGACTGTTTTCTCCATATGAGAAGCATTGTAGAATAAAACAACAAAAGTAAAAACTAGGGGAGTTGCCATCCATAAAACTACAGAATAGATTCAGATTACATATAGCTCATACCCTCACAGGAACGTTTGTTTTTTGGTTTTTTTTTTTTAGGAGAAAAGTGTAGTGAGGGGTCATATTTCAAATCATGATTGCATTTCAAGAGTCGCTGTTTACCTTCAGAGTATGGTTGGTTTTGTTCTACCCTTCTTGCAGAAATGGACTATCAAAAAGCAATGTATGAGCGTATCTGATAGAGAATATTACCCAAGAACAATTTTTATCCATCGCTCCTGTGCGGGAACAGTGAAAGCATCACTGTAAACATCCTGAGCATGCAAGCTGAAGTCCATAGACTTATACCACTGGCACTCATGGCAAGCTAATTTAATTTTTAATATTCAGGACACTCACCTGTATCAAAAACTGATCCTTCCTTTTTACTTGTCCTAGAACTCTCATGTTTATAAAAATGTTACTGTCGTTGAATAAAAATTACTATGTCCATATTAATTCTCTACTAAGCTTGCTTTAAAATTCCAGTTATTTTAGATGTAAGAATTAGAAGAAAAAAAATTGTCTTTGAAAGTTCTGTACGTGCCACCATTCAATCAGGAAAATCACTGCAATTCAGAATGGTTCTCATTATAACATTTTACATGCCCTATTAAAAAGAATGTGTGAGTTGTTTGATGGCGGAATGATTTTGTTGTTGTCTTTATAATGGCATGTTGGTCTATTACTCCTACCTAATGCTAGTAATAAAAATAATAGTCTATAATTGGGATTGCCAATAAAATGCTTTTAAATGGGAGCACATAAAATTATTGTGTGAAGGCAATAACCTTGGTAAGGTAGATGAATGCTTCCTTATATGAGTCTGTTGGGAACAAAAGGAGAGTATTTTGAATATATGTGATAGAGAAATTTTAAATTACAAGCTATGTTTATTTTCTCCTCTTTCTGATTATATTCTGTTTTGTTCTTTTGCACATTCTCTGTATTTTGTTTTCCATCCTTTGTTGCTCAAATGAACCACTGATACTCAAAATCTCAAGGGAAAATATGAGACATTTTCAACTTGTGCCAACTCTTGTCTCATCCTCAAAACAGAAGTAAACAAATAGTCTTCTCTCCTACTATTTCTGAAAATAATTTGTTACTTTTTTTTTTTTTAATTTATGAAATCAACCTAAATTTCCATTGGTGATAGCACTGAAAATCACGAAGGAAAACCATGGATTTCCAGCCTGACTATTACACCGAGATTTTTTTAAGGTATCTTTCCATGAGACTTCAGTGTATGAGATTAACTCTGTTAGGCAACAGAATGCCCAGACACACACACACAAAATAAGTGCATGTGCTTATCTCCCATATCACTCTGGTTCTGCCACTTTTGATGATGTGAACACAGAACCGAAATTGAGAACCTCAGGGGTTCTTGCCCTGCTGTTCCTATCAAAGTGCTATTTAGTCTTGGGCATATTACAATGACAGCTTGTTTCCACACTTGTAACCCCTTCTGTAAACTAAGCAGGAAACTATTTCTTACCAAGTCGTCTCCCTGGGGTGTCCTAAGGATTAATTGCTGTAAGTGCAGTTCCTGGAACACATAAAGTTCCCTATAAGTATCCATTATTAAATGTTATATCCCCTCAAGTACTTATTCACATTAGTTTTCCTTACTGAAGTAGCCCCAGTGACATCTGTTTCTATTAATTATTTTTACTATTTGCCACTATTCTTAAACACAAGCTAAATGGCTTTGGCTGTGGGAAAGCAAATTCACCAGACAGCTGCTTTATTCTGTATTTAAAGTGTACATAGCACTTTCTTTTTCCATTACTTTATTCACTTACGTTTATCTTTGTCAATGAATCTTTTACTCCAGTGGTTTTCTGACTCTTATTTTCCTTACTAGGGGAAGTACTTAAGAATACTGGAAGTAAAAAAATGCTCAACCCAATAGCAGAGAAATAAAGTAGAAGAAGCGTCATACATCCTTGCAACTTGCAGAGGTCTCACGATTTCCGTAACAGTCTGAGGCATGAAAAAGGAAGAGATAGCAAGGAAGATTTCAGAAAGCTATGGCTTGAACTGGCATGCAGAATAGGTATGTTTTTAAAATGGATTACTTTAACTTCTAATTAGCTTGGCATTGAGTTAAAAAATTGGTTGGAAGGCTGTTCTTACAACTCACATTCCTTATCTGTTATTTTTCTGCTTGTTCCATTGACTGAAGCTGCTTCCTCTCTCCATGTGTAGTCTTACATAGGCAGACATAGAAGTTCTTTGTCCTGGAGTCCCTCCATTTCCTGCATTTTTCTGATTTCCTGTTAGTATCCCTAGTGTATTTACAAAGGTGTCTAAACGTAATTGATAAAGTTGACAAAAGCAAGTTGACTCATCCTCTCTCCACCACCTTTCCACTAAACAAATGTAATGACTCTCTCCATTAAGTAAATAGAATTCAAACTACTCATTCAGTTTAATCTGCAAGAACAAATAGGTAGAGAGACCTAATGTGATGACCTAAATGAATTCTTCACCAGCAGGGAAGTTACTTCATTTTTTCTGCTGATGTGGTTGTATTCCTGTCTTAGAGGTTTCCTTTGTTTCATTCAGGGCAACTCCAAATTTAGAAGTCTTTTCCCTCTCCTTATTTAAAATAAATAAATACATAAATAAGTGTCACTATTAAGCTGGTTAATTACTTGGGACATTCATGGCTAGGACAAGATAACCCTGGTTTCTTCTGAGTTCAAAACTTTCCAAACAAAGTGTACTCAATATCTTCCTTGTCTTAAAAAGTGCTTAGCAGTATTAGAAACTAATGATGAATTCAGCCTTAATTATGCCTAAGCATGTTCCTTAGCTGGGGGACACAAGCAGTTCTACTGACTCCATGTTCTTATTGGTAGGCTTAAATTTTAGTACCTTGCTGAATCAGAACAAATTATGAAGATGGTAAATGGGAAAAAGAAGTTCATGAGCTCTAAATGAAAAAAATATACAACACACATTTTGATTTCAGAAAATATATGCAGTTCTCTCACATTCCTCTGAAAAAACCCCAGCATATTATACTTGCCAGGTACCAAAGTGATATTAAGAACCTATAACTTTCAAATTTAAAATCTACCTTTGATTTATTTTATTATTTATTTATTTATTAATTTTATTATTTTATTAAAGCCTTGGAGCTGTAATAAATTGTTGAATGCTCTTATCTGGCTTCTGATATGTCCTTGGCAAGGATACATATAGCAGAGAAATTAAAATCTTTGACTTTTTGTAGGAGAACACTTATCCTGGGCTTCTGTAAATAAGAATCTTGTCTAGGAATTTAAACTAGCCTATAATCATATATCAACCTGTTCGTATGACAGATCTGACAAAATGTTGAGCATATGAAGCTTCCCAGAAACTAACTGAAATTACCAGTGTTGGGGACATCAGGGATCACAACCCACATTTTTCTGTACAAGCTGTGATACATAACTATGTAGTAAATGCCCAAGGTTCAGTCTTATAAAGCAGAAGCAGAACCTCCCCACCCAAAGAAATCACACAAAATAATCAGATGATTTCAGCATTTCCCCACACGCTCCATCTGCTGCATAACATTGTTTTTTACCTGCACTCCTTCCCTTTTTTCTATTCAAGTGTATCCTGTATTGTAGCACAGGCAGTCATCATCTGCCTCCCAGTAGTGAAGAATGCAACGCAGATGGAAGCCAGCAAGTTAACAAGGCTGGCAAGCATTGGCCTGGGTGAAAATAGGCACGATGTCTCATTTACTACACACTAAAATGGCTGTGCCAAGGAAGTACTAATTATGGATGTGCAAGATTGAAAGATCTGTGTCCTTCATGCCTTTTGGAAGTCCTATGCGTTGCCTTGATCTGACCATTCTCCTCCCAGACCCACGGTCTTAACGACTCACACAAGACCCTGAAATTAATCTTTCAAGTTCATCTGTAGTTCTTCCATGAATGCTTTAAAATTGCCCTCTATGTACAATTTTACTGCTCTCAGATCACCTTGTTTGAGTGTGGATGTGGTTCTCTTGTGGCAGGCTAGAGGTTGATCAAAAGAGCATGCAGTTCTTCAAAAAAATCTTAAGCTACAGGTTTAATGACAACTCTTGGATCTCTGGCTAAATTATGGAACCTTCATGGATTCCAATAATGTTTATATATATTAGCAGAGGTGAAAGATGTTGGATGAAGATTTTAGCATCATGAATTAGAATTGCTACATTATTTTTGAGTTTGCAGTTTAAGCCTGTGCCTTTATGCAAATTTATTAAAGAGTATTCCATTGATTTTGAACAGCACTGCCATGGGGTGGTCTGTTCACTGTACATCTAACAGCATTTGGGATCAGCTAAAGTTGTTCAAGACCTGCCATTTCTAAGAACAAATTCTGGGAAGGATCACCAGTCTAGACTGGGATGGTGGAAGAAAGGAAATATAGGATTCTTAATGGTGAGCCATGAAAATACATGTTTTACAACAGAAGGCAATTTAAGTTGAGGAGAAAACTTGTGATGATTTTCCCTTTAAAGTACTTCATGCATAAGCCACAGCAAAGATGGGGTCATAGATCATGAATTATCTGGATTCTACCTAATGTACCCTTTTTTTTTTTTAAGGTTTACAAGTTTTGGTATTAGAAACTTCTTTTCCCGTCAGTCTTTATGACTTACTCATCACAGTAGTTCACTAACTGATGACAATGATCGTATGTAACCCGTATGGCACTAAGTCACTCTGGAAATGTGGATCTCCTGGCTTCTTCTCAAGAAAATAATATATTGAAAAGGCCAAATAGAGAAGATGGGGTAATGGATCTTAACACTGTATTTCTTAGGATATCAGTAGGAGAGAAATTATGATTGTGAAACTTAGGGTTGGCAACCCAAATAACTTTATCCTTACAAAGTACACACTCAGTCTCTGAACTGCCCTCTGGGGCAGTAATGACTTGCATTAGGAGTCTTAGATACTTCCATCAGATCCAGCCTGATAGCTGTAACAACCCCAGAGAACTCAATTGTTGGCATTAACAAGGAAGTGCAGACAGATTACACATGATTAGGCTAAAAATTCCTAAAAGCGAGCAAAAAATTTCAGGTGGCTGATGCTTTTGAAGAAATTGTAAAGAAAGACTGTGGACCATGGTGAGTAGGCTATGGTCCAACTATTTACAAAGTCTACAAATGTCATGGTATGCTTGGGGCACACAATCCCCTCTGAAAAATGGATGGTTTTGCTCTTGGGTATGCTGGAAGGATTCTATCCTATGGCTTTTCTTGTGGCAACAGAAAAAATAAGCCCTTACGATTCATGTTGTTCTTTTTCCTGGCTGTTGTGTAAGAATGGGTTTGCTGCCTGTATCTTGATGTACAACTTTCCTTGGTCTTGGACTCCATTCACAAATGTGTTCCTTGGGCACTGTAAATTAAACATGGGATAAACAAAGCCAGCAATGCACACATTCAGACTATGAATGAATTCTGTTTCTGCAAGGTATGGAGTCCTTTCCTCAAGCTGCCAGAAGTACGTGAGTCAGTGGAAATGTAAGATCTTCCTAGGTGAGATTCTGTTCTGATACCAGGCTCTAATTTATCATTCTCAAGAGAAAGTTCACTGTGGCTAGCAATTGGTTAATGAGAAACAAATTCTCCACGTAAAAAGTAAAAAATATGACTTGGTGGGAACGTTCCTTTTCACACAGCAGTTTGTGAATACATAATTAAACACTTATTCGACTGTGGGCTTGATTTATGGCAGACCAACTCAGGGATATATAATCAAGTTCCAGTCTTGCCTGTTTAATTGATTGATGGGAAAGTAACTTGCTGTAATTTAATAAAACTGAAAGCATCAAAGGCTTTCAGAGTGTTGTTATTTATCTTGGGAGACTGATCAGAACATATGCAAGACAGTCTTCAGTTCTTGCTGGATCCAAAGGTCCAAGCTGCCTTTTATGCTTGGCTTTTTTTTTTTTTTTCTTTTTTCCCCATAGCATATCTAAAAGCCTTGCATTTCGCTCTTTTTCAACATGGGACACTTAACATTTTCAGACCTGAAGTCTTATACATTGTGAGCACTCAAACTGCTTTACTGTTTGGTTTTGGTTTTTTTGAGGGATTTCCCCCTCCCTCCCCCCAAAGATTCCCATAATTTTCTCACTTTCCTCAGAAAAAATATGGCTGCTAATGTCACCTTCCTGCTTTGCCTCTGTGGATCTGTTACTATTACTCCTTCTTGGAATCCTTGTATCCACTGATCTCCATACCACCATCCATAGCAATTTTAATGGAAAAAGAAATCATTACTTTCTTTATTTCTTAAGATATTTGTAAACCTTAACTTAAATCCTTTGTGCAAGCATTTTATTATTTGTGTACGTAACGAAGAAGTCCTTCAGTCAAAAGAAGTCTCAGAGCAGAAACCGTACATCCTCTGGTGACACAAAACTCATTGTGTTTTTTAAGTGAACATAGCACAATATCATTAGGGCTTTATTGCAAAATGTTGCTGTATATTGTTCAGTTATAGAGAAGGAATATAAATATTGTATCTAGAGAGAAATAGCCAAAGGACATGCTCTACTTATTCTTGCTCTTAGAGAAATATGTTTGCCACTTATTACCTTTTGAAAGGGATTTGTTGCTGAGGTATTATTTTTATTTTGAATATTTCCTCCTTAGAACAAATTTCATTGTTAAAAAAACGTGGTAATAGAGGACAGCCCTCGTGCTGACAGCTTTCCCAAATGAGAACGGCTGAGTATGCCTCATATCTCTTGGTGGCGAGGATACCCTGCAGGACACGCTAGCACTCAATGGAAAATTAGCAGCAGCAGCATCTATGGTGGGAGGTGGTAGAAGTAGGAAGGCACAACTAGGGAATGCAACAACCCAATTTCCAGATGAACTTAAAAGATTTTTTAGGGAAAGATCCAAACAAGGGTGACAATAAAATCTCCACCATGACAGTAGCAAGGATTAGCATTGCCTAGCAGCTATTTGTTTTGGTATTATAGAGATATAAGAATTACAGCTGTGTGGCAAACCATGCACAGAGAGTAATTAGTGCTAAAGGATAAAAATAACACAAATCCAAGAAAGGTGGTTGGAATCTAATCTTACTTTAGAAAGCGTCCTTCCTCTAACTAGCTAAATTGAATCAGATATTAATAACTCAGTGATTTTCTGAGAGATTCAGCCCATAGATGTGATTTACTCTCAATGTGCCCAGAAAGCAATGTTCTAAAAGGATAAGCAAAAGTTTCAGACCACAGATAAACAAAAGTTACAGACATTGCTACTTATATACTTACAGATCCTTTACTGGAAGGGAGGAGCAGGTCTATGCCGTGACCTTACTTTGATATGAGATTCAAGGTAAGCCTGAATATATATCAGATCCTGTTAAGTAGAACGTGCTCCAGCTTCAAATTGACCCATGTGTCTGAATCTATTTATTAATTGTATTTTCAGGTCTTAAGGAATTAATACTGCTCCCCCCTACAGGAGAAAAATAAAATGCATCTGTTCCTGCTTGTATCATGATATATGTAATAGTAGACATTGTGAGGTCCAACAAAATTATGTTGAATAAATATCTTCTTTGCCGGGAGTATGGCTAGAAGTACAGCTGACCCTGTCAAATAGCTGCCATCTGACACAAAGGCCAGTCCTGCTCCTCTTTCTGCCTCCCAGTTAAGCTCTTTCCTTTTTGGATTCCAGCACAGACTCATCAAGATGGGGTCCCATTCAATGGTGATTTTTTTCGGGGAGCTGAGCCAACAGAGGTTAGGGCACAGTTGTGCTAGTTTAGTGTTTGTGACTGGTTCACTGCAAGTGAGATGAATGTTAAGGAAATAGCATATGGAAAATGGTGGGAGCACTTGGCTGCAACTAAGGGTTAGTTTTCCTTAGCTGCAGTATGAAACTGCATCTCTAATGGCATATAAACATATATGCATATATGTAGGTACAAAAGTAACAGACCTTAAGGAAACAGCTGTATCAGTAGAACAGGACATTAGACGGACATAACTTCTCTGCCTTTATGTTTCTGACATCTGTTGTCATTTCTCTTCTGGTGTTTTCTTCCTCTTCTCCCCTGTGACTAGCACTTTTCCCAGTGGTATGACCCAAATATTAGATCAATGTCCTAAGCCAACTGATTTCTGAACAGTTTGGGGAAAAAGAGGGAGTCCTGTGCCATCCACAGCAGAGGTGGCCGTTGCAGAAAGGCAGGCTTTTGACTTTAGCCATGGTCCTGTACAGTGGGTGTACCAGAACAGTACTATTTTGCTAAAAAAGAGGCCCAGAGACTGAGATCCAATATTGATCTCCTGACTGTCTGCATTACTTAACAGCGAGCTTGCTAGCTGGCTCTCTTTTGGACCATCCCATCTCACTTTCTAAGGCTATGTCAAAGTGTCTTTAGCCGTGTGGACACATGCCAGTCTGGCTTCTATTTAGCAATATAGACAGAGCTAGTACAATTTAGAGAAAAATCTCCAGGAAAAATCGCTCTACATATCCCACAGCCGTAATTTAATCCCAGCCCTTTTAAGAAATAATCACTCTTCATAATCCCACTGATGAGTCAACTACTTAGCTCAGCATGCAGGACTAGGGTGAAGTAGGTCCTGCCCCTGCAGGCACGAGGTTTCATCTGTCCATTCATGAAGAGGCTGGGTTCTTGGGTGAAGACCCAAGTCACCCCCAAGCCCAATTTATGTATGCAGAGAAAAAGAATGTTGCTCAGCAATTAGTTAGTACTCCTGATCTTGGCACTGAAATTACGTTTACTATCTGGTTTGTGAGTCTGGCAGAAGTTTGGGATAAAATAATGGAGTGTATCTCCATGCTGATTTTTCTTCAATCAAGCCAGCTACTGAAAGAAACAGGGATTTTATCTGGGTCATTGCTGAATAAGCCCTTAGGTCACGTTCTGGCACCCCTGCATACTAGGTACTTCTATGCTGGTCCAGCAATCTCCTGCAGTTAGGTTAGTAATCACCCCAGGAAAACTAAAAACATCTGGGTCCTCACGAGTCTTTGGAAGGGCAGTTTTCTGAGAGAAACACACTACTAAATAGTGAAAGTGCTAAAAACATTCAAACAGCATTAAAGTTAGTATATTGTCTCTTGTTCTTTTTGTGAACCTCCTGGATAGGATTACATGAAGAAGCTGACTTCGGTTTAACTGAGACACAGTAGAAGGCAGTGTTCTTCTGATGTTACTTTAATTACAACAGAAGGAAAAATAGCAATAGCAGAAAGTACTTGAGTAGTAATTTCAGCAGGTGCATCGGCAGTAATAAAAAATCTCATTCTTGCTTATCATTGTCAAATGGGGGGAAATTGTTCCTTCAGCCCTTCGCTGTGAATCACCAGATTATCACAAATCAGTCCCTAAGTGCTATTCGAATAGCGTGAATTTGGGAGACCAGCAGTTTTCTGATGTACCCTCTATCTGTTCATTTAAAAATGGCTTTTTCCAGTGGATAATATGGGATATTAACTTCCTACATCCTCCTGGTGCCACCACAGACACATTATTTGTGGGGAGCAATACCTCCCTGACATAAACAGTGCAGGGATGTTCAACCACTACATGTCACCATGAAGAATATAACGCTAGCCGTACTAATTCCTGGGGGAACGAGAAACTTGAGATGGATCTAGAGGTCAGAAATGTTTATTAATCATCCTGTTAAAAGGATGTTCATTTAGAATGGGTAGTAATTGTAGCTGATTGGTAGATATATGATAGGACAGAATTTCTTTAAAAGTCATTTGTTTATCCATTTTCTTTAGGAGAGCATTCCCTATGTCAGAGCTGTCCAAAATATATTTGAAGAAACATTGTTATCTGTTAGAGAGTTTTTATTTTTTTAAAGTTTTTTAAAGTATATTTTAAAGTCTTTTAACAACTACAGTATCTAGCAAGCTCTCTAAGCAATGGGATCCACTGAAATGAAAGGTTTTATCAGAAGTGTCTTTCTTTTTGAGACAAACCAGTTTCAAGGCAAAAACAAATTAAAAAAAAAAAAAAAAAAGTGGGACAAGGAGAGTGAGCAAGCTATTGATGTATTTCATAGAGCAGCTGATATTGCTGAAAAAGACAAACTCTTGCTCATTCATGAATTCCTGGTACCCAAATATTTAATTGACTTAGCTGTAGCTATTGTGAAGTGTCAATCAAAAATATTAAAATGAGATTATTGGGAATGTTCTTTTAAATTTCTTGAATAACCCAGGCTACACTTTTTATAACATACCATAATGCTAAAATTGGTTTACATCTAACTCAGATTTCTCTAACCTGTATAACTAGTCTCATCTCTGCACAAAAAGCAGTGATTTATTTGTTCAGTGGTGTCTGTGGGATGGAAGTAAATATTACATACCAGGGCTGAAATGTGCAGTCTGTATCAAAAGAGTTCACTGGCAAAGATACCCATGAGATGGAATAGCTGTCATTTCTCTTGAAATCAAGGAGAGAGAAGATTACTGTTGAGATAGCTGAATTTACTAAATGACTTTCCAGTCTACTTAAATAAATTAATACTAACGTTACCTTTAAATATTGGGAAAGTCCCCAAAGGAACACAATTTACTAACGTAGCTGGTTTCAAATAAAATCTGACATATTAGTGTCCCCAGATTGATGAAATTTAAGAGTTGTTTAAACTCTAGCTGTCTGTTTAAGCCTGTATTTGGATTGGAATACTTATTTAAAAAAATTCTTATTTCAAAAAATTCCTATTTCTTTTTCCCTGCCTTAAAATTCTGTATCACAAATGCACCCTAAAAAATTTAGATGTTAGCAGCAGAACTATATATATAAAGTCAGAGCAAGAGGAACACAGCAATTGCTTAGTTTGTCTGTTCCCACACTTTTTTAAAAAACTGATTATTTAACACACTAGTTCAACCTTATTAGGCATATTAAAGCCTTACATAAAATCATGTGCATAGCATCTTAATATATTGAAATAGTAAGAGACTAAATCTGTTTGAAATGGCTGGGGAGACATTTGCTTTATATTCTAAAATGAGTTTTTATGAAACTCCTACATGGGAATGAGAAGTTGGGTTAACAGCTCTTTTAAGTACTCTAGTGAACTAGTTTTAAAAACTAGTGCTTACTTTGCAGTCACCTCTACATAGCACAGCTTGCATTTTCATGCAACACTTTCCTGTGTCATGTTGCATAGGTCATTGGATTTTGCACTTTTTCTCCAAAAAATATTTTGTGTGACTTGGGTATTAGACACCTTCGGTGATAGGAAGCGAATTGCATTTCCCTGCAGCGCAAGAAATTCAGACACAAATGTCTTTATTTTATAGCGTATATTAATTTGAGGCAATGCATTGATTAAAAGGATTTGCATCAATGGGGCATGGAGTCTGTCACCTAGAGACAGAAGCTTGGAAGTTAAGTTCAAGTAAGCATTTACAGTTTTTGATGTTTCTACTTTGCTAGCTGCTTTCTGCTCTGCCAAAAATGAAATAGATGTTGAACTTTTATGTACAGTTGGAGCAACTGTACTTAAAAATGCACAAAAACCACCCACCACTCTTCATCCAAATTAGACAGTTCTGAAGCATATGGGGAAAAAGAAACAGCAACTTAACTTTTCTCTTTTTTTTTTTTTTTAAAAAAAAAATTATTTTATTTAAAGCAATTTCCTCAGGAATGTGGGTGAGAATAACAGACAATAAAAACCTTTTTCTTCCCCAGAACATATAGGTTCTGGAAATAACCTCTACAAAGTTTCTGCAGGCTGACTTCCGAACCCATCTTGATCACAATGCTCAGGAATCTTCTCGTGATCTCCATCCATGTTTGGTCATTCCTTTTGTTTCTACGTAACAGCATAGGGTCCCATAGTTGAGGTGGGGTTGGTTCTGTTATGACAGGCAAATTTCCCCAGTGTCACACAGAAATAGGACAGTGACTGGGGTGCTGTCACGGGAGAGGTGGGTCAGACGTCTTTGGCAGATAAATATCTGGCTGGAGTGTAAGAACCAAGTGTCTTGGTATTGTCTAAAAATAGATCCCAGCTTGATTTTTAAAGTAGTTGTAAGCTCAGCAGAAGATGTAAGTGTGTAACCGTGGCTGTTCTGGACCTTGTTTAAGCTCTCCCTTTCTGCATGCCCTATGTATTGAGGTATCTAACGTGGGGTCTAGGTTCTGCTTACATCCTATTTTGGTTGGAGCCTCAACTGCCTGTCTCAGCACAGTGTGTCTAGGACCTGGTGACTGCACACACACCAACAAGAGGAATAATGAGAGACAGGCTGGACCGTGACAGGTCCATTTTCCTCCTGGCTGCCATATCTGAGATGACAACTGCATGTGCAGAGCGGGAGTTTACTCTCCAGAATACTACTTATCTGGCCCTAAAGAACGTGCATTGAGTAAAATAGACTTCTTGAGTTTGTCAATATGTTTTCTCTTTCCTGATAGGAATAAAGAGACTCTAGCTATCTGAAGGAAGAATTTCTAAAAGGTATATCCCTTTAAAATGAATCAACATTAGCAAAACTCTAATGATGAAATACACAATTCTGTTCAATATATGTAAGCCAATTCTCATGAATTTAATGTTGTTTTAATGGGAATTATATCCTTCTACCTCCAGGCAGACCTGTAAAATCAAATGGTACAATTAGAGCTGCAGGACACATTCACTGGTTGCTTGCAATCAAGATAAGGCTTGGACACTATGGTGGTTTTTAATTTGTGAAGTCTATGGATTTCTCCCCTAAGGGTCTGAGAAATGGAACCACGAAAGTATTTTGTTAGTAGGCTTAATTTCACTATATGTCTCCACTGGGAGGTTTTTAGAGGTCTGCAAATTGAAAAAAAGTTGAAACCAAACTGCATTAGGTCATTATATAAAAGAAGGGACAGAAGGATGATAAAAATACATATTTCAAATCTTTATTTGGAAATCCGGGCCCTTTATTGGAAACATAAAAGTGTACAAGTTAGAATGATGACCATTGTGCTTTCATAGGTATGAGAAGAACTAGTGGTCCAGTCTGCGCTTGTTTAATGAAACAGAGAATGTCTAAAGGGGGCCAAAGGCTTGCCTGGTGGGTAAGGCAGGGAGATGAAGGGAGAGGAAGGCTGGGCACTGACAGACTGCTTGTGTCAGCCTACCTACAAACAACTTGAATACTTTTGACTTTTAATTGTATTGTAATTGCTGTATAATTAACTCATTTAAGCCAATTCATTTAAGTCCCAGAGAAGTAGCTTTGTCATTTAAAATCTAAACAAAGCCCTTCATCCATTAGGGGAAAAATGCAGTATTTTGGGGTGTGTGCGCACTATCTGAAAGCTTGGTCGCTTGACTGAACCTCCAGGCGGGCACCCTTCATGCTGCGGTTTAGTGTCAAAAGCAAAACTCTTCAACCGGCAGCAAAACTCTTCAACCGGCAGCAGCTCTGCCCCCGAGGTGCCTGTTGTGCATAGCTAAAGCAGCTTCTGCTGGGCAGAGCGTGACTCAGCCTTCAGCAGTCCCTCTCCTGGCCGACTGTGTGAACAACCATTCCTTGAGCTCCAGGAGACGCTACTTTTTTATTTTATTTTATTTTATTTTTTTAAAATCCTGATAATTTTTTTTTTTTTTTTTTCTGCAGAAAGGCACAGATTCTAGCTCCAAGCTTTATGAACACCCTACTGCATCTATCACTGCAGATTCTACTTGAGATAAGGGTATTGTGTTTTAGAAAATCTGAGAATAACATTTTGCACAAACTTTTCTGTCTTTTCGGTACTTAATTCTGGTTAAGGAACTGGAAGTGAGTACTAGCAAATCACTTGCAAGCTGTGCTGTTAACTGCATCCCATATAAATAACAGCCCATAGTCATTGCAAACCTTTTTTTTTCTCTGTATTTAGTCTTACCTATTTATCTTAACTAATCAAGGTTGAAAAGAAGGCTCTAGATAGATATAATATAGGGAAATATATCCCCTTGGAAGAAAGGAAGAGGGGGGGATTCCCGACCATTGAGAAGGGCTTTGTCAAATGATCACATCGTAAGAAATCTGTTAATTTAAATCCAGCTTTAATGTAGCAAAACTACAGTATCCAGTCTAGCTAGTAAAGAAGCTTTTTCAATGGAGTAAATACTTTTGTCCCTCTTCCGTCTCTGTAAAACTGATTTCTTCTAAAAAGTATTTGTGTTCTACATATTCCTGTTTCAATGACATACAATTCCATGTCCAGGTATCGCTGAACCTCTGGTTTCTACTTTTAGCCTTAGATATCAAAGTTCCTAATTGAATTTGTGAGATAATTTTCTTTCCTTATTATGGTCTTCCATTAACCTTTCTCATTTCTCTGAGATTTATTATCTATTCTTTGCTTGCCAGTGGCTGGAATACATTTGCCATTTGCTCTTGAAAGATCTGGGTACAGTAAGAGGGTTATGGATTCTAATCACATTAATACTTAAATGACTTTGCTAACCTTTTTCATTCATTTTTTACTTTCTTGATCCCTTTTGGAACGGAAATGAACAATGCACACCTGCTTAATCAAAATCAGGCCTAATCAATCACAGTTTTGTTGTGTATATATATCTAAATATATAAATATCTAAATATATATATTTAGATATATCTCTATATATAGATAGATATTTATATATTTAGATACGTAAATATATTAAATATGTATATATATATAAATCATGGCTCACTGATGGAGAAAAATGCTACTCCCTCAAATTTATTCTAAAACAAATTGCAGTTATGTTTTAGGACCAGCAATTCTTACTATACAGTAAAATTATTGTAAGATGCTATATTATTAGAAATATTGTTTTAAAAATACTTTTGCACTTTCATGAAAATACTCTCCTATTTGGCAGAAAATCCCTACATTTAATCTTCACCCATGTGTACATTTTCGTAAAACTTGAGAAACCTCACTTACTTCTGATTTACGTAAGCACTTATTTTACCCTTCTGAGGCATTCAGAATACATATTTTTAGAAAATACACAACTGTGATGTCACTGAATCCATGTTGAGCATTAAGGAGAAAATCCTAAACATATGAAACAAGGGAATGAGCTGTACACTGTTCTTTATGTCTTTTGGAACAGGGTAGAGATTGTCTTAACCAGCTAAGAAATCTTTAAAAAAAAACAACGTTACTCTGTGTTTAAAAACTCTGGAGTAGATACGGTAAACATTTAGCATAATAAAAATGCTTACCCAACATATTTTAATATTATATCTTTCCCTTAACCATAGCCATCTGATGCAGTGAGGTTGCTTGGATAAGCACAGGTTTCATGTGTATGTTTGAGATGGAATCAATATACATTATTTGTTCTATTAAAATACAATTGTCTGCAAAGACAGCTCTGTCCAAAAACTGGACACCGTTGGTATTTAAATACCTGTGCAATAGAAGTTATCATTGTTGGCAGACTGACATTCATCACAAGTGTCTGTAGGCCCGTATGATAAAGTGTGCTCCTCAGTTTTGTATCATTTTTATCATAAAGTTACTGATACCGTTAATTAGTTTTTATTTTCCTTCTACCACCAAGCAATAGCGAAACATTCAAGATGTGTAGAGGCACAACACTTTGCTCCTGCCTAAAGCTTTCACAGTCAACAGTGTCTTTCAGTAGACCATACTGTTCAAGATGGTGAAAGAGGGTTTTCCAGTCAATACTTTGAAGTTTAAACAAAAAATGAGAAACATCCCAAAATAGCCAAAATCCAGGAAAGGGAGATCTCTGTTCAAACTGCTGCTTTGCTCGCCTTTGCTTACCAACTGTTGTGTTTGTCCCACTCACAGTCTCCTGCTGCAGCTCTCCCACTTTGTTAGAAACCCTCTAATGTCTCGAGTACATCTATTCAGAACCTGTGGATACCCACTCCTTTTGTCCTTCAGTGGCAATATCTCTTTTTTACTTTGGTGTTTCCTACAGATACCCCATCAGAGTTTCCTTTCTCTGTTTGCTCCTTCTTCTTCAGCCTTCACTATAGTAGACACAAGAAGTCAAGTCTCAACTTCTGCAATACGTGTACCCCTGTCATTTTAGTGGCCCTTTTGGACACATTTTCCAAGTTTCGATTTGTCTTTCCAAAACACCAATTAAAAAGCTGATCCTTGTTATTCCTGACAGGGTCACAAAAGCATATTATACAGAGGTACTAAAGCTTTATTTCTCCTGCAAAACCTTCCTGGTGTGTCCATTTGCTTTATGGTGCCACTTCACATTGGTGATTCAGAACCATCTTTCTTTGTTTCTGATTAATAAACACTGAATTTAGCAACACTATAAAAGGAGCTACGTACGGATGTGGGACACAGTGTACACTGAAGACCCTGCCCCAGTGGAGCAGCCACCGGGCACACCAGCTTAGGGGAACTGGGCATGCCTGGACCCCTGCACATGTTCCTTCAATGGTCTCACCGCATCCATGGCCCTGTTCATACTGGAGTAGTAGTGGTCACTATCTCCTGAGTAGACTTTGAGGATCTTAAGGAATCTTGCCCTTCTATGAATACAATGAGAGCTCGTCCTTTATCTTTCCTATCACTTTGTACACACAGATTTATTATTATTCCTCTTGCCTTTGATGTTTCATGCCTTCTGAAAAGAATATAGCAATTCACAAGGTTTTAACTACTCAAGGCCATAAATGCTGCATTTTAAACTGTTACCCTTGAAGTCTTTGAACTACCTCCAATTCAACATTAATTTTCCTGGGTTACTTGCTTTGAGTTAATTAGTTCTCTGTACTGTCTGCCCACATCTTTGATTTGTTTTAGAGGTTTCCTTACTTGCACTAAAAAAGATTTCTTCTTTCTGCATGTGAGTGAAGTGAAATAATGGTCTTTGGTATTCTGCTAGATTATTAATTCACAAAGTTGAAAATCATATTGTCATTCTCTATGGGAAAACCTATTATTATAGCACCATTAAGTACTGATTAAATATACATTGTCCTTGTATAAATATATTATGCTAATAATCCTTCCATGATCTCATAATACTTAAGGATTATTCCAAAACTAATACATGTAGAAAATCCCATTTTTTTTAATTGATAATGTATTAATTTTCCTCTACATAGTCCATCAGATAACAGGTATAGGAGTAAGATTGCAGAGCACAGGCAAAACTTTGGATTTGCAATATGTTTCATAAAACTGTATGAGCATCACAAAGTTTTTAGGGGGAGTCATCTGGACACAGCCAGTATAGAGTAATCTGCAGACAAACCCGAATTAATAGCGCTACAGCCATGGATAGCTCAAGTTACCTCCCATCCTGTGTTCAACCTGCCATTTCAGAAGTGCCAATTTTATTGAGCAATTTTTGTAACTCATACTGCTAAATTCTGCACTGTTAACAGAATCTGAGCTATGTCAAAACTTTCCCACATTTCTCTCCCCAATAACTGCAGTATAGGGATGCTCTCAAGCATAACTTCATTCAAATATGGCACTAGTATTTGGGTGGAATAATGTGCTAGTTCCTGCCATTCTTCTGTGAAACATATCCAAAGGACTCACCTTCAAAGCAGTCTCTGAAGTGAAAAACCTTGGAAAGAATTATGGGCTCTGTGGAAGTCAAGAGCATTGATTTCAACGTGATTGGGATTTTAACACTACAGCTTGGTTTGCCAGATGACTGGAATGCAGAGATACACAAGAGCTTGAAGAGATGTAGTAACAATGTGCAATTAGATGCATATGATTAAGATTAACATTTTACAAAGTGCATTTATGAGAGAGTTGAAGTACAAAACATACAAAGTAATGAAAATTGCAAACAAGCAGAGTTTGTTTAATAATGTGTTGCAATAGTATCCAGGATCAACTTACATTTATGCTTTCATTTTCAGCCCAGTAAACCATATTGTGTCATTTGAGGAGAGTTACATGGCTTTACAAGTACTGTTCACTCCTTTTGAGACATGTTTTCAGCACTGTTGGTGTATTAGTGAAGTAAAAAATTCTTCATTGCAAGAATATTTTTTCAGTTTCTTTTAAGTGATGGAAAACCAAAGACTCATTTTCCATTTAAAAATATGTACACAAAATTAGATGAAAAATATTGAATAATATTTAACTTTGAAATATTCCTTTTTCCAAAGTATCTGTTATGTAACAGAGGAGAAACTTGAAGCCTGTGATTTCTTTCTTAAGATGGAACAGGATGGTAGAAAATGCAGGAAGCTCCAAAGAAAAATGCGCTGAAGAAGGAAGGCAGTTGGGTAAGAGAGACATGTTTAAAGAAAAAGTTCCTTACGGTCACTTTGGATACCTCAATCCATTGATTTGTTTTGGGTGGGGGGGTTTTGTTTGTTTTTGTTGTGTGTTTTTTTCTTTTTACAGAATAAGAATGAATTTGAGGAAACACTGTGTTTATACCTGAATGAAATATAGACCTGCTGCTGTGGAGAAAAAATTAATTTAATATCCCACGTTTCCTGAATGTGCTCATGAGGGCCTGGATTAAGTGACACGACCAGGGAAGCATGCTGTTCTCTGCAACCCAAACTACTCCAGACTCCAGTGAAAATGTATGAAAGCTACAAGTGTGCCAAATTGGGCTGCAGGTACATCTCTAACCGAGTCCTATAAACAGTGAATAAAGACTACTTTGTATATTTCCTTCAATTTTTTGTACATAGGCTGTTGGTGTTTTTTGGTAGACTGATCTCAGTTGAATACTTACTATAATGTAGTCTTTAGGCTCAGAGCAATAGAAAGGTCTTTATGCAAACAGAGCCCCCTGCTAGTCCTTTAAAATTTCAAAAATTAAATAAGATTCTATTCAGCTACAATTTTTTTTTTTCTTGAAGAGGAGCTGTGATTGGGAATCTTCTACACTTCTCTGTGGAAGTAATCCCGCTGCGAAAATACATAATTCAAAAACCCCACAAATAGTCAAGGATATGATGATACAAGGCTCCTGTTAAACCATTGCCTGTAATAAATGGGAAGTGAAAGAGAGGAGTGGGAATTTTGTGAAGAGTGTGGAGCTGAAAGTTGAAGATACATGACTTGGCAAATTAGATTAAAAAAGACTCATGCCTGCTTTTTGATACAGCAGCAATTTGGAGTTAGCCAAAAGCTTCCTTCGTCACATGTGGTACCACATTCCCCAGGCAGGTGGGAGGAAGAGCCACCACTATGCCCCCACAGCATCCCTCAGAGCTTCCCAGGAAAAAAAGGGACTTGTATTGCACCATATCAAGCCTCTGAAGCAGACAGTGCAGTGAGAAAATTGCGTGGAGGGCCACCAGTGAATAGGGGAGAGCCTGTTGCCATGTTCCCAAAATGTGTCACGCAACTTTGTCCGCCCATACCAGGGACTGGCCAAGCCAAGGTGAGGACCTGTCCAGGTTCTTAGTTAGACAGTAGGGACCATCAGCAAGAGCTCAGAGCACAAAGCCAGGTACAACAGAATCAATTAGAAAGGACATAACAAGTTCTCTCTTCTCAAATAATCTTGGTGATGTTTCATAGAATTATAGAATCATAGAATGGTTTGAGTTGGAAGGGACCTTAAAGATTATTTGGTTCCAACCCTTCTGCCATGGGCAGGGACATCTCCACTAGACCAGGTTGCTCAAAGCCCCACCCAACCTCATCTTGAACACTTCCAGGGATGGGAAAAACTTCCCTGGGCAACCTGTTCCAGTGTCTAACCACCCTCACAGTAAAGAATTTCTTCCTAATATCTAACCTAAGTCTACCCTCTTTCAGTTTAAAACCATTACCCCTCGTCCCATCACTATCCAGGCTGAACAACCCCAACTCTCTCAGCCTGTCCTCATAGGAGAGGTGCTCCAGCCCTCTGATCATCTTTGTGGCACTTCTCTGGACTTGCTCCAACAGGTCCCTGTCCTTTTTATGTTGGGGATTCCAGAACTGGACACAGTACTCCAGGTGGGGTCTCACCAGAGCAGAGTAGAGGGGTAGAATCACCTCCTTTGACCTGCTGGCCACACTTCTTTTGATGCAGCCCAGGATGTAGTTGCCTTTCTGGGCCGTGAGCACAAATTGCTGGGTCATGTTGAGCTTCTCGAGCTTCTCATCCACCAACACCCCCAAGCCCTTCTCCTCAGGGCTGCTCTCATCCCATTCTCCACCCAGCGTCTTGCCCTGGGCACTCCTTTTTGTGTGGCAGATTTGAATAGCACCATACTTACCAGAGCTTTCGGGTAACACAGTGCTTACTTTGTAGACAGCAGCAAAATATTTTGCTAGCAGCCGCTTTGTTGCTCTCTGGTGTCAAGCAGTTGCTACCCAGATGCTTGCAAGTACAATACTGTGTTGACACAAACTATCTGCCACGTGCAGCTATTTGTGCATTATCACTATGTTAGTGAGAGATGAGGGCAGCTCTGTTTTTCCTTTAAAATCCCTTTGCACTTACAGACAGTTTTAACTCAGTGTCGTGGAAATTAATATTAAAATGCATGCTAGTTTTCTCCCCATTTAGAGCATGGACAGCTACTGTGGCCTCACACGTGAAAGAGAAAGCATGCTTTGGATTCCCTTAGTGAGTCACCTCTATTTCACTGGTGATTCGTTGCTTGAAAGGAGAGGAAGGCAAATCAGGCCTGTTTACACCAATTGTCATCCAGTTATCTGGTTATTTGTTTATTTTGGCCCAGAGCATTCTCAAAGCAATGTCACGGGGCTGGACTGATATCTGAACTGAAGTCTGATGCTTTTTCTCGGGTCCTGGGCTGTGCTTGGCCCCAACGCAAATGGAAATGAGTAGAGATGAAATAGAGAACCGTCATTCACGTAAAGATCTCTTGCAGTAAAGCATGGAAGAGTGGGGAAAGGATTCATACTGCCAGTTTAGGTGTGTGCTAGGAGTGTTTTGGATTCGTTCATCCTTGGGTACTTCAGCCTCCTTCAGCAGGGCTGACTAGGAGTCCATCCAACCAGCTCCTCGGGAGCTCGGGTGGTTCTCATCTGCTCGGCTGGGGACCTTCTTTATCTCTGTTGGTGCAGCAAGGGGCAATTTAGGAAAGGGCAATACATGGAGCAAGTACTGAAAACTAGCCATTTGTTTACGCAAATGTCTTTACCATGATTTAATTTTCCTCCTGCATAATATGTCATCTGCATTGTGCAGAAAAGCTAAATTCTTCTTTTAAATATTTAAAAATAACTATAATGGCAATTACTTAACCCAGATATGTTTATAAATAGCTCAATGTTTTTGCAAAATGTGAGCAAACTGTCACAGGCTACAGTTACATCCATAACCAATTATGTGGTTTACGGTTTTTCCTAACAAACATGGGACATAGCACAACACTCTGCCTCCTAAATCCTACCATCTAGACTCCATAGACAAAGAAGCTACATTTGTGTTGACTCTGTAGGGAGCAATGTGATTTTTCTGTTGTTCTTGTTGAATCTAGGCAAGACATTTCATGTTAGAACTGTCTTTGGATTATTTGTTGTTAGTGATAGAAGAACACCTTTGGTGTGTTTTAGCTAACATTAGTCACAGACAGGAAGAAACTCTTTGAAGTCCCGGGAGGCAGAATCATTTTTAAAATGCAGATTTTTTTGCCACCCAAGATACAGTAATCTTGGATCAGCAACAAAAGCTTTCCTGACTAGGTGCAGTTATTGGACAGACTGCTAAATGAATTCTGGTCATTCTTTTAAGCAGCACTGAAATTAGGGCAAGGGCTAAAATTTTTTATGAGGACTTCAGAAAAGCATCCTTTTTTTTTTTTTTTTTAATTCAAAATTTGAATACCCTCTTAGTAGGAATTAAAAAAAAAAAACCCAACCCAATGTGTTTTTTTCTGCTCAAAATCTGTCACTGTCAGAACTGCCAATTCCAGTAGTTTTCAGGCAATCTGAAGGTCTGTATCATGCTTTTTGTTCTAGTGACTTGTGCTTTTCACAAAAGACAGCACCTTTTGAACCAGTTTGTCTGGAAAACTCATCCCTCAGTAATCCCTTTGTTTGTCATGCTACATTCCATTTAACTTTCTGCTTGTTTTTACTAATCTTTCATGCTACTGACTCTCTAAATGCAGAATCTAACTAATTAATTATTTTAGACATAGAAGTATCACTGCTCAGTTGCATCATCTGCCTACAAACTGCATTATGGTGGGGGAAAAAAGACATGCAGAAGCACATCCTCTGGGAAATCATCTGAGGCCTGGAAGCTTAGGCAAGTCCTTTGGTCATTGATAAATTCGTTTGTGTTGAACATCATTTAGTATGGCCAATATTAGCCAGTGAAGAGGGCAGATGAGGCCTTTACAAAAGCAATGACAGCTATTGAAGATTGATTCCTGGTGTTTCCAGATTGCTAAATCACCACATGGCAATTTTGTGGGCAACACAAGGTGGCAGAAGGCTACCATCTCTCCTATTTTCTGTATTTCTGGAAAAATGGTTGATCTTAACTGGCCCTATGTCTGTAAAATTGTCTCTGAATATCGATCTCAGTAGAAGCAATAGAAGAACATTTGTCTTTAAACTTCAAAATATATTAAAAAAAAATGAACCTCAAAGTAGGCCCATGTAGTCGTGGGAATATTTAGGAATGCTGAATATTTCTATCCCTCTAATAAACAAGCTTTGCTTGCCCCAAGCTGGACATCTGGAACTTGAAACGTAACAAATCTGTGTTGCTTTACATGAAAAACATCTTCAAAGTCCAAGGAACACTTGAGTGTCCTGTTCAGATGAGTGAACATCTGAAAGACAAAGCAGACTGTATTTGTTCAAGTAACACAAATGTAACAACATTTATGAAATATTTTTACATATATTTGCATTTTCTGCATTCTGTCTTGCCTACCCAGAGCAAAGGTCTTGTTTTGCTGTAAACTTACGTTCAGCTTGCTGTGATATGTGAGCTTGCCATAGATGTGAAAAGAGGAATCTGTAGCTGAAGAAAGTTATTGCTCTTTATAAAAGCAGATCTCCCCTTCCACTCACTCAAATCAAGAGTTACGAGCCAGTTCTGTGTATCTAAGCTTTCCCATCCCAGCTGGTGTGTGTGTTGCATTGCCCTCTGCTGCTTGCCTTACGCTTGTCCCATCAAGGAACACCTGCTCTAAGAGGATGATGGAAGTGTCTCCACTCCTGGTAGACAGCAAAGACTCTCCGCTCATTCTTTCTGTAGATCTCCATGTATTTGGAGAAGACTAAAAAATCCTCATGTGGGTTTTAAGGTTCAAACTTGGGGGAAGGATAATCCTGGGAATCTCATCAATATGTAAGATGGGAAATCTTGTTTCAGTTTCCTGTTCTGCTCAACTTCCCAGGGCACTTCGGGAAGTGACTTAAAGCTGATTACACACAGTTGAAACAAAGCTAGCACTGGCCATTTACTTCTGCTCTTCAATCAGGCAGTCTGCATGATAGTTAGAACTTTTAAACACGCACAATAACTCTTCCCAGTTCTGGAGTGTCACAGTTAGATGGAATATGCCAAAGATTAAAAGTTGCTCAAGTACTTAAAACAGCGGCTACCACATAAAGCCATGAGATTTTTCTTGCTTCCTTGTTTATTATACTGGCATCTATAGTTGAATGGTGCTTTTTAAAATAATTTCACCTCTCTGAAGGATTTGGGGTGCAATCTTGCAGAAAGTCAGAGACTACAGGGGTTTTGAAGACCTGATTCTTCTTTTCTTACAGAAATCTTATTTCCATCCTCAGTTAAATGGGACGTAACGTGGAGCTGCTCCTGAAAGGATTCAGCTTGTTCTTTCTTTTTGCTCAGATTAGCGTTCATGCAGCTGTAGGATGAACCAGTGTAGGGACTGACTTGGTCAAAAACCAATTCTCCTCTCAACTTTTTATTTTGTTATTATTCACATAATCAGACAAAATAAAATAAAGTAAAATAAAATAAAATAAAAGTTTAAAATTACAGAGATGTATCTTGGTTATGTATCTCAAACACTTGCATTTATACATGAATGGTTAACTATTTAATTCCTATAAATATAAATTTTAAAAGGATAAATAAAATAGCATTTCCAATAATTAATATCATATTGATTGAGAGATATGTCAGACACCTTTTTAGAGATTAAGGCATTTATAAAATGCATACTTTATAATAAAAATATGTCCCCTGCTATATCACATATAAACATTTCTGAAATATCACTTCAATTTTCACATATATATACCTCTTTACTGAACCCAAATGATTATTGTTTTTATTTTTACAGCTAAGAGTGTTGCTGGCCTAGATTTAAGGGTGAGGATTATTCTCAAGCAGCACAAAGTATATGACGATTACCTCAATCTGCCAAAGTTTTTGTCTGGAACTAGTATACTGCAGCATCGACCCCAGATCAGCTCACTGTGTTAAGTTCTGTTTGGTGTTGCTTGATTATGTCCATGACAGAAAATGTTTACCGCCACTTCCCTGATGGCTACAAAATGGAGGTATCATTTCTGAGTAATTCATTCTGCCTGAGTGATGCAGTAAGTTTTGTCATCTAAATGATTCTTTTAAGCAAAATGGTAAAGGAACCATTTGATTTAGTATTTTGCAGTACAAATTACGACTTGCCTGTGCTTAACCTCTGCTGTGATTCTGTTACTTCTAAAGTGGAAGAAGTGCTTACGAAATGTCACATACCCGCCCTGCTATTCAATTTGTCCTCACAGAGGAGGTCTTTCCAAAGGTATTGTGAAAAACCATTTATCAGCATGTGCAGAGCCTTGAGATGCTTGGAAATAATACGACTGTAAGTCCTTTTTTTTTTTTTTTAAGATATTTTTAAATATCAAAATAGGGATTGAATTATAGTTTTATATTTCAGCACATACAGCAGGAAAGAAATAAAGCCTTTTAAGTAAAAGAATTTGTTTATACTCTGAAAATAACGATTTGTAGACCTGCTGCCTTCCAGTGGACTGTTTCAAGTCCTATTCAAACCAATAGCATGACTCTCTATTTTCTAAAGCACTTGCCTCGGGGCTCAGGAGAGTCTCACAAATGCAGGTGATGTTTTGGATGCCGCACATGACTCAGAGCTAACTGAAATTCAATAATGAATGACACCATTCAATACCACTCTGCAGATAATACCGCAGAAGAGAAGAGAGAGGTCCCTCTTGACCACACACCTAAGGAGGCTCAAGTGCACTATTTCTAATCAGCAAGAGCTAACACATCTAGTGTTTGTGAGCCGTGCATGCATATAAGCCAAAACCCCAATAAAAACCCAGCAATACCACACTTTTCTTCTCAAACGCCTTCCAGTTCATCAGCAGCGTGGGTTATAAGGGTGTGGGAATATCACAAAGAACCTTCTCTCTGGTAGTAATTATACTGTCTCTGATCTCACACAGTGCCTCAGTAATCTGTCCCTCTACTCAGCCTCCCCGTGATTTGGGATGCCGAGGGCTGTCCAACTTGTCTGAGAATGGGAATGAGGAGTTATTTTCAAGTTTCTGATACTTTTAAGGTGTGTGGTTTATCTGAAGTGTGACTTCAATGCATGAAGCTATGGTAAATCTCAAAGAACATCACAAGCAATAATTGTGATTAGAGCCTAAAACCAAGCACATTTTTCTGAGGAAAGGCTTTGAGCAAAAGCTCATTATAAATACATACCTACCCCATGCGGCTTTTGAAGAATGACAATATGCTATCACAGCAACAAGGAGCCACTGTGACTGCTTTCCTTAACAACTGTGTTTTTCTATTTTTTGATGCAACTCACATACAAAGATTAGATTCTAGTTTCGGTATTATGGTTACTTGAAGTGTTTTTTGGGAAAGAATGCTGCAAATACCTGTGGAAAAAAAATGATTCTGCTTCTATTATGTAAGGTATTTCACATAAGAATAAATCACCAAGGCTCTTCACTTTTAATTTTTTTTTCTGCATATTGATATTTGCGGAGTCACCCTTCCTTAGGACAAGTAGTTAAAAGTAGTTTTCTTCACTGTGAGGGTTGATTCTGCCAGTTGTTAATTCCTAATACATGGGGATTTACAGGCAGATCCAAAGAAGACTTTAGATTGACCACAGATGCTTAATTGATCAGACACTGAAGAATTGTGAGCAGAGCACATTTTCACATCTGGACAGAGAAAGACGAGGGCCTTAGACATGGCTGGGGTTAGATGCTGCTGAAGGAGTGTTTGTCAAATTTCGGTTTTTGCACTCATGTCCTTAACTTTGTCATTTCCCACAGTTTGAGCTGTCATTTTACTGGTTATTTAAAAACAAGTTTGTTCCTTCTCTCTTCCTAGTCTTACTGCAAGTTATGAAATATCTCGAAGTTGGAAGTAACAGCTCGTCTTGACAGCCCAAGTGCTTTTCTTCCTTCTTTTGTCTCTCATGCTCTCCTGTGGAGTCACTAAGCCACTAGAGGAGACAGAAAACAAGGGGACCTCCAGTTGCAAGCAGCAACACTTTGGAAGCAGGAAACAAGGGAAACACAACAGAAAGGAAAGTAGGAAAAAGAATCCCCCCATTGTTGTAGTTGATTCTATAGTTAACTGAATATTTTTTTTCTTTTTTATTTTCCCTTCTTTTTTTTTCACCATGCACATAACTTCACATGTTCATTTTGGAACCACTAATGATTCAGAAGCAAACTTCAGCGAAACAACTTCAACCAAAACACAATAAACAGGTAGGCCAGTGATGTTAAAAGGATAATTGAGAGCCATGTTTTCAGCAATTAACAGGTTGAAAGGAAAGGAGATGGATGGAGCTTGGTTTAAAAAAAGAACAACAACAAAAAACCTGTGATGTTATGGCTGGTGTTATTTAATTATTTCGAAGTTAACAATGCAAAATGAGGGTACACTAAATATAATCCCTCAATTGTCAAGCCTGTCCTGATCTACTTGTGCTGGAAAACCTAAAATCAACGGGAATGAATCCTAGCAGTTACTCCCAAAGAACTGGGTATAAGAAAGGAGGGCAATGTGCTTTAAAAGACAATACAACAGAAACTAATGCAATCCGAGCAAAAAAGCAAGGTTTGTTTTCTTGGCTGCCTGCGTCCTGAGCTCACTTTAAATGACAGGCTTTCCTTCTCTCTGCATTTCAATTAGATTGTGCCAATGGGCAAGTGGGGAAAGGAATATTAATGAGCCAGCCTCGGCGGAGGGTGGGAGCCGGGTGCTGGCAGTTCTTCGCTCCCCAAAAGGGCGCAGAGGGGTTGTTTGGGCTATGCCCTATCAACCCCCTACTTAACAAGAGGTGGTTAAAAGGCTGAGAAGGGCCACGGAAAATGCGGTTTATCGTTCTTTTCCCCCCCTCTGTTTATCCTTCGCGCAGCGGCGCGAAGTTACCGCGGCCGCGGAACCCCCCATCCCCAGCAAGGAGCAGGGTGACTTGCATCCTCCCTGCCCGCCGCGCCGGCCCGGGGAGGGGGGAGGCGGTGGGAACGACGCTCTGCCACCACCCCCGCGGAGCAGCACCGCGCCCGGCGGAGCCTCCGCCTCCGCGCACCGCCACGCGCGCGCGCGCGCTCCCCCGCTCGCTCTCGCCACCGCCCCGCGCTCCCCGCCGCCGGCGCCCTCCATCCCTTCGTCCCTCCATCCCTTCCCTCCTTCCCCCCCCTCCCCGCTCCCAGGTAGGGGTCCCCGGGGCTCCGCTGCGGTCGGCAACTTGTCGCCCTGCGGGGAGGAGGGGGCTTCCTCCTCCTCCTCCTCCTCCTCCTCCTCCTCCTCCTCCCCCCCACCCCCGCCCCATTCACCCCGCTCCCCACGCTGTCGCCGGTGTCGCCGGTGTTGTGCCGAGCCGCCGTCAAACGTGTTGGGCGCTCGGCGGCGGCGGCGGCTGGGGGCGGCTGGCCCGCGGTCCCCCGCACCGAGCCCCTGCGAATGGCATGAGTGTGTCGTCCCCCCCCCCCGCCCGCTCCCCCCCCCGGCTGCGGTGTGCCGTAGTGAGGCGAGGAATGGTTAAACCCCGGTCTTTTTATGCATAGGGGTTTTTTATTTTTTTTTATTTTTTTTTTAAATTATTTATTTTTTGTTCCTTTTCGTCTTGGGGCTTTCGGCTTACGGCAAAGGAAAGCATCTGATGCGTCTGCTCACATGCCACTTTTGATCATACGTTGCCTCTTTGCACAGAGCAGGATCGTTGGGAAAGATGGAGATACCCTAAGTTGCTAGGAGTGAAAAGTGCTGCAGAAAGCCAGTGGTTTCCTTTCTCCACTGAAGTGACATATTTTTCCTCGGGTTAAGTTGAAAGCGCTGCTTGGCCGAGACTGACTGTAGCTCAGAGCGGGTTTGTGTTTTTCTTGCACGGTTAGGTTTTGCGAAGAGCAGCGATGAAGAGGAAGCTGGCGCTCTCCGAGATGCAGTTGGTTCTTCTCGTTTTATTGGTGTGGCTACCAACAAGGTGAGAGGACGTTTAATTTTGTTGTTCAGTACATATACGATCTGCTAAGGATAAGCTTGTGTGAGAGGTTATAAGAGTATAGTATGTAGTAATGTAATGAAAAAATCTTTCTTAGCTGTCTGAATGCAGTATTACATAGTTTCCAGAGCAAATGTAGTAGAAGGTGGTCTAGGGACCCTGTGAGCCTAATCTCTTGCCCTTAAACATTTTGTGGTTTGATGCTTTATTTCACCATTAAAAAAACAATTCCTTTAAATGCCTTATTGGCTCTTAAAGATTTATTGGAGTTACTGTATCGCTGTGATTCTGTAGCATGCAGAACAGTTAACATGGGGAAATAGGTTATCGTGAAGTCAAATAGTAAATCACAATCTCTAAAATAATGCTGGCATATTTTTTAATATGGGCATGCCTTTTTTTTTCTGGTCTTTTTTTTTGGTGAACATAACAATTCAAAACGATACTTAAGCTTTAAACCTCTAGGTGGAGATAGCAGACAACTTCACAATCACATATAATAATAGCCTCATTTATTAATCAACTTTTCTTATGTTGTTTAAAGTTCTCCATTTCTAAAGTGACAACATAAGAGAAAGTAATTTTTATCACGTAATAGTTTTGTGTTGCTCGCAGTCCCTAAACATGCAGTTAATTGTAGTTTGTAACTTCGGTTTACTTGCTTTGGTTCTGACTGCAGTAGGTCTTGCCCTAATATGGTAAGGATCATAAGCTAAATAATGCAAGTTTCCCATGATTTTAAAAGTCTGCATTTGTTTTTGTCTATTTCCTAGCGAACATAGTATTTCCTGAAACTATGTTTCCTATTTCACTTTATGCCTAACAATGGTGCAATATTAGTTGAGTCACAGTGGGCCAGATCCTGCAAACCCTACTCAAGTGAGTAATCTCACTGACGTCAAAGAGACTACATGCGTAATTAAGGAGTTTATGCCTGAGTAAAGTTTGCAGGATTCGACCCTAATTTGATATAATTGTATGATCTATTTTTTTAGTGGTATCTTGAGTTTAAAAAAACTGTTGTATCTCAAAAAGAAGCTTAAAAAATGGCAGAGACTGACAGTACACAAAGATATTCTAATGAGAAATGAGCCATCCAGTAATTAAAATTAAGAAGAAACTCACACATCAGTAAAATCATGCATGACATTTTGGTGTGTTCTTTATAAGTTATCTGATTTTGGTTGATTCTATGGTTTGTGTGATGGAAAGCACAGACTGCAATGATTTACATTTAAATACTTCCCCCATGCTGTTGAATTGGGTACCAACATAAAGTCCTGTCTTAAATCATTTTATAGCTTGCTTTAGAGAAAACGTCACCCAAACCTACTTTTGATTTGGAGGAGGAAGAAAACATGCTTGTTTTTATGGCATTCAGAAAGCCTCTATCAGTAGTTCATTTAGAGATGATGGTTAGAGATTTCAGGTTAGAGATTTACATGGCTGAAAAGGGTTTAAATGATAATGCCTGTAGCATATGATGCTTTACTTCCTTGGTACTAATATTCCGGTATTAAGTAGGTAAGACTGATGAGCTTATGCATTTCACATGCTTGGTGCTTAAAATTGTGGGCAGAGTAACATTCGCATGTGCCAGGCTTTCTGCATGGGAGTGTTTCCCCAGCCCACAACCCCCTTGGTCGGGGTGTCCAGGTCCGGGAGGACTGTGCCTCACCACAGCCGGCTGGGCAGGAGATTCATGCTCCAGCCCCTGGTGTTTTCCACGGAGATAATGACCCATAAAGGCTGTAACATCTCATTCTTTGCTGGGGAAGTTTGAAACGATCGATGATCTGTAGATTCTTCTTGACACTTCATTTATGATTTTTTTTTTTTTCTATCCAACTTTTATAAGGCTTGCCTGCATCTAGTGGAACAGCGGATAGTGCTTTTTATAACAAAATAGCATTTTAGAAACATGAAGGCTGTCCACAGCTAGCCTGCAGCTTGCTAGTCAGCATCGATGTTCCCACCCACCAAACACTGACATCAGAGGACTCCCTGAGCATGATCGCTGGAGTTTTCCCTCATGTTCGTTCTTCTGGTCATGTACGTTACATGACCATTGGGTGGAAGCATATCCACAGGATTTATCCAGAGATCGAGTATACTTAGGTGAGGACAGATAGAATAGAGCTGGAAGGAGACAGTTTGGCATGTGGGAACTGGGGTTATCAGTCCGGGAGAGACATGCCACCAAGGCCTGGGAAGCTCTTTTAGGCTTTTGCATCTGTACCTGTACCAAATGTGTTAGCAGAGCCTGAGGGAGCACTCACGGTGATGCAACGTTGACTAGAAGCAGAGGCTACCAGAAAATGAATTCCTAGAAATTTTAAATAGTGTATCGTCAACTCTTATGTTTCTGAACATGTTATATATAAATTGTCTATTCATATACTCTCAACCACACCTTTCCTGGTAGAGGGCGGCAAGTTAAATATTCAAGGCCAGCCTGCAACAACTGCATGTTGAGTGTACATTAAAACATATCTAGCACTTTCTAAAATGTAAAATGTCCATTTAGATCAGTGCTGGCTGACTCCCTGGAAGACGAAGCTAAGAATAACATCACCATCTTTACAAGAATTCTAGACAGACTTCTGGATGGTTATGATAATCGTCTCAGACCTGGATTAGGAGGTAATAAAAACAATTAAAGATTGATTTAAAAAAATCAGTTTTAATGTTCAGATTTTATGCAGTGATATTCTTCCTTCAGGGGTTGTTTTTTTTTTTCCTAACAACTGGTATGTATCTTGATAAATTATTTATATTCACCCAGCTGAATCATTTGAAGTTTGAGGAAGAGAACATCTATGAATGGAAAGGAGGCACTTTCACACATTTATCTTAAGTAAAAAGAAAAAAAATATCTGGTGATTTAACATAGTAAACCAGAATGAGAACAAAAATAACATCTAAAGCTGTTATTCCAGTCAGGGAATTTTGGTTGAGCGAGGAACACAGGCTTGATTGCCTGCAATGCGATGAGTCTATGTTTTCAGAAATCTACACAAGTGTTTTGTGTGGTGTGTGTAAAATCTACATTTTAGATTCATTCCTTGTCCCAGTAAATGTAATGGGAATGTTGTATTTTTGACTTCCTTGGAATTAGGGTTTCCCTGGCAATTAGCATTTTGTTTCTGAATACCTTGCATGTATTTGGGCATTAAAAAAAAAAAAAAAACCAACAAAAAAAACAGAAAAAAGGGAATATTGGAGGACAGAAGTCACTGGACTCTTGTGCCATGGCTGTCAGTTATTTTTCAAAATGTCAGTTCACATTTTCATTTTAAAGCTGTATGCCAGCTCATGTAAGTATGTAATCAAGAAATTTAAATAATGTGTTTGGTGTTTGAAGTATTCCTGTGCAAAAAGATCTCTGTGGTACGGGGAGGGGCAGAATATCCTGGTTTTGATAAAATTTTGTCTACTATTATTGTTTATCTGCTATTTACACTATGTAACATAACTATTTACATATCTAATATGACACCGTTACTATTATTATTATTTGTACCAGTTTTGGTAATTGTAGTTTTCAACCTGGAGACTGTTTCAGCTTGCTAAAACTAATTCTAGTGCAAAATCCCGGGGAGCCATTCCTGTTCCTGTTGATTTCAGTAAGACCAGGCCCAAAGCTAGAGACCTGCCCAAACTTCCACGGAAATTCACCTAACAACAACTCCGTTTGATCAAATTAGGAATTAGTTAAAGCTCACAGTTTTTAGCCAACACTCTTCCATCCTGACCTGTGGCTCTGCTGCTGTTCTGGTTCTGGAGAATCTTGGCTTGCATCTGACACAGCATAAAGTGGGAGCTGGCACTGGCTGGAAGCAGCTTTCCCATTATACATTAATCTTAACTTAGGTTATCTTTTCATTTCCATTTCTGGCCTCTGTACAAGTGGAGACTTGTGAAATATTTTATATTTAAAGGCTTTTTAATTTAGATGATCCATAAAGTGAGACATAGAGCACTGTTGATGTGAGAATTTATATAGTGATGTTTTACATGGAGATTCAATTTCTTTGCAAAATGCCCAAATTTAAGAATTTAGACATAGTATAAACATACAGTGCCTTGCAGGTGACTTGCAGAAACATTTCATATCACAAAGCTGGTGTTCAGTTGGCAGGGCTTATAAAATCATAGGTTTTATTAGAAAAATAATGAAGAATCCTTTTCTTGTTTACAAAAAGGAATGTGCTAGTTAATGAGAGCAGTCTTCAGTTCCTTTTCGTATCATGTATTCTTTTTAATATTAAAATTTATATTGCTGAAAATATGAATTTCAACCATTATTTTTCAAACAGATTTTATTTTAGATTTTCTATTACATCTACTTCAAAATAAATCCCTCTTTTTCTTTGCCAAGCCTCCTAGGTAATTAAAGTATACTCTGGGAGCATAAAAATTAAAGAATTAACATCTGTTTGATATTGGCATACATGGCAATCAACCCATGCAGAACATGTGTGAAATGAAACTGTGTCATGCATATTAAACCATGATGATTCATGATACATTAATCTTAATCTGCAAGAATACTTCAGTTGTGGATGGATGGATTCTTATAGTTTAAAAGAATCCTTGTAAAAGCCAGTTATAATAATCCATGGTATGAAAAATACAAAACAATGCTTTTGTACATAATGCTTAGTAATTATGGAGTTTCATATTTCAGGAATTCTGCAGCACTTTATTCCTTTTACTCTATTAACCTGTACCTGAAAAGAAAAATTGAAATCATTCATCTCTTTTTTTTTTTTTTAAACACTATGTGCCTTGTGAGTCCTGATAGTTTCTAAAAGTGTTTTTGCATAGACTACTGCATTTTGACCATGCCACGTCATTAATTTAATATATTCAGTCTCAGTTCTCTTCCACTTGCATTTACATGACTCTGAAATAATTCAATTGAAACCAGTAGAGCATTTACTTTGGCACAGCAGCTTGCATTATCCTGCTACACTAGTATGACGGAGATCGCAATCTGGCCTAAGATGTGCTACAACACAAACAGACCAGGGTCTGAGATGGATTCTTTTAAAGTCCTCTGAAAGCAAGCCTTGTTCACCAGCCCACTTTCACCTGTTGTGAAAGACATGTTCAGAGATGCCTTACAGCAAGAAATTCAGCTCATTGTAAAGAATTATTCATCTCAAAAATGTTTTTAATAATGAAAAGTGTTAGCTTAACACTGGCATTTTAGCTAGTCATTCACCAACAACACGGAAATGTACAGGCTTCTTCCAAGACTGTATGTAAATTCAACTAAGGGATTGTCTGTTTGCAAATTCATTCTTGAATTTAGGGATAGACTTAGAATTAACTTTACTGGGAGACTTGGTGTGAGTACTTACTGTATGTAACTTGATGCTTTACTGATATATTGATACACTTCAGAACTGAGTACTTTTTTTCTATTGACTGTCGAGGCAGCTTTAACTTTTACTGGTGATGCAGCTCTGCTGTATAAACAGGTTTTGGCTGTTGGCTATTGACTGTCCTAGCAGCTGGGATCCTTGAAGGATGTATGAACACAATAGTGATGAAATGGCCTGCAAAATGGGTGTGGACAGAGAAAAGAAGACACTGCGCTGTCCCCTGCAGCCAGAGATATCTCATATGACTTAGATAATACCCTGACCTAGTCTGTTGATATGGATAGGCATGAGGGTATTCAAGGGGAGACAAATTTTTCTCTGTACTCATCTTATGCTAAGCACAGGATTGCAGCTGGAACAATCTTGACTGCACTTTCAGTTCTGACACAAACCATTTTACCCAAACAGTCCACGCCATTTCTGTTCAGACATCAAAACAAATGGCAAGTTTGGTTTTAAAATAAATTCCCTATGTCATTAGCACTAATTTGTATGAAATACAGCCATGCAAATGACAAGTCATAAAGAGTTTTATTATTTATGATTTTCTTCAAAATCATGAAGGTATTTTCTTCTATGTATTTGCTGTAATGTTTGCAAGACGCTTAAGGTAGCACTTTTCCTTAAATCCTTTGATTTTTTTATTAGCATATAGAAAAAGAAATCCACAAAACAATGGACACTAAAGCTAAGCAAGGGACCAAAAGAGAATTTAGATCTTCAAATAATGAGACAACAGAATACTGAAGCTGATATACAGCTGTATTCAAATTGGGAAGTGGTTGAATTATCTGTCTGCTCTGCATGCTTTTCTCTGCCCCATGGACAGACATGATTAATGGAAAAAGGGACATAGATTAAGGTAACCCCTCTTTTAATATGTTGATGTTCTTGTATATTAGATCTAGCAGCAAAAGCATACATATTTTTTAAAACAGTAGCTTCTTTTTAAAGATGAAAAAGAGGAAAGAAGGGAGAAAGAACGGACATGGTGCTAGGATTTTGATACTATGTTGGATACTTCAGTAGTCTTCCCATCTCCGTAAGCTATTCAGCCTGCTCTGCTTTCTCACATTTGAAATTGCTCCTTTCCAGCAGCTATAGAACTTGTGTCTGTTTTACTCTCTCAAATGTATAAAATATAATTGAATGCAAGACTTAGAAAATATAAAATTTAAATCTTGAAAAAAAACACCGAGGGAAGTTACAAGGACAGAGGACTGGACTTCATAGCCTGAAGACCAGATTTTCAACTGCCTTATTGGCATCGAAAAGAGCTATGTAAATTTATACAATTTGAAGATCTTTCCACAAACTGTGGTCAGTGTCACCAGCTTCAGAATGGCATTCTTATTGTAACCAAAGAGGTGGAGGTTGGTTATTAAAAAAACGAGGAAGATCAGACAGTAGGTAGGCGAAAACTAAATACCACTGTGGTTCCATTTTGAAAGATCCATGTCTGCTTCGAGGTGACTTTAAGATGTTCTGTTTACTTTAAACAAGAATCTCCATTGCGTTTCACTTAATAGACGTACCCAAACCTTTTCTTCACATTTTGTAAATAAATTCAGCAGGAAAACTGAAGAGAATGGAGAGGATTATTGCTGTTTATTGCTACTAGAGAGATGGTGAGCAGTGAGCACTTGGGGGTGTGATCATTCACCTTTGCGGCACTGGGTATATTATTCCTCAGAATTGGTTATAGTAGTGTAGCGTATCAGACTCTGTGATCAAAAGTTCTATGATGTGTTCGCCAATATCAGCTAAAAAGGAAAAAACATTTTTTTACAGAAAACACTTCCTCCCCCCCCCCCCCATATCAGGAGATGTATATATGTATACATATATATATATATACACACACACACATATATATGTATATGTGTGTGTAAGTGTGTTTATCAGAGACTTGTATGTCTTCATTTGCCAGGAAACAAGGCCATGATCATATGCTGATAATCCAGAATATGTTAAATTTAGGGCAGTATATTTATCTATATCTGTGATTCAGAGTTTTTAATCAGCTTTAGAAGAATTTGTAGCTCTAGCTGGGTGTTCAAAACTTAGCGGTGTTTGTCAGCCTCACCATGCTTGAAACACATTCAGAGTATCCTAAAAGAAGGTCCTTCAACTATTTTTGCTCCAAAACACTACAGGAAAGCTTTCACTACTGTTTTTAAAGGAAAAAAAGTGCAGTTCCCCTGCTCAGTTCTGGTTGCTTCCTTAGCCCTTTGCTCCAGCTTCGTCTTTTGGAAATGGTAATGTCTTCCTGCCGGTGCTAGTGCAGAGAAATTCAGAGCAGCTCTTGCATTTTCTGAAAGCCCGCTATCTATGTAGTTATGCTGGGATACAAAGGACCAAACTATTGTATGCATTTTCTTGGGCATACCTGGAAGGGTCACGTGGAATCTGGCCATAATAGTGCTTTCAGAGGAGTCAGCGAGAACCTCAGATTAATTTATGGTAGAGCTGTGGATAATATATATTGGCAAAAAGCATCCCTTGTAAAAAATGGAAAAACAATAGAGAGGAGGATATGAAAATCTTATTTAATTAGTTATCCAGGGCATGCAGATGGTGCTAAAATCCAAGAACAGAACTAACTCAGTAGCTATAAGCATTCTAGGGAATGAATCATTAGGAAAGCAGAAGGATAAAACAGCCCTCAGAAATTGTTGTGATACTGAAGAACAAACCAGTAAAAATGATGTAGAATAGGATAGTGGCTGAGGAGCTAAACAAAGCTTATTTATTTATTGATTGATTGATTGAAAGCCTGTGGATAAGTCAACAGTGAAGATATTAAAAAAAAAATCAGTTACAGCTGTGCAGAGTGTTGCAATCAGGGAAAGTGTTGCACTTTGCAAAGTGGCAAAATGCTATGCTTCACAACAGTTAACAAAAATCTGAGTACTTTACTGTAAAGTTTATATGCCTATAAAGGACCTTCTCTGGGAGGATCTCCCAGTTCACTGAACATGTATATTCCGTTCATTTATATGTTTTTATTTTTTTTTTCCTGGCAAAGCATCAGCATTTGCTTCTAATGCTAGAAATACTGCTGATGACACCAAGGCTGAATTAACGCTTTGCTTACTTTTATCTCAGCTACAAGGAGGACATGAAAGCAGATACTGCAGATTTCTGTGGAGCTCATTGGAGCTCGTTGTAAATCAGACTGATGGCATGTTTTAATTTTTCAGCGAGATTTGATGGGCTAAGACAAACATCACCCTTTTCCAGCGTTACATTTATTCTAGGTTATTTAGAAACTGGTTGAAAAGTAGTGGCCTTGCTGATATCCAAGGTATTCTGCTGTTGACTGCTTCCCACTGAGGCCTTTATCATGTTACATAAATCTTGCAATGAGTTTGCGATCTGAAATATAGAGGTGCTTCTCACTCAGGCTGACTAGTTTTAATAGCCAAGTACCAAAGGACTGCAATATTATCGTTCCAAAATTTTTATTACCCTTGTGAAATGTTACAATTTGTGTAATGCCACCTGAATTGGAAATATAATTATTATTTAAATAATCTAACTCCGAAACGTTTTCAGAAATATTTAAGCACATTAGAAATTCATCCAGGGTATCTTTGGGGGATTTTAATGGATTTCATGGATTTTTAGTAGTGGATTTTAACCAAGCAAAAAGTGAGTTTAAAATGTAGAAATCAATGTATATGTTGCTTACAATGAAAAAAACGTTAGTCGTTCTGTAGGAACAAAGACACATTTTGTAATACAAATTTAATAGTATTCTGGGTTACACTAAAAGGTGTGCTTATAAACAGTATCAGGGAAATCCTTTAGTGTTTACTGCTGTGATGTAATCATAGTTTACTCAGTTTCGCATATTCTTTGTATGAGACACACAGAAAGTTACGTTTAAAATCTTTTCTTTAATAAGGTATACCAAAAAAAGAGTGCTAACTAAAGAATGTAAGAGGGAAGCTATAGAGATCTCTGATTCAATTGTGTAATCACCTAAAGGTATTAAGTTTTGTTGAAGAACTATTAAACCAGCAGTTAATAAAAGCATTGATGCTCTTAGAATTTTTGGGTTTAGATATATAGGACACAGATTATATTTGGAATACACCATCCTTCACGGAGCTGGAAAAATGGACCTTACGAATATGTTTGATTTAAGAAAAAATAGTAGTTATATCACACTGTGATATGAATAGGCATCATTGTTCTAGTGATACTGATTTCTGCTCACGTGACAGCAACCAATGTTTAAGCAAGTAGTCATGCATGACTTTCAAGACAATTCATTCACAAGTTTTGACATTTTATTTTTAATGGAAACTCCTTCAGCTTCTTTGTGTAGAAAAGGTTGGGTTTTTTTAACCTTAGTTCTTGCAGCCTCTAATGGCAAATATATATTTAAGTATATTTTCTGTATTTTAGCACCCCATAAATAGAAACTGCCTCTTACTATGTGTTTATATTCTGCATAATAGGCTTCTAGTCCATTCAAGGCCTGATTGTGGTGAAAACAATGGAACAATACTATCTTTATTTATGAGACATATGATAAAAAAATGAAGAAATACTATGTTTTTTTCCCCCTCTTCAGCTTTACTAAGCAAGCTCATAACTATTAGCCCAATGATGGTGATTTTCAACACAATTGCAGGGGTAATGGTTGCTCAGAGAAGTGGTGGAGCCTCCATCTTTGTGGAGACATTTAAAATTTGTCAGACTATAACCTGGGCAACCTGATCTGTCTTCAGAGCTGGCTCTGCTTCAGACCTTCCACAGGGTGCTTTTTAAACTCAGTTATTCTAAGATTCTGTGACTTACAACCAGCCAGACACTGAAATAATGGCTGAAGTTTTCTATCTTAATTGGCAACTGTGAAAAAAATAAATTTAGAATGTCAGTTCTGGAAGATAAAGCTAATCAAAATACTTCTGTAAATGAAAGTTTTCTACTGCCTAAGGACAGCAGAATGCACAGTGTTGTACAACTCTTGAGCTTATTATTCATAACAATCCACTGTGATGAATACAAGATTTAGGGTAAGTAGGAAAGGTCTGGAAAAATACAAAGGACGTATCTTTTTTATGGTCTTTCCCCTGTATTTTCTAGCATTTAGAAGTAGCTGGGACTTGACTAATAGACTACAAGTGACTAGCCACATTTTTTTTGTACTGTCACCATAACCTGGAGTCCTGGAAAGGGTTAAATGTGGGAAAAAGACAGTATTTTAAAGGGGAGGGACTGTATTTCATTGAATTATTCCCAGTTTACTTTGTCATCATTAGATGGGCAGCGTACAGGCAACTGGAAAGCTGTACAGCACTGCATATCCAAGAGCTCAACAGCTCCTCAGGAAGCACCCAGGAACCTCCAAACCCTGTCCTTCTGAAGTGTCCTGATGGAGGTCTTCCTATTTTCTTCTGTTTTCATAATTGCCTTTTTCCTTTCTAAATACCTGTTTCATACATTCTTCTAGAAAAAACCCAACTCTCTTCTTTGACCAAAATTCCATGAATTTATGTCACTCTATCTAAATGTAGCTTTTCCCAAATCCAGGCCAGACATGCTGTGTAGATGAAGCTACCTAATTTCACCTTTTTTTTTTTTTTTTTGGTATGAAACCTAGATTTATCTTACCCTTCTTTGAGATACAGCTGCTTACATCCAGCTGCCTGAAGGATTTCATATCTAGTGAAACTGGATTGGGGAGGTTGAAATGATGTGAAGGCAGACTCTTGGGTAGGTAGAAAGCAAAGATCCTTCTCTGCCAACAGGTTGTACGTCCTTCCTTTTGTGACAGTACAATTTTGGTGGTGGTGTTGAGTGGTCTGAGATAGATCTGTTTCTTCTGGCAGTACTCCTGACTACATGTTCCTGCTTCTGTTTTCCTGGAGTGCCACCATCTCGTGACCGTTTTTAACAGTAATCTTTTCAATGCACAATCTAGTACATCCAATTTCTAGAATTAGTAGTGTGTAGAGAGAGAGGTATTTCATCAACAAGGATCATGCAGAAGGACACTGTAATTGCCTGTACATTAAAACTGCATCTACTTTGTTTTTTACAGTATTTTGGTCTGTATTAATTGTTGGTATTAGTAGCTCTTATTAGTGACTATTCGTAGTATCTAACAGTAGCTTCCAAAGACTCCAAGAAACAGATACCAAGTAGAACATCTCACTGTTTTTCAGTAACCTAGCATTAGGGAAATACAAGCCAACGTAAAAAACCACCATAAGCAGGGAACAGGGGAAGGAGCAAGACAGAAGAGATGGAGAATGAGTGAGGGAGACAAAATGGGGATACTAAACATCAACCACTTTGAAACAACTGGCAGATTAAGGTAGCTGAATGATAGTTTTTTTCAAATACCCTTTGGAAACTTGAAAGTAGAATAACGTAAGCAGTTCGATCATTATGGTATATGCATGTATTTAAATTTCTGACATTAATGTTTTTCAACAATGAGTCATCTGTCTCAAAAAGCAGCTATAGAGGATATATCGGATAATGTTTTGTGTTGCTGTACAATTTACCAGCCTGCTAAATTAAAGCATCGGCAGAAGATTTTGAATTAATACTGTCAAAAGTCTAATAAATTTTAATGATAAGAATCAAAGCACTTTAATATGCCAAGATTAATCTTTAAACACATTTTTATGTCTGTTTTTTTCAGGTTAATGTTCGAATTAAACTAATCACAAGCTAAAGAAAGTTTTGTTTACCACTGTCATCCCAATAATAGTTTGCTTTATAATGCAGAGGATGTCAGCACTAGTTTTCTGAAATTGTCTGTATATCAGGAAGGTATGATTCTGCTAACCTTTTGGAAGTGGTGTTGCTATTTGGGAACCATTTGTGTGATTACTTTATAGCACGTGGCTCTAGATTTACATTCCATAATTCCTTGCCATATGTTGAGGGCTATTTAATAATTAGAGCAGTTAACTCTGTGAAAACAATGTAAATCAATTTCCCTCTTACCTGGGATTATTGCGCACATCAGAGGACACGAAACATTTTAGTAAAGTTGTATAGCTGCAGTCAGAGATTGGATTTAGTTGCATCTGACCAAATTACATTTATTTTTGATGTCCATACGTGCATATTTGGTCCTGCATCTGCGATTTTTTTTTTGTTGAATCAGTAGAGATCCTAATGTGCAATTGGTTTGGGGAAAACATGGATGCCCCATCTTCCATCTGCTTCATCTGTGTTTTTTACAAACTGTAGGTTAAGTGTCTTGTAATCTTTCAGTGTTATGACTAATAGAGTTGATTGCAATCCAAATTCAGTGCTATGGACCACTGACCTTCACTATGTTCTGATACATACAGTTCAAGAAGAATCAGTTAAAAACTGATGTATGCTGTAAAACCTACATGTCCATTATATATATGTCGGCTTTTCTTACAACAGTGACACTGAAAATGTATCAGAGAACTCAGAGTACTTTGCACAAGGGGGGACTTTTATATCTGAGTAAATACATCGGGTACATGAGGGTGAAGTAACCGGGAGGTATGATTCACCATTGGTAACAGAACAGATCCATGTCTCCAACCCCAGTACGGTGCTGTTTCACAGGTCACATAATTTCTAACACAGATTTGACTTGAGTGGAGAGGTTTATGCAGAAGATACATTCCACCTGGAAAGATGACTTCTAATTTGAAGCTCCTATTTTTTTTTTTTTCTTGAAGTGTTTATAGCTTGCGTTTGTGATCTTTCATGTGAATGTAGTTTCCTGGAGTTATCTATCTGTGTTTAATGCCGCCTTCTATTTTAATTTAAAAAATTGCATCCTCTTCATCCCTTAAATACCTGAATTCTGGAATAGCAGTGTATCTTCTGATTGAAAGGTTGCCGCTTCATTAGTTCTTCTCCTCTTTGTTGGTCTCTATTGCTTGGTGCTGATTCTCTCATCCAAGAGAGGTAATTGTCTCCCAACACATTCCTTGCTTTTTCTTTCTTGTGTCCATTCTCAGTTGTCCTAAGATAATAGGTTCTTCAGACCACTTCTATCGGGAGACTGGGAGTTATTTGAGCCATCCTTTTCCATTCCCTCAAGTGTGTGAGCCTGTCAGCACAACAACAGAGCAGAAAGGGAATGGAGGGGGAAGGAGAGTCTGCAGTCATCTCTAAGAATTTAGCAGTGGGTTGAAGGAACAATTCCTGTCCTGAATACACCACCCTAATTTTCTAGGTATTTCCTTTTGCCTGAAGTCTAAAGGCTACTGCAGATGCCTTTTTGTTCTCATTATTTGCAGTAATTTATATTTTTCACAATTTATAGGCTTGCAGAATGAGGAATGAAGTTCCTCTGGATGAGAGGAAGCTGAGGAGCAGTTGTAGTGTGGAGTATATAAATGATGGAAAACGGGAGTTTGAGCCTTAGATTCTATGTGGTGTTGATAAAACACCTCTGCCATCCTGAGGGCATGCTGCGGCATTTCACAGACTGTCCTTATCAGTGTCCAAACTGTTAATTGAGTATCAAACAGTGGACTTTTTTTCTACTGGATCTTTAAATGTGAACTTGGTACTGCATTGCCTTGTGCGGTTTCTGAACAAAAGGGAAGATATTTCCTTGTGGAAAACTAACTAAATAAATAAAGATGAGAAGGAAGAAATATAAATGCCTGTTGTTTGAGATAAGGGAATGGTCACATCCTTAAAAATCCCTTTCCATCTGCTGGGTGCTAAAAGCTGTCAGAGAATTCTTTATTTTTGTACCAGACATTTTGTCTTTAGTTGACCATAAAAAAAAAAAAGAACAGATGATCTTGTTTGGTATTGCATAATATCTATTTATAAAATAAGCGATTGTTTTAAAATAATATTCTGTAGTAGATGCTGTCTGCATTTTCACAAAACCATAGTATCTGCTTAGAAGAATATGCACTTTAAGAAACTGGATTCTAATTAAATTCGTATTAGGCATTGCTTCAAAGAAAAAACATATACTGTTTTGTATTTTCTACCTGTAAAAAAAAACAACCACTGTTAATTTAATACTTAAAAGCAGATTCTTGTCACAAATATATAGCCTTTACGCATATAGAAGCATGATGGGCTCTGAAAGTCCCATGGACAGCCAGAGGGGAATTCTCTTGTCACAGGCAACCATGAAAGACAAATTTGAGGCTGCTTAATCCAAGCTCTGGGAGTATCCTGGGAGTATGTTTTAGAGGAGATTCTGGGAAACAACTGCTATCTATAAAATAGCTCGGAGACATTCAAGTGACTCAGCTGTGGGACTTTTGAGTGCTACAGTATACTTCTTGTAGGCGCATTACACAGCCTTAATTGAAGACCTTTTTTTTTTTATTATTATTAACTATATAACAGAAGAGTAACTGACAACTCAGTAACATGTTAAAATGGGATTTAAAAAAGATTGCCCCATTACTGTCCATGCTATTATTTTTTGCTCTTTTGGGGAGTACTTGTTTGATTTAAGTATTAATATGATTCTCTGTTGGGTCAAGCCATGAACTCGTTTGTCAGGACTCCTGTTTAGGAAGAAGTTTATTATCCACGACCACCCCACGCGTTGTCCTGGCAAACAAAAAAATGTTAATAATTAAAAAAAAAAGCAGCTAGGCAGCCAGTCTGATTTCTGTTGTGTCTCAAACCCCATACCTCTCTTCCTCCTTTCCCTGCGTTTCAGCAACCCTGCATTTCAGATCAAGAAGGTGTAAAGAAAAAAGTGTGCCTACCTGTTCTTATGCATCCTGAGTATTTAGGGTGTTAACATACATGCAGCCTCCAGCTGATCTTAGTAATCCATGCTTTTTTGAGAATATTAGAGTAGTCTGGGTAAACATTAATTTCCTGTACTTCATAGTTATTTCACCTGGCTTAAAATAGGAACTGCTGGCTGGTTGATAGAAGGATTAGAATGCTGTCTATTTTTTTTGACAGTATGTCACAATCTTCTGAAATGCTATTACAGAATTTCATAGAGCATTACCTATTAAAAATATATTCGAGGCTCCAGCTGCAAAAAAATGCATTGAGTGCCTGCTAATACACAGGCCTCTATTAAATAAAGGCACTACCTTTTTCTGCCATTGGTTCCTGTCATGCTTGAATGCAAAGTAAAAGGCTAGCAAAAGATAAAAGAACCGTAGCTCCATTTTTAATGACTGTACAATCCAGGACTTCAGCAATCAGGCACTCACTATACACGGACAGTAAAATTAGTCTATCTGAAAGGATCATCATTTTCAATGCTTTCTTGAGTCTGTTGATCTCTACAGGAGCTCCATCCCAAGCCTTTAGGACTTGGGAACACGTGAATTTCATACTTTGCTCTGATAGCAGCAAGCCTCGGGAAGGTGCTGACCTCTGGTGACAGTGAGCGTTTGCCACAGAAGTGTGGTTTCTGTCAGCTTCAGGGTGCCAGCTCTTTTTGCCATGGCTGACCACAGAGACAGGCATTCTCCAAAGGCTTCCCCTGAAGTTGGCCAGCACCAGAACGAAGCCTTTTTCACGGACTTCAATGGGCTCTGGCATGCTACCCAAATCTTCATTAAATAATTAACAAGCGCTGTGACAGTGTCTGGTCTGGCTTAGAAAAAATAGTGTGTAGCCAAAGGGTGAAATCCTTTATGTATTCTGTATGTATTATCACAGTTCCTTGGTCATGCCAATGTGAGTTCTGCAGCCATTTCGCGTGTCCTTGAAGTGGAAGGACTTTAACCTCTGATGTTCTTCCAGGAGATTATGAGAATTTGGGTTTTTTTTAACATTTGGAATGTGGGAAGGTACTGAAGGAGAACCACCTGTCATAACTTGTGCTTTTAATGGCAAGTTGACGTGTTTACTAGCATAAGCCAAAGGGGCTCCTGAAATCTAACCTGGAGAAAATCTAGACTGAGTGATCTTGGTTAGAAAAGCACCGGGGCCTGTGTAAGAGGAGATGAACAAGCAAATAAGCTGGCAACTAAAGTCAAGTGAGTCAGGAGCCACTGTGCAATAAAGGCATATCTTAAGAAGCCCAGACTTGGCCACTTCATGACTCTAAAGAGAAACTTGAAGCTGCTGCTTTTTTAAAATGATAATGCTGTTATGGGGAGATATGCTCTGGAATACAGGAGGGGCTGGCAGAGCGAGTGTATCAAATGGGATGATTTATACATGCTGGGACTTGGAATACAGCACAGAGGTTAAACCTGAAATTAGCCTAGAAGGGTAGTGCAGGAGAATTTGACAGGGTATTCCATGACTCTAAGCACTGAGGTCATAAAATTCAAATATTTAAAAATAAAGAAGAGAGAGAGAGACTTCTGAATATAAGTTTCTAAAATAATTTTGTGAATTTTTCTGCCTTACCTGCATGTTATAGTTCCTTTCTAATAGCACAAGCCTCTAAGCAGATTAGATGGAAATATGGTTGCATGGGAATAATAACTCTGCCATCCATATTTGTGTGATGACACTGATTCAGGTCAGTCCAAATAATTACTGCCCCACTTTATCAGTCTGCTCCCTTCCATTTCCAGACTTGAGTGCTCTTGTTCTCTTTGTCTTCCTCTGTCTCATTCTTCAGACAGTGTTGGGGCAGTCTGGTTCATTTTAGCTTTATCATGCTCATCCAGTTGATCTAAACAATGCAGTAGTCCCATTTGTTGCTCAGCCTGGTTATTATACACAATCTCTTTGCATCCTGATGGAAGCTGTAGCATCTAAAGGGATAAGGTTTAGTGCTGATGTTTTATTTTTCATTTGAATGCCATGTAGTTTTGGTTTGCTGCCAAACGTGTTGTGTGTTAGCTAAGTTCATTTTACTTTAACCTTTTAAGTAACCCCTCTCAGTAAGATCTCATTTCTTCCAGCCAAACTCAACTATGTTTTCACTTTCATGTTTTTATTGAACATTTTGTGCAGCTCCAACTAAAAATGACTCACATTTGTTGTTTATTTTAGAGCTGAATGCTATTTAATTCTTTTCCCTTTTTTCTTGGTGTGTGAGAATGTAATGAAAAGGGAACAAATTGAGATTTGGTGGATTTCACGGTACTCTGGCTTTATGGGAACAGATTTCATATTACCCATGTGTTTAGATTGCCCTTCCCAATGATTTAATTCATTCCTCCTTATTCCTATTTTCAACATTTTGTTTCTCCCTTTGTTAATTGAACCATAGTCGAGACTACTGTTTATAATTACTCAGTTGTCTCAAATGTTTATATAACTAAAGCACCCATGTTGTATGAATATCTTTGCAATGAGCCTGTAAATTGGAGGAATACTTTGTTTAAAAGATAGGAAAAAAATTCAGAAAGATGTCTAGGTAAGTAATTGCTGTCTTAATCTCTTGGCAGTTGATACCTCTGAGACTGGCTTGAGGTGCCAAAATTCTATGAAGTCTAGTGGTAATGACTGAGTATCTATGTGTCTTCTTTTCTCCATGCAAAGAAACAATTAAGTTATGCACTTCTGAGTTGCTTCAAACTCTCTCATGTGTTTAAGTACCGTCAGGATTCAAGCTAGACACCGGTTGATTGGTTGGCCCAATGTGATATGGACTGCACCAGTCAGTACTGTAGCCTTCTCATCAGGGATGAAATATGTTCTGGCTTAAACTTCTTACTTGTTCTCTACCTGATTTGTACAAAGTATCTGAATCTGTCTCTCCCGCTTTCTGACTCTGTTAACTAGACACAAGGCTTTTGATCGTTCTGGGAGAGTGGTTTCTTCCACTGAAGATGTTTTACTTTGCATGTGTTCGTATGTGTCAGAACACGGACTGTTTTGTACTGCTGGACTGTAAAGCTAATCACAGTATTTGGCCAATCAGTCCCATACAGACTGAAGGCTTAGGTTTGGCAGTGCCTACATCTCCTGGACCCCAGGTATACTGGAATTCATTGCTTCGAACAGTCAGGTCTTCTTTGTGGAACATGGGGAAAGCTAGGCATGTTAGCACACCTCGGAAATGGTGTGGGCATAGCCTTAACTGTCTGCAAAAGCGGTTCATAAAGTCAATAAACTGAGTGGGGATCTGTCAGGCGAACTTATCAAGAAATGCCGAAGAGAGGCATGCAGCTGAAGCCTTTTCTTACCAACACAGGTGAAACATCCAAGCTTGGGTGGGAAAACATTACTGGTCTCCACTTCATCTGTTCACAGTGGTGTGCCCGCTGTAGAGATCATGCTGTTCCTCCTTTCCTGAAAAGAGCCATCAGAGTAGCTGATAGCCCGGGATAATGGAAACTTGTGAGAGAGAGAGCACCTCATGGCAAGTGTGTGCTCTGATTTAAAGCAGAGACATGAACTCCAGTTACTGTGTGTCAGGGTCTGTCTTGACCACAAAGGTGAATTTTCTAAGATAGGGCATGCTTCCTCAGTCTTTGGAAGGATTGTTCTGCTTTGTGTAAATAATTAGATATTGAGCAGAGAATTCAATTTGTGTCTGCTGCATCCCATGAGTACTGCTAGGCTGTGGAATTGGTCTCTTGCTTGTTTTCTTGCTTTGTCTCTCAAAGTCTTTCTGGCCCAGTAAATTTGTAATTATTTATAGTTTGAGGAATTCGTTGGGACTTGGTTGAGAGCCAGTTCTTTAAGCTGCTTGGCAGTATCAGGGTATTTTTGCCTTAAGGTGGAAATTTAAGCAGCCAGGGAATTTTAGGTACTGACAGCGTTAGACAGGAATTTGGGACTAAAGGGGATTCAGACAAATATAAGTGCAAAATTTAGTCATTATAATCTGGACCACAGAGACATTCAGATTAACTTTTATTGATTTAAGTGGAAACTTGGAGCTTAAATAACTTTGTGGAGCTTGTCCAATATGCTTAAAGAGATAATTGGGCACCAAAATCAGTCTTTAGCCCTACCCTTGAGTGACTTTCTCAAACTTGTGGAGGAAATCTCTAATAAGTTAAAACTGTGCCTCAAATGTGACTTGTATCCAAGACTCTTGGACCCTTTGGAAATGTGTTTAATTTTGTTACCTGAAGTAAGAAGGTCTGCAAATTAAAGGTTTCTTGGGAGAGAGAGAGAGAAGAAAAAGTAGTAAAGATAATGTTTGTGTATGTGATCTGCGCTCTTCTTTTTCAGTGAGAGTTAAACCACAAAGATGTCACATGCATGTGAAAATTGTCTTAGTAATGTGTAAATGTAACAGCACAGAGAGAACTTTTTAATTTTCTGTTTGCTAACTGGAAGCAGTGCTCTTACAGTTTGAACCAGTGTCTTTTACATACAGGACAAATCTGAGTAATTAAATGGCTGTGGAGATATATGACATTATTTCAGCTGCAGATATGCCGGCATTTCATTCTGTGCACATTTTGTGGGTAACCTAACCTCACCTAAAGATGTTAGCTCAGCTAAAAACATTTCTGAAAATGTTTTACCAAGTCTTATCTTTGCTACAGAAGAAAAGGATGTTGACAGATAAGCTAAACGTTTTTTTTTTTCTAGCTTAGTGTGTGGTTTTTTAATGGTCAAAAAGTCCCTTGCCTCTAAAGATACACCAACTTTTAACTGAAGTTTTGTATTACAGTAATTTCTCCCTCAATTTTATATTTTCCTGCTATTTCGGACCAACTATATTCAATTTCAGAATAAAAAATACTACTTTTCTGAAATAAAAATTCCAGTTACAGATTTGGCTTATACACAGGACCAGGCATGCAGTTAGTCTAAATGACATAATGGTATTTATTTCAAGAGTACAGTGTTGCTTTACGGGGTTGCCCAACTTCATGAGTTCTGTGTAGGCCTTTGGAGGGCCTCTGATAGTCTTTTCATGGAGCTATCTATTTAGAATATGATGTAATATCTGGTAATAGGTATTAGCTCTTCAGAGGGAAATCAGTTGGGGTCTGTTAGCCTACTGGCTTTCAATTCCTGTATCTTTCTCCAGAGTATTTTCTCCAGAATATATTCTTGTTTCAGTCAACACCGTGAGAGATGAAGTAGAGTCCCTGATTCAGGTCTCATTTAAACCAGAGTGAATCAAGAGAGCAACTGTTAACAGTAACACTTACAGGTATTCCTAGGTCTTACTGGTAAGCTTACTCTACATATGCTTCATTAAAGGTGAAGATTTGAAAGAGAATTTTACTTATGGCTCATATTAAGAAATTGTCTTGCCAATAGACGAAGGATAGAGTGAGGCTATTGGAAATGAAGCACTGCTGTCAAGGAGGGAAGTGAATTAGTTTCTTCTCACAGTTGGCTTTAATTTACAAATTGGAAGTTTATTTATGTAGGCACATGTGGCTTTGAAACTGTTGTGATTTAACAGTGGATAATGAATGAAGATGCTGAGTAGCTGGATAGATAAAACTGTCACATAAAGCACCAAAACCAAATATAAAGAAGAACTGGCAGAGCAGTATTTTGAAATATCTGCATTCCTATGGATTTTGCTGCTCTTACAGCTCCACGTCGCCTGACCTCCTCTGATCCCCATTCCCTGCCAGCCAGAGAGTGTCTTGAGCTGTCAACAGACACACTAAGGAGCTTGTCAGATAAGGGCAGCATGTTGAGTTGGAACAGTGTTTGATGGATTAAGACCCTGGCTGTTTCACCTGTGCAATTCCTGACTTGTATTATGAATGACAATTTCAAAGCCTTTGGGCGACATTGCCAAGCATGCCCTTGGAGACCATATTACAATGTCAGAACAATGTCAATTCCAGTTAAATAATTTTTATAGCAAAATAATTAAAGTAACATCAAGCTTTTGACAGCATTTCCACAAAAACTCAGAAATCCTCAGCTAAGGCTCCCACAGCACTGCAACTTGACCTCCTTTTTTATTTTTTTGTCGACATAATTAAAAAACAGTATTTTATTTTCACATTTTTTGCACGCTGTAGCAGCCTTTCAGTTACAGCCTTGCAGTGTTCTCCTGGGTACTATTTAGTCTACATTTAAAATAATGTTTGTAAGAAATTATTTCATGCTATGCATTAGAGCTGCATATGTATATTTTAAAAGCTCTGTCCCACCAAGAATACTTATTTTAGCTACCCAAACCCTGAATTTACAGTTTTATTGAATGAAAATCCAAATTAAATAATAAAAACCAGTCCAACACAATCTAATAGCCTGTTTTCTTGCAAAGATAGCCCTATCACATTAATGGATAATATAGCCAGCTTCATGCAAACAAACATTTGGAACCTTGCTGATGGTCCACTCTGAAGACTTCACAATGATCACACTCCTTTCTTCTCTTCCTTTAAACATACCTAGAATGAGCCATGCATGTTTTGTCCCTGCCCTCTGCGCAGAAGGGATTGTAGATTATTTTGGTGAGCGAAGGAATGAGCAAATCACAGATCGCTCTCAAATTTGAGGTGTATTCAGAAAAATTCTTTCAAGAACGATAACCCTGCCTCAGAGTTTTCCAGGAAAGAGGGAGCTCTCGGGTGTGCCCAGCCCTGCATGTCTAGCTACCCCACATCGCAGACACTAGAACCTTGTGTACCCCTTCAGTGGTGCAGGCAGCTGAGAAGGGACATTTGAAGAAAGCAGAGAAATTTTGAAAAATGCCTGGCAAGGAACAGTCCAAAGGAACTCATTCAAAATTGAATTGCCACTGTGGAAATTTCCAATTTTGACAAATTGGTAAATGCTGATGAGGAACCTTTTCGTCCGACTTTTCTGACCATCTCCATTACTCAACCTGTGATCGATTTAGACTTCAGTCACTGCAAATTCTCTGCCAAGCAGCTTACTTCAGCTGAGGCAGCTCTTCTACCGAGGAACAAGTCAGCAGGACTTCAGACCATCAGAAAGGCTATCCCAGCAGCAGGAGACTTGGCATAATGCAATGGACAAAGGCACTGGTAAAAACTCTAACTAAGCTCTGAATTCCTCTTCTAATTTTTGATGAGTCAATGATGTTGACATTTTCCAGTGTGGAAATGTTGAACAGCTGAAACCAGATTGGTAAACACCTGTACTTCACGTTACTTACACTTCATTTAATCCTTCTGCCTCAGCTTCCCAAGTACGGAAAAATGAAGATAATAAATTTATTATTAAGAGAGAGATTATTATAATTATTGTTTGTAAAATCCTAAATGTAATTAAAGCACACAGTAAACCTTCCAGATAAGGACAGATAAATAAGGATCTATAAATCTTCTGCAATTTGATATGTTTATTGCTTTTTCTTACTTTTTGATTTTTTTTTTCAGTATTGTTGTCATGACAGTTCAAGTAAGGAAAGGGAATCAGAAGGAACCAGTGCTTGAGAACCATGTGAAACACGATCTTAATGCTTTTACTACTTCCATAGGGCATGTTTTTTCCTCCATTTATTCTTAACTTACTTGACTTTTTTTTTTGTCAGTTTACTTTTGGCTTCCATCTTCTGAGAAATTGGCCTAAACTAAGCCAGATAAGGCTTCTCATTTAGCAATTATAGCCAAGGCAAGTTAGAAATGATGCTATAAGAGCATTTACTGAATTTCAGAGCACTTCATGTGATGATGGCATCTACATGTCATATTCTTTGCTCGAGATTTTTTTCCCCTAAAAGAAGCAACAGAAATAGAAACTATATCCTTATCCTTTCCTGTTCCTGTTTCTTTGTTTAACCTTCAAAGGCAGTGATTCAGAATAACTTAAGAGCTCACAAGTATAAATGAGTCAGCCACCCCTCTTCCCAACAGAGGGTTCTTCTTTAAAAACTAGACTTTTTCAAAAGCACAGGCCTTCACTTTTGAAAATCAGGCCTTTTAGTTACGTGTTTATATGTCAACTGAAGAAAAAGATTTTATAATTCTAGTGGAAAAAACTTGTCCTTAATTTTTCTCAAAAAATAAACTCTCAATTTGTACATGAATACATGTTGCACTGAATATTTTTTAGCTGAGTACATTCCTTTGGCTCTCCCACGAGCGCTGATGATCCAGAACTGTTTGAATCTCCAGTGGGCTTGTTCTGTTCTTGACAGAACGTGAGTTATAAAAAGCCTGTAACTGTGGAGCCTGCTGGATGAATTCTGATTAGAGTCCATCTGAAGCTGTGCTTTGTGCCTCTGAATTTTTTTCAGTAAGTTACCAATGGGACAAAGTGGTATGTTTTAATGCAGACTTTATTTGATGAGCATGCATTCTTTCAAAGCAATAACTGCAATATCTGTTTTAAAAATCGAGGATTCATTTTTTTCCTTTTGTAGATGATGATTCTGAAACTCTGAGTTCGAATTTGTAATTCAGAGGAATCCTTATTGTAACTGTGTAAAGTAACAAAGAAGAAACAGACTCAAGGCCCAGGCTGTTAACACTAACAGATGGTAACAGCAATAATTCAAGATTTATTACATTTCAGCTTCTTTTGTCTTTAAGGGCCAGTTTCCTTTTATGTAGGGTATGAATAGAAATTTATAAAAAATGCAGAATTTTGAGAGAAAATAGGAGGCAGAGATAAAAATCTGCCAGTCCTTCTTTTGTGTACTTTCCTTTTTCTTTTTATTTCCTGTCTTCCTTTGTCCTGTTTTCTCATCCTTTCTTTTCCCTCAGTCTTCTCATCTCTTGTAACTTTTCAGCTTCTCTTGTCTCTTTCATACCCTTTTTCAAGATGTTTTACCTATTCCCTTCACTCTCTGCTGTGGTGTGGCTCTCTCCTGAGGAGAAGCAGCCTGGTGGAGTACCTGTCACCAGGATGAACCCTCATTTCAGGGGGGAGCAACTGGTTGCGTTGAAACTCACTGCTGTCACCATTGTCTGGAGCTGTGCTGGTTTAAGGCAGTTTTGAAAAAAAAAAAAAAGGTGCACAATTAATTTGCATCCATTCCCGTTCCTGAGGCTATCAGGGATGACTTTGCCCCAGGACTTTTTATGTACATTGAAGTGCTTATCTAAATTATGACAACCTGAAATGAAGCTCTTGCACCTGAGGGACTGTGGATAACAAGCCTCTTCTTCTTTCCATCCATCTCCCCCTCCACTCCCTAAGTCTTGATCCTTCACCCCAAGGATTTGCAGTGATTTGAAGTGAGTAATGCACACCAACAAGGGGAATCTACAGACTGTTGTAATGGCATTCAATGATATGTTTTGGTCAGTTTGTTCTCGGCTCTGTCTTCTCTGTTCATTTCTGATGGGAGGATGGATCCAGAAGTGTGTAGAAATAATATGATAAGAATATGGGACTTTTTTTGAAATTAAAACTTAAAATGCAAGGCACCTGAATATTCCATGTCCTGTATGCAAAGCATAAGGTCATTTCCAGATGTCAAATAATACATCAGATGCAAACAACTGATAGCAAGAGGGTGAGGTTACAAGCGGACCATGCTTCTAACCATTTGAGAGGGGTGTGTGTGTGCAGGTTAAGAACTGCCAAGTGACTTTGTTGCCTATATAGGGTTCCTTCAGATTATACCAGTATATATGAAATTAGCCTTGGTTCTCTGCTGCCAGGATACTTGATTGTCAGTCATATTTTTCTACCAGCAGTTCAGTGCTTTTCATGGAATTGTAATTAAGATTTTCTGTTGTCATTATAGCATAGGCCAAATTTCACAGTACAGGCCAAATTTCACAGTTAGTCCCTGCAGCAGAGTTTAACCCCCTGAAGAGTAGCTCTCTTGTCACTTTTCCATTTTATCTCAGCCTGTGCCAGGTAACCATTTGGAGAGAATAATCTTTTTTTTTTTTTTTTCTGGAGAGTCTCCTACAGGCAGCATGCGGTCACTAGTCTTCTGAACTGTACTTGTGGTTTCGGTGTGATGTTTCAGTCAGGCCCATACTTTATCCGTGTTGAATACTATGAACAGTGCAGACTCAGCACCTCTTGTTGTGCACTGACTTAAAATTAGTTTGTAAGGTATTTTGAGTAGAAATCAGCTCAGCTTTTGTATGGATGCTGCATATGAGATTACAGAAGTCTCTATCACACAAGTAAGAATGTCTCAGGATGTGCAGGGGAGCTGTGCTTTTGAACTTTCAGAGTGACACGTAGTAAGAGTCAGTCTTTATTTGCTGAAAAAGCAGAGTTGATCCTGGAAAGAAGATTCTTTTGGCTAGGAAAGGCTTTACAAAGACCTGTATTTTAATAAGCACGTCTAGTGTTTGGCTAGAAAAGGAAATTCAGGTTTCCTTAAAGATGAGAGTGCAGGAATGTGCCTCCCCCATGCTCCGTAAGTCTTCTGTAAGTACTGCATCACCCCATCTCTGCTTTGGGTGCAGCTACATCTCTTTGAAAATACACTGCTCTCCATCCTCACTGAACAGTCTTGCCTTTGTCTGGTGGCTGGTAGAGCATCCCCCGTCATGGGTAAGCGCTGGTGATTTCTCCAATAGGGGGCAGTGATTATACTGTTGGCCTCAATACAATTCAATGTAAAATCTGCCTATGCCGCGTATTTGTCAAAAGGTAGCTTTTAGGAATATAGAAACTATTAAGAATCCATATTAAATTATGATTAAATATGGAAATCATAATATAACAGCAGGATCACTCATATAACAGGCAGCTGTATTATTTTTTAGGAATGGGAAATTCTGGGGTGTGTCAAATTGGAGCTAGTTGTATTCAAATATTTCTTTTCCAGCCAGCAACTGGCTTTAAGGCAGAGAATTCCTCGTGTTGACTGTGTTGAATGCAGACAGTAGTTGGCAATTGCTGTAAGAAATTTCCTGCAAGTGTCTGCTATCCCTCTTCGTCAATATTGTTCCATTTTGAGCCTAATTGAAAACTGAAGAGAGAAAACTCAGCAATTATTTTTCCCTGCAGTACAATATTTAATATTCTGATTTCATGGCTGTCTGACTGCAATGATTAGGAAGAACATTTTCTTATGGTATTTACAGTACCACAACGATATATCAGGAGCATCGTGTACCAAGGGAGGGAACTATTATGTTAAAATACATTCCACTTAAAAACATACCCTATTAAAAAGTAGGATGCTGTTGCATGTTACATTTGGTTTAGTCAATAATTGCTTTGTAAGCTTTTTCTTGTCTTTGGCTTTGAAAAAGCTATTCAGGGTGAAGAAAGCAGCCTTGAACTAAAAAGGCTTTAATAGGAATGATCTGCAAGAACAGAGATCACACCTCTGCAACAAAGGCCTCTTCTGTTTAGAACTGCACTACCGTGTTAAGTCCAAGACAGCGTGGTTATTTTTGCTGGTAGAGAAATGGGAAATATGTTTGTAGTTGCTGAAGGCTGTATAGTCCTTTAACTGAAACAAACTATTCAGTGGGACAAACTCTTGTGTGATAACCCCTGTGTTAAGTGGGGTAGAGACCCTTGGTATTTACAGCAGAATTCTGGTTAGAATAAGTAAATAAGGACAGAAACTTCTTCAAAATGTCCCATAATTTTGCCTAGAGAGTTTGAAGAAGTACTATAAATGTAAAATGTTTGCTTGTTTTTTCTTTTTATATCAGATAGTATTACTGAAGTCTTCACTAACATCTACGTGACCAGTTTTGGACCTGTTTCAGATACTGATATGGTGAGTTTTTGAATCTTTTGCATATATAGTAAATGGTATAAGATATATACTATTAACTTCCTTTAAACTTGTATTCTACTTTTACTTACTGTGGAGAAATTGGGAATCATTTCATTGAAGTCAGGAAGTGCCAAATCCCAGTAGTTCTAGAGATGGAAATTAGTTTATAGACCTACATGATAAGCACACTTGTATTAACTGTTTAGTTTGGACCAGTGAATTTTTTGATTGTCCTCACTGACTGTACTTTGGTTCGTATCCTGGAGCAGTCTTGACACGGGTGAACTGAATTCCTCTTGGATGAAACTAGAGTGAAAGGTGGACTGTAGGAGCACACTTAATGTTGGCAAAGGTCTGAAGGACCTGACTGGAGTCAGTCTAAACTAAACTTCTTGAAAGATGGTGCTTAGAAATTGGGTCGTCAGCATGTTTGTGATGTTCTACACTTCTATCCTTCATAGTTTGTACTATTTAGCAACCATTAAAAAGAAACATTAAAAGACATTAAAAAGAAAGAAACTGTCAGAATATTGCTCTGGATTACAATTTTTCATGAAAAGAGTGATCTAGAAAGCTCTGAGGCAAGGCGTCCTTTGTAGGCTCACTGCAAATCATACACAGGTTAGGGAGAATTTGTTGCACCAGGGAGAAAGATCTTCATGGACATAACATCTCTAAAAGGAAAGAAGGGAAGGAAAATCTGAAAGTTACTGTAGCTGTACTTGCCATTCCTGCAAGAAATTATTTCCTGCATTAAATTATTTTTGAAGTGTTTTGAACACTCATGATGATATAGGAGACATACAAAATACTACCTATGTGTATCTCTAAGTATTAAAAAATAAATATTTTTTAAAATCAGGCAATATTTACTTTTTCTATGAAAACTTTCATGTTATGCATCATACAAAACGGAATATTTTGATGTTACAAGCTAGGTTGCAACAGAACTAAATATTTCATGGTATGGTGTACAATTTAAAAGTAACTTTCTCACTGACTAACAAGTAGTCATAGCTTTGGAGAATATATTCTGGTTTTTGTGTTTGTTTCTTGTGTGTGATAGTTTCAGTTTTCAAGCTTTGTTTTGATTGTGATGAATACATTACTGAGGCTTCGCATGAAAAGCCATTTCATGGGAAAAATAGACATTTATGTTCTGTTACTGGATATGTTACTGATTCTCTTGAGGATTTTTTTTCTTAATGATATTAAGCTTCTGAAATTATTCTTATTTTATTATTCATCATAAAAAACCACAAGTGTCCACAGATATATGCAAAGGTGATATGACCATCTTGACCTTGTTAGTCTGGTATCTTATGTCTTCACAGTGTTTACATTTACAGTATTCCTGTGAAATGGGGAGACGATATTAACCCAATTTTAAAGATGTGGTACTGAGGCAAAAGGAGACTTACCGAAAGCTATGCAAGTCATCTGTGCTTAAATGAGAATTTAATGAAAAGCTCTCTGAGCCTAATCCCTAGCTCCTGAAACACTTTTGACGTCAGTGTGTAAATGTGCGGAGATCTCTGGGTTTCCATTTGCACAGAGAGATATGATGGCACAGGAAGGGGTCAGGTCATTTGATGTCCTAACAGCTCTGTGTAGAGGTGTCAACCAGGACAGAGTGCAGTGCATCACAACAGCAGCTGCTACGGTAATGGGTAGGTCTATTTGCAGATAAGTAGATAAATAAGTAACAGCAGATTAATACTTACTACTACAAGTTTCAGGGTTAATTTAGCTTGTTCAGTGGATAATTATAAAATCATTTTGAAACGTGTGAGCAGTCAATTAGAAAATTTCAACATGTGAGTTTTGAAATAATAGCTTCCAAACTATCACACATTCTGTCAAACATGAAGGTGACATTAGAGTTTTAACCATGAGTAGTCTTTCATTTAGGTATCACATTACTGAATTGATAATGTAAACTACGATACAGAGGGTTTATTGACATTTTCTTCTATAAATGTTGGAAGCTCTGGAATATTCTCATTTTATAAACTTCCTCCTTAAAAGGCTTCATGGGAAGAATAAGTTTGACTCTTGCCCATGTCCTCCTAAATCTCCAAAGGATCCCAAACTGAATCTCAGATCTTCTCAGGAAGGTTGGGTTCCAACCCCTTGAGATCCTCTGCTTTCACAGTGTGAGTGGTGAGGCCCTCAGTCACACCAGGTTTTTAGGCTGAACACTGCTGTTGCCCAAAACTCTCATAGTCATTGATGCCAGTAGGATTCCTTCTGCTGGGATTTTTCACAGCAACAAAACTCAGCAGATGTATGACTGCACCCCTTTGCATTATCTATTTGCCAGTTTGGGTTTTTTTCCCCTTGGTTAGCATCTTCTGAAGGATAACAATGCTTAGGAGAAAAGCCTGTTGAAAATAGGAAGGGGACTCACTGCCGCGGGAGATAATTAATATGTGTTTATAGCATGGAAGAGGGAGGTGGCACACTCAAAATGATAAGTGGACTGGAGCTAAGGACACAGTTCTCTAATAGCAGTGTTGATTCACAAAGTTGATAAAATGTCAGTCTAACCTTGATTGTTGTTGAATTGATAGCAATTTGTGAGGTTTCTGTTTTCCTCACTAAGTCTAGTAGTTCCCATTAAAGATAATACAGCATCGTGTGCAATCTGTGACTCAGGATGATTGCTAGAATGTAGGTTTTAATTCATATTCCCTGTATTTTTCCAGTATCACAGTTTTGCCAAAAATAATTAAATACAGGTGAATTTGATCTTCTACTGATTTTAGACTTGCTGAAGCTGTCATTGGTAAATTTAGGAGATAGAAGCTGAGGCTGAGATTTTTGTCTAAATGTGTTAAGAGTCAAAAACTTTTGATCCTTGTTGTGGGTTAAGATTTTGACTAAGTTAAAAAGATGCTATTCTCTGTTTTGCCTAAAATAGCCACCAAATTTGTTGACACTTGACCAGAACTCTGTTGCAAACTGTACTTCAAATGAACTGCTGTTACTAAAATATTGGTGTATATATTGGTGCATCTATATTAGCTGTGTCATAAAAATGTATGTCATTGTATGTCAACCGCAGTACTTAATTTCAGAGGAAAAGCCAATACACAACAGGAATTTTCAACTTCATTTTGCAAACTAATGAGAATCAAGGAAGGCAAACCAAAACATGGGATTAAACAGATTTTACGTTCACTGTTCTATCTTTTTGAGCTGTTATTTCTCAGAAATATTTAAGTTCAGTGTTATGATGCTATGCCTTATAGGCTTCCAACCAGATCAGTGATATAAATTTATTTTGACATTAGCCTGAGAGAAGAAAAGCTGCATTGTTTAGAAAAACAAACAAACCAAAAATTGAACAGAACAATTGAAAAACAAAGTATATCTGAATTTTCTAAAGAGTTATAAGGATAAATTATTATTAAAGAGGCTAATTAAAACATTTTTAATTAAATTAAAATATTTAATATTTGAAAATTATGAGGTGAAGGATAATTTTGTTGGGTTATGATTTGTAGGATAAAAAATGGAAACCATTTAATTTAAACATTAATTCTGATTATTCATCTTTTTTTTCCAAATTAATTATTTGAAGTCTGGTAGATTGATGTATCTTTATAACTATATGCTGCTAACTCTGATTTTAGTACTGCAAGCAAAGTACTTTTACAGTACTTTGTACAGTACTTTTACAACACACACTCTTCCATCTTGTCAGTTTTCAGTTAAACTTTCAATAACTGTTTCTGATTTTTCAAATATAGCCAGAACAGAAATTTTCAGTGAAGGCTGAAGTTCAAATCCAGAAATGACCAAAAGGATTGTTACAGCAACTCTCACTACAACTGAGGATGGTTCTTTAGAGAGAGTGGCTGAACTGGGAAGTGTGTTTCTTTTTTTGTGTCCACTTTTCAGATTTCCTCATTCCATTTTTTTTATTTCAGATCTTTTTTCTTTTCTCTATGAAACTTAAATTTTAGCTTAATTAGTTTGAAAGTCTAATTATTAGCTATAGTTCCTTAAATGGAGAGAAGCTTTACAAGCGTTGTATGATATGTAACTCAGGACAGAATAAGGGAATGCACCACGATGATTTTTTCACAAAGATTAAAAAAAGCACTGCAATTATTTTACTGTAGCTTTTATTTTAACTCAGTAGCAGAAGACTAAAGAGTAAAAGGCAAACAGAAATGATAAATACAATTGGCTTTCTTGGATGTTAGGGACCATCTATGTTGTCTTTTTATCATTGATATGTTTCTGAAAAGTCAATAAATTGGTTGCTGTATTCCTGCTAAGGTTTAGCTCATTGCCTTTGCCAGTTAAATCCACAGGCTGAAATTTTGAGGGTATCTCACATGATCTCTTGCAGATTTTCTGTCCTTTTATTCTGTTAGGAAGGCTTGTTCCCCTGTGCAGCATCCTGCCAAGTGGATCAATATTGGAGATTGATTTGTCAGAGGCTGTGTCCAAGCCCTTCACTGACATTACCTCTCAGTGTACCTCTTGCTTGGATTCCCATCCCTGGCACCAGCCATCCAGCGTGTTTCAGGGTTGCTCTCTCTCCATGTCTGAATAAAAAAGGGTAATGAGAATTGTTTGTATTTTCAGTGACAGCAGTGTGGATAATATTCTGTAGTCTCTTTTCTAAGTAATCCCCTCTTTCACATTCCTCTCTTATCCCACCTCAGTGCTTATTTTAGACTCAGAGTTTATTCTGCATCAGGTCTATGGAAAGAAAGAGAGAAAATAATTCGGAGAAGGTTCTTTTCATAAATGGATGTGAATAGGAAGACATTCTCTTCCCTAGACATTATCGTTCAAACTAATTAAACACATTTTCTTTTCCAGATTTTTTTCAAACACTTCATGTTTAGATTAAATGCTTAGACAAAAATGAGTGTAGATGAAGCAGAAATAAAAGGCTTGAAATGAGTTCTTCAAATAGAGGAAAATCATGCTATGATTCCCTAGAAATATACCACATATTCTTTATAGTATTAAAGGTTGGATGTATCTGGCAGACATTACTTATGTATTTAAAAATGAATACATGTTCCTTTGAAATGCAGTGATGGGATAGTGTTAAATTTTTAACAGGGCTGTTAAGGGTTTTGATAAAAAATAACCAGCAGTGCAGTTTCATAACACAACCCTCCTTCATAAAGGCATTTATTCAGAATGTTTTCAAGAATTCTGTTCACTGGTGTATAATATCCACACCTCCCAAAGACCTGAAAGGATTTTCTGGCTGTCTGCTATATCCTTCTACGTTCTGTGGTTTGTCCACATCAGAAGGTAAGTTTTGGAAAAGAACAAATGGACTGAGTTTATACATCTGTGCAGTGAGATTTGTTGTTAGATACACAGCTAGTGAAGTACTTTTATGGAGCCTGAGTAGTCAGTGTTTGTGATTGGAGCGTTGAGGGGTTTTTGGGGAGAGGAGGATTGTATCCTGAACTTTTTCAGTCCTGATATTGTTAAACAATTTTTTTATTTTTTTTTTTTTTGAGAAAAGATAAGTAGAAAGGGAGATAGAGATGGTAGAAACATCATTTGTCCAATATGGTAGACAGGCCTACGTAAAGCCAAGCCATATGGTGGTGTATTTCAAGAACTATGGGGTTTTGCAAGCTGTTGTAGTGTGTTAGCCCATTTGCCATCCATAACTGTATCCCACAGAGCATGAAATGATTAAGACAAGAAACTAAGGATTTGATCCTCCCACTGAAAAGCTAATTTCAATATTCACTCAGAAGCTAGATCCAAATGCTTATAGCAAGAATGCATGTACTAGGCAGATTGTTTTGCTTTGAATAATTGAATTTTTTTGAGTTGTCTTTTTAAAATTAAGAAATTATACTAATGTAAAAATAAATATTAATATGAAGCCTGCATATTAGCTAGGTGAGATTTAGGTCCATGAATCTTACGTGTTTATCTCATCTCATCAATGTATCAACGACAGTATTTCTGATTGTCTTTAAGGAGTCAATAAAAAGATATGTGTGCCATTTCACCTTTCCTTATTTTTAATTTTTTTGGATTTGCATTTTTAAAGTTTTATATTTTACAGTATTTAAAATTTGCTTTCATGGCTATGTATATGTGTCAGTTAATGGCTTTAACAGAGGTCAAGAAATAGCCAAACTTTCTTTAGAGAACTGACTGAAAAAAATCTTTACACGTAGGGAATGAGGAACTCTGGCCTGAACTACTCACTAAACAAAATGCTGTGTTCCAGAGGGTGATTAATAAAATGTTCAGTCTGCTCTGTGACAATACTGCTTGCTAATGGACACTCACAATTTTTGAGATGTTTGGAACACTTCCATCTTTACTCCAGATGCAAAGACTGCCAATATCTGCCAACCATTAGCCGAGAGGATGAGAGTACATTTTTTGTTGTTTGAACTTTTCCCATACAAATCTGGCCTTAGCAAAAAAGAAGACTGCCATGTAGTGAGGAGGGATTGTGTATACTCAGGTCAATTAAAGCTTCTCCCAGAGATACTAATGTCTTTTTACTATGCATACTGTTATGCACAACAACTGTGTATTAGAAGAAAAATGAAATTCCTTCATCATTTTATTCTTCTGACCATTGAATTGGTGGAGGCTCAAGTGCTTCTTAACACTGTAGTAAGAAGCTCATCATCTGCACCTAAAATTTCATGTAAGCTGGTATAATACATATTTGAAAGATTATGCTTAATTGTACTGTGTTAGAGTCCAGCCGTGAAAGCACCGTTTCAGACACAAATAAGTAGGAAGCATTTCCTTGCCTAGAAATGATCACAGGAGTCCTTTGTAGTCCTGGAAGTATGTTCCTGTGATTTTGTGGAGACAATGCACTATATACTGGAGGGTGGTTTGGTAATGTCCAGAGACAGCACAGGTTTTTTCATATAGGAGAATATCTGCAGATTGTATGAAAATAGTATCAGATATTAATTTGAGTCTTTTTTTCTAGAGTCCAGATTTGCATTTCTAAGAGAATATTAGTCTTGCTTGGAAAGTAAACCTTACATAGTGTTTACCAAGTGGTATGGATTAGGAAATAGTTACAGAATCTTTAGGTAGCATCTTTTGATAAATGCTGGCGTTTAATCTCATTGATTATATTCAAAATACTTTAGTTGTTCCCTGTTTTTTTCATTTGTTTTGTATGGTAATTATCATAGGGATAGTCATGATCATAGCTAGAAGAAATTTGGCTTAATGGGGAACATGGGATCAGTGAATATAGCACTGGGATGTAAAAGGCATGGATCGTTTTTTGGTTTTCATAATCACTCTGTAAATGGATCAGGACAAGTTAATTTCGTCTCTATGCCCCGGCTTCCCTTCATACAAAATTAATATTCTGATACTTCCTTTGAAAAATGCACTGAGGTCTATGGCAAGTTAAGTTATGTAAGAATTATGGTGAAATTTTATTGCTATTTTGGTAAATAGAAGGAGAAGGTGTTCATGATCTTTCACACCAAACCTTGGTTTATTCCCCATTTCCATATTCTAAATGGGATGTTCTGCAAATAAAGATTTCCAGCATGGTTTGGATGGAGATATTAGAATTACCTGTGGATCAGTCAGAGATTTATCAGTGGGATCTTTCAAGGCTGCAGCTCAGATTCTCTCCTGCTTATTCTGCTTCCTAAGCACTTGCCGTACATCAGATGTGGTTTTTGAAATGTTGTTATTTTGATTTAGTGGCAATTCCTGTCTGCTTTTCTTCTATTTATCTCTCTTGTAATTCTTTTTATATATGTTGGAAAATAGTGAAGAAGCAGGACCTTTGAAATTCTTTATTGATGGAAACATTATAAAACCTTACGATTTATATTCTAATCACTTATGTACAGGCATATTTGTCAAATGAACCTGCAGGACATGTCACTTCTGTTGAATTTCAGTGGGATTACAAAGTCTTACTCCTTCAGGCTCTTCTTTCCACTTCTTTATCATAGAATCATACAATCTTAGAATGGTTTGGGATGGACAGGACCTTAAAAACCATCCAGTTCCAACCCCCTGCCGTGGGCCCGGACACCTCCCACTAGACCAGGTTGTCAAAGCCCCATCCAACCCGGCCTTGAACACCTCCAGGGATGGGGCATCCACAGCTTCTTTGGGCAACCTGTTCCGGTGTCTCATCACCCTCACAGTAAAGAATTTATTCTTTATATCCAATATAAAGATATATTTTATATATATATGTCTGCCCTCTCTTGGTTTAAAACAATTACCCCTTGTTCTATCGCTACAGACCCTGATAAAGAGTCCTTCCCCATCTTTCCTGTATGCCCCCTTTAGGTACTGGAAGGGGCTATAAGGTCTCCCCAGAGCCCTCTTTTCTCTAGGCTGAGTAAACCCACTCTCTCAGCCTGTCCTCATAGGAGAGGTGCTTCAGCCCTCTAATCATCTTTGTGGCCCTCCTCTGGATGCACTCCAACAGATCCATGTCCTTGTTATGTTGGGGGGCTCCAGAACTGGACACAGTACTGCAGGTGCAGTCTCATGAGAGCAGAGTAGAGGGGCCGAATCACCTCCCTCTCCCTGCTGGCCATGCTTCTTTTCGTGCAGCCCAGGATGTGGTTGGCTTTCTCAGCTGCAAGTGCACATTGATAGCTCATGTTGAGCTTCTCATCCACAAACCCAAGTAGTCTCAAGCGTGCTCTCAATCCATTCTCTGCCCAGCCTGTATTTGTGCTTGGGATTGCCCCAACCCACATGCAGGACCTTGCACTTGGCCTGGTTGAACTTCATGAGGTTTGCACAGGCCCACCTCTCAAGCCTGTTCAGGTCCCTCAAAGGTTTATACCTCAAACATCAATCTTAACATATATGACAATGATTTATTGGCAAAGCCCCTGAGACAGAATCCACAAGGAAGATTTAGGGCAATTATTTTCCATGAATTAGCTGGTATTTCTAGCCAGATTTCATATATTCCCCCTGCTTCAAGCACACTGCTCCTGCTGCTCCTGATCCTCCATGATTTTATGCATTTTGTGAGTTTCCCAGGTCTACAGATGACCTGATAGAATACTTGGAATTTGTGAATGGGGTCTTAAGTCACACAATATTTAGCAAATAAAACAACATATAAATCAGCAAATAAAACAGGACTATTGAATGTGATCTATCAAAGAGAAATGGGCAATTACTTGTTGTGAGACAGTATCTCTGGCAGTGATAAGAGACAGTAAAAGATTAGCTATGATGTCAAAAATATACATGTTTTATAAGTGCATAATTTTGTATTTCACAGATATATTTACTAACATATTATTGCAGAGTATAACACCTATTATTGCAGAGTATAACAGCTGTCATTAAAGAAACCCAAGCAAATTAGTTTTCAGTGTACTGTAGTATTAGTTTTAGTTAATATTTTTTTAACTATAATTTTGATCAGAAAAATGACAAAATTGTATTGTGGTAATGTAAGACCTCTTGATATAGCTAAAAATTGCTCTTGTGGTTTTTGTCAGGTTAGTTCATAAGTATCTTATCACACCATTACAAAAAGATCTCCCCAAGCATCTGTCACAGTTCCTAAAGACAACTGTTTCCTCTCCTGCCCCTGCCATGCTCCTTCAGGTAACAGAATTCTCTTTTCTTTATTCCACATGCTCATCTTAGCCTCTGGCCCTGACCTGGGAAAGGTCCTCGCAGCTCCTTGGCCCACAGATCGAAGTTGCTGAGAAGGGCCATCACTTCTCGCTGTCTGCTCAGCGCTCCTTTTACCACAGTATGATTGACCGAGAAAAAACTTAGGCCTTGTTATCAGCACACAAGGAAGCCAGCAGAAAGTGACGGGGGCTGATAAGTTCCTTGAAATCACTTTTATGTTGAAAACACTTGAATATTTTATATTGGTGGAATTTTATCAGGATTTGTCTAGTCAAGGATAATATACTTGAAAATGGTTTGTATAAACTGTAGCTAATTTGCAGAATAATTGCAATAGTACAGACTGTTGTAACTTACTGATATTTTGAACTAATAGGAAATCATCCATTTTGCACCTGTCCAACAAAACTGAAATTGCACCAAGTAGCATTTCTCAATACACCGAGTACAGGTTTGTGTCCAACAAAGATTTTAAGCTCTTCCATTTCCAATTTATATGCTGTGCTGACAGTAGCAAACCACTAAATCCAATTACAGATCCAATTTGAAGTTGGTTGATGAATCTACGTTATCAATGTTTAATCAGTATCTTCCTTTTTTTGTTTGTTTAGAACAGCAACAAACCCCAGCAGATGGGATACCCAGCCCTGGGTGACACAGGCATCTGGGCTAGGTCATCAGCCTGTTTTTGCTCACATCCTTTTCTCCAGGCTGTAGCTCCTTCCCAAGATTAAGCATCAGAGTAAAGTACATTGGAGTAAAGTGTTACCTGTTAGTCATCAGCTATGATTCCCTACCTATGTACTTTTGTTAATGAAATCCATACTGCTATGGGGCCCTACTTTACCCCTTGGCAAAATCTTCATTCTATCAGTCTGCCTGGATATATTGTACCCTTTATGGGTAGCCTTTCTTTTCCTTCCTTCCAGTCTCAGCCATTCTCTGTGCTCTTGAAATGCTGATTACTCTCCTTCAGGTGAATCTGCTGCGGGAACTATTTAATATCCTTCTGTGTATTTTTTCTTATTTCTTAATATAAAATAGCTGTGTTTATTGAAATTACCATCGTCACACATACTATGTATATCAGGCACAGAAATCTAACTGTTGGAAGGGTTTGATATACAAACAACAGCTAGCAGTCATGAAGGAGAATGGCATACCCATAATAAATTGACTTCCTGTTTATTAGTTGCAGTATTATACAATTTTTTGTGATCACAGAATCACAGAATCTTCTTGGTTGGAAGGGACCTTTGAGATCATCGAGTCCAACCACAAACAAACCAAAAAAACCACACCAAAAACAACAACAAAAAAAAAACCAACCCAAAACCAAACCAAAACAAACAGCCACACACCACACCCACCCACAAACAGACACAAACCAACAATCTTGGGCACTAGAGCATTCCCTGAAGTGCCATGCCTACACGTTTCTTAAATACCTCCAGGGATGGCAGGCAGGCTGTTCCAGTGCCTGACCACTCTCAGTAAAGTAATTCTTCCTAATATCTAACCTAAACCTCACCAAGGGAATTTTTGCTTCTCAGTTTTGGCCCTGAAAAAGCAGATTAATGTTTCATTGTGTCAAAAAAAGCATATCTTTATTCTATTACAGGAATACACAATAGATGTTTTCTTCCGTCAGAGATGGAAGGATGAGAGATTAAAGTTTAAGGGCCCAATGAATATTCTTCGATTGAACAACTTAATGGCCAGCAAAATCTGGACCCCAGATACATTTTTTCACAATGGGAAGAAGTCAGTGGCTCATAACATGACAATGCCAAACAAGCTTCTACGAATCCAAGATGATGGGACTCTCTTGTACACCATGAGGTAAGTCTTTTTATCTGTTCCCTGCTCAAGCTATTTCTTGTGATTTTTCCAGTTAACAATTAAATAAGGTTTTCCAGGAGGATTCTCCTTTGTTTCATTTCTGTCCCAGCAGAAGGAAAGGTAGGAAAACATGTGTTTTGTTTCCAGCTCTGTTACAAGTCATATTAGCTGATTACAAGTTTATTAATTTTCCTACATGTTCCTCAGTTTTCATACCTCTATAATGTATTACAAGATACTGACCACCTGCATAAAGTGCTTTGAGACCTTCAGATGGCAATCACTGTGTAGGAATTGTTAAAAATACTCAAAGTTTGCCAACTCCATCTTAGCACGATGAAAATAGTATATAACTTTTACCTGTTACAGCACTCACTGTACTGAACATATGAGCCCTTAAGCAAATTTATTATTAAGGTCAGTGGCAATAAAAAATAAAGAGGAAGAGGAAAGGGTTAATAAGGCCTCAAATTCTTTCCAGCAAGAACTACAGGCAAAATATGTCTTGCTCTGTAATGATTGTTTCTTTAGATCTAATTACAATATTTTACTTAGAGTTTTAATTTTTGCATCCTGTGCATGATTAGCAGCTAAGATAAACATTTAGCTGGTAAAATGTATTAAATTTGCTTAGAAAATAATTTATGAAAAATTAAAAATATCATGTATGCATTGGCATAAGAAGCATTTTTATAAGACTGATTTCTTCTTTGATTAGTCTTTTTGCAATAGTGTTACCTGTATGAGTTTTTGGAAAATTTATCCAAATTTCCAGAAATTGCTGACTTAGTTTCTTTCTTTTTCTTTGAGAATATTTAATAAGTTGTATTTTTTGTGAAGGTAGACTTAAATTACCCACCCTAAATAAGATATAAAGTGTGAGCTGTAAAGCAAATGTGTACTGTGCAATTTTTTCCATGCAGCCATACCAGCATCCCTTAAATCTGATTTGCTCTACAAGACCCAAACCCTTGAGTGTTGATGGGTAGACCGCTAATGACATCGAATGACATGGTGGTTAGACAGGTTAAGAAAAGTTTGCTGGAAATAGAGAGCCCCATTGACACTATTTTTGCTTGGGCTCAAATCGACATTTGGACTTGTATCTGTATAAACTGGCTGAAATTCTCTCCCTCCAGAAGGTATTATAATCATATGCTATAAATAATGTGAAATACTGTTTGAAACCATTATGAAGAATTTGTTTTTTAAACTTGGGTCATGTCAGTTAACTAAGCATTTTCTTGACTTGCTTATAAGTTCATGACTTGTAAGTATGTTGCTTCTGAGGGTATGAGAATAATGTGTAAACTGTTTTCATTGTCTAGATTTTAAACAGCCATTTTTAATCTATGCCTGTTAAAAATAATAGTGTGATTTATGTCAGGGGCTCACACAGTTCTTTCCTTTGCTTTCAGCTGTTAGCTGACTCTTCTCTCTCTCTATCCCTTGACTTCAGAAAAGCTTTGCTGGGGAGAGGGGGAATATAAATATGGAAAATTTTGGGGTGGAAGGGTGGGAGGACATAGTGGGGAATACAATGACATGAACCACTGAGAGTACAGGAGGATGTGGCTGATGTTTGAGGCTGGATGAAGAGAACAAAGACCTCCAGAAAAAAATCTTCACTCAGAGAAGACTTAAAGGATAGGAAGGAGAAAACAAATCAAAAATAATGGGAAAGAGAAGTGTGGGAAAAACTTTCTTCAAATTATTTAAAATTATTTTTTATTGTATTAATCCCCATATTTGATACTGGGATATTTCTGTGGGGTTTTTTTGCAAAATGAGCAAAAGTGAATGCATTGTTAATGTACTGTCATGCTTACACATAAGTAAAAATAATAATCACAAGTAACATGGAGAATGAGTAGCAGAAATCTTTTGAAAGAACAGAAATGTGCTTTTCTTTGCATCTTCAATTCAAACTAAAAAAAAAAATAAATTCAGAAAACTATGGAGCACAGTCCTTTGAAAAATTAACTGTATTTTATGTGCTTTTGTAATGAACCTTTGAGAGCCATATAATCACACATGTACCTCAGAATATTATGAGAAGAAAATGACTGTTCTTAACAACCTGCAGTTACATAATTTATATTTTCATTTAAATGGCCTTTCCTCATAGTTTTGAGGTCAGCTCTTTCAGGTTTTTGATGTGATAAGTCAATGCCTTCCAAAGGAACACATAAAAGGGAAGAGCAAGAGCTGATTTAAATTTTAATTAGTTTAATATAACATTTCAGTTTCATCTCCCAAATCAGCATGAACTCTGTTCATTTCTGTGGAATTGATTTTCTTGTCCTGCTAACAGACTTAAATGCATAGCGGTCTTTTGCCTTTTAGGCTTACAGTCCAAGCTGAATGTCCAATGCACTTAGAGGACTTCCCTATGGATGCTCACTCGTGCCCACTGAAATTTGGCAGCTGTAAGTATATAGCAAGAAGTATAGCTTTTGGTTAGTGAATATCTAATGTTGCTCAGCATCACTTTGTTTCAATAAGTTGTTACATGAGAGATTTAAAACACAAGATGGTACTTTTAAAAATTTAAAATTTGTAACCTGACACATTGAAACCTCGTTTCTCTATTCAGTCTTGTGTCTTCAAATGAGTTTTAAAGCTGTCTTGACTCCAGTTAACAATAAACACTATGCACCTAATTCAGCACCGAGTTGATCTACTTTTATTCCAGCAGGCAAGCCCTGCCGATGAATGCAGACCTGGCCCCATGTAGCCCGAGTAGAATGTAGGTGGTGTATTAATGAAGAGCGGATTAAAGACTTCAAAGAATGTTTATTTTCATTTATGGAAACATTTATTTTCTCTTTATTGTTAATGATATTTGCTTTACATTCTTAGTCAACGAAGGCAAAAACAGACGGGTTCTTGTGACAAATTTCACTCGTTAGCGCATCTCCATGTTAAAGGTAGACTTTGATCTCACTAGTATTATTATTTTAATAGCAGCATAACTTCATTTACCTATATTACAGCCTTTCTTCTTCTTCTTCATGAATTAGGATCACATTATATCTATTTCCTGTATTTTGTACACTAAAAGGTTTTCTTTTTTCTTTTTGGCTGCAGCCTATGTTCTCTGCTGGGCCCAAGAAAGGGAGTGTTTTTTTGAGGAAACTGGTTAATACCTTTAAATTTTGGCTACTTTTACATTAATTGCAGCCATCACAGGTTACAAAACAGGTGATATGCTACCACTAAGGACATCATTAACCAGATCAGAGCATTGTGCACGCTCTCTCCATAACCCTCACATATCCCCTTTCCTTGGAGTTTGGAGCAAATTAAACAAATCCTGTGTTTCTGATGATGTTTCCACACTGGAGGGAAATCTTAGTTATGGAGATAAAAGACCACTAGAATTAATCATGGAGACTTTTTTGCCCCCTAGATATTATATTTATAGTACATAATACAGCTTAACTTACAGCAGAGATGTTAGCTGAAATCAGCTACTGACTAATAATATTTACATATATGTGTACAGCAAGGTATGTTTGATTTATAAGGTGTCGTGAGGGGAAAAGACTCACATGTAACCTGAAAACAACTGAAAAAACCCCGTAATAATGAAACTGCTAATCAGGCCAAGAAGCTATTTTACAATATGACTTCATTTGCATTTGTAAGTTGGACACCCTTCTGACTAGGTATATTAGACTTTGTGTGAACAGTTTCTTTTTTTTTTTTTTCCCCTTTTTTTTTTTCTCTCTTATTTGTTTGTTTGGTTCTGTGTGATTTTTTTTTCCTTTCTAATTTGTTCTTTGTTCTCTGTCCATCAATTCTGATTTTCTAGTAAACAGGATAATTCAAACTGTGAGCAATGTGATTTTAGAAAAGTTGTGTTTCATTTGCCCTGCAGTCACTTGTGCTCCAGCCTGTTGGCACATCCAGGGGACTCTGATTTCTGTTCATTTTGAATGGCTCTGTGCTCATTTTATTTCTTTACCTAGAACTTATTTCTAGACTACTCTGCATTTTTCAGCTTTTATTCTGGGACAGAATTTGAATGATGAATAGTGGTGAAAATAAATGGGAATTCTGAGGATTTTGGTTTAGGTGAGGCAAGTCTGCCGGTGGAATATATTTGTCACAGCTTTTCATATGCTGCTAATCTTAACATTACTAGGAGGATCACCGGCCTGTATGAATCTCTCAGTTTTATTGTTATATGCAAGAGAAAAGCCAAACTGAGTGTATTGGAGAAGCTGTAGCTTAATAGATTGCCTTTCTTTATCCTCATCAAAAAGTCTAGTCAGCAGTGAGGAGGATGAGGACAAATCAGCAGTTGGCAGTACTGCTGGTTTGCAGTAAAGCAGAGGTCTTGTGGGAAGCTGGAAAGATAGAAGGGGAGCGTTTAAAAAACTCTACATGCTACCCACCTGCTAGATTTTGTTAGTCATGCAATTTATGGCTAGTCGCATGAAGAATCTTCCATCTGGGCCTCCAGAGATTTCTCAAGTGAAAATGTTTGCAGCCCAACAGAAATGTTGCTTTTCATTTTCACTTCACTGCAGTTATGGTATAAGACTTAAAATATGCTTGTCTCAATCAATCAAAATGAACACACAATTTTTTCCATCAGTGGTTTACCCTTTTCTGCTCATACTCTATTTGGTTAGTAGGAAACTAGACTGGAAAAACTTGCAGGACGTACTCAATTTTTTTCTTTCTTACTTACTGGAGAGACATTGATGCTATCTAAAATACAGTGTTGATTTGCTTTCATTCTAGTTTATTTTGACAGACCCTAGGCTAACTGTGTGTTTGATCATGAATGAACTGAGAGAGCAGCCTGCTTATTGTCAGCCTGTTCCACAAAAAGATGGAGTGAAATTTAAGAGGGTGTGCAAGGCAAGGCCCAGAGTCACTACAAGTTTAAAGGCATTGTCACTGGCCTTGGCTTCCCATATTTAGGTGTGAATTTCAGCTAGTAATAAAATGCTTGGGATACATTCCTAAAGTGGAGAGTGGAGACAATGGAAAGTCAGAACAATATAGGAATGAATGTTCAAAAATGTTATGTGTCCTAAACTTTGCAAATTGTTGTTCTTTTCATCTGGCTTACCACAAGTTTTAGGATACATAAAATATCTAATCTTTGACAAGTTTTTTAACGGTGTAGAAAAGATATTGTTTGTAATTTAGTAGCAATAAATTGTGGTTAATTTAATTTAATTTAACCACAATAAATCATGGCTAATCACAATTGAGTGCCATGTTGCCATGCTGTAATAGGCATTTACCCTACAGTAAAGCTATTTTAAATGGCCAAACATATGTTTTTAACATATCACTTTAGGTTTTGGGGGTGGGTTTTTTTTTTAAAAACAAATAAGTAGCTCTTCTAATTCTATGAGTTTTGATGGAAGCTGTTTAGTTTTAATTTCTGACAAAATATTTTCTCTTATTTCCCACAGATGCATACACAACTTCAGAAGTGACATACATTTGGACTTATAATGCTTCAGATTCAGTGCAGGTGGCACCAGATGGTTCAAGATTGAATCAGTATGATCTTTTAGGTCAAACAATTGGAAAAGAGACAGTTAAATCAAGTACAGGTTAGTAAAAGGTATTTTGAAAAAAAAAGGCACTCACTTGGCTATGAATAACATAGGCATTGCTGGTGGTGTTTGAAGGCTACTGAAAAAAATTGTTGCAAAATGTGAGATATTAGGCAGAGTTTATTAACGTACAAGTAACATAGCAGCACTTCACTGATTCTTTCAAGTTAATATAACTAGTGATAGCAGAGGTGAACTTCTCCCCAGTGACTGTTTTTCTAATGCTATCAGGAGTTCAGTCTTGAATCCTAATATTTGTAACCCAAGACTCAGATAATTCATATGATGAATGGCACCTTTTGTCTTCTAAATGGTGAAGTATGCTGGTTTCAACCATTTTTTCCTTCCAACATGTTATTGGCCTATCCATAAATACTGGGTAATTCTACCTGACTTTAGGCTGTGTTCCTACATGTACAAGTTCTTAGGGTGCTTTTGGGTGAATGCAGGTTGTAGTTTATGCGCAGAAGCATGCAGGACTGAAGTTCTTGTCAGGGCATACAAAAACTCTTGTAAGTTCCTGAACACTAATCTTTCCTGTAGTTCAGTGGGAGTAAGATGTAGTAGTACTAAAAAACTTTCTTATATTCTGTAGGATGCTTTCTATGACAACACATTCTGTGCAATTTAACCCTAGCACATTTGGTTCTCATAAATGTACCAAACTTTCTTTTACCAAAGCAATGGACTTTCTTAAAATCATAACCTTTTGTTTCATTGTTGTTTTGTTTGTTTGTGGCATCTTAGGTGAATATACAGTAATGACGGCTCATTTTCACTTGAAGAGAAAAATTGGTTATTTTGTCATTCAGACTTACCTCCCCTGTATCATGACTGTCATTCTCTCTCAAGTGTCATTCTGGCTGAACAGAGAATCTGTGCCTGCCAGGACAGTCTTTGGTGAGTACACTGAGTAGCATCAGCTTTGTTTGCAACAGCTGAAGCTGTTAGGAAGCATTTCTGAAATCTGCTTGGTAAAGACCTTTTTTATTCAAGTTAGTGTGCTTGTAGAATGCAAGTCCAAACAGCTTTCTACTTCAGCTTACAGATCTCCTGAGAATCCCAAAGGTTTTTGGAAATTAGCACGTACTAGAGTACTGTCCCTATATCCTTGTCTTTTTTGAGAGGAAAAAGTTTTTGCAGAATGGAAAAAGATGATAAAGTTTCTATTTAAAAAGTAAGTTTAGATTATTTTCTGAAATGTCTTACTCACCTTGGTACTATCCAAATATTTTGGTACTTGGTAGATAAGCACATTTCTAAATAAATTTGTAAATTAATCAAATTAAATTTGAATTTGTTTAATTATTTGAATCTATTAAACTTTGCAAGCTGCAGTTCTTTAAAAGAAAGCCTATTCTAGGGATCTGGGCAAATCTTTCCCACTAATTTTGGTCCGAGTGTACTATAAGGCAGTGGACAGCTTCAGCAGCCCAAAACAATGGTGTTTTTCTTACATTAAGATTTTGCTCTCCTCTTTGTTAAGGCAAAGCAACAAATGTCTTTCTTATTTGCATAACAACGTTCTTTTAATTTGTTTGCTTTTAAAGAAAAAGAGACTGGCATAACAAAAAGAAAGTAATGTCTGTGGAATCAGCCATGAGAAATGCTGCATAAAACTGTATGACTAGTCATCAGCAAACACCACGCTCTCTTCAAAAAATAGGGCAAACTCAAATGCATATTAAGTATGATACAAAGCAAAGCACTTACTGTCTCTCCTGGTAGAGGAAATGCCACACAAAGAATTGTGAAAATTGCAGGTTTGAATATGAGCCTTATTGAAGTCAGATGAAATGGGTTAGTTGTTTTAGTGGGACCAGAATTCTGCCATGTTTTCCCAGGCAGTTATCAGGCAGAATTTTTTGTTCTTCAAAACCTTCTGTGGATTTGTCCATTTCTGCTTATGAAAATGCACTGTCCTGTTTGCCAGCTTTGCAAGTACACTGTCAAATCCTTCTATATCTCTGTCTTTGCCCTTTTCTATACCCTTCTCCTATACATTTAGGACACAGTAACTCATTTGTCCACAAAAAGTCTCTCATCTTCTCTTCCTAAAAGGCACTTTCAGTTACCGGTAACAAGGCACAAGGATAATTTCCCTGGAATATTGTGTTCCTTCCTGCATGATTCTTTTTTGTTCTTGATTTATTGTTTACTTAAATTGTTAGGTGTTTTTTTTTTTTTTTTTTGAAAGAAGTACTGTCTGCGTAGCAGCCTGCTGCTTTACTCTGCTGGGGCTTTAGCATAATATGGATAATGAACAGTGACCTGTTTCAGGATGTCTTGAGGGATCTGGGTAGGGTAAGCACAAGAACCACCCACACCATCCAGTGACATAAAATCTAAAATCTGTTTACTAAGCACAGTAGGTATATTGAGGAGATAGCAATTTCTATGCCACCATTTTATTTCTGCCACACAGACGTGCACCTCACACACCAGTCGGGGCTCCGTCCCCTCCAGGCCAGTTTGGACTGGCACCGTGAACCCAGGGGAACACGAAGTGTCCAGGCTCTGCCTGATGGCGCAGCCCAGCCCCTGCGTGCAGCATTTGCACCTCAGGCTTAGTTTAGGTGTCCCCGGAGGAGCTATTTCTTCACATTCTTTTACACTCTAGATGAAATTGTCAGCACAAGCTGCCAATGGCCTCTCTAATCACGTAGCCCCAGGCGAATCTCCCAGTCTTTCTCCATACCAGTTGTCACTGGGATTGCTGATACCCTCTGGTCTCCTGCCTAAATGTGTTACAAAAAAATGTGTAGTTAGCCCCAGTTTCATAACAAAGTTCATCTGTTGATTCTTACTGTTTTCTGCCTCATACTGAATTAATCTTGACAGTTAGAGCTGGGCAGGTACGTTTGGATGTACTTTCAGATAGACTTTCTCATTTGGATGGTACTTTCAGATAGACTACAACCAGTGACACATGAAGCCCATACTACAGCTAAGGTAATAAAACAAGCTACTTCCAGCAGGGAATATAAAAATTGCAGGAGATTTTACTTTACATTTTTATTGGTCAAACTTAATTTTTAGTTTTTATATGGAGTAGTCACTTGCTAGGTACCTATCTTTGTGTTGTATAATAAATATATCAATGTTAAAATATATGATTTAGTAGAAAGAATTAGTTTTGATAAAGTGTTTTTCAGAATGAATGAGAAATTTATTTCAAGTACCTTCTTGAGAGCTACCAAGTCCTGGAAAGGACTAACTACTGGAGTACTGTTCCTTTCAAAGAAAGTTATTCAAAGTACCACTTAACATTTATTATTTCATGTTTGAAATAAGTTACTTTTCTTTCCCCTTTCTATTCTCTTCCAATGTAGTTTCAAGTTCTAGGTTAACATTAAGGGCTTGGTATAATGAGGCTTCTTTTATACTTGAGCTCTTTAATCCCTTTCCTTTATGGCATCTATTTAATATTGTTGACCTAAGCTATCCCAAATGAATTATGGCCTAATGTGATATTGTTGCAACTTTGCTTTAAATTATTGGAAGAAGAAAGTTTTATCAATGTTAATTAAATAAGTCTTGAATGTGTTTTCTCTAGCAGATAAATTTGAAAAGCATTTGATTGCATTTTTAATGAAAGGGAATAAGCCTGGTTCATAACGCCTTCGTTTAGTGCAAGATTACAATCTGTTTCATTTAGTAATGTGTTTATTGTTACGTATTTAGTGTCAACAATATTAGCAAAACTAATCTTGTGCAGCTTACTGAATTCTCTCTTCATTTTAATGGGTCATAACATTTAGAAGCATCACACATTTGAATGGCAGTATTAGATGCAGGTGACAGAAAAAATCAGAAATTAGTTCTCTTAGTGCTACAGTTATCTATATGTTTTAACTCACACAGAGTATGAGTAAGAATGTAGGTAGATACATATTCTTTGATACTGAAAAAAAAGTAATAGTCATATTATTTTTAGTACATTGACCAAGATGCTGAATTTTAAATTCACATAACTATGTTCTTTTGTCAGGACTCTATGTGATAATTCTGTTCTCATGCTGCATTCCTATCCCTGCATTTTGCTTGTTCTTGGTTTATCTTTTCTGAATCTATAATAATTAATGTACATTTTGAAGCAAAAAGCCATTTTGACCTGAAATAGACAGAGTTTTTAATTATGCAACTACAGAGAGGGGAGCCTAAGAAAAGTTCAGATTTGTTCTCTCATTATTTTTACATGGGAACTGAGTAAGGTAGACCCTTCCTTTTGAATAATTCTGTATATTCAAAGCACCTTTTTCCATTTTGTTGAAAAAAATCTCAGCTCTCTTTATTTACTTCTTTCACATGCTGCTGATTATCTTTTGTGCCTTTAGAGGTATCCCATCACTCACAATGTTGAGGCTATAATTTTTTAATTGGGAATTTCTGCTAACTGTAAACATAACAGTCTAATGGTAGGCGGCGGGCAAGCATACCTGGAAAATTGTAGCCCATCGTTAGAGACTGAGCTGGCTGCAAACGAACTAATATGTCTTCTCAGCTCAGTGGTGTGCCAAGACACTAGCTCATGTTCCAATAGTGGCATAATGACATACGACTTTTACTGGAGCTGGGGTAAATAGACTTGCCGTTCAGCTTTGGGAATTAACTCGGCTGTTGATCGATGGGAAACTCTGTTCCATTGCTCAGTATTGGTACAATAAAGCAACACGAGCACCGACTTCACGATATATGTAGCTTACCTGACTGACGGAATGCAGTTTTTCTGGAAATACATTATATTATGGTCCTTGGCCTCCCATGCTGTTTAAAAAGGTTTCTGGCCTTTTGTGTTGTTCTTTTAGTAAGAAGCGTAGACAGAACACTTGAGGTATTTTCTACAATCGTTCTCTCAATGGTTGTTCAGACTTATTTATCTCCCAGTGGCTAAGCAGAATCAATGTACACTCCTTTTGCATTGTATTCTCAAGTAATACATATACATTCCATAAGTAAAAAAGAAACAGTATGGTGTGCAGCCAAATGTTATGGTTTAATACTTTAAAATGACAGAATCCAGAATTTTTAAGCTTTTGTTTAGACCTCCAAGCGTTTACTCTTGGAGTGATAAAATGGAGTAGTAAGCTGTACCTCTGTAAAAGGGACAAGAGTCTTTTCTTTCTGCTATGCTATTTGTATTTATAAATCTATTCATGTTTTGGACCAGGTTGAGTGATCTAATTACCTAACAAAATTTGCAATTACTGTTAAAAAAAAAAAAAAAGAGGGAAATAATAGACCAATGGAATTAGCTTCCTAATTAGAAAAAAAAAAAAAGAAGAGTAATTTATCAATCCTTTTATGATATCTTCTTCAACCATTGTGTGTATCTTTGCAAAGCACTGTGATGAAAAGATAAAATTGTGGGAGGAGTAGCATGATATTATAAGAAATGGAACAAATTTTAGGCATTTTGTACAAATTATTTGCAAAGCTGAGGTACCTCTTTTGTTACAGAAACATCCTTTGGTAACTCATTATTTAGGCCTTTTACTTTCATTTTCAAAGGAGATGTCCCCATTCTAACATGAAATGGCTAGGACATGATTTAGTTGACTAAAATCTGTTCAAATTAGAAAAATTGGTTGGTACACAAGAGGTGACTTTAGGGTCCAAAAGAACTTGTCTCTGCCAAGGAATAGCCTGACTTTTGCACACAAATGTGGGCATAAGCTAGTCACCATGACAGATTTTAGCTGTATGTTTTAGTTAGGCATTTCTAGTTTTCCAGTTTACCTCTTCCGCTGTTGCGTGGCAGTGCCCTACACCATTGAGTAACAGCAATTGTTTGCCCGAAGGCGTCTGTCTAACTTTAAACACATCTTGAATGGTATCCATCTGTCCTGTAATCCAAAATATGACAGAGCTTGTATTTTCCACATATATAAGTTTAGTGCCAGCGAAAAGTGTTGAATTTACAGCCCTGGAGATGGATATCCTCCCTCCAGTGAGCAGATGCTGTTTCAAAACGGCAACATAAAAAAAAAATCTTAGGCAATCAAATAGCTCCAGTCTTGGTCTGAATGGATAAACCTGTAGTGTAAGAAGATATTTATCTTTTATAGGCATGCACTGCTGAGAACAAAAGTTGTTATGATGTTGAGGTATATTTACTGTCAAGTATAAAATGCTTGGTTCTCTTCAGAGAAGGGAAATGTCAATAGTTTATTTTTTTGGATCACTTTGAAAGACAAACTGATGACTGCTCGTGGTCATTTACAAGATGATACCTGTCCGTGTCCTTCTGGCACCTGTTCAGTGCCACATCTGCTGGGTGCTGGGCTATAGAAGATAGTTCTTGACCTGTGTATAAACTGTGGTCATTCTACATCATAGTGAGATATCGTGCAGTCTTTACATAGTCTGTTAAATTATTTAAGCAGTTCAGAGTAGTATAGGATTTAGAGGAGAAGATGGCTTTCCTCTAATATTTTGACTACCTCATTGTAGGGGGACAACCTATATTCACTGGTTTTAATATCAAATTTAGTTCACTAGTGTTATGAATTAGATAATGCAATGTTTTTGATCTGGTTACTGTGTGGGTTTAGTAGGGTTTTATGTTAATCTTTGTGAACTAAACGTGTTTAGATTCACAAGTTGACCATATTCCTCAACATTAATAATTTTTCAGTCCTCTCAAGTTTAGCAGTGACAAGGTGGCGGGTTATTTCCATTTGGTCCTTTTTTTCATAGAGAAGACTTGGTAATAGTCATTTTTGAAGTTAACTGTAATGTGCAAAATCATCTGTCTTTTGACTGAAGAAGAACAGCAAGTATAAAAATACTAGAGATTCCTAAACTGACAGGTATCTCAGATTAAATTTTCTGTCCAATTTTTTCCCACTCAATTCAGGTAAAATGATTGTGGTAGCTGGAATATAAGTGAATTTATAGAGTGAAGGAATAAATGAAGATGCATTGGCAATTGCCTGACAATGTGCCATTTGATTAGCATTTGGGTCGCAAAGTGGTGTGGCTTGCTGAACTTTTTAGAGAAATTGTCAACTGGTAGCAAGATACGAGATGTAAATTCATGATGTTTTAATTGAGACTAGAAAAGGTCAGCAGTTAATTTTAAATTAGATTTCTGAAGAAGCCAATGGGGCTTCCAGAAGATTAGTTTATTCTAAAAGGTAGGACTTAAACAGAAGAGTACCTTAGCAACTGTATATATTTACATGTGGATAAGGTCACCTTATCTCTGAGAAACAATCACTTTACTGATACTTCTGTGTAATTAAAATGATTTATCTGCAGCTCAGGACCAGTGTTAAAATTTGCATGTGATAATTTTAAATGTAAGATAGACTGCCTTTTCCCTGAGGTGCTGAAAATAATTAAGCCATATGTTGTGTAAGTGTTAGGAGAGAATAAGTTCTTTACAAAACATATTGCCTAGGCATTTTCATACAGTATAGTATGATAGCTGCTTCCTTGACATTGTATAGGCTAGTAGATCCCAACAGCGTCACGACCAAATCCACTTCTTTAGTTTACGGAGGCTGAAAAGTAGCAATTAGAGAATTATGTTTGCTAAGGTGTTTGGATACTGTGTGACTCAGCAGGATGTTTCTGTGCCCTGTTTTCCCTGCTGCCCAGGCCTTTGGAATCACATCAAGGAAGAGCAGTGCTGAGGCTGAGGCCACTTAGCATTGCTCTGGTATCTCCATCCTCAGAGATGGAGATTCCTTGCAGGAGGGATGGAAATTGCAAATATTGAAGAGGTCTGAGTAGGTGTAGTTGCTGCCTCTCTTCCCTCTCATACAGTGGTTAAAAATGCTTCTCTTGTAGCAGAAGGAAAATATGAGCTAGGTGGATCCTGCAGAACCCAGGTGGCAGATTGCTCACAGCGGAGGATCTGGCTTAGGGAGAGTGACTCGACTTTCCCTTGGGAATCCTCTTACAACAATTTTAGGAGCGTGTAGTTGTTGAAGCTGTGATGTGCTGTTACTGATATTTCTGCCATGGCGTCTCCTTCGCCTGTCATAGTGGAGTGTAGGTTTGCTGATCTGCACTAAGTATATCACTTTGCATTGCTTTTCATTCTGGAGACGTATTTAATGGCATGCCACAAGGGGAATAGTTTAGTTAGACTGTCTAAGTGTGATTCAGCCTGAGGTGGGAGAACTGATTTACTTAAGGAATGGAGGCTGCGTTTGTGGCTGTGGGTTTCTGCTTGCTAAAACTGATTCGGAAAAATGTTCTTCTCTTCCTTTGCTCCCATGTATCTTTTTTTCTGATATTTTTTTAAGTATAATTCCTGGCTTCCTACTGGGTTTTCATTATGTACAAAGTACTGTAAAGTGCTTTTAATAACTACCACAGTGAAAGAACAATCTTCCTGGATCATTATGTCTTGTTTTCTGATACATAATACACAGTTATAATAATCTGACTTTTCAAATCAATATGCTGTTCTAGAAAAAATCCATGTTATCTGAATGAAAACTTAAGCTGTTTGTCTTCAACTATGTCACTATGTTAGTGAGAAAGCTACTAGAAAAAAAATAAACCATTGTTTCTAATAACAAAGGTAAATTTTTGTGTTACTGTCAGTAAAGATGGGTGCCAGACCTGCAGCCACTGCAGTGAAGCCAGACACCAAACATTAACATATTAATCATTATTACTGTAATGCTGCAAAATATTATGATTCTATTAGGTAATTGCTAATTTTGTCTCTTACCTGTCCTGATAGCTAAAAAAAGAAAATAATAAGATATTATCTATCTTCTATAAGTAAAATTTGCAGCTGATTAAAAAAGGGAAGTTTAGACAACAAAATTGAACTAAAATACTTCAAAGGAAACTCCAGATGCAGCCTTTAATAGGGTTCTGGCAGTTTGTCACCAACTTAGATAAGCAAATTTTCCATTGTGTTTCGCAAACATACCATAATAATTTTTGGTTTGGTTAACATTCAAAATTCAAGTAAAATTGATGATGTTCTCTTTTTTTGTCCCGTTGCAGGAGTAACAACTGTGTTGACAATGACAACACTGAGCATCAGTGCTCGAAATTCACTCCCCAAAGTAGCATATGCAACAGCTATGGATTGGTTTATTGCTGTTTGTTATGCGTTTGTATTCTCTGCATTAATTGAGTTTGCAACTGTAAATTATTTCACAAAACGAGGATGGGCCTGGGATGGAAAAAGTGTAGTGAATGATAAGGTAAGTCCTAAGGAAATAGCCCTATTTCCGGCCAATTGCACTGAAACAGCTGTAATATATTGCTTTGATAAAATTTGCTATATAAAAAACCAATACATGATGCTTTAAATCAAAAGCATGTAGATGTATTTTCTGTCCTGAAAAAAATATATCTGCCCCGATGTAGCTAATCTCACTTGGTCTCAGTAATCCAGATTTAGTTATCAAGCACATTGGTTTTGTATGTTGGAAACTGTCCGACTTCTTTCTTGACTCCTCAGATACAACTGTTCATCTGGTTATTCAGAAAATTTGGTCCAGGTTATATTGGTTGATCACTTTATTATTATTTAATCCAACTGAGTTGGAAATAAGAAAAAGATTACAGTAAGATATAATGTATATTAATTTCCCTAGTAACTAAGGATCAGAAGAACAACCAAATGCCCATATGTGTAAAAACTATTAATAACAAAATCTAGAGTTTTTAAACATTTTCAGTATTCTGAAACTTATCCGTAATGATATGTAGACATAATTTTTTAAATTAAATAGCAGTTGCACAGAATTTCGAGTGCTTCTTCACCTGTGATGTACTGATACTCTGAGCTCACAGAAACTTGCCTTTATCTTCTGGTATTGGTAGCAGTGTAAGTGTGATAGTGTGAAGAAATTTCTACCTGATAGAATTTATTATTTTGTGAACAAAATGAACTGGTGATACGCCTAAATTTTTGACAAGCTTTACAGTTTATAATTTTAATAACACAGAACAAATGTTAAAGCTGACTTGTTTTGACTGACTTAATGTATTATATACCTCAGTCCCTGATTCTAGCCATGGAAAAGGATTTCTTCTGACAAATACTCTGATTTCTGTGGTTCTCCTTAAAATAGGATAGGATATTATTTCCTTCCTAGATGATAATATTAGACATGAAGCACAGTTTAATTAACTGATGGTTTCTCAGCACTTTGAAAGCATAAAGCACAGTGCATAAAGCAGCAAAATGTTCAGTTAATAGTAAAGGAAAATGAGAGGTAATTAGTACATTGTTTATAATTCCCTGTGGCTTCCAGAAGGGCATGAATAATCCATAGCTACAGGATCTGGTCCCTCATGCTAGAAGTAGATACTGTATCACTAAAAGTTTATCAGTGTGTCATGAGTGAAGCTTTTCAGACTGGCACGTTGCCCTGGCATTGTAATAATGTAGGCAGCCCCTATAAACTCTATAATTGTCCTTTGGCTGTTCCCTTAAATTAATGTAACGGTGTTGTTGTGTGATCTTAAAAGTGGCAGCTGTTTAACAGCTGTATTCCTTCCCTAGGAATGACAAAATTAGCCATTCCATTTTAAGATTTATATATCATTGACATGTCCAGTTCCCTGTTTTCTTCAATCTGACTTAACAAAAAGCTAAACTTTTAACATATTCATAGTTTCTCATCCAAAAATATGGTTCGTCTTTATTATGCAGGTCTCATTGATGGTATTACAGGTACCTTTTAAAAACACAATAAGCGTGTCTGAAAGAAAGGAATTATAGATCAGAATGTTCCTCTTGTAATTGTTGATGTTACATGGAAATTGCCATCTAAGTGCTGTCAAAATGGAATTTGTCTCAGGAAAGCAGGTACAGGGACAAGCTACATATTTGGCCAGCCCTTTTTCACACTTCAGTCAATAAGGAACAACGCTGAATTCCCACCCAATCCCAGATTTTCTTTTTACGTGATACCGTCTCCTGAAACAAGGTATTTGGGGCACAGCATCTAACCATGAAGATCTTATCAAGATGATTTGTAGATGGCCCTGATAAATATCAAATTGGAGCTAATTTAAAACCAAAATTGGAAATTGGTTAGGTGCCTTCCAGTGGAAGTAAAAAATTGGAATGGGCCTGTATGGGAATTGTCACAAGAATTTCCTCACTTGTGCCACTTCCATTAGATTAAAAATGAAACCAAACCAATTCAACAGCTGATGATTCCATATATGTCAAAAGTTAATAATTTCTTCATCTCTTTAATTCTGTATTTTTGGGAAGAGATGGACTGAATCTAAAAGTTATTTGCCTGCTTCTAAATTATATATGGAGAGCATTTTCTGCTTCCTGAGAAACTGAAATCCTTCCGTTCTTTCCTGTAGGTTATTACAAATACCTTACTTTGGGATTGCTGCAAAGCAGCGAATCAATTTATAGCATTACAGTCTTATTGCAGAGCTAGTCTGTGTAGCTATATATATATATATGTCTAAAAACTCAAGCCTATAGTCATTACCTACGCATACCCTTATCTATCTATAGACATAGCCTCTCCATTGAACTGCCATTGGCTGAACTTTAGCCATTTGAAAGCATACCCAATCCCATAAAAACACAGTATCGCTGAGGTTGGAAGGGACCTCTGGAGATTGTCTAGTTCAGCCCCCTCACTCCAAGCAGAGTCAGCTAGGGACAGTTGCTCAGGGTCATATCCAGATGTTTTTTTAATATCTCCAAGGATGGAGACTCCACAACCTCTCTGGGCAACCTGTTCCTGTGCTCAGTCACACTCACAGTAAAACAGGGTTTTTTGTATGTTTGAGTGGAATATTCTGTATTTCAGTTTGTGCCCATTGCCTCTTGTCCTTCCACTGGATATCACTGAGAAGAGTCTGGTCTGGTCCTCTACTCTCTCCCACCAGATATTTATATATACATTGATAACAGTGCCCCCTGGCCCTTCTCTTCTTCAGGCTGAAAAGTCCCAGTTCTCTCAACCTGTCATATTTCAGATGCTTCAGGCCTTGAATCATCTTTGTGGTCCTTCACTGGACTCACTCCATTATGTCCATGTCTCTCTTCAACTGGGGAGCCCAGCACTGGACCCAGCATGCTGGATGTGTCTCACCAGGGCTGAGCCGAGTGGCATGACCCTTGGCCAGCAGGGTCAAGCAACGATCCTTGTAAAGCAGCTCAAGAGGCTGTTGGCCACCTTTGCCATGAGACACACTGCTGGCTGGTGTTCAACTTGGTGTCCACCAGGACACCCTGGGCTTTTTCTGCAATGCTGCTTTCCAGCCCGTTAGCCTCAACCTGTACTGGTGCATGGGGTTGTTCCTCCCCAGGTGCAGGGCTTAAATTTCCCTTTTCCTTATCTTCTGTTATTATTCTTATCTTCTGTTTTTTATTTTTTTTTCTTATCTTCTGTTATTTTTTATATTCTAGCCCACATTTCCATCACTGTTACGCATTTTTTTAAGCAATAATTTCTGAAAAACAGAAATAGTTCTTGGGCTAGTTCTCAGCTCACTTCTGCAGCTACCAAGCTGGAGTCCTTCTTTCTCTTAATTGCAATCTCTTTCTGACTTCTGCGTGTGTGTGTCTATGTATATATACCTGTAAACACACACATATTTCTTTAGAATATTTAGAAAATGTAGAACATTACTAAAATTCCTTTATTTATTTGTGTTATCTTATGAGATGTTCAAATAATACTGATGTGAGATTTATGTGGGAAAGATGGCCTCATTTTCATTTTATTACAATGCCAGGTAATCTTTTTTTTTTTTTTCCAGTCTACCCATTCACTCCTTTTAGTTCTCTTAATAGAGAACATTTTAAAGACCTTGCAATTCTGTTATAAGGAGCCAGATACAAAGCAGCTAAAGAAAGTCCAATGTTTTCCAGTTATCCTTACAATCGCAGTAACAGACCCTTCCTTGTGTAACTTCAGGAGAGTATTTGATGGTGTAAGAGTCCATGTTTTTAGAGCATTCTTATGTTACCTGTACCTTCTTTTTAGATAGACTGGAAGAGTCTCTCTTTATATTTTAATTTATCAGTATGGTATTCCTGGTATTTATTTTAACATACTCACTCATAGTCATTTGTTGATTTTACATTTGAAATGATGTTTTATTGAGTCTATTCTGGCAAATACACATTAAATATTTAACTTCATGCTGTCTTCCAATAGAAAAAAGAAAAAGCGTCTGTCATTAAGAAAAACAATGCCTATGCAGTGGCTGTTGCCAACTATGCTCCAAATATTACCAAGGACTCAGTGCTACCAACCATCTCCAAGAGTGCTACAACTGCAGAACCCAACAAGGCAAAACCAGAAGCGAAGCCACAGGAAGCAAAGAAGACATTCAACAGTGTTAGCAAAATTGACAGAATGTCTAGAATAGTGTTTCCAGTCTTATTTGGTACTTTCAATTTAGTGTATTGGGCTACATATTTAAACAGGGAGCCTGTCTTACTTGGCTTTGCGCCATCAACCTAAAAGCTGAATTGCACTGAGGACTTAAAGCATCATTCTAATCAGATAGGTTGTTCGCTATGTACAGTACGACTAATAACTGCTAATCTGTGAACCATTATGTACAGAGTGTATATAGGTGTCTTATCTGTGTATCTCCAAAGGAGGGACACAGTGTTAATTCATGGGTCTGTAAACAGATAGCACCCATGGCAAATATAGCCAGCTCTTTAAAAGTTATACCCAGGGGAGTTCTGTTAAACTAGCATTCAAATATACAGAATTATATTATCTCCGTACAATGAAATGAAGATATGATCCTACATAATTATTTAGGAACAGTATTTTTTTAATTTAAAGTTAAAATATTTTTCTATAAAGTAACTAATTCTACTTTAATGAAATAAACTGTCATTTAAAAAAGTGATTTTTTTAAAAAGGTGTAATTGTTTCATACAATAGCAGTACCCATGTACATAACAGAGTACGGAGGTCGTACAGTTCTACTGTTCACAAACATTCTGGATACTAGTTAGGCTGAAGAGGTAGTAAAGACTACTGTATGGCAAAAGCCGTGAGTTTCTTACTTCTGTCCTGTTTGAAGTTGTTAATAAACTCTTCTAATTGATTTCAGGGAAAACCAAGTGTTAATCAAATCTCCAATATCAACCAACTTCCACTAGTAAAGCTCTTATTCTTTTCAGTGTTTTATTTATTTGATGTTGCTAAGCCAGGTTGTCTGGTTCAGCAAATTTGGATTTTTTTGCTTTTTGATTTTGTTCTTAATTGGATTATTGTCAGGTTCATAAAAGCACTCAGAAATTTTTCAGGGTTAAGTATATTAGTAATATAACACACTCTTTTTCCTTGCATAATGTTATCCTAAAACTTGCCATTAAAATATTTACTTGTATTTGTCCCAGAAAGCATTGTTTTCAAAGGAAACAAGAACCATGATTTCAGTTCAGGAAACTGTCCATATAATAAAATTTACTGCTGCTTTTGTAAATTGCAACTTTACATTTCGCTGACATAACTTTACAACAACTTTGTATAATAGAAATGGTTTTGCTAAGATTTGAATGTTATTTTTTTAATAAAAGGTCATGCATCATCAGTAGGTATCAACTGTATTTCATATACACAAATATAACAAAATTGGAGCTGCCATTTGCAATTTTATATGAACATTTAATACTGATCAGTAAAATTGTTTTTCATCTGAGCCTTTGCAAAGATTCTTTATGACCCTAAAGGCCTGGTAAATCATGACATAAGTAATAATTGTGTACTGTATTTAGAATTTAGTATACTTGGCCAATCAAAAATGTTTTGATTCACACATACATTAGCAGTTATTAGTTGACCTTTAATAAAAGATACACCTTTATGATGATGTCTTCTAGTAGAGACATATGTAGTCGTATAGTGTCATTTATTGCAGTTTTGTACAGTACTTGAGTATAGTGCATAAAATAGGTATGTTCAGAGTTTAACAAAGTTGTACAAATATTTCTAAAATCAAATAAAAGAGTATCTTAAGACATGGAAATGTGCTGAAAACAACAAAGAGAAACACTGCTTTCATTTGCTGTTTTATTTTCTTGCTTTTTCTTTGCTTTTAATGTGATTCTGTTTTGTACTTTGTGTGACAGTATAGATGCCAAGGTCACAAATACATATTATGAATAGAATTAATAGTTAAGACAGAGTTGACATCAGTAAAAAGATACTTTGTAAGTTATAAAATGAAAGGGAGAAGCATGGACAAGGTGTGTATCCCTTGAAGTCCCTCTAATTAAACCTAATTAAACCGTCAGATTAAACCTTTCTCATCAACAGTAGTTAAAAAATGAGCACTTTACTTGCAACATTAAAATAAAAATATCCTTATTTTCATATATATTTATATATAAATGTAGATCTTCCATGTAACATGGAGATGTGTGCAATAGTGTGATTGTGAGCATAAGGCTGGAAGGCAAGCAATAAAAAAAGTTTATTTCATGGTATAATTATACATTTTTAAAATGTTTCATTTGTAAATTATAAATTATCCCTTTAACGTCACATTGTCCAGGTATGAATAAATATATAAATATGTACATATGTACAAATAATTGTAAATAATTAGAACTGTAGAAAAATCCCTTCACTTTTAACTCTGTTTTTGGCAAAGGGCTCTGACTGTATAGTTTAATGGAGGCCCATGCTAAATTGTTCTTGAACTCGAGTGGCTCAATTATGTTTTCTGTAGCTGACGTCTCCTTTATGTGACCTAGTGGGAGCTCTTACCTTCCTTTCACGTCAGCAAGATCTAGGGACTCTCCGAACCTCACTGGACTGGGGTATGAGAAACAGAGGTTTGTGTTTCACCCTTGGTCACATCCCAGGTACTCCAAACCCTTCACAATGTTTAATCAATGTTCTGTGCTGCTGCGTGCATGACACTGTGTAGTCAGAACTCTCCCCTCTGCAGTCATGAGTGTGCTCGGAGGCTTGTTGGATTACCTGATAAGGAAGGATTTTGCATCCTCCTCCAAGAACGGGCCCCCTCAAATGTTTTTAACAGTCCAAGTCTTCTCCAACAAGACCTTTTCTCTGGAAGATAACATCTGTGTAATTCACAGCTGCATGCGGAAAGCATATCTTCAGTTTGCACAAGAAGGCTGATGCTGTCTCACGTTAGTCAGCTCTGCTGCTACAGCTTTTATTGGGTGCAATTATTTTTTCATTCACTGACCGTTTTCTCTATGCTTGTGTTATGCTTAGAGTCAGTCAGACAAAAGAGCGGGTGTTTATCACAGGCTAAAGATACATTTATCACACTAATACGGAAAAATAGGCATACTATATAAATTCACTCAGTGAAAAATAATACATTCCAAATATCCACATGCAGTTACTGTGGGCATCACCAAGGCTTTTGAGTGTCTACGCTACAGAAAAGTTTCACTTTTACATTTAGCTCACTTGTTCTGTGTTAAAGCAAACTCCTGGGGGAGGAAGGTGTCTGTTTTATTGTTTCGCTACTGAAACATTTATAGTGAGTAAACCGACTACACACAAGTTGCAAATTGTAAGACTGACAATTGGATAGGTGAATTTGAATGTAAACATTTAAGTGAACGCAAGCATCGTGCAAGGAAAACCAGAATACAAGTTAGGCCTTATTTCCATTAACAGTATAGAATTTATGTCTGGGATTTTAAAGCTGTTCTCACAAATTTATGTGCCAAATACCTAGAAGTTTCATTTAATTTGAGTAAAACTTGCTGGTCTTAAAGCACAGAGAGAGGGCATGAGTGAGGAAATGTGTGTCACTTTGCTATCAAAGACTTGCACATGGAATCTACTGGTGAAATTTTTTTGTTGACATGCTAATCTAGTTTTTTTCCCCATGTTATTCTTGGGTCAGGGTGTCATAGTTTATGTGACCTAAGAAATTCATACAATAAATACAATGATATAATACTGTGGTAAACTTGGATTGGAATTGCCATAATTCTGAACATGGTTTATGAAATAGGTTTCCAGTGTAGTACTGGGGCACGTACTACTGGATGCATGTAGTCAGTAATTTAACAGTAATTTATAAATCAGCATGAAGAATATAGAGATCAGCAGGGTTTATCAGCCAGGGCTGTCTGCTGGAGACTTCTTAACAGATTGCTTTTAAAAGAGTGGCTTCCAAGCTTCTTAATTATGTTGTAGCCAATGAAATTAACTTCACCTTCCATATCTGGGTTAATTCAATTTGTAACTGCTGTGTTGTTGAGCATCTTTAAAAAAATTATTATGGTAGATGTTCTGAGATAGGAGCTTTAGCTTGGGAGACTACTCATACCACCAAACATTATGCTAAATTAAGGAGCTAGTCTGCCTTTTATAGTTACGGGAGAGAGCGTGAAAGAGGTTCACTAGACAGCAAACAGGAGCCTTACTGAATCACCTTCCCCTCCCAGTGCTTATAGATAACATATGTGGTGGTGAGACTTTAAAAGTGGGATGACCATAAACTGTCTGTGTGAAAGGAAACAGAAGCTGCTCGGAGAAGGTAGGGATGTACGGGGGAGGAAAGGGGGAAAAGAAGAATAAAATGGCTTTGTTACTGTGTCAGTGGATTGTGAGATGATTGAGGAAGAAGCCATTGAAGGAGATTATATATATTTTTGTTTTAGCTTCAGTTCTGAGCCGTCAGTACCATATGTGAGTTGCGGGAAAGTAACTTTTAGAGCACATGAATTGAAATACTGCTTGTTTTTTACTGCTCAACTTGAGGGATGTGAGTTGTGCCTTTGAAACTGAGAGGCTTCTGCTGACTGCTTTGTTTCAAACTTGCAATGTGGTGTGCTTCCTGCTGCATGGGCCATCTGGGGCGGAGGGGGGAAAGAAGCTTCAGGAATTAAGTAGAACTTTGTTAATTCCAGGTTTTGTTTCCTTGAGAGGTATGACTTTCACTTAAGCACAGACAGTCAGCATCCATCCTCCGTACCTCTCATTCCTGTTCTGAAAGCTTAGTGATGCACAAGTTTTTGCCTTGATCTTTCACAAAATGGACGAAGTCTATGCTTCTGAACATTTCCATTCCTAACAAATTTGCATGAAAGATTATTTCAGTATGGATTGAAGCTATCATTAGTCTATGCCCCATTATATGTAGACACATAATGCTAAAATTTAGAAAGAAATGCAATGGGTTTTAAAGCAGAGGAAGAAAATATTTTAAAATGAGCCAAGAAAGTTAAATAGCTTCATTTAAAAAAAAAAAAACCCAGCATGATAAATGTACAAGTGTCTAAACACATCTAAATAGAATCTCTGAATGTGGTATAATTTGATGTCATGTCTAAAGCTTTTGTCTTAAAGACTTTGAAACATTGAAGTAATTAAGTGAATTTATGTGAAAGTCAGTTCACACCTCAGCCTCCAGTAAAGGGAGTGCCTCTTTAGAAAGCAGAGTTTTAGGATTCCTTCCACCTCTTCCCAACAACAATGTACCTTCTGCTAGAATGCTGTCAGTTTCCAATGTAACTTTAAGTATCTCTTTAATGTTACCTTCTCTTATTTTGGTTGTGGTGGTTTTTTGTTTTGGTTTTTTTTTTTTTTTTTTATTAAAGGAGACCTCCTCTGCTTCATTTCTGTAGATAACCCAAACTCCCTAACAACCAGAACTGTTAATTCTATTCTGAATCCAATTGTTAATTCCAGCCATCTGAGAATCAGTGAGTGATTTGTCACTTCAGACCTTTAGTAGTAGAAGCTAAAGGCTCATAAGTTTGTTTCAACGAAAGGCAGATGTTAATCACGTAAAAAGTTTGTTTTCCTCTGATTTAAAACATTTCCTTTTGTAGAGTCAGATCTCTCTATCTGAATCCTTGAAGTCTGTGATTACATCTTACTGGAAGAAGCTAAACTTTGAGGGCTTTACCTCTCTGACTGAGATCAGGGCAAAATTTGCACCAAATTTAAAATAAAACTGATTAGGATCCTCAGGATATTCATCTGTGTCACTGAAGTCAGAAAGGATTTTTTACAGAAGGGGAGTACACCTGAGAGTACACTTGGACTCTCCTTTGGCTAGAGGTGCTTAGTTCTTTAACCCGTGAAAATAAGCCCTTGAAAGAAGAGCCAACCATACTGAAATACAGGACTTGATGTCTGATTCATTCCTGGTATATATTAATGCCTTTTAAGAATATTGTGAAAGTGTTATGAGTTAGGACTAGGTGATAACACTCACAAAAAGGAATTTGGAGGATGTTTTAAAATATGCAAGATGATGTATACTCTTCCTATAGTGTCAGTGTCTACATAAATATATATGAATATATTTTTACTGTTGGATGATTCAGAAGTTATATTTTGCTTTCAAATTTTAAATCCTTATATAATGTTGTGAATACTTCACTCGATCAAGTGTCCTGGGGCATGTCTTTATGCATTCAAGGTTTTTAATGATTGCACTAAGTGCTTTCATTCATCTGATATTCGAAGAGGTGAGCTTCAACAGGTTGAAGTGTTACATTTGTTTTCCAGTACTTCATCCATCTGCCTATGCTGTTGAGGATGGATGGAAATAGAGAATGGAACAAGACATTACTTTAATCAACTGCTTTTGATATTCTTTATTAGATGTTCATTTTGGCTGGATTTATCAGTTTATAGGCTACAGTAGCTTAGCATTAGCACGGAATGCAATGTAGTACTTTACATCTATTAGAATACGTATGTACAATATGCACCGTATCTATAAACTGTTAAAAAATCAGTTCCTAAACAGCACCCCTTCACCCTCTCCCTTCCAGATAGTCACTTTATTAGGAAAAATTTGAAGGCACTTTAATTTTAATGGAAGTGATTACACTAAATCTTGTTATACTTGTTTAGAAAAAAAATTGTAAAAATAACGCAGAGTCTGATTCAGACATCGTTAGCAATTTCTCAGCTGGGCTGGAGTCAGAGAGCATTTATGTGCTGGAGGACAAATCTACTTTAGTGAGTCACTTAGGTGTGAAAACATATAGGAGTTTGAAAATCAATGCTTCCAGTATATCAACAAGAAATAAGGAAACAGAAAGAACGAAACCAATAATTTTAAAGAAAATTAAACACCAATCAAATATGCACAGTAAGAAACTGCATGATAAATGTAAGTATACTTAACCTTGAACATCAACGTCATATAAAATCTTCTGGGTGACAGTTCACTTATTTAGTAGGTTTCATAGTTATAAATAATTAAAGAGGATGATAATATTCTGTAATTTGTGACCTTGTTTTAACTGGAAAAAGTTGTTACTTTTCTAAAATGTAAAAGAAATAACTGGATTTATGTTTGAATGTGTCACTGCTTGCTGTTGAAGAATATTTATTAATCACATGCAAAATATTGCTTAACATTATCTTTTTGTACTTCTTATTAAAGTTAATTTAAATATAGCACATGTATTTTTGTTTTTAATGTTTTGACAGCACAATTGTTTAATTCCCCTCATGGCTTTCCTCTCAGGATTTGTGTGTGGGTTTTTTGTTTGTTTGTTTTTGTTTGCTTGTTTTTAAGCAACCCATTACAGTTTCTACAAAGGCACTTTTTTATTAAGGATAGAGTTTCCCAAAGAAAACAAACAATATATTGGAAGGAAAATATTTTCTACATTGGTGAGAGTTTAACAGGGTTTTCTATTTATATAATGAGAATGTCCTCATGTATTCATATTACACACAACAATGTTTCATGTTTTCAGAAGGTTATAAAACATTGCTGCAGGGTATACATTAACCACCTGTTGATGTGGAACGTAAGAAACCTACTAGAGAGAAGGGTTCATTGATGGGAACAGATGGGGTTAAAAAGCTTACTCAGAAACAACGCCAAATGTACATGCTGTTAGTAGGGTTTGGGTTTGGCTTTCTGTTTTAAAATGAATATTTTGAGTTCCAAGTCTTTCAGTGGAAAGGCTATAAATATTTCAGGGATGGCCCTTCCTTTTCCTGTGTGCAGCAGCTTCACATGATAAACACATAAATGTACTTCATGGATGATGGATGGTAATTCTTCATGGTAATACTTCATGGATGATGGAGGTAATTTTGCTTATCAGAAGGGATTTGGGGCTCCTTGTATCTGGGTGGGGCTATGAAATGCTCCCCCAGAATACCTGGGAATGCCAGGACAGTGTGCAAACAATCTATGTTGCAAATAAATAAATAGAGTTGTAATAATTTACATTGGAAAGGATCTCTGGAGATCATCCTGTCAAATCCCCTGCTCAGAGCACAGCCATATTACACCAAGTTGTATGAGGCCTTGTCCAGTCAAGTGTTGAGCATCTCCAAGGATGGAGATCATACAGCTTCCCTGGGTCCTCTGTCACCACCTTCATGGCATAAAGACATTTATTTTTTATAAATATAAATATTATAAATATTATAATATTATAAATATATTATTATTAATATATTATTATTTTATATATTATAATATTATAAATATTATAACAGGCACATTGTGCCTGTTGCTACTTGCTCTGTCACTTTGGACTTCTGAGATGAGTGTCCCCACGTCTACAGTCCAAACTACAGCCCTAGGTGGTTTGGCTTTATTGGTAGTATAGATTGAAAATGTTAACATTTGGGCTTGAGCTTCACCACAAGACTGGCTTTCCTAGGGTTTTCTGTGCAAGATTCCTGCTTAGTACTACTTACTTACTACTTGCTTGTACCCCAAATAGTGGATAACAAACTCTACCTGCCTCTCTGAATCAGGACAACATCCTTTGCATGTGTACAATGACTTCTGTCAATTAACAAGACGCAGTAGAAGAGCCTTGTTATTGCATATCTTCACATAATCAAACTGGGAGATTTTGCCCTTGCTTTCCCACAGTAAATTCTCAGGTACTGAGGTGATACAAAATATGTATTGTACCAGGTGAGGAAAAATCTCCCTTTTCTCTGTTAGAGACTGACGCTGAAGTACAACACTCTCAGTGAACTCTACTCCTACGACAAGACTGCCACCAACACTGTTCCCAGGGAAAAGCCTAGGAACAGCACACACTCTGCATATTGAGCAATATATCGGGCAGTGCGTGGGCCTGGCTCTTATTATAGAGCTCTTACAGCTTGCCATTTCTTTGCCACTGCTCCAAAACAAACAGTCCTCCCTTGAAACGGTGCTGAGAGTTTGGCTGACCCATGAAACATGGGATTTACACTGTGATGCTGCCGGCAAGAGGCTGGATGTGGCTGTTCAAACACACTGATAGATACATGCCTGTGTTATTTGGGCATTGCTCCCTGCCTTTCTCTAGAGCTGTAAATCAGTAGCTTTTAAGCATGTACCAACAGGGTCCAATCTCAGTTGTATGACCAGTACATTTCTTACGTATCTGTTCAGGGTATTTGCTTATTAAGAGATTTACTGATTTATTAGGACACTGCAATAACACCTCCTGGAGCCACCGGATGGATTTGACTTCCTTTCCATTTCTTCCCCTTCAGAGAGAATGTTGTAATATAAAGCAAGGCAACATCCTAAGATAAAAATAAGGATGAAGTTACTGGTGAAGAAACAGTCTGTTCTGCTTGTCTCTTTATATATTTCCTTCTTCATGGATGCAAAAACATATACAGACAAAATGTGCTTGGAGGGCAAAATATGCTTGTAATGCTCTCTTGTTAGCAATTGTCCAAAGATAGCTATTGTTCCATTGGAAAGTATTTTTCTTTAGTTAGAATATTTTCACCAGTATCAAGGAGCATTTTTATGCTCTTATGGAATGCTGAGGGATTAATAGCCATGCAGAAAATGGTCTATAATGTAGTATATTTTTCCAGGAAACTTTTAATCTGAAAATCAGATTGCAATGGATGAGGATTTCTTTTCAACAGTATGCTTTATGTACAGATACGAAGTAAACAGGGGACCTGAGTAATATTTGTAGAGTTGAAAAATCATATGGGAGAAGAGAAGCATTTAACTAGATCCAGCATGGAAAACATTTTGAACAGTCATCCTTTGCATTTGTGGTGGATAGGAGCCACAGTAAATGTGAAAAATGAATATTCATAACATTTTAAATATTGAAAAGCAACTCTGCTTTCAATTTCTTTGCAGATCTTTTGAGACCTTGGTATAAATTATTAAAGACGAAGGAATTCAATGTCTCTTCCCCTTTCTAAAGGCTAGTATGATTTTTTGCTAATACTGGACGTGAGCGGCAAGGTGAAATGACTGGATTTTATGAAGATTACTGTTTTGTGCAAAGCAACGTATTAAACTGCTGCACCCCTCTCCCTCCCCGTCCCCCAAGTCAATTTTTAATATTTTGAGATAGTCAGAACTGGCAATGAAAATTCTCCTAAGTTGTGGCTTGGCACATTGCTGCTAAACCTTTCTGATGGAACACATTATCCTTCAAAATCCCTTTCCGTTCTTCCTTTCTATCACAACCGCCTGACACTAAACAGGTTAGTGTTTGCAGAAATGACAGTAATGGGAGTTTACCAATGGCATTCCCTATAATACATGGCTGCAAATTAATGTGCTCCTCCCCTCTTCACTGTCAAAACCCTAAATCTGTAAGAACAGCAGCAAGACTTTCTTCAGATCCCACTACCAACACAGGTTATATAAAGAAAGCGTGAATAAGTTAGAAGTCACAATGATAGCCCTTTAACTCTAGATAGATTGACTTGAATATAAAACTATTACAAAAAGAAATGAATACCTACCTTTTTTTAAAAGGAGACTACAGATACATTGAGAACTTAATTTATCAAACTCCCAAAGATATATCTAGCCTTGCAATTGAGCCTGAGGCAGTATATGATGGATCTTACTTTCTGTTGCCCTCCAATTGACCTAGCTAATCTGAAAAGTTCAGAATTTGGTTCTTGGTGAATTACATGTTAAAGCAAGAATAGTCTTGATTTAAGAAAACAAACAAACAAACAAACCAAAGCTAGGAAGGCTTATGTGGGTATGAACAAATACAAGTATGCATGCAATCTTCAAATACTAAAACACTGAAAGAAAGGGTTGTGCACAACAAAGAGAAGGTAGTCCATTTCTACATGGGAACAAACACAGATCATTATAGTCCAGCCAGTGATTTGCTTTCTCCTTTAGAAAATGAGGAGCCTGATACGAGGGGAGCATTGAGTGTGACCAAACACAAAGGATTCAACACAGCTTTAGTTAACACATGAACCTTGTTAATTTGCCAAATCTGACCAAATTGCTAGCCTTCGGTTAGTACTTGCTTAGCATAGCTGTGAACCCACATCTTTCAGCTTTGTCTGCTCTGTTGCAGTTCGACTCCTTGGGTGAAATCCTGGCCTGATTCCTGCAAGTTGTGAAGCTCCTTTTTGCTCCAAGGTTTGTTCCCAACCTTGTTACTAGCGTATATTTTTGTTTGTAATTTAGTCTTTTAAAAAACATCAAACGTGTATGATATTTTTCATAGGAGGCATCTTTCCTGCCTATCAGCAGCTTCTTTATCAACTGAGTTCTCTTTATATTCAGTGGCATGCTCCTACAGTCTGCTTGGTTAGCCAGCCAGAAAAGCAGAATTGGCTGTCTAAACCCCATGGCCCATATCCTGCTAGAGAAAGGAATAACTGCACTTGTGTTAGCAGATCCATTGTACTCCAGGGACAATTTGTGTACGTGATGTGGCATATCAAAGTGCAGCAAAAGGGCTGTATCTTTTCCAGCATTAGCTGCATGTAGTAGGACAATACTGTGAGGGGTGCTAGCATTTTTGCTAATTTTGCAGATACTTTTTTCCTACATTAAGCAAATTTAGGAAAAAATAACCTGGATATCTTGCATTCCCACAACAGCCAACACAGTAGGCAAGCCATCACTATTGCCCTGTGTCTTACCATGTTCGCTGATGTCTCATTTTTCCTTAGAACAACAGCTTCTATTTCTTGCAGTTGCAAAGAAAGCCTCTGAGTTGTACACTCAACATCAAAAGTTACAGCACTCCCTGAATCTGCAGACAACCTGATTCTATAGATTACTTCTGACAAGTGCCATTTTAGTGTGTTGTGAACTAATCAGTTAATCATTTAAGTGGTACTCCAATTAAGATAATTTAAGCCATTTGAGCAAGGAAGAGGTTTGTTTCCTCTGCTAGGCTACAAATACATACTTTTAACTGTCTATAGTGTTTAGGAGGTGGGAAAGAGGAAATCACAAAAGAGCAAAGAGATTTATGCAGCGCTACACTATAATGAATCAAAAAAACCTAAGTATTGCAGGTTGTAAGGTAAGGAAGAACTTATTTAAAAGTACCTACAAAAGTTATTAGAAAGCTATAGATCCTTGTCCTCTAATAAGGAACATTTCCCATGGTAGGACACAGACTAGAATTGCAGCTACACCTTGTTTTGGTGGTGGGAGGGAGAATTCTTTTGTTCTCCACAGAAAAGCTGGTGTGTGAGAAGGCTTTTCACGTTCCATGTTGTCAGCAGTTTCTTCTTTATTGCACACCAAGATATCTTATGATGTTTTGATATCTTATATTTATTAAAGTTGTATGAAATCGTCCTTTTTATGTTAAAATCCTGCAACTGAATCAATGTTTTACCTGCTATTCATTCTCCATTTTCACAGTGAAAATTTCTAAAGTGTCCATTTGCTCTTGTAGAACACTAATGACAATCAGATGACTTCCGCTTATTCTGAGCTTATCACAGTGCCATAAAGAGCTGACTACTTGAAATTATTGCGTTTCTCACTACTCACACATTACACTTGTTGCTAAAGCCTAAGTATTCATGCCTGAAGGGTAGTTGCTTTGTTGCCGAGTTATAATAATGGCAACATGTTAACTTTCAAGGCCAGTGAGTATGATGCACATATTAATGTTGTTTTAATTATTTTGGTGTTGTTGAAATAGTGATCATCAATGCTAAAGGAATAATCCTAATTAAATGAAAACTTGTGGTGAGTGATATTTTGTAAATTTTAACAGTGCTTTTGGGTTATGACCAGATGTATGTCTCAGCTATTACTTCCCCTACTAACTTTTGTTGCAGATCTTGATCTTTTCTGTTCAGAGTTTCTACCTGTTTTTGTTAACTGGATTTTTTTTTTATCAAGGTGGATAAACTATTCCCTTTCCACACATGAGAATTACTTCTGGCATTTATTTTTTCATGGATGTTAGCATTTGATTTGTCATGGTAGTAATTATACCTGAATCCCTTACACCTGCTCAAGTGCCAATTGACTATTATGTCCTTGCACCCAATTACATTTTTCAGTAACAATTAATTATCTTTTTTTTTTCATTGTGGTATGTGATGCAATTACAGATTGAATATGGCTGTTCAGAATATTCATAAGTCTCCTTCATCAGAATTTATTTTGATCAATGGTGAAGGAATCTTATAAGTTTTGACACTCTAATTAATACACAATACATACATTATTCACAATGGTTAATGGTTTAATTTGCAAGTTCACTTATTGATTACAATTTCTAAAATGTAGACCATATATAAAATCTGTAACAAAAAGCTTGCCCCACCTAAAGATTTCTTCAGTGGGGTAATGGGTCACTGCATATCAGAATTACATACCTTTATTAGAAGAAATTACCATTGAGATAATAAAGTCTGCTTTGTATCTATTCCTTGAGGAAAATAATACCATTTGATTTTGGAATTAAGTACAACATTATACTGCAAACAACCAAGGAGGCTGGAGCTGCCCGGGCAAGTAGGCATTTTTGACCTGGTGAGCACTTGACTTCAGGATCTATGTGATATTCTCTTATGTAATTGTCTACATGTTAAATTTCATTTAAGGAAAATATCAAATCAAACAATTTAAAGTACCAGTCCTTCACCTCATGCCTCGCCAGCTCAGATTTTTGCTTGAATTGCAGAGCAAGCCCTCCTAGGTTGCAGTTGAACAGGGCTGGTTTGGATTGTATTCCCACCTTGGTGAACTTCAAAAGCTCCCTGCCATGGAGTCATTTCAGCCTCTGACAACAGTGTCCAGAATATTCTCCAGTAGGAGGCACTAAGTAGGCCCACATTTAAGGGAAACTTGTAGTGACTCAAACACAGAGAAAGATTCTCTTGAATTCTTATTTCAGGTCTGATTTGTTCAGGTGCTCATTTGGTGGTTACTTTCATCAAGTAATCCTGTTTAAATTAATGGAGCTCCTCACAAAGCACTTTCCTGCCCAGGTGGGCTGCGAGGGCATGTCTGGTCTGTGTGACTTTGTTTTTTCCCTCCAGGTTCTCAGGTTCCCTTCAAGACCAACAGGCACCTCATGGGACCACCACAGGAGAGCAAAGCTTAATGGCTCTCTGTTCTACATCTTGTGGGGTCCTGGTGATCTCTGACAGTTTATTTGGTTTGTTACATAGTTAAGCGAGCCACTGATAACTGGCTGAGGAAGATAAGCACCTTGCCAATCACCCTCTCATGGTGCAGGTATACAGCAGGAAGGGAAGGTGACGGTGTCCTCTCTGCTATCAGGTCTTCTCATTCATTAGCCTACTTGCAGTCCCAAAGGAAGCAGGACAGCATGCAGTGAGGGTGAGGCCATTGCTCTGTCCTCCCATTGCAGCAGTTCATAGCGTGGTCTTGTTGCAGGAAAGACAATAACTTTTTTCTGAGGAATTGTACCGAGAATTGTCTTCAATCTACCTAACCAAGGAATGATGCTAACAGTTAAGCCTGAAGGCATTATCTAGCCTTTAGGGACCATTATTGTTCATATTTTGCTGTTTTGTGTAAGAGCTTTTAAAATATAATGCAACATTGAGACTGTAAAAGAACCTGGAAGTCTGTTTAGCATCCCACTCAAATGATATCTCACTGAATTCCCTACAAAAAAAAGGAAAAAGAAAAAAAAAAAAAAGAAAAGAAAAGGAAAATTATTTAAATGAAAGAGCAAAAAGCTATGGAAATCACATCTGTTGTATGGCACAGTACCACAAGGAATCAAAGAAAAGGAAAATGTGCAAAGTGGCTAAGAAAATAATTACTTTAATTGGGAAATAATTGGAAGGGGGGAATCATCCAAGAAGAATACTTCAGAACATGAGTCACACTGTTTTCACAGCAAGTTACAAAAAAATTGCTTTGAAATTTGGTATTTTATTTGTATGTTTAAGTATTTGGAATGGGTTTTTAAAAAAAAAAATCTTAGAAAATGTTCTTATTTCTAGGCTGGACTGCCTCCCAGTCTGACCTACCTTCAAAGAACTGATGCTTTTCCTTTTCTTTTGCACTTCAGAAAATCTGACTGCATAAAGGAATATGATCTATTGATATGCTTGTTTTAAAAAGTAATTCAGTAAAAAGCACAACAGACATTTTTCTTGCCAAGCCAGAAATATGACCATTTCAGTAAAGTGTTAAATTAGAATCACTGAATGGTTTGAGTTGGAAGGGACCTTAAAGATCACATAGTTCCAATCCTCCTGCCATGGGCAGGGACACCTCCCACTAGACCAGGTTGCTCAAAGCCTCATCCAACCTGGTCTTGAACACTTCCAGGGATGGGGCATCCACAACTTCCCTGGGCAACCTGTTCCAGTGTCTCACTACCCTCATAGGAAAGAATTTCTTCCTACTATCTAATCTAAATCTCCCCTCTTTCAGTTTAAAACCATTATCCCTCATCCTATCACTACGCTCCCCGATAAGGGACCCTCCCCATCTCTCCTGTAGGCCCCCTTTAGGTACTGGAAGGCTGTTATAAAGTTTCCCCAGAGCCTTCTCTTCTCCAGGCTGAACAACCCCAACTCTCTCAGCCTGTCCTCATAGGAGAGGTGCTCCAGCCCTCTGATCATCTTTGTGGCCTTCCTCTGGACACACTCCAACAGATCCGTGTCCTTCTTTGTTGGGAACCCCAGAACTGGACACAGTACTCCAGGTGGGATCTCATGAGAGCAGAGTAGAGGGACAGAATCACCTCCCTTGACCTGCTGGCCATGCTTCTTTTGATGCAGCCCAGGATGCACAATGACAGGTCATGTTGAGCTTCTCATCAACCCATACCCCAAGTCCCTCTCCTTGGGGCTGCTCTTGATCAATTCTCTGGCCAGCCTGTATTTGTGCTTGGGATTGCCTTGACCCATGTGCAGGACCTTGGACTTGGCCTTCTTGAATTTTATGAGGTTTGTATGGGCCCAACTCTCAAGCCTGTTAAGGTCCCTCTGGATGGCATCCCTTCCCTCCATGTCAGCTGTAGCAACAAAGCTTGGTGTCATCAGCAAACTTGCTGAGGGGTTCACTCCATGCCATTGTCCATGTTGCCAACAAAGATGTTAAGCAACACCTATAACCAAGATAAGTGAGAAAAATCCTCTACGAGTGGTATCACTGATGCTTTAGGATTATTTATAAATAGTCATCATTGATATTTAGAACAATAAAAAGCCTGTATAACTTTTCCATCCTCCCTGCTCATGTGACTGTATAATACTCTTTAAAGTATAAAAATATTTGGCAGGCACATGGATTTCAGTAAATTTGATGTGGGATGAGAGTTGTATTTTCATTTCATGGTATATTTCCCTCATTGTGAATCACAAATTCAGTCTAGGGAATTGTCATTAGTTAAATAATTAGGGAGTAACTCAAATTTATCCCACACCCAATGCAGCAGAATATGAATATCAGTACCTGTACTATTTGTGAATAATATAAAATAAGTGTTTAGAAAAATGTATTGCTGACTTCTATGGCAACTCACATCCTGTTGAAATTTCTGACTAAACAGACCCTTGATTTCGTTTCTTCTCCAGGCAGATGACGGTGCAGAGGTGTAGCTCTCTCTTGGGCATGTTTCCCTCCGATACAAGCACACATGAGGAAAGAGAAATGCAGATTTTTTAAAATTCATGCAAAACCATTTCTCTTGTGAGTTTATCTTTCTTCTTCTATCCCTTTTTCTTCCCCAGAAGATTAATACTTAGATGTCCTTTTTATTCAGAAGCCGTACCACTGAGATTTAGGAAGAGGGGGCCACACTGAATCGGACTTTATACTTGAACAGGGAGCTCTTGTTGCAGTTGCAGTTGACTTTTAGAAAACCTTCCTCTACTTAAAGTGCCTCCCTTTTTGTTCTTGCAACCTTCTATCAGCTTACAAGAGGCTATATAACAAAGGGGAGGTTATGTAATAATGTACCGCTTCAACTAAAATGTATTTCATATTCATTCTTCAGTACTATATATCCCTTTCATAGTCATACTTGATAGTCACCATAAATAAATTCAGGGTTAGATTGTACCTCTCAAGGTGACTTGTGCAGGATAAAGGCAGTTGTTATTGTGTTTCAGCTCTTTGTAATGCATGTAGAAGGCAAGGAGGGTTTTATCAAAAGAAAAATATTTCAGTTTTGTGGGCTTTTTTCATAGCAGAAAGTCAGACAAAGAGAAAAATATTGAACTTGCACTTTCTCAAAGAAAACTTGCTGAGCAATTGACGGCGAATAGCTTTTTCCCAAATCAGTTTGTTAAAATTTCTTTTGGTTAAGGGTTCTTTGGTTGGTTTTGTTTTTCCCTAGAACATTTCATCCTAGTGATTTTTTTCCTTAGATTAGTGAAAAGAATTCTTCCTTAGTGTCAGGCTTTTCCAGATCTTTTCCAATCTTTTAGAGCTTCAAGCTTTTCCACAATTGCTTTGCTTCAATTCCATTTTTTGTGGGGTTTCAGGTTTGGTTTTTTTGATGTGGGTTTTGATTGTTTTCCTGTTTCATTCTAGTGAATTCCTTCTTAGATTTGTGAAATGATTTTTTCCTTGGTTTCAATACTTAACACCGTATTTCTTTCTATAAAACTGTGAGAGATTACAAGAGCATTTCCAAGTCCCCTGTCTCCCCCCAAACCTAAGGAAGATGAGTTTCAATGCACCTCTTACTTCTGAGGCACAGAACTCTGAGGAAGAAACACTTTTATTTTCAGAAACTTCTGCATGCATCAGGGAGAAGTCAATAACAGGCAAACATCAACTACATAACACCCTTTGCACTTAGTTTGAAGGTATGAAGGCATAAGCATTTATAATATATGTAAAGCCATAATCATTTCCTTCGCTTTTCTGAATAATCTGAAAAATTCTGCCTTGCTCCCCTACACTGGTTGAGCCACAGGATCAGGGAGGGGATAAAGCAAGGGCTTTTGGAGCTGTAGGTGGGTGCCAAAGGTGTGGTGAACCCCTGCTCCTGCAGGGCAGCAAGGGCAGGCGGGGGACTGCCACCACTTCTGCTACACCTGAGCAGCCAGGCTGTTTGCTGTCCCCTCTTTCTCCTTTGCATACTGACTTCAGACTGCGCAAGACAGGCTGCAGGTTAGTGTGTCCCATCCTATTGCAGAAGAAGAGCAAGCTCAAGTACAATGAAACTGCAGTAATGAAAGTTATTCCAAAAGTCTGTGGTGAAGAATTACAGTGAGTTTCCTAGAGAGAGTGGGAGAACGTCATAGAATCATAGAATTGTCTAGGTTGGAAGGGACCTTTAAGATCACCGAGTCCAACCATTAACATAACACTGCCAAAACCACCACTAATCATGTCCCTCAGCACCACGTCTACACATCTTTTAAATACCTCCAGGGATGGTGAGTCAACCACTTCCCTGGGCAGCCTGTTCTAATGTTTGACAAACCTTTCAGTGAAGAAATTTTTCCTAATATCCATCCTAGACGTCCCCTGGCATAACTTGAGGCCATTTCCTCTTGTCTTATCACCTGTTACTTGGGAGAAGAGATTGACCCCCATCTTGCTACAACCTCCTTCCAGGTAATTGTAAGGAGCGAGAAGATCTCCCCTCAGCCTCCTTTTCTTTGGGCTAAACAACCCCAGATCCCTCAGCACTCTGCACAAGACTTGTTCTCCAGACCCCTCACCAGCTTCGTTGCCCTTCTCTGGACCCGCTCCAGCACCTCAATGTCTTTCTTGTAGTGAGGGGCCCAAAACTGGACACAGCACTCGAGGTGTGGCCTCACCAGTGCTGAGTATAGGAGGACAATCACTGCCCTAGTCCTGATAACCACACTGTTTCTGATACAGGCCAGGATGCTGTTGGCCTTCTTGGCCACCTGGGCACACTGCTGGCTCACATTCAGCTGGCAGTCGACCAACACCCCCAGGTCCTTTTCTGCAGGGCAGCTCTCCAGCCACTCTTCTCCAGGCCTGCAGTGCTGCATGGGGTTGGTGTGACACAAGTCCAGGACCCGGCACTTGACCTTGTTGAACCTCATACCATTGGCCTCGGCCCATCCCTCCAGCCTGTCCAGATCCCTCTGCAATGCTTTCTTCCCTCAAGCAGGTCATATTCCCACTCCAACTTGGTGTCCTCTGTAAACTTACTGAGGGTGCACTCGATCACATCGTCCAGATCATTGATAAAGATATTAAAGAGAACCGGTAGAGTCACACTCTGCAGAGTCACACTCGGGATGATCTGCTCCATAGCCTTCCCCGGCACCGAGGTCAGACTGACAGGCCTGTAGTTCCCTGGATCCTCCTTCTGGCCCTTCTTGTGGATGGGCATTAACATTTGCTAGCCACCAGTCAACTTGGACCTCCCCAGTTAGGTAGGGCTGCTGGTAAATGATGGAAAGTGGGTTGGTGAGCACTTCCACAGCTCCCTCAGTACCCTTGGGTGGATCCCATCCAGTCCCATAGACTTGTGTGTGTCTAAGTGCTGTAGCAGCTTACCAAGGCATGAAAGAGAACATGTATTTAAGTCAATCAGAGGTTTCATATCATTAGATGTTTTTTTTCTACAGAAACTAAAATTTGCCCAGAAAGGAAAGTGATGCCTAGGGATGATTCAAACCCTTAGTAATTCCCAGCAAATCCCATGCTAGTACTCTATAATAAAAATGATCGAGTACATTTGTTCTGAAAGCAAGATAGTAGGTGCCTTAGAAGTGCCTTGGAGAATAAAATTCCCTCTACGTGCATCAGATGTTAGCAATCATTTTACTTGATGTATTTTGGCGAAGTAGCTTGCTGTATTTTTTCATTTAGAAGCAACTGGAATTGTTTAAGTATTGGAATAATGTGGGAGACAATTAGAAAATGTAACAAGTATTAAATAGCCCTAAAGGAGCTTCTTGGCTCATAAAACTCACAGTATTCTGACAAGGAATATTTAACTTAAGTTTATTTAAGATATTTTCTACCTCCTCCAACTTGCCTGGTGTCTCAAATTATTTCTGAAATGTAGAGTGAGAGAGTATATTAATCCTTGCACTTGAATGCTTTGGACTGATCTCCAGGGAATTCTCTTAAAGCAGATCACATTGTAGGTTTTGATAAAATACAGCTCAGACTTTTACAATTTCCTTTCCTTCAGCATTTCCATACCAAATTCAGTTAGTCTGAATTGCATAAAAATTAGTTTTATTTTGCTTGTCCTGTAACTTGCCTCACAAGAATTCTTCTCACTTTGCATGCACAAAGCACCTATCTGTACTTACTTTTTTTTTTTTTTGCCTGCCAGAAAGAGTGAAATCATAGAATCATCTAGGATGATCCCATCATTTCCTCCTTAAGAAATAACAACAAAGAAATGTTATCTTCAAAATCTCGTTTTCTCTTCTTAAGTTTGATTCTGAGGTTTATGAGGCTTTTGCTAACTCATGAGGCTCCTCCCTCCAGCACTCTAAAGCTCCTAGGAGTCTGCCCACAGGCAGTGCCCTGCCGCTCACACTTCAGCCCTGGAAAACTCATTGTTGGGGTAACGTGTCACAAAATGTCATTCCTCAGTTCTGTTATAGATTTCTGTTACTAGTAAATTTACCTACACAATTTGCTCGCATTTTAATTGTGTTTTCATTGGCATGAGCATTTTATTTTTACTGGCAAAAGAACATTTATAACTCATTGTCTGTAAACGGAGAGAGTTTTGTCAGGATGTTAGAGCTACTACACAATATCCAGTCACCACGGCATCTTCAAGATGCTGTGTTTAAAGCTCAGCTGGTAACTTTGCAATGAATTTTAAGTGGGAATGGTTTGTTTTCCATAAGAGCAAACTTTACACATCAACAGGTACAGTTGGGAGATGACTAAGCAGCAGTCAAGTTCAGTGCTGCGCAGTGTAAATGATGAGGGAGCACAAGCAGCCAGTTCTTATCCCAGGCACTTCCATTTAGAATGTACGAAAAATGACGGGAGACATATTAATACCCAGGTAGTGACCGTGCTCTGCAAGAGCTGTCTTTTGAAATACTTGTTTGTCTACTATAGTATCCAACAGTTATTTTTTTTTTCCTAAAATGAGTTTCCACACTTAGATGTCATTTCAGTCTTGAAGAACTACTACTTTAATCTGCTGAATGCTGGCTGGTCCCTGAGGGATTTTAGGACACTACTTAAAGTCATCTTTTATAGCTCTTTTATGTTTTATGACTAACACAGCTATTTTGAAGTGGAAAGAATGCCTACAAAGTAGATACAGGAAGGGAAGAAAATATGCTTAGGCAATTCAGAATAGGGAAAGGAACAAGCAAACACATTAATAATTTGCTATATTTAATCACAAGCTACTGTATTACTCCCTTAAAGGGAAATTTCCTGAGGATATCCTCCTTAAAGATTATTGACTTATGTTAGGATGACAGATTATTTAAGAACTTCTGTGAACTGAAGGACTCAGACATGTGAGGGAGGTAAAAAGATAGCAATTCCCTGGAAAGAATTTTTGCAGGGGCTGCTATATCTAAAGATACATTATAAAAAAATATGCTGTGGTATATAAAGTGATTTGTTGTTCTTCAGTAACTGTGTTTTGGTCTGACTCGCTGTGATTTTTATCGAGGATTCCACAGCTCATTTCATAAGTATTTACCATTATTTTATAAACATTTGTTTTCCCCAAACTGTCTCCACTAGTGAAAAACTATAACTATGCCCAAATAAATATCAAAGATACAAGGAATTTTTTTTGTCTGATTTTCTCATTTATGTCTCAGAAACATTATAATTTCAGATAGAAGGCTTCTGCATTCAGGAGGAAGTATGGCTTTCTGTGCAAAAGGAAGAGTTTGACCTCCTCAGGTGCTCTATGAGAGCATCAGAAGAGGAATTGTGGCTGGACAAGACTTTAGACAAACAAACCTTCCAGCCAGCCTGCATCAAGATGGGGTTACCTCATCATGGGGTTACATATACATCTGCAGCAACAAGAGCATGCAGGCATTTCAGAGATGGCCAGGAAGTCAAATGATGTCTGCATGGATGAACTGAGGGTACAGTTAAGTTGTTTGCATGTGACAGGGGGCTCCTTATTCATGTGATTTAGAAAACACTGCTCAGTGACTGCAGCCAGCTAATGCTATGAAGGCTTGTGCTTTTAACTCTTGCTATCCCTGTTTGTTTCCAGAGCATCAGGGGCTCGGGCGCAACCGTGACAGTCTTTTCACCAAAGTGCCACTATTCTCACTTTGATTGTCGTGGCATAAAAGGTGATGAAACACGCCTATTCCCTAGGCCCTCATATACGCACAGCACTTCATTAAAAGAAAAGATATCCTATTAATTTGTCTATGATTACATTGGATGTATGTGTGAAGAAGCAAAAGAATAAAAGACACCTGAGAGATGCTACATATCTTTAAAGAGCAATGCATCCAAATTGCAATCACACCTCAAGGGTGGGGTACCAGACCAAACTCTCTGTGCAGAGTGTGTGGGCTAAAGAAGCACACCACATGCAAAGCCAAGAATTTGTTGTTAGTCCAGTTAAAGTATGAGAAATTTATTCAAAGACTTACTACTAATCTAGTTACAATGATGCTAACACGCACAGTCGAAATTGTCCAATTACAGCTATTTCTCATACACAGATTTCTTAGTATCTATCCTTATCTCTTTTATGGTCACCTTTTTTATTCTAGGTCAGTAGACTGATGGCGTTACTGCTCTTTGAGCAGAGTAGATAATAAGGGAGCGGAGTTATACCAAGGATCCAGTATCTCAAGTACTCCACTGGCAGGAACATGGTGGCTATAGTAGGGCTTCTTCCTCTTAATTTCTGGTATCACTTGGGGTTATTTTTATATGTTTGCTGACAAATTTGTCTGCCGTTTCTTTAATGGTCTGCAAATTCCATGTTATCATTGGCTTTTAGTATATCTAGTGTGTTTCTCATGTGTTGAATACATGTCTTTTGCTGCATTTTTTGTCCCTAAATCCATTACTACCCCTGTCTGCAGCCCTAAGGCTTCTGGTGTCATCTTGCTCTTGCACTTTCAAGGCCATTCTGTCATTTTGTGCTTGAATTTTTCGAAGCCCCGTTTTTTTCTTCAAGAGCCTTGGAGCAGTTCTTTACCAATAATGCAATTAACATTATATTAGCACAACCTAGTCAAGCATACATCCTTGTCCAAGGGCTATTCAAGAGTTCACTCCACAAAAAGAATGCTCTACAGGCACATCTATTTGTATACCAATATGCTTTGGTAACTACTTGTTATAAATACCTTTTTCTTAAGAGTGTCACTGTTATCAAAATTGCTTCACAACTGGAGGGATTTCAGTCACTAGAATTGGAGTAGCTATTTTAAAAAGTTTACAGTTTGTTACTTTTGGTGAGCATCCTAATGTGTGTTTATAACTTGTCAGTGCAAGTTAGTGGCTTCTAGAGCTCCGAGCAGATTTGAACAGTTGAACTCAAATCCTTAGTGAACTTTGCACATTGTCAAAAGCTGTGTAGGATTAACGGTGGAGTAATTCTGTTTGAGTGCACTGCATAGGCAAAATTCATTGGTAGGTAGCACTGGGATGTGATTCCTAACTCACTGATTCCAACTCATTGTTATTACAAACATGATTTAATTATGGTAGCAAACTTAACAGTTGTTTAAAATCCATTTATGTTTTCCACGGGTAATGACACCACCTGAAGCAGGTTGGAAATGCAGAACAAGGGCAGCCTGACATGCCTATTACCAAGTCCTCTCCCATCCAAGACCAGAAATTTTGACAGTTACATATTCCAAATGTGATTTGGAGTTCCTTACTGAAAACTGTGGACTGGCTCCATTAGGAGAAAGAACTACGAAAATAAAATATCCCAGGTACCAGGAAAAATTCTGTGAAGAAGTAAAACTTGTTGCAGAGAAGGCGGCGAACTGGGAAGCAAACTCCTAAGGGCTGCATTAGTAGAAGCTCTTCAGGGAACAAGATTTTGAGATAATTTTTGAAAAGAATATTTGAATAAGTTTGGCAAGGAGTTGAAGAGGATTTAGTGAAAGACTTAAAGGCATTAAAAGGTACTAAAACTTACAGCATTTGATGGAAAAATAGTGTCTGAAGAGCTGGTGGCAGAACACTCCCCTGTTGTTTTGAGAATTCTGCTCCAAAAAGTCCACCCTTCTTCAGAACTTCAGGCACCAAATGTCTCAGTCCAGCAACCAAAAATTCAGAGAGCTACTTAAACATAAAATTCTGGTTCAGAATCACATTGCAAATGGATCATTAAACCAATCTACCTTGTCTCCTACCTCCTGTGGTTCTTTGTTGAACAAGTGCTAAGTGCTCTTTACTTTCAACTTGTCTATTTGACAAATACAACTATGTTAAATCCAAAGCAACTGCACTTATCTCTGTTTTGCTTGGAATTTTTCATAATTTTTTTCAGACTTGGTGACAACATTGTGTACTTGCAAGCTTGTGTGCTTTCTCCAGCTATTTCAGCTGCTCTAATACACTATCTTATGTTTGTTTCCCTCAGAAAAGACAAAAAATCGTCACAACAGATGTGTTTCTGGTATCCTGGGTGGTAAAGCAACGTGAGTATAAGGTTGGACAATCTGCATGCAACATCAGATTCCAGGCCTGAAACCCTAAGCAATATTTTGAGCTCCTGCACAAAATCTGGACTACACCACTCCTTCTCACAAGTATTTTGCAACTGCAGTAGGTTCTGGCAATCCCTGGTATTTGTGTTGCTACAACTCAGGTTATCTGGGGCTTACACAGGGACTACTGCTTGGCATAATGTGGCAGTGACTCAAGGTCAAGAGACAGCATGAATGTGTCTTTCCCATTGGTGCTACATTTATTCCAAGGGGCAGATCTCCCTCTGTTGCAGACCCAGTCTATTGAGTCAACAACGTCTGGGACTGGCTAAAAGCAGTCTCATTGTTGCCATGATTCACCTAGAGAGCGCAGCTGGACTTCAGGTAATGCTCACAACTCAGGCTATAAATGTCAAAACCTGTAGGCAGGTCTTTATCAGAAGATGAAATAACAATTTACCAGAAGAAATTTGTAGAATGAGCAAAGGCAAGCAAGTTTTTTGATGGAAACAAGGCTCTGCAGAAAGACAATGCTGACAAGAGTGACTGCCTTTGTATCCGTCTTTTTTGTCTCTCCATAAGATTTTACACTTAAACCCTGCACTTTTGACTGAATGGAGGGTGTGCAACTACCACTGAAATTTAACCAGGTAGTTTAAGAAATTATACAAAGTGTGACTTTGTGATACTCTAGTAGGTACTTTGAAGAAATTCTGGGGTGAGAAATTCCTGGCCTGTATCAGGAATAGCGTGGCCAGCAGGAGCAGGGAAGTGATGGTGCCTCTGTGCTCGGCACTGGTGAGGCCTCATCTCGAGTGCCGTGTTCAGTTCTGGGCCCCTCGCTACAGGAAGGACATTGACCTGCTGGAGCGTGTCCAGAGGAGAGCCACCAAGCTGGTGAGGGGTCTAGAGAACAAGTCATATGAGGAGAGGCTGAGGGAACTGGGTATGTTTAGTTTGGAGAAGAGGAGGCTGAGGGGAGACCTCATTGCCCTCTACAACTACCTGAAAGGAGGTTGTAGAGAGGTGGGTGTTGGCCTCTTCTCCCAAGTGAATAATGACAGGACCAGAGGAAATGGTCTAAAGTTGCGGCAGGGGAGGTTTAGAATAGATATTAGGAAGAATTACTTCACTGAGAGAGTGGTCAGGCACTGGAACAGCCTGCCCGGGGAGGTGGTGGAGTCGCCATCCCTGGAGGTATTTAAGAAACGTGTAGACATGGCACGTCAGGGCATGCTCTAGTGCCCAAGATTGTTGGGTTGTGTCTGTTTGTGGGTGGGTGTGGTGTGTGGCTGTGGGTGTTTGTTTTGGTTTGGTTTTGGTGGTGTTGGTTGGTTTGTTTTTTTTTTTTTTTTTTGTGGTTGGACTCGATGATCTCAAAGGTCCCTTCCAACCATGAGGATTCTGTGATTCTGTAAAGAGAAAGGCTAGCCTCTGGGTGGACAACATTTTGCCAGGAGCTAACGAGTATTTAATGGTGAAAAAGGATAAGTAGTTTAGAAGAAATATTTTAAAGTAAAGGAACTATGAAACAAAATAGATTAGAAAATTAATTTTAATTTACACTTTATTTTATTAAATTATAATGATATTTTTCGGACTAAATAAAGAATCTGTTTTACATGGCTAATACAGTATGGTAATTGAGGTGAAGCTTCACAAAAACATGCAATACTTTTAACAGCTATTAGGGAAATCAAAAACTAACATCCAGACTATCACTTGCAACACAGCTGAAGCAGAAGATAATATGAGAATCACCAATCTCGTCAGTGGAATTATTTTAGAAGATACTTTCAAGAGAATGGTTGAATTACCCCAGAGAAGAACCATACTCAAGATAATAGAGTCATCAATGATACAAACTGAAGCAGCTGTTCCATTAGTCTCCAATCAAAAGGGTGAATTGGTATTGATAATCATAACTGATAACGACCTTCCTGAGAGCATATGATAAACCATAAGACAATTCTTCCACTTTTAAAAATAGTTGATTTCTATGTCATTCACTAGAATTATCTCTGCACAGCAACAATTTTTTGTCATGCCAGAATGATGAATTTTCATCATATGTAGATGCTAGAATATGCAAGTCAGTGATTAAAGACAACTGCAGAAGCAAGAATTTGTCTAGGAGAAAAAGACTAAAGACTGACTAAGGGTCTTCTAGTCCTAGTTTCTGGTACTGTTTGAGGGAGAAAAATATTCTTCTCTGGGATGTTAAAAAACAAAATCAAAGCACTTTTATATTGATGATGCAATGAAGTAGTTTTGAAAATGTACCGTGAAATATGTCTTTAAATGATTAGCAGACTTCTGCATTTTGACACAGTGGAATATGCATTTATTCTTTAAACTCCATGCTCTCTCAATTCTGCTTAATGCTGACATGTTTGATATCACCAGCAAATGATTACTAGTAATTAACAGCATTTTCTTTACACAATGTAATGAGGACCTGTCATGAGACACTACTTTGAAGGTTGGGGTGTTTTTTCTTTTTCTCTCAATAATTAAGCTTGGAAGCAATGCTGGTTTTACATGATGTATTTTGACTGATTCCTGCCACTGCGAATAAATCCATTGACCTCACAGCCGAGTTTACACCAAGCTATATTGTAGGACAGTTCTGTTTGATTATGTAGTGAATACACAATAATAGTTAAAATAATTTGAAGCTCAGCCAGGTCTTGGGTTATTTCACTAGTAAGCATAGGAGATACTGGTTATTGTGATGTATTCAAAATGGAAATCAAACTATTTTTTTTTTTAAGTGTCTTATAGAAACCAATACCGGTAAGATGAAAAAAGAACCTTAAGAAGAAAGAAGGAGATGCGAAAGAAAAGGAGAAAATTAGTGCAACTTCAGAGAATGTATACCCTCTGTAAAAGGCAGCAAAATACAGTCTAATACACCAAAAAGAATCTCTAAATATCTCAGGCTTTTGTTACAATTGAGAGGTCTAGAGGTCAATTAATAACAATTATAGAAGTTCAGCAAGTGACATAATATATTGCAGAGAGAGTGTTAATGTTCTGAACAGCAATTATATCACCCTTCATTTAGATTTGCTATTGGATTCTGTTACCAAGAGTTTAAATCGGTATTCTGTAGAGAATATTTTTCAATTATCAGACAGACCAGTCTTATGAAGAGATCTTTTTATGTCTTGTGCTTTGCAGACTAAAAAACTTCCTATACTCTAAGGAGGATTGGTCAGGATAGGGTAGACTGAAAAGCCACTTTCAACTTTCAACAAAGGCTAAGCCAAGTATCAACCGAATCTTTTTGAAACTGGAAAAAGTACAGACCACAGTCTTTTGCCTGCCCCATTATTTTTCATTTTCACATGTCTTTGTCCTCCCGATCTGGCTGGAACAGTAAGTGCTCGCAGTAGTCAGGTAGAACAGCTGCCCTGTTAGCCTTTAACAAAATAAGACCAGACAGATAATCAAATATTAGTCTCCTGAGAGCATGCTATAAGCTGTGAAACAATTCTTATTCTTACCATTTGCAGGGAATTTCCATCCTACCTGGAGACAAGAGGAATCAGCAAAAAGAAAAGAGTTCTTTGCTATATGATTTCAAAGTATGGGAGCCCCTATGCTGGCAGGCTGATTTGCCATGATTCATGCCAGGATCCTAGTCCTCTAATAATTCACTGTGGCTTTGGCTACATTGGCAAATACTGCAGTGAAATAGAACTAGGTCTTCAGAGAGAATCTGTTGGCGCTGAGAACTCAACACCCACAGAAGGTGTGTTTTGCGGGGGGTTTACTTTAGACTAGCACTAATCTAGACCCATAAACTGAAGACTTATTAGTGCTGGAGCACGGTAGGTTCCAGCACTCTTGGAATAACTTTCAAAGAGATGTTGAGCACATCTTCATGTGCTCCAGGGCCTCTCTTTTATGCCAGATAAAGCTCAGTAGGTGGAGATAACTGGGAGGCTCACATTGAAAGCGCACTCGTCATTTGAAGTGCCAACATATATAATGTACTCTCTGTTCATTTGCACCACTGTGGTTCACTGGGTTGAACTATCTCATTCCCTTGCCAGGGAAAATAGAGCATAGACTGGAGAAGAGTTTGAACCAGTGCTCACCTCCTGCCCATGACATTGCGGTAGTCCAAGCTGGACTTAATTTCCTAAATGAACTAGAGTGCATCTTGGTGCCCCAGTCCCCTGTAAGACTCCTTGCCTTGTCTTTAACATACACATGCCTCACACTTACAAGTATCCTTCTTCTCGTCGGTCACTGTATTCCCTAGGAAAATCTGCTGTCTTCAAAGAAGTGTCTTGGCAGATGGGAAATCTAGGCTCCTGGCCTCTGTTTTCTGGGAAAGTGGCTGAAAGGTGAGCAAGAGGCAAAAATAAAATTGCACTCTTAGGGAGAACAAGAGGGAGGGATTGTGGATTTATGCCCTGCAAAACAGGAAAGATCAAAATGTATTTATTTGCTGTTTTCTGACTCATGTTGCAAACACTTGGAGGTCTAGTGAAAGGTAATGACAATAGTCATAGACCAAGGCAATACTTGTGCTTTGAAGTTATCTTTTTGTACCTAAGCACTTCAGCCTAGTTACCACAGATCTGCCTACACTTCGTTTTTCATTTCATCATAGCTTAAATAGAGAGGAAGGGTAACATGCTTAATGTAAAGGAATATCATCTTACATGCTCTAACCCTTCCCCTCTCCCCTGGATGCAAAGATGGGTGCAGTCGTCTTCTTTCCTACATACGACATTCTCTGCTTGAGATTGCTTCTCTCATTTAATTTTTAAGTGCCGCTAAAGTCGTACTGTTAGTAATCATTTTAATGAATAACATAAGTGAGTGAGCAGTTAAATCAATGTATCGGAGATGAAATCTTAATTAAAATGGTATTTAGCTATGGGAAGTGAGAGATTTATAATTTATTTTCTATTAAGATGTTGACTGTTTCACTGAACGTAATTATTTTTTGGTTTTAATCACAATATGAAAGCTGCACTGAAGTGATGTTTCTGCATCTTTCAGTTCTCCCATGGAGATCCACCATCCTCATCTTTAAAAGCCCTTTTCAAAAGGCCAATACCAAAATGTTTGCATTCATTTTCTTTGTTCTTGAGATGTTTTTTTACATCTATTGCAACAGTAGGCTACTGTGTTTAGAACTGAATCCTGTTTAGGATTGAATTTTTTTAAAGAGTAAACATTCAGGTAGGATTAAGCATGATTATGCATATTTAAAACCACTTTTTCTGAATTGCCCTGAGAAGAATGGAACTGTTTTCATTTGGGCTGCAGGTTTAAAATACTGTGCATGTGACTCTGCACTTGCATTTGTGCTTACCTAAATGCAAGCACATAAATCACACATGCATACTTTTCAAAGATGTCCCTGCTCATTGCACTGGACATTGCAATGAGGACTAGATGACCTTTAAAGGTCCCTTCCATCCCAAACCATTCTATGATTCTGTGAATCTAAGGGGCAAGGTACACACAGGAAATTGCTTTGTGCATCCACAGTTAAGGTCTGCAAACGTAACTTCACCAAATAAATGTTATGTAAATTTGAATCTACCCTTTTGAAGATGTGGCTGCAACGGTCCTTGAGCTCTTGTTATTGTATATGCTTTTTTGGGTGCAGGACAGAAGACGATAATGATTTTCTCTTCCCTCTCCACACACTGGGTGATGCTGCTCTCAGCAGGGTAAGTGCTCTTTACATGACTACCTGAGTGAGGACCACCAAATTCCAACAGGCACAGTGAATGAAGATGGGCCACCCACTAGGGCTAGATTTCAAAGCTCTTCATGCACTCAAAGCGGTATGCAGGCGCACAAAACTGCCATTGTTTCACATGTTTCTGTCAGGAAAGTAGTTATGGCCAAGAGAAATACAGCAGATGTGTGATGTCAACTATGGAAAATTACCTATGGATGTTTTTAGGTTCCTCTGTGGTCTTGAGCAACCAAATTTTGAGGAATCAAAATGCTTTTCAATACTAGGTGTGAAGGTCCCATGTGGAAAATATAGTGATATTAGCTAGTTTTGGGGTATTTTTCCCTCCTACTCCTCCTGTTTGGACTTCAGCTTTACACAGGAAAATTCCTTCTCATGTCATTTTAGATGCCTTAAAGATTGTAGGTAACTTGAAGTTGAATAGGTGGCTTCCAGACTGGAAATCACAAGCTTGTGCTAAGTGCCTTTGCTCCTTTTACAGTGCCAGAGGGTTAGGTGTATTTTTATGGAATCCAAATCAATTCTAATACTTTTAAGAAGTTAGGAAAGGAATGATCTACCATCGCTTTGTTTTAGAGGACTTTTACGTTGCATTTGATTATCCTGTTATATTGCACTCCTCAGACCTAAAGGGTAGAGAAAGATTTCAGATGAACTTGGGCAGAATTCAGGCGCTGAGCTACTCAAACTAGTGCTCTTCTGGGTGTTTGTATGGGTGCTGCTCTACAGTTCTGGAGAAATTCCACAGTTAAATATAAATGCGTTCTCTGGATCTTCCACTATTTGGTAGCAGCAGAGCCGAGAGCTGAGATGTGATTTTATACTTAGGCACTTAAAATCTTTACCAAATTCAGCCCTTCAATTGTTTTTCTTTTTCTGTTTGCCAACATGCCATTGCTTCTCATTTTATAATTAATTTCCTATACTCTGATGGATTAATCAATATTTTCTATTTTTTTTCTATAGACTTAACCAAATCGAAACTTTCATCTCCAAATTTTTCTATTTCTTGTCTGCAAAACCATTATTTCAGAGAGGAAACGGTTAAATAAAGGAATCTCAAGAGCAGATTCCTAAGAACTCATGATTCATCTTTCAAATGTGGAAAGTTAACCACTCTGATAGTAGTCTCAAGCAGTTTCTGAAAGATGGCATTACTGTCCCACTCACCCCATAACTATGCAGCTCCTTTAACAAATAACTGATAGACTTGAAAAGGTTTTGAAGGACAGTGAATTATGTAGCCCTGTTTTTCTATTCATGGGCTCATTAAATATGATTGAAGAAGTTAGAGACAGTGGTTTTCCTTTGCAAGAGCCATTCTGGTTTGTGCCTCTTCAATAATAATAGCGATCTGAATCCTGCAGTTTTGCTTGTACATTAACATTGCTCAATTTGCTGCTTCTGAAGTGATGCCTAGCAGGTTTGAAATTCCACTGTTAACCCCTTTCTTCACCCCCCCTCTTTTGTTTTTTTTAAAGACAGCCCTCCTACTCTGAGTAGGAGAAGGGGGTTTTAACTGAGAATTTAAATATTGTCATTAGGTCAGCTGTTCCAGTACCAAGTGGCTGATGAATATCAGCAGGCCTTGGTAATTCACTGTCATTTAGTTTATTATCCTGCATTGGCATCTCCTTCTTTTGACACTCATCTAGGTAATTTCCCCAGCTTTTCTTCAATATCCTCTTTTCCATTTTGCAGTTTTCCTTTATCGCTTCTTTTGTTCCTTAGGAATACAGACAACCTGAGATTATTTTTTTTCCCTCAAGTTTTCTTCTGGTAGTTAAAGAACTGTTATTATTTCCTTTTCAAAATTTTTAAACCTATTTTTCATCTAGTAATTTATTTACTCATGGAATATTTTCCTCTCTAGTTTTGAGAGGGATGGATTTCTATTGTTTACATTAAAGTACAAGGAAAATTCAGATTTGGGACTTTCTGAAACCAGCTTGTCCTGATATCAACCTTAGTCTTGTGTTGTTTGAGAAATCTCACTGGCACTGATTTTATTTTAAATTAATTTTAATGGCATTTTTATATGCCTTAGCATTCTAAACCCAGAAACCAAATGAAAAATGGCATTTTCTCACTGTTCATGCTACATGTTATTTTAGCTGTAATCCTCCACCTCCTTCAGTGCAAGCAAGCTGCTGCACCTACACAGGGGTGAAATTAAGTGTTTTTAAGTAGATGCTCCAAACTGCTCATGTAGAAAGAAGATGTCTTGTAATCCTGTAAGTACCCTTAAACTTCTTATGTCAAACTTCCTCAGTAGTCACATTAATTACGTAATATATTTTAGTGACAGGATGAAGTTTTATAGATTAGTAAAGAGTTTTAATGGCTCCATAAACAACAGAATGCAAAGGCATAAGAAATGTCCACAGCATATTTTGTGAACTGCAGTCAATTTGGCAGATCAATCCATAATGAACCTAAAGACCACGGCTATTTTCAGGGCAAAAGGACTTCCCAGAGAGAAAGGGACTTGGGGACGGGCTATGCTTATATTTCTTGCTGAGGGGGACAGCAATCCTGCTCCTTGGAGCCAGTGCCACCAGCTGCAGCAGGGAGGCTGCTTCTGCACTTACTCTATAATAAATGCATGTTCTCTCCTCTGAGCTTATGCCTCTGCCATCACGATAGGACGCTGCCTGCTGCGTTAATCCACCAATAAAGGGACCTCAGGTCATATAATAATATGTGCCTTTACCTTCTGCCAGTACCCCCAGGACCGGCTTTTAATTGTCAAGTCACTGAATTTTCACTTAATGTACTGCTGCTCTCTGAAGCTTGGTGAGTTGCTTTAACCATTAAAGCAGCTGTAAACTGTATATATAAAATAATAACCAGATGCTGACGTGTAAAGAAGCAGGAGAACGCAAAACAAAGCACAGCCTTTCCTCGATATAACCACTGAATGGGGGATTATTTACATTTCTGTGCAGTTACATCTTGACTCAAAGGACGATGATGATGATGACGACAAAACGGTTTGCTCCTCACGCTGAGCATCAGGCAGCACAGGTTACTCCAGGAGTGCCCCATAAAGAGCAGCAAGAGGGGACATCTCTGGGGTCAGGGAATTGAGCTGGAGGGGGATCCAGGGGCCGTCCGACACCGAAGCGACACCGAGCAAAGTACTACGCTTTATTTAAGCACTACTCCCGCCGGGACATAACACCCCCCCGCCGCGGGAGAGGGCTGCAGGTGTGAAACCTGCGCCGCGCCCCCGCCCCCGCGGTTGCTTTACCTGTCTAGGGTTTGCTTTTGGTGGGGGTTATATTAGGGTATTATTTTTTTCTTTTGGCTACTTTCCCCCGTAGGTCTCCCGAGAGAGGCAGGAGGAGGGAGCAGCAGAGGGGAGACAAGAAGAAGAAGGGGGTGTGGGGGGGGGGAAGGCGTTTTACATGTTGTAGCAAGCCCCGGCTCATTTTATAGCGTAACACCGCGCATCGCGCGCTTTCCTCTCCCTTCCCCCCCGGGGGCGCTCCGCGGCCGCGCAGAGCCAACTGCAGCCTGCGGGCTTGCGCGACTCTCGTTTCTTGGGTGCGCGGAATTCCCGCGGTTGCACTTGCGCGCCGAGCACGGCTTTAGGGACGGCGGTTGGAGGGGTGCGCCCCTTCTCCTGCGGACGGAAGAGGGTCTGGAGGGTACCCCCTTCCCCGGCGCTGGTGCCCCCGTCCTCAACATCGCGGTCGTGCCTCCCGCGGGGGCCGCGCAGTCCCCGCGGGTGTTCCGCGCACATCCCTTGGTGCTTCTCCTCCCGGCGGCGGGTCTCCACTCGGCAGGGCCGAGGGGCTGCTTCTCAGATTGCGAGCCGCCCTATGAGTAGCTTTAAAAAATATTTAAATATATTTATATGTAGCTTTAATTATATATTTAACATTTTATGTATTATGTATATTTATAGATATATAAGATCTATTTTATTTCCCTCTTCGGATAAAATAGCAAATCAATGCCACCCTTTCTCCCAAGCATGTTTCCCTTCTAGTAAAGGAGGCTCCACCTCTGCTAGGGATTGATTCGCCCAGCAGTTTTTAGGATAATTTATGGAGCAACCTGATGAGCCTATTGGGCGAGTTGCTCGGTCCTTGTAGAGTGGGTTCCTACCTGTTTGGGTGTTTTATTTCCCCCCACTCCCCCCCCTTCCCTTCCCCTCCCTCTGCCTGCCGTGTGCCGGAGGGGGGGGGACGGTGGGATTGGTAGGGTCGCTATTCCCCAGCCTCTCCGGAGAAAACTCGGGGAAGGGACGGAGCCTTCACGCCCATGGATGCGTGGGGGGGACCCGCGCCCCGCTGGAGCCGCCGCCGCGGGGCCCGGCTTCTGCTGCTGCTGCTCACCGTGCGGCTGGGGAGCGGGTGAGTACGGCGGGGACCCCCGCACCGGTCCCGGTCCCGGTCCCGGCCACCCTCGCCCTCCCGGCTCCCTGAGCATCGTTCCCCGGGCTGAGCTTGGGTAGCTCCGGCAGGGCTTGGGGAGGGGGAAGGAAGGGAGAAGGGGGCGTGTTACGCGCTGCGAAACTTAAAAAAAGAAAAAGAAAAAAAAAAAAAAAGAAAGGGAAAAAAAAAAAAAAGGTCCCGGTGCTGCGGCGGCCGGTCCCGCGGGCGGCTGCGGGGGAAGCCGGTGCCGGCGAAGTAAAACTTCGGCCGCATCCCACTTGTTCGCTGAGCGAGTTGGTGAGTCCGGGATCAACCCGGTGCTGGGAAAAGCGTGTGTCCCCCCCTCCAACGACTCTCGCCCCCCGGAGGGGAGCGGCGGGGCCGGGCGGCCCGGGGCAGCCGGTGGGGCGGGCAGCCCCGCGGCCCGAGGAGGGGCGGCGGTGCGGGGCCGCCCGGAGCTCCCCGCAGCACCCGCCGCCCCCCGCCGCCGTCCCTGCCCGGCCCCGGTCGCTCGGCGGCGGCTGGTGGGAGAGAGGAGGCTGCGTCGCTGCTGGATGCTTCGGCAGAGGCTGGTCCAGCCGTAGGTGGTAACGCTGGGGGCAGAGCCCGTGGGGCTGGTACTTTGTCACCGTGCTGTCCCCGCAGCGGGACATCTTCCGCAGGCCGAGGGAGTGGGGCTGGGCCCAGGCGTGGGATGGTGCCGGGCAGCAGCTCCAGTCCCAGAAGTTGGAAACGTGCGTTTTTGGGAAGGGAGTTGCAAAATTGGTCTGAAGGGCTCTGAAGAAACAACAGTTTGGTACTGCTATGTAAATGTGTTATTAGTACCCATAACAACTTAACGGAAAGCAATCTGGTCGTTCAACGCCATTAATAATTCAGAGCTAATCTGAATCATTCCACAGGTTATACTCTCATAAAAATCACAAGGCAGTGTTGAAAGGGTATTTGACTGTTGCCCAGTGTGTCTTTCTTTTTAATGATAGACCAAATTATCATTCTAAGAGGGTATACAAAATGTGTAGTATAAAGTCTGGCAAAAAGAAAAAAAAAAGCTATTAACATATTTTTTTTTTAAGTTTGTCAGACTCTAGACCCCTTCCCCATACTGAATGGTGATTTATCAATCTCTGTGAAGTGTGTTGATCTCAGCTCATCTCTCATCTTCAGAAGGCTGCTGTGTTATCCTAGTTAGAAACGCCACTGATTATACTTTTCTTAATCTGTGTCTTTTAAAACCTTGGCATATTATGGAAATATTTTTCAAAAGCATTGATGGAAATTATACCAGTGCAGCTGTGCATCTTCAGAATGTTTCTTAATGAACGTATTGTACCTCAGGTATGAAAGAAATTATCAAGTGGTTTGAGAGAAAAGAATATGCATGCTAATTTATTGGTGCAAAGACTTACTTACAAAGGAGGAAGACTAGCTAAAAAGAAGTTACAATTTTTTTTTGTTTGTCAAAGTGTGGTTGTGATTACAGGACTAGGTGTAGATTATTATGTATACATCTCATGAACAGTAGCTTTTATAAATAAGTTGATATGTGTGTTCAGTGAGATAAAGAGGTAACATACGCATTATTTTATTTTGTGTTCCAGAACATCTCAGATACATGGATATTTATACCAAAGGTTCCATTTCATCCGAAGCAACTATTTTCAAGCTTGCCTTTCATTCACAGGCTACATGGGAAAATGATGGTTGAGAGGGTTTTCTTTTTTCCTTTTTTTTCTTTTTTTTTCCTTAAGAGACCACAAATGGACATGTTTTTCAGATCCTGATTTTCTGGTATGCAGTGCATTACAACTCAGGGGTGTTTGCAGAGAGCTCAGCAGCTCTAGTGCCCTTTAGCAGCCTGCCACAAAGTAGGATGGAAATAGTGTTTTTCTGCTTCTTTGGATGCCTTTCTGTAGTTTAGCCCAAGTTTTTCCTTGAAGTTCAAACTAAAACACAGAAGTAATGCTTTTCTCAATAACAGACCAGGCTGCACCAGTTCTGGCTGTTTTTCTAGAAACATCTTGCAGGAGCCAACCTACCTTCTCAACGCATACTTTTAAAAGGTTGCAAATAGCATCACTTCTAGTATGTATGCATTTGTACACAAAGTACTTTGTGCTGAGTGAGAGTAAAGTTACTTCAGGTGTAGCAAATGGAGCTTAAGCCATTTAGCTTGAGCTAAATGGAAGGACATTGGAAGTTGAGTCTCACCCCAAGTTTATGCTTTTAATGTACTGTCCCACGGGCTGTAGCATGACTTTAGACTGTACTTCCTTTACCAAAGGGATTCATTGCGGTTGAACTGTGTCCCATAAACAGTTGTTTTCCCCCAGTTCTACACATGCACCACAAACAGACCAGAATGGCCAAAGCACTTGATGTAACTTCATGAGTCAGGGTTTTGAAGGACTCTTTTTGTCAATAGCTGACATCTCCTCTGTAGCAGAAGTTGGGCTGTGAGCCTTTCTATAAGGTATGTCCAGGAAAAGTGTAGCTACTCAGCAGTCACTCCAGTCCTAAATGTTCGGCAAACCCATTATTCTTGTTGAACTCAAATAAATAGATAATTCATAGGGAGAGCAGAAGAGCTGACAATATAATTAGTATTATTTCCTTAGTCCTAACCATACAGGTGCAGCATAACTGTAACATTTCTTCTAATTTATACTAATTTATACTGCTTCAAATGGTATGTGCTGGTCAGCAGCCCTAACAGTATATTGTAAGCTAACTTAATTTTAGTTTGGTTTTGTAACCCGATGTTCTAAAAAAAATTATAAATGCTCCATTGCAATGTAACTCTCAGCAGGTGCAAATGTCAACTAATATTTTCTTTTCCATTTCAAAGTATCTCTTAGGAAAATACTTATATAATACGGCCTACGTTTTCTTCTCTCATAAATTCCTGGATCAGAGTTAAGCCTGTCATAACAACATGGGTTTCTTAATGCTTGATAATAGTGATTTACTGTTTCATTTGAACATCTGTGAAGTTTATTCATTATTATCCTCACTCTTATGTGCTTTGTTCATGATGTGACAGTGAAGAACTTGTTATTTAGCATCCCCAGTTGTTTAAAATGTGGTTTATTTTATTAACAGTTTATTAATATTTTCTTTTGTTATTATAAAATTTAATGAGACATAAATATTGAGAAATACTTGTATTCTTTGCACATAATTTTCTTGCAAGGGATTTAAAAGAAACCTTCAAACTATGGCAATCCATTCAAAAAAGGCTCTCACAGCAAATTGAGCTACATTTTCAATCGCTTTTAACTTTCTGTTTTTTTAAATATACCTGATGTTAGATAAGACCACCCTTGCTGCCAATTCAAGCCTTTCTGAGCTGGATAGAAAAGTTTAAAGATGAGCATTTGTTGACTTCGGTCAACTTTTTTCTGGATACATAAGTCTGGTAAGGAGTTTGCGGGATCTGTGGTTTTTCTTTGAAGCTGTAGAGGAATTGTATCATCTGGGTCGAATACAACAACTAGTTGCTCTGGCCAGCAGGCAGGGCTACTTAAATGGGCTTGGTGTACCCACTGTTTGAAAGTGAGTTGTCTTGGTTTGTATTATTATATATATATACTAAAAAAGGCATGTGTGTTGAACCCACAGAAGAACAGAGGTGAGCATCTCCCAAGATGGGCAAAGAGCCGTTTTTGTACTAACATTTGTGAGAGAAGAGCACTAGGCCTTTTTTTAATTACCTGCATAGCCCTTTCTTGCACTGCATACTAAATTGAGCATGTACTTAGGTAAAATAACAATATCATAACTTATTTGGTAAAGAGCAGCAGGGAGAAGTGGTAATTATAAATGACAGCATGTAGCACACTGACAGGAACCTTTCAAAGGGTGGTGGATGACAGTGACAGTAACTTTTATTTCTTAACAATTTCTCTGAATGGTAATAATTTGTAAGGAGTAATTCAGACGCAATTGAATTAACCTGGAGATGACACGGAAGTCCTGATTTTGCATTTTTACACATGCGAATGTTTTTAATAAGGCTGAAAATAATGTGGTGGCTTCAGTGGCCTACTGGCCTATGTAAAAACTTGATTCTACATATATAAATGTAAAATGGTAAATCATGCAAAACCACTGAACTAATAGAGGTAACCGGAGAGACTAGAAAGGCCATCAGGAGCTGACCAGAAGAGAACTTGCTTCAAAGAAGAGGGAAATCTCAGTGATATGGCAAAGATGGAAAGAAATATTTTCTAAAATATGCTTTCATCGGTGCATGTTCGGGTCAGTAGGATCTGTTGTGACAAATTCAGTCTGATATCAGAATAAACAAAACTGGAGAATTTACCCTGGCTTTTGCATCAGTTTTGTTGCTTCACTGTAACTGTTCTAAGTCCTTGCATAAAGGTTTGAGGAGGAGGAATCCGATGAAGTATTGTACAGTATTTCTAGTCTGAGGTTTCTCTGGATTCCAGCCAATGGATCTCCTGTCTTTCTCTGCTAGCTGAAAAAAAACCTGATTTTTGTCCCAGTACCACCTGCTACAGCTGGCTTAGCCACCAGAGTCCATATCCATCTCCCCATGGGGAAATCCGGGTCTTAGTTCATACCTATGGCTCTGCAGGGCAACCTCAGGGTGCGGAACCATGGCTGCAGTGGCTCTTCAGGAACAGTGTGATCTGCAGCCAGCTGCTCTTCAACAGGAAAGCTGGTCACCAAAGACCTTCCTTGCCCTTTCTGCCTCTGCTAAGCTTTGCCTTGATGAGAACTCAGAGCACCTCAAAGGAATCCTGAATATTCTTAAAAGAATCAGCGTTTTGGTCAGAAAACATCCTGCTATGTTTTTCTTTCCAGCCTGGTCTTTCATGGTATGTTGTAGATTATTTGCTCAGAGAAACCTCCTCACCTCTTGGGGAAGAGAAGCTGCAGTGCAGTTATATGCCTAGCAGTTGTTGCAGGATGAACGATGTAGTCCAAAATGAAAGTTTTATACAAATGTGTCACAACTGGAGATACTCTATGCAGAGTGGCAATTTCCATTGAATTGGATTTACCCATGCTACAGTTATACTAACTATTCTGAGAAATACTTCCATGGTATATGTAGTTTAAGAGGCAACTTGATAGCATCTTACATTTTTTTCTCTCAGATAAGTAAACTGAGCTACTTACATTTCTTCAGAAAATAGTGAATTGTTTGTTTAACCATTTTGTAAAACCTTTCAATTTTTTCTTTGAAGAACAGACCTAAAAAATGGCTAGGTTATATAAATATTAGCCTCATTCATGGCAGATACACACAGAATATTACTTCCCTACTACTGCTTCATATTGCTGAGATAGTCTATCCCAGGATTAGCTCCAGTACTGCCCTGGTGTACCTCATGTTCTTTTTGCTTTCTGCCTTGATCCTCAGATCCTTTCCATGTCACTGCATGCATCTCTGGTAAGGAACAAATGGCTAATTCTGTGTTTCTAAATTTATATGCAGTTATTTTTCTTATTTTCAGGAAGACAGGCAGATACAGTGAATAGGAAAGATCTAAGGTGACATGAGATACATCCGTTTTGTATTAAATTATTTTTGGTCTTAAATAGATTGTTAGTCCTTTCATTTAATATGGTTTTCTTCTTATTTAAGGCAGTGTACCATGAGGGATGAAGTCTTATTATTATTAAATCTTATTATTATTAATGTAATATTATGGTCCAATTTATCTTTCAGAATAAAGTTCAGCTGGATGGAATTTATTTTAGGAAAAAGTTGTAGTATTAAGTATTAATTTAGGTAGCTAACTGTCGCTATAAGTCATGAAAATTTTTTTTCTTCATTGTCTGATGCCAGATTTGCATAGCAGAATAAATTATATAGATGCTTTTAAAAATAACGGAGCCTCAGTGTTTTCCATGGGACAGAAAAGTACTTGATCTCACCAGCATACAGCCATCGAATATGGACTGTGTTGTATCAGACCTGCTGCAGGTGAGCTATGGACTTGTACCTTGGTTTCTTGCTTTGTCAGTGAGGGCCATCCAGCTGCTGGCCTCCAGGTTGCATCCAGGAGGGGACAACTCTGGTGACCATCTGACAAGAGGTGGAATACTCCTGTTGTAAAAGATATGTATTATATTTATTAAACAATAAATTACAGTGGAGAAAAGATAATTTTACTTGCACAGAGAGAGAGAGACAGCAAGCTTTTTATTGCATGCGTTAGGTATTTACATTAGCCTTCACAGAATATATTCACCTCTTTGTACAATTATTCATTAAATTCCTTGACCTTTGGATTACTCCATAACTGCCTAATGACAGTTACACTAAAATTTCAGTAGAACCCATTCATTGTGTTTCTCTTGGGACATGCTGTCATTGCCTGGTTATTGTAGTTGTATGACTTTTTCTATGATTTTAAGCCAGATTCACCTATATGCCACAATTATAGCGTGCAGTTCAGTGTAAGTCTCTGGTTCTGTTGCTACTTCGGTCTGTACGTATTTCTTTGCCTCCACTGGGAGGAGACTGATACCTGCTCACATGTCTACCAAAATTTGGAAGTATTTCAAATAAGCTTGTTTTTGTGAAGGGGTGTAGTAGATTCCTAGTTACATGAGGATTTTGCAGGAACTATGCAATGAATTGTGTAAGAACAAATGTTGACATGAATATGTTAAAATACCAACAGCTTAAATGATTGAAAATGCTTCATAACTGAGAACTCATTTTATATATTTCTTGAGATGCTGGTGACATTTTAAAGTAGATATCTAATGAAGTTGACTTTGGAATTTCATGAATGTTACAGTGACTGTGGGATGGCATTTAATTGGGGTAACTGCTTTTTATTGAGGTTATGGTTCTCAGCGTTCGTTTATGCTAGGTTTGTTTTAAGTCTAGATCCACTATGGAAAACGTTTCTTGGATCAAGGCACTTAACCCATCAACAGTCTATCAGGCCACTATGAACTTGATGACAATTAACCTTTCATCAGTCAAGTGTAGACAGGGGTCTGCAGTGTCTTGAATGGGTGCTGACACGTGGCACAGGGATTTATGTGTGTCTGTCTTTGTGTGATGATCCTACTCTGAAACTTCCAGGAGATCTGATACTGCTATGGTTAGTCCACCTTTCAGATATCCAGAGAGGTGATGACCTTTCATCATCATGTCCTTCCTTAGCAGTTTGGGGATATTTATCCTTTGTTTAATACCATTTGTCCGTTTTCAGTTATATCTACTTAGGCGCCATAAATTCTATCATTACCCTTTTATCCTCTGTTCTCTGAATCTTCATTTATTCCCTGCTTTTTGGTCTAGATGAACAGTGGAATATAGCTGCTTGCATTATAATTATTTGGTTGCATGGTCTGGCCAAAACCCACAAAGACTAACCAATTTACATTTCTAGGTTTCATTCAAATCCATCTGAAATAAATCTCCCTAAGAATTTTAGTAGGTTTACACTTCAGTTTCAGCCAAGACAGTACAGACTATGATAAGGTCTACTTATCTTCCTGATAAATTTTAGGTTTTGTTGCATGCAGTGGCTGGAAGGATTTCCTTAGAAGACATCCGTCACACAGAGGAAGATGAATATATATTTGTCTGAAAATTTTACAACAACAAAATGCATTTGATCTCTAAGATTAAACTATAGTTGGCATAAGGGCTCCTACTAATTTTTCAGCTAGTATTAGAAATGTTTGTAATAGAAGAAAGGAAGGACCTACTTACTGAAGATAATGGGTCCTTTCAAGTACTTTTTTAGGCAAAGAACTGCTTTAAGATATTGTAATAATGATTTTCTCAGAACAGAGGAAGAGGTGTACTTATACTGTGAATGTGGGTGTTATGTTCAATTAGTTACCCAGTTTTTGTCAGTCAAAACAAAACACACAACACATTCTGCAAGTTTGTAATCAGAAAGTGGAATAATTGATGTGAGGAAAGAGAAGTAAGAAGTGTCCTGTTTGCTTGTCTGAGGTGGAACAAGAACTGCTCAGCGCATCAGGAATAATGATATTAGCATAGCCTTTCCTGGAGGCAATTTATTTTTTTTCCACATTGAAAGATTGTTTTTGCCAAGTTCATATGTTTGTGGGCAAGGCTGTTGTTCAGAGGGAACTGGAGGGGATGGGAGAATGGGTTGACGGGATCATGATTAAATTCATCAAGGATGAGTCTAAAGTCCTGCACCTGGGTGGAAAGCCTCCCTCAGCAGGACAGACTGGAGACTAGCTGGCTGGGGAGCAGATCTGCCAAAAAGGACCTGGAGATGCTGGTGGACAGCATGGCACATTGGCAGCAAAGAGGGACAGCAGCCCCCAGGGCACACTCAGGATGCTGAGGGAAGTGATTGTCTGCCTCACTTAACAAGTGCTCTGCACTTGTTAAACTACGTCTAGATACTGCATCCAGTTTGGGGTTTAAACTGGAGGGAGCTCAGCAGAGGGCTACCAAGCTGGTCAGGGAGGAGCGCTGGCCCTGTGAGGAGAGGGCTGTTCAGCCTGGAGAAGAGATGGCTTTGGAGGGACCAAGCAGCAGCCCCCAGCACTTATGGAGAGGGGATTGAGAAGACAGGCTATTCGCAGCGCTACTTGGTAAGAGGATGAGGAACAATGGTGATGAATTGCAACAGGAAAACCCCATAAGGTATAAAAAAAAATTCACTGCAAGGATAATTAAACAGTGGAACAAGCTGTCCAGTGAGGTTCTGGGATCTCTGTCCATGGAGTTTTCAAAGACCTGACTGGACTAAGGTCTAAGCATCCTAGTCTGAATTCAGTACCAGCCCTCCTTCAAGTAGAAGGCGATGCCAGGGATCCCTCCTAAATTGCATGATTCTGTGGAAAATGATGGGAATCAGCCTAGGGTTTTTTTCCCTTTTTTTTTTTTTTTTTTTGTGGTTTGCTATCTTACTTGTGCAAGGTTCTTGCCCTCTATTGTATAGCATAAAAGAGAGGGGTGAAGAAACAGCTAGTTGTCTCTGCCAGGTCTCCAAAACCGGGAAGAACATTTTTGTGACCACATATGGAGGTAAAGAGCTATTTTTACTAAGGTGGTCAAATCTTCTATTTGAGAAGAGATCGCTATACTAATCAAGATGAATATGTTTGAGAATCCAGCAGCTCTGAACTGGCACAGAGAATTACCTGTACTTGGCTACATAGATGTGAGGAAAATTTTCAATTGATTTCTGGACTTCAACTTGATAGGAGTAGAGGCGGCAGTTATACTGGTCTGAGCATATCAATATTTGGATGAACTTTCAAGGAGACAAGATTAACTCTGTATTATATGAGAGGACTTATGGATAAAGAATATCTGTGATGCTATGAGTCCAGATGATTATTTTTGTGAGATGTTTAAAAGACATTTGAATTAATAACAAATTTGACCAGTGCAATTTCAAATAACATGTAGCATTATCTGAAAGTTGACTTGGAGGAGAGCAATTTGTGTGGATCTCAGAACAAAATTGTTCTTCTGGAACACATCTTTAATAATACCTGTTGTTCTTTATGTTAAAAATTCAGATTTCTATAAGTGTTCTTTGCAGTCAGGTAGTGCCCTTATTAGAGTGTTCAGAGTGAACTCTGGTCATATTGTTCAGTGAAGTTTTTGTTATATTAGTATTGCAGAGATGTTGAAGATCATTTTATAAGAAATGTGGTAATGCTTTTAAGTGAAGGTCTTGCTGGGACTAAAATTAATTGTACTGAAGTTATTGCGTGTGGGAGAAAATGTTTCATATCTTTCAGAGATGTACTTCAAAGCTGTAATGACTCAAAAGAGCTTGATCACCTGATGCTTGCATTATGTATTAAGATATCCCAAGTTTGATAGTCTAAACACTCAAATACGTAGGCAACACTTTTCATTATAGGGAGTGAACAGCAGAGGTACTTGCTTTTATTCTGCTAGTGCTATGATTGTTTGGGTTTTTTTAACAAAGCTTTACTTATTTAGTACTAAGTGAACTTCTGTATGTAGCTTGTCCTAAAAATCTCATGTTTCTTTCTGTATTAGAATTTCTGATATTTTTCCATGCTTTTCCCTGATTTAATTTACTTAATGTCTAGATTCATCCCATCAGTAAAAACTCAGTAAGGAGAGAGGAAAGAGGAAACAGGGCAGAGGATTATAAGTAGCCAGACAAATATGAGATTAGAGATGGTAAAGAGCAGACGAAATATGTGCATCCAGAAGAAGAATCAACCTAATGTATGTGGTAGGTATACCAGAAAAAAAGATGTAGGGAATAAGTAAAGCATACTTCAGTGGGAGAGAGAAATACATTTTGACACACAAAAGAATATGCCAGAGTCTGGCAAGGCAGAATGAGGAGGAAATAGATTGAAAGCATCTGAGGTGGAATGGGTGGGGGGAAAAGAGGGTTTTGTCAAGAGATTGTCTAAACCAGTTTATGAAGGATGAAGATGAAGGAATACAACATCAGTGACTCTAAATCCCACAGGATTAAGAAGAGCAAGCAATGCTTTCTGGGGACATATTTTCAGTAGCTGCATTTCTTTGCTTGCAGTTATGCTTATTTTCCCAGAAATTTTCTGATGAATAGAGCATATCAGTGAAGAAGCTGATGATGAAATGCAAAAGGGAGTTCATTTCTGCAGAAATGTAATAGAACTGATGAGTATGAAGTCAGCCATCAAGTTTGGAAGGTAAATCTTGAGAGATGTTTAAACTGTCCAGCATTGACAGCTAGCAGTGGAAGAAAGCTTTCAAGAAAATCTTTTGAAGAAAAATGTAATTGTGTCCCATTCTAGCAGTCATGATGATGTGGTCCTGCTGCTGCTACTGAAAAGAAGTAGTATTTGTGTATGTGCAGGAGTTCCAGTACTTTTTCAGCTTCTGAAGGATACTTCAAGTCTATCTGAGGCTCTTGTTTTATCTCAGGGAGATCCAAGGAAATATCACAGAATCACAGAATCACAGAGGTTGGAAGGGACCTTTTAAGATCATCTAGTCCAACCAATGAAAAAAAAAAAAAAAAAAAAAAAAACACAAAAAAAACCAAAAACAAAACCACCACACACGCAACCCACACACACACCACCACACCACCCAACACTAATCCATATTCCCAAGCACTATGTCAATTCCTCTCTTGAATACCTCCAGGGATGGTGCCTCAACCACCTCCCTGGGCAGCCCATTCCAATGCCTGACAACCCTTTCAGTAAAGAAATATTTCCTAATATCTAACCTGAACTTCCCCTGGCGTAACTTGAGGCCATTGCCTCTTGTCCTATCATCTGTAACTTGGGAGAAGAGACCGACCCCCGCCTCTCTACAGCCTCCTTTCAGGTACTTGTAGAGAGCAATAAGGTCTCCCCTCAGCCTCCTCTTCCCCAGGCTGAACAGCCCCAGCTCCCTCAGCCTCTCTTCGTAAGACTTGTGCTCCAGACCCCTCACCAGCTTCGTTGCCCTTCTCTGGACCTGCTCCAGCACCTCAATGTCTTTCCTGTGGTAGGGGGCCCAAAACTGGACGCATATGTAAATATGGATTTTAAATTGCTGATTCCTACCATGTTGAAGTTGCATTTTTTGTGCTCTTTAAGGAAGTTCCTTCTGTCTCAGGCACTGCTTAAACTTACCATCCATCTAGAGTTCAGATTTTCTTCTGTCCTGCACGTGCCACATGCCTAAATACTTACTTTTTTAGCTTCTGAATTAGTAACATCACCGGCATCTGTAAAAATGTCTGACTCTGGACATGGGACTGTCAGTGACCGTGTTTTGTTTTTCAGCAGTGCTCTAGGGTTTTTTTTTTTTTTGTGTGGGATTCAGCTAGGTCAGATGACCTTTGAACTCTTGTTGATGGGGCCATAAAATATACTTCTTTACCACATATGGACATACCATGTTCAGTGTTCTGCAGTAAGGTCGAGTCTGGTTGGATGTCTGACAGGTTGGAAACCTTCCCTGGAAAAACTGTCTTGACTGACTTCTTATGAAGCATTATCTAGTTAAGCACAGTGTTTTGACAATTATTGTTTACTAACAAAGTATTCTCCCATGTTTACAATTTGGGAAACATTACCATTTTGTCTGAAAGTTGAGAAAAACAGTAATTTTTTCTTTTAAATACTGGAAAACACAAGTGAAATTGTATAGTACCTAGAAAAGGGACTTAAATGTAATATGCTGGGAAGCACGACCAGTGAATAACAGTTGTCGTAAGGTGTTTTGTGATTTAGAGAAGCGTCACTGTGCCCTACCCCTGTATTGATAAAACTTCCGATGCAACTGCTTTTGGCTGCTATTGGAGAAGATCCTCAGCTAAATGAACTAACACAACTAGTCTCATGGTTTTCATTGGCATGTGTAAGGCAAAACCAAAAATGTCGTGTTCCTTTCAGCTCTTTCAGTATAGAAATTATGTGAATCACTGACTTTTCTTCTTATTTGTCATTTATTTATTAATTAAATGATCATGAGAACATTCCTTGTATGGAAGGAACACTGTATCTCCAATTAGGCAGAACTACTGTGCAGTGTTGTTTAAACCTCAGGGTCACTGAGGGCTTGATTGAGTTGCTTATGCACAGGCTTGAAATGTTGGTGAAGATGACAAAGGTTCCCAGCTCAATCTCTCCTGCTACTCCGTAAGTCTATAGGTTCCCTATAAATCAACCCTACTTGGAGGACTGGGCACCCTTGGGTGTGTTGGATGAGAGCAGGAGCCTGGGAATGGACAACTAAATTAATCCCTAGCTGTGTTTAAGTACTCCCACCTATGCTATATGTGTAGTTCTACGTGCAATACCTTGATATGCATGATGCAAATAGCAGTAGGAGCACTCTCACTATATCCATTTTTTTTCTAGTTCATTACCTAACCTGACAGATGTTAATTGCAACTTAAAGCTCATCTGATTGTTTTTTCTCATATTTAAAGGAGAACAAAGACCTATGATATTAATGTCTGAAGATGAGCGTGTTGCCTGATGTTGAAAAGACTTATTTAGTCGTTAGTCTCTTGTGCTCAGGGATTTATTAGTCATGGTAATGTCTCCAATTAGTTGAAGGACAGAGAGCATAATTAGGGCACTTTTTGTCTAATTACTGTTAACTGTATACATGCAGTTTACTGTTGAGTTTATGAGGCTAGCTGCAATGTTATAACATGTTAAGAAGTTAGGTCTCTTTCTAATGATTTTATAAAATCATTAAAATTAGAATTAACACCCACAGTAATAGATTCAAAATAGCGTTGTGCCATGGAACAGAAAGGTTTTAATGTCTGATGTCATATTTTTGTTCTAAATCATTGTCTCTGCAGACATTCTGAAAAAGACCTACTGAGTGAATTTTGTTGAAAAAGATATATTTTAGAGTAAATGGAGAGAGGATCAAGTATTATGTTCTGTGTATAGTGAAATAACCTTTAGATGAACTTGGAAAGGAAAAGAATTCCTCTTTAATTAAGTTTGCCTTTCTTCCTATGGTTGTGAGAGAGAGGGGAAAGTGCTACTGTTAAAGTTAGGATGGAGTTAATTGACATTAATCTTCATGGGCTTGTTAGATTTATTTTAACTGCAAAGACGTAAAAAGGTGCTCAGCTGAAGTTAACTGTTGCTAAATATTTGAATGGCACAGCTGAATTTAACATTTTATTTTCTGGTTTGGAATGAAGTTTGCTGTCTTCTGTCTTTATTTCTACTCCATTCCAGACCCTGGGGAAAAAGCTGGACTTTGCCATGTGAGTCACACAGAAACTCAGGTAAAAGGTCAACAGCTTTGAACCATCTTATTTTCCAAAGTGAATGTTTCTTTTAAAGAACATGGTCTAGCAACCTCAGTTAGATCTCGGTAACACCATCTCAGCTAGTCCTGCCGGCTGTGTAATTCTGAAGGGTTTTCTACCTTTGAATCAGAGTGGGTCAAACCTATTTAGTATGACAAAGATCAGTAATTCAGAATCGAATATGTACGCAGTGTCTGTTCTGTTGCCTTTGTGTGTTTATGTGCTTTTCTGGGGGGGAGCCCAGCTGCTTTATGCAACCTCTCCCAAAACCTCTGGATTGAGAATTCAGGTTGGCAGATGTTGTGCTCTCTGCTTCACTGGAGAGCATACAGAAGACTTTCTATATATTCTGGTCACTTCCTTTTTCCAGCCACCATCATTCCTTCCTTATCTGAGTCCTGTGGCTGCACATCAGTGGCTACGGCTTAGGAATCAAAAGTGTAATACTGGGTCATCAGCACTGTGGAGATGTTATAGTCTTTATTGCATGCTCAATGTCCTTGGGTGCATTTCAAAGAAGAGTTAAGAAAATGGTATTCTGGTAGCCAGATGGGTTAATCACAGTCATTTGTCTCTAAAAAGGCCGGTAAGAGAGGTATAGTGAGAGTGAGAACAGCTCCTTTCGCTGTGTGGAACAGCAATAGTCCAGTTCCTCCACATTTGGTTATCTTAATTCCTGGTTTTGGTTGGTAGCTTTGCTGGTTTAGCTAATGGATTAGTGAGCCTCAAGCTCTTGTTAACCTAGTATACTGATATGGATGTCTAATGTATTTCTTTTCTAGCAGCTGGCAATTTTTTCATGTATAATATTTTTTAGGTAAAACAGGGTAGTTCCATGTAAAGAGTAGGAAATGCACATTTTAAGTCAAGACTGTTGTCAGATACTGAGTAAAGAAATGTTATTTCTAATAAAAGTGCCTCTTTAAACAGATTTACTTAGTAGTGACTGGAAAAGCTGTCAGATGTTGGGATGGAATCTTTCCCTCTCCCCCTGGTATTGCATTAATAGCTTTCTGTAAGCTATCAGTGTCCTCACCTGTATACCTATTTGTAGTTCAGAGTTTTAAAACTGGAGGACCAGAAGTCCTCCAATCAAGCAAGAAAGAAGGTGAAAATCTGAAATGTATTTTTATTTTCTTTCTTGTTAATTCCAAGTTTATTTAAACATACTAAATAGGAAAAGAGAGAAGTGGAGACCAGGTTGCTCAGAGAGCTTGTGCAGTTTCCATCCTTGGTGGTTTGCAAGACCTGGTCCGATCCAGCCCTGAGCAGCCTGATCTGACTTCAAAGCTGGCCCTGCTTTAAGCAGGAAGCTGGACTAGAGACCTCCCACAGTCCCTTCCCACCTGACTTGTCCTATGAATCTATAAATAAAATTAGGTACTCCTCAAAATGTCAAGATATTCAAGCGACTACGAGTGGAGGTGTTATGGTTGTAACTCCTCTTGGGTTTAGATGGGTGTGGGCCTTTGGCATGACATCTTATACTTTTCTTTTTGGCTAAATCTATGCTGTTCTTAATAAAGATGTGGAAAGAACATTAAAATGGGCCAAAACTGTGTCATCTCCACTTCAAATGATCTGCAAATAATTAGGCTGATCCTACGAGTCAGGTGCCCTGGGTCTGTACAGTGCCCTGGTGGTTTTGCTGTACTTTCTGCTGTTTGTAGGATGGAGGACAAAAAGAGGAAGAAGAAAAGGTTAGTTTTGTAGCGGGCATGTCTCTTTCCTTAGAGAGCTGCTTATAAATTAAGTTTTACTCCTCATCATCTTAAGGCCCCTGGGGAAAGGCTGGGATTGCCTCTACATTATTAGCAACCGTAAGCTAATTTATCTAATTAGATGACATAAAGTGCAAGCAGACCAAAAATATATTAAAAAAAAAAAAAAAAGCCGTGTGGTAACAAAACATGAAAGAGATGGCAATAGGTAGCTTTGAGGGAAAAAGAGTGTACATTTACAAAACTTATCTTCCTACTTCTTTTAGTGCTCCCATTAGTGGGATCCTGCTAATGGGAAATGTTAAATATTTAATATCTGACATTTCTATAATGTCTACGTAGTGCAGTAAAGATTAAGTATTTTACAGTGCATTTCAATTTAAAAGAATGGAAGTGCTTTTCAGACTGTTACAGGGGAAGCTGTCACTGAACCTTGTATTTAGATTGGGTATTCGTTTTAGCTATAATAGACTCTCGCAACTCATTTGCAGCAAGCCAAGTATGAAAGTTCTGATATCCGAGCAGTGCCTTTTGTTCCCTGTTGCACTTCCCAAATTAAGCAGGCATGCCAAAACCACCGAGCAGTTTCCACAGCCATAGAATCATGGAATCATTCAGGTTGGAAGGGACCTTTCAGATCATCTTGTCCAATCATCAACCTCACACTGACTAAAATCATCACTGAACCATGTCCCTCAGCACCAAGTCTACCCATCTCTTAAATACCTCCACGGATGGTGATTCAACCACTTCCCCGGACAGTGTGTTCCAATGTTTGATAATGTCTTGATTTTCAGTGAGACTTGTTAGTGTTGTCTGAGCATTAATGGGAGGTCTTCCTTTCCCCCTGAAGGCGTAGTGTTGTCTTCACAGGGAACATGCTGGTGGTCTTCATTCCTGTAGGAAATTTACTGAAAAATTCCACCCTTAATTTTGAGGGCAGTGTATATTTGTGTAATTTAGAAGCCCTTAAATCCTTTTCTAATAATATAGCAGTAACATTTTAGTTTTGGTGTACAATACAAATTGGTACAAGGACAGTAATTTAATTCCTTTCTTTTATTGGAATATCTGTGCTTATGTTAATATTGGAACTGATTTATATGGACTGCATACATTCTATAATAATTGCTAGCCAATGTCCATTTGTGAAGACACGTTGTGTGACTGTCAGAGTTACTGCTATCAGTCTGATGCACTTTGCTTGACTTGAAGCCCATAGCAGTTCCCTGAAATAAGCTAGATGAGTAATATAGATTGCAAACTTTAGCACTGGAGGAATACATAAGTCCACACTCATTTGATTCAAATGGAAAGAAAACTACTTCCAGGCATTCTTTGACCTTTTGGTGATATCTGAGTGAATCTGCAGATGCAACCAAGGTATTGCGATTTTTTCCTAATGACTTAGTGATTAACTATATGTTACTGCTTATTTAATTAAAAGATAGGCAATATATGAATGTGTAAGTGTTTTTCTTCTACATTTGTTTCATCTTGGTAAAATAGGTAGCTAACAAATGATCTTAACTGAAAGGAATGGTACACCATTTTAACTATGCGATGTACACCTCGAGTTACATAACTGACATGACTGCAGTTTCTGTGAATGTTCAGTCATGGCACATGGATGTAACGTTTGTTTGCTTTCCTGTTTTGAATGGAGTTGAATAAGTACACAAGTCTTATTTATTTATAGCATAGCTAGTATGGAGGCTACTAGGAAGGAGATTCTGTTAATGTTCTTGACACGAAGATGTATCTACAATCATGATTAAGCATCTCTAAGGCATATTAGTACCATGATTTGAAAATGAAATACATGCAGGGAAATGTTTGGGAATTAAATTTTGTGTCTTAAAACAGGAAAAGGCTGACAGTAAGAGAATGCCTACTGCTGCTTTTATGGCTTTGACTCATGGCTTGAGTTTTGCTGGATGGTTGATGTGTTAATGCCTCTCTTGACATATTTATTAGCTTACGCTCTCTACTACCATAAACCAAAGTATTGGTGTTTTAAATAAGGGCCTGCCTGTTTCTGTTGGCACCAGAAAGCATTTAGATTTTTATAAAATACTCTAGTGTTCAAAATTTTAGCATTCTTCTTGACCTCTTATGTATTTAGTTTCACTATTTGGTTTTTTTTTTTCTAACCTTGCTTTTCTCATTCACTCACCATAGAGCGGATAAAGCAGATGATGAGGATGATGAAGATCTAACAGTGAATAAAACATGGGTCCTTGCACCAAAGATTCATGGTGGGGATGTAACTCACATACTGGACTCCTTACTTCAAGGATATGACAATAAGCTTCGGCCAGATATTGGGGGTAAGCCCAAGAAATAATTCAGTAAATAGAAGATGTGAACCAGAGATGGCTTGCGTTTTGTCAAAGATGGCAAAAATCCTCTTAATGCAATTTTTAAAACTTAATATAGCAAGCTAAATATAGCAATAGAATGCAATGGCTTTCTGGAACTGGTAAAAATAATGTTCTGTGCAAGAGTAGACTTTTTTATGTTCTATTTACAGAGTCTTTTTCTTATGTAAAGTATTGCATTTTGGGGACAGTGGGCAATCTATAATAAATTTTTAAAAGGCAATTACAGTTTGCATAGTTTAACTATGATCTTCTGACAGATATAAACCAGCCATGGTTATTTAAGAATTTGATCTTGAGTTTGTAGGAGTTTATTAAAGAATTATTCCTAGATACTTTTACCTTAGAAAATGCATTGTAAGTGTGTATTTTGAGCAAATTTAACTCAACGCAGTTCTCTTCATCCCTTAGCTCAGATTTTGAAAAACTTCATAAGAATCTAAAAATATAACTTGGGACTATATCTTTTCTAAAGGAGGGAAGAGTGCATTGCTGTAGATGAAACTTTGCAGCCAGTAGGAAGGCAATTTTGTCTTTCAATAGCCAAAGCATCAATTTGCATATAACTATTAAGTGTAAATATTTGGAAGAATCTTGTGTTGAAAACATGGAATACATGAAACCTTGCCCGTTCTTATCTACCATATGTATGCTGGATGAAACTAAGAAAAATAATTTATTTTCTCTGAGTTTGTTCCCTGAACTGTGAAGGGAGAGGTGGAGGACATAATTATTTGTTAAATACTTGGCATTCCCTATCAAGAGAATGCCATGTAAGTCATAAGCTGCTTATACAATAAACAATATAACAATCTAGACTTGTTTTATTTATGTAGGAGAACAGAAAGATGCAATCTCAAACTAAGTATTTTCTTTCAAAAGCTTCTGACAAATTGTTTTCTTCCCCAGATTTCTTAGTTCTTATTGTTGACTGTTATCCTGAAGAAGTTGAATGGCAATTTTTCTCTCACTGTCATAATATAATCACATGTGAATCTCGTGAAGTTTCTTGTAAGTCTTTGCCTTCACATTCATTTAATTGAATTACTGCAAACATTTAGACAACAAGAAAGGTCTTCCAGCATATTTTTCCTTAAATTCTCCATGTGTAACAAATGTATAGCATCGTTGTTTTTTTTTTTTCCCCGACTGCTTGATTCAACAGACCGCAAAGGGATTATGAGGGAATAAACTGTCTTCACTAGGATTCCTTCTAACGTTTAGCTGGTAGGTGGGGAATGAAAGAAGAGAGAATTCTGTTTCTCTTCTCTCCCTGTAAAACTTAGAAATAAATGGAGAGAAAATAGAGAGGAATAGGAGTTTATTCTGACATGTCAAATGGATTTAGATGGGCACGGAAGAATTTTGTTGTATTCCTTACCTTCACATTTCTGTTTATGTACTGAGTATTGATAGGGCAAGAAATGTGCCTTTTTTTTGAGTAACTCAGTGTACAGCCTTTTGGATTCCAAATATCAGTTCCTGAATGAAGACACTTGGTTCTAGCTTTTCTCACATAAATGCTCCCTTTCTTTTTCTTCTTCACTCTATTGTTGCAATACTTCTGTACCAATCTGACCTTTGCTATCTGGGACCTGCCTACATCCAGTATTATAAAACGTAAGGTTCATGAATAATCATCCAGAGTGATAAGAACAGGAGACATTTGGGAATATTCACTTTGTTGCCAGGAGACCAAATGTTACGACTGACTCTTCCGGATGGTGGGGAAATCGCAGACTTCTGCCACAAGGCAGAAATTTTGGACAACATAAGATGAAATTTCCAGCTTTGAGTGAAGGCACTGCACTCTGTCCAGCTACTTGGGAACTGCAGCAGATACGTAAAACAAAATCAGGCTATCTTGCATTCATCTTAGTCTGCTTCAATTATGTGGATAAAATCTGGTTTTAGATTCCACATCTTCAGAGTATATGTCAGTACTTGTACAACAAGGTTATTTAACTGGAATTCTAATTATCTTTCAGAGCAATAAGATCCCACAGAACATTTTTACTATTGAATTACAAAGCTCAGTTACAATAGCAATATTTTTTGTTTTGAACCTGGACTTTTTGAGTTTGAATACCAGAGCAGAGTTTTGTTTTCTTCCTGATGTTGACACGTAATTTCAGCTTCTCAGAATGAGATAAGAGGGTTCATTGTTAAACGTGCAGTTAGTTGAGGGAGATCAAAAAGGAGAACTAAATGAAAATTGTAACCTCAGAGGCAATGCTGACATTTAATAGGAGAATACCACACTGTCATTTTCTATTTGTCTCATACACATATCCCCAAGTTGTAGTAACTTCTTAGTTGTTACCCTTTGCTATGTTTATTAATCTTACTAGTCTTTAACTCAATTTATGGAACATATTTTGAGGTGTTTGGAGATAAAGTATTAAAGTGCCTTCTGCTCAGTATGAAGTAATAGTACTTACCAGATGAAGTCTTTTATCTGTAGATCTTATCTGTATAAAATCCTTTACAGATACAACCTTGTAGTGTTGATATATTAATAAAGCAGTATTATTCTCACTGTAACATTACCATTTAGTTACCTGATTTTATCACCACACTGTTTTAGCTTCAGTCCTGTATCAAACTAGCTCTATTTTTCAACATTCCTTTTTAAAAGAAAAAATTCTGGCTGCACACTGTTCCATCTCTCACACCTTAGGGACATTTATATATTAATATTAGCCTATCAATTTACAGCACATTTTTTTCCAGATGTGTCTCATGTCCAATGTTTTATGTATTTATTATATTGGACATTATATATGTCTAATGTATTATGTGGATGAAAAAAACCTGATCAATCTGAAAATTTAATTAAACATAGGGAATATTCATCACATATCTACAACTCTAGGGGAGGGTTTTCAATTGACAGTTTGAGGAAAGTCATTGATAGAAATTTTAAGAAGAGTGAGGATGGTTGCTCAGGGACATAGAGAAAGTGGATACCTAGAGAAATTTGGATAGTTGTAATTGCCCTATCAGCAGGGCATGGGTAAGTAGTTGCATCTCAGTACACTAATGTGAAAGCATCACATTCTCAGGGATATAAAGGATACATGAACAAAAAGTGGACTTTCAAGAGAGTAACAGAAGCACTAATTCTGAAAAGATAAGGATATCAGGGGCTATTCTGTTGAACAGGTGCTCTTAATGTAGCATTGATGAAAGGATGATGTAGGTAGGAAAATAATAAGCCTGAATAAGCAGGAAAATATCAGGTAAAAGTAGAGAGGTATGTATTCTGAGATGAAGAATATTTTGCAAGTATTGAAGGAAATACAAGAGCAGGATGTAGAAGAGCATATGCAGTGAATGTTAAAGATACTGGATGTGTGCACTGCATATAAAATGATGGAAATAATAAAAGGTGTGGGGTAGGATTATTTACTAAAGATGGGTTTCTTTTACATAAAAAGGTAAAAGAAAAAGTGTGGAAAACAGAGCTCTGCTTTCATCAGAATCACTTTGAAAAAATTCTTCAGAGATGGAGCTGAAAGTCTGCTGTAGACACTTGATGCCAAATTTTCAATATAGATAGCCATATAAGTAATACTCTTAGATAACTGGTTGTGAGAATTGTATTATTCCATTAAAAACTATTACAAATTGAAGGCCCCTGTTATGCCTGAATGTGGTAGTCACCTAATTTATTTGCTGAATAACTGCTTTATCACCAAGAAGAGATGCTTCTTTAGGCAATTAATGAGGAGTTATAGAAAACATGCTCAAAGAATATAAGCCTGGATTAAATTATCAAAAGTGGTTTTAGATTAAATAACATAGGTAATAATAAAAAAAAGGTAATATATCTTAGACCATCATTCCAAAATGGGGAATTGTGTTAAACTATGGGAACTGGTTAGTGAATTTAGATGCACTAACACCCTCTTGGGTAATATTGAGGATTGGAGTAATGAAAATGGAGCAATATTAAACAATAAAAAGTGCAATGTTCTACACTTTTACAATAATGATAATAATTTCTGTCAGGAGATGAGGGTTTATAAACTGAGAATAACTGATAAGGAGAGCTCTTCAACGTAGCAGACATATTTCAAATATCAAAAGCTACAAATTAGGTCTGGATAAATACGGGCTAAAAAAGAGGCGCTTTTGATAGCAAGTGCAATTACTAAAATAATTTGTCAACGATTGAGGTAGATTTTTATCACTACAATTTTTCTAATTGAGAGTAAACATTTTTCAAAATGCAAATTTTGAACTCAAACTGGGGTTCAGAATATGCCTGGGTGTTTTTCGGAAAGCTAGTGATTCATATCTGCTGAGAGAGGCTTCTTTCCAGGTCTTTTTGCTTGTCAGGAAGTTCATTCTTGCTCTTGAATTCCAGGCACATATTTATTATTTACTATATTTATTTCCTGGGACAAGCCTGTCCTTAGCTATGTGCTTGTGTGAGGTGATACTCAATACCAGTCAAACCTTTTAAACCAGAAGTTTAGTCTAGTGAAGAAAAGGTGTCAAAGCAGGAAATCGGAAAGTGTGAGTAGATCTCTATAGATGGGGCTTGGCACATGTTCCCTGTGTGCTTCAGCCACATTAAGAACTGATGAACTATCCCTTGGGGGCAGCTGCCCCTTGGTGCTCTTCTCCTTCTCCACTGAGTATGCAATCTGTTGTCCTGACACCTTCATACTCTAGCCTGGCTCATATTGTCTTTCAGGGTAAATATTTGAAGTGTGCTGTCTTTTTCTCCTCTTCCTTAGAAGCTTCTGTAAGTTTACAGTACTGTTTTGCACTTCACGCAGGATGTCTTAAATGGCTTTCTTCCTGCTCCCAGTGTTTTCAAGGCTGATACCAAATTTTTTGAGTAAAATAAGAAGTATTCACTGTAGAAACATCTCAAACCATCTTTCTTGGTTAGCTCTTTGTGGGGAGTAGATGAATAATAGTGATTACATGGATGTAAAATGAGTATCAAGAATGTATTTTCCTCCAGCATCTGTCATTTTTATGGACTCGTATCACTTCTAGCTCAAGAACGCGAGAAGAATGAATTCTTTCTTCTCGTTCAGAGAAGTGCTTTGCTCTGTACCATACAGAAGAAGGTCTTAGGTAACAAAACAGCCTCTTCCAGTCTTCTTGAATTGGGTCTCTTTCTCTGGATCATTTGGGTCAATTAAAATAATTTCAACAGAGGCAGATTTTCAGATTCTTTGCTGACTCTTAATAGCTCTAATAATCTTACTCAGAGCAGTATGGAAACGGCAAATTGAACTCCGTGGCCCATTACAGGAGAGCCCTTGTGGCAGATCAAGTACTGCTAGCTGCAAGCTGGAGTTTCATAAAATTGACACAGCCTCCATTAAAAACTGGCTTACTGACAGATCTCAAAATTTAGTTGTTAATAAGGAAATATCGGTGCTTGGGCTGTCTATAGTAGGTCTCATAGGAAAGTCTTGATAAAAAATAATGATGTTTTGAAAGATTTCAGCAATTAATTTTGTAATAAAGTTGGCAGATGACACAAAGACTGCTGGAAAGGGAGAGATTTTATCTGCAGAGTAATAATTTGCTCCTTCAGTAAAACTGGAGACACAAAAAAGACACAGGAGGTGGAGGGAAGGAAGCCTGGGGGTCATATTTCAAGGTGAGAGATTCTGGATAGTAAAGCAGTGATTTAGGGGAAAACTTAGATATTTTATGCAGTATAAAATCTTAGCCATGCATCCCTGAGCGTTGTCCTGAGATAAGTCCCCTTTTGAAAAGGAACACAATGAGTAGAAATCTGGAAATGTTCAAGCAGCGCTGATAACACTGTTACAGAAATTTCCAGTCCTGGTGTCCACATTTCAAGATGGATCTATAAACAATGGAGCAGCTTTAGAAATTAAAGCCAAACAGATTATCTGTAGGTTGTATTTGCAGTATGCGGTATGAACTGCTCAGCACACTGTAGGCAAGTTTCAGAGGTGACCTTAGCCACCATGTGTAGGTACCTGCGTGTGAAGAAGAGGTGTGAAAAATGGCTAGGCAGCGCTGAAAGTCTGAATCAAAGACTTGAACCTCAGAACAAAACAAGATTTCCTAACACTGAGAAGAATTAAACCTTTTCTACTAATACGGGAAAAAAAAAATAGCAGGCTCAGCATTGTTTGAGGAATGAGGCAAGATACACTTTGATCCACCTTCTTGTCTAGCAGTGGGGTTGCTGTTATATAGAAAAATAGGGTTGCAGAATTAAAGGAAGAAGATACCTGTTTGCGAGATGTGGCACATGTAAAATATATTGTGTTATATATATGTGTCTATGCACATAGATTATAGTTGGGTTTTTTCCCCCTGATTTTTCAATTTGTGGATATTAGTTCTTGTGTTGCCCCTCTTCCTTTATGAGCCCAGCAGATACTGAAAACATTTGCAGCTCAGGAAGTACTTTTTTTTCCTTTTTTTTTTTTTTTTTTTTTTCCCCTAGGAAAGAAATTGGTTTCCAGAGTCTGTTTAAACTTTCTGTGAAACATGCTGGGGACAGGATGGTGATCAAGTGGCTCTGTGCTCTGTGGTCGTACAGAAAATCCTTTGTGCAGCCTCAGTGGTGTGTCTTGCTGTCAGGCTCAGGGTCACACCAGTAATCGGATTTGGAACCAGGGAGAATTTCCTCCCAAGTGAGATTGGCAGGGAAAAGGTATCATAGGGTATTTAGGAAATGGATCTTGCCTGCCATTGTGGCTGGTAAGGACATTAATGATATCCTGTTTCTTTCTGTGTGTCTGTTCAAGTTTTAGATTTTTGAGATTTGAAAAATCCTCTTACTTAAGATTTTAGGTTTGCTTTAGAACACTTAGGCGGTCTCTGATGGTTTGCAGAATAAAGAAATCAAATCTGATGACCTAGGGTCCCTCTCCTATGAATCAAAGTGCCTTTTTGTTTGTACCTTCCCCCTTTTCCGTCTGCAGATGGACAGAAATACTTCATTTTAATGTGTCTGATTGTGAGAGAAAGACCCAGCAGAGCTTTATTATTAACCCTCTTCATTCCAGTGGGGACTAGGACATATGTCCTCTTGTGTCCACATTCTGGCTTTCCAGTACAAGCTAGAAGAAAATGCTTGGTAAATTGATGAAGTTAAAATGCATCCTGACCTCTTCCACTTGTACCCTTTTCTGCTATATCCAGTTAGGAGGAAAAAACTGAATTATCAGTGCTACCTGTACTTCAGATGTGACTTCTATGGGAAGTCACTTAGACACTGTGCCCGTCTGTAAGTGTACAAAGTAAGAGAGTATACTCTGTAAGAGAATATATATTTAAAACAGTTAATTTTTGTCTGCTCAGTGAGAGTGGTTTCACTGTGCTTTTTAAGGAAAAATAAATTTGGAGATCACATATTGATATGGGGTTGTTCAGCTTCAAAATGACTTTCACTTGAGGAGCTTTCAAGTTGGTATTTGAAGCTGTGTATTAATCAAGCTGATGAAAGGACATTAGTAATCCTTAGGTATGCTATAGTTGCATGAATCGAAGAAATCTGTGGTGAAAAGTTATTTTATTTTTGTTACACATTTTCAGTAGGAATTGACAGAAAGCACTACATATTGATTCCTTACAGCTGATAAACACGTCTGCTTCCAGGCCTCATGGTTTGTTGTATGAGCAATTTTTTCTGATTTTTTTTTTTTTTTCCTGTTTCTGATTAAATTTCTATGTTGGAAGACAGTTTTTGGTTTGGGTTTTTTTCCCCTTCCTTTACCTTTTATATCTGTGTTATATCTGTTCAGAAAGCACAGGTGCGGATTGCATTACGAAATAAAAAATTCATGTTGATAATTCTAACAATTTGTGTGAAATAAGAGAGCCAAGTCATATATGATCCTTCACAGAATGAACAAACCAGAGATTTAATTATTCTGAATCTAATAAAAGAATATCAGATTTGTTCTTACTTTAGTAAATAGGTTAAATTACACTAACAATGTACAGAGTTAATTAAATATATAATTATTATGTTTACTGTTTTGTTTAGTGAGAACTACGGTAATTGAAACAGATGTCTATGTTAACAGCATTGGCCCAGTTGACCCAATCAATATGGTAAGTTCTGATTATTGACAGAAAACGTTATCTGAATGATGCTATGGGTTAATATTGTGAAATAATTCTAATCTCATTCAAATAAGCTTCTTTATTTCTTACCATGTATTCTTATGCTGTTGGATATGATTGTGATTATTGCAGAAACATGTTTAGACTCTATTTGAAATTGTTGTAATTTAAAAAATATATATCTTATTTTAAAAAAATGAGGTCACACAGGGGACCTTGTATCAGAACCTTTTTTTGTTTGTGTTGAACATTTTCACTATGTTTTTTAAACCTGGTTTATCTCTGGCCCAGTATAATTTCCTGGAGCTACTCTTGAGGTTAAGAAAAATAACAATTGACCCAGCATTTGTGAATAAAACTATTTTCGGTTCAGTGTTTTTTATTATGTTTTAAATTCATAGAAAGAAAAATTTGGAATTGACTCTTTTGTCCTCCTTTTTCCATGTTTTTTTTAGTCTTATGTGTCTTCTTCCGGAGAGGGAGAGAGAGAGAGGGTGGGCAGGGCTGTGTGGGTGTGTGTAGTACACATAGCTGGTTTCTTCAGAAATTAAGCAATGAGTCTCATCTAGTTTCTGGTAAACCTGTTGAGATCTGACCTATTTGGTACCACCACTGAAGTAATAGCACTTATGAGGAAGTTGAGTCTGTGGCCTTTTCTTAAATCACTTAGATTTTCTGTCATGATGTGTGTTGTATGAAATGGGCATTTGGTATAAGCACAGTAGATTATTATTAAGGATCTTGTAATTTACACGTACGTCATCATGCTTGGCTAGGGAATATTGACTTCCAGTAATGAGAAGCCAAGCAGGAAAAAACAGTGATACTTAGATACTACGGATAAAGGTGCCACAAGCAGATGATGCAGATCGATTGCAAAGTTTATTCATTCCCGCATAATGGTCTAACAAGCTTAGGGTTATCATTACCTGGGGCTGTGGCAGGGAAGTCCATGTCTCAGGCCAGGGCTGTATGTGCAGAAGTGCATGAAAGAGCAGAAGAGTGATGGGGTGGGGGAAACTTTTCAGTTTCCATGTCCAGTGTAAGTGGTGTCTTTGGTTTTGTCTGGCTTCAACTATAGTCATTCTTATTTGCTTCTCTCCATCGTATCCTCTTCTGAAGAAACTTATTGTGGGAGCAAAATGCGTGGACAGGCAGCTACCTGTAAGGAGGTTATAGCACATGGTAGAGGCTTTCTTTTCCAGTAATCAATGTAAGCCCTTCATCCTGTAGCCAGTAGGCATTGCATACACTGGAACTGAAAACGAGAAATGCTTACAGCTTCAGTTTTCCAATTATAAAGAACCAGCATGTGGCAGGCTTTGCAGGGTAGCCCTGCCCCATCTCCCATGCCCTCTTCTTGTCTCTGCAGCCCTTGGGCAACCTGCTGCTATATACCACAGCTGTCTTCTGCTTGCTCAGCCCAGAGCCTGGGAAGACAGTATTACCACGTGCCACACTTGCAGTGATGACAGTATCAGCCATGGGACTATTTCATATCGCTCGTTAAGAGATCTCCCCACATCTGCTAGAGCTGTCCTAGAGCTGGGTGGTGATGTTCTTGCCATGGTGCTAATAAAAGTCAGTCATACTGGCTTTTAGTCCAAGGTAAGGATAACACCATACTGAAAAGGCAAATTACTTCATTAGAGAGCAGGATCCTAAGGATTATAATGTGTATCAAGTGAATGTTTATCTCTCTAACCTTCTGATTTCTGTTAAAAGAAAAAAGATAACAATGAAGCATGCCATCAAAGCATAATAAGGTAAATGCCATTAAGACATAGAACTTTAAAAACTATTATTTTTTTTTTTTTTAAATGGGCAGAGAACTACTTAGCAATTCAAATTATAGTCTAAGGACACTATGGCCTTCTTAAAAGAGCAATTGCTTTCACTGGGCTTGGAATCCAGGAATCTGGATCATATGAGCATCTAACATCACTACAAAAATCAAATGTTTATGAAAATAAATAAAACCATATATATGCAAATAATTTAATTAAGGTTTCAAAAAAAAAAAAAGGTTTTAATCTGGGAAACAAAATTCTCAGCAAAAAAATAATTACAGATTTGACCCTATAAGCTCTTTTTATGTGAGCTGTTGGTTTCATTAGGAAGGCAGTTTCCCTGGAGTCAATATTGTTTGAGATTGTTAACTAATAATCCGAAAATTGCTTCCATTTCAAGGGCTGTCCTTAGCCCTTCATTTGATCACTTGCTGCGAGAACACATATCTGTGATTCCCCATTGGATTACTCATTTGCCAGATACGTTAATTTACTCTGACAAATGATGCCCTTTAACTATTTAGTTTGGATACAATATGGCATGATGTAGAGAGCATTTTTCCTAAGAATGATGCTGAAGCACCGTATCAAGGGAGTGTGTTTGTCGGAAAGCTTCAGAGGACACATATGAAACTGATTTATTTTTATAATTCAGTCTGTTTTCCTCTTGCTATCTGATAGACTTTCACTTCCATAAAAGGGACACTTAAAGTGTATGCATGACATTAATTAGAATTCGTTTTGAAGGCTGTTGTGTTTTGGCCTTCACTATTTATCAAAAATCTACACAAAATTCTAGACAGTATAGACAACCCATGTTTAAGAGATGTTTTTCTACAGCCTGTGATCTCTTTAGGCATCTGCAACTTGAGTAAACTTTTTTGACAAGTGTCTGGATCAGCGGAATATTTAGGCTTCTAATACTCATTAAGTCTAAAGATTTTTGAATCTTTTAGACCTAACCTGTGCTGTGTAAAATGCAGCTAAGTACATTCTTATGGCCAAAGTCTTGATCTTCAATAGCTCTGCAGTGGTCTAGGGATTTCTTAGCAGAATGTAGACATGTGATGAATATTTAGAGCCTGCTTTACTTCTGTGTGGAAGCTCGTTCAGTTGAGCACTTAATGTAGATGTACTACACTCTTACTACCTTTCTCTTTCCTTCCAAACTACGGCCAAGAAGAAAAAAAGCCACTGTTTGGTGGTATAAGTAGCAGAGCCTGATATATTGTCCCTGTGTAGAAATGCATGTTGATCTATGTTGACTGTGGGCCTCATTAGCTTTCTCTGCCCTGTATTCATCCCCCAAACCCTATGTGTTCATTAATATATAATGTTTTGTGCTACTGCTGCCCCAAGGGGTCCAGGGGAGAACCGTGCCAGTGCCACAGCTTTTGGGGTTTGATAAGACCATGTGAGTGTGCAGTTCAGTGGGTTGGGAGAGCAGCCCTCCAAGGAATTTTAACCTTCTTTTAACTAAGCGAATATCTGATCTTGCGACTTCTGTTTGATCAAAACTCTCTCATGACAATGAAAGACTGCTACCCCAAATGAGAGAAATTTTTGGAGAAGGAATACAGGAGCAGTTCCGTAAGCAAGAAGCATTATTGCATCATTGTGTCAAAAATGAAGAGCAAAGAGAAAAGTTTATACTTTTGCTGTCCTTAATGTCTATTTAACTGAGTTTCATAGAGTAAATAGTGGAGCAATACCCAAGTAACAGAAATGGGGAAAGAGTTAGAAAGAGGCAGATAATTTCTATAGAGATGCCTAGACATCAGGACCAATAGGTAGATTAAAATCTAGCCAAAAGAAAATGCTCCACCTGTCTGTCTATATCTGTCTGTGTGTAAGTGTACACATATATAAATATGTATGTTTACAGAAACAAAATTACATTTTAAAATCCTTTGCTTCTTCATGTGTTTTTAAGTCGTGATTTCATATTTTTAAACATTATGTTATCGTTATTATTTCAGTGTGTTTGAAAGCCACATACTTTTTTCTTCCCTTGTTGTGGATGCAGATGATGCTCTCTGTTCAGCTTTTGTATTTATTAATGGAACTTGGTATTAGAAGATCCAGACTGAAAATTCCAGGATAAATTTCTAGGACTGCAGTTCACTGATGCAGCTCTGTTCCGCTGTTATTTCTCAACATTTCTGCCTCTTCTGGGGATGATTTAGCTTTTGTTGCATGATCTTTGCTAGTTACCCATTGAAGGCTACTCTGGCTGCAAGCTGAAGGCCATACTTTGAAGCCTAGCACTCTTATTTTTAACAAGATAGATAAACCACTGAGCAAATTAGATATTCCCTGAATACACAATGTGCTGCTTTGGTACATGGACTGCATGGCCCAGACACTGTTAGGATACATTTTTTCCTGACATATTGTACCATTTATGACTTTGTGTAGAATGTGCTGATGGTGAATTTTAAGTATCCTTTGGCTTCTAAATTCCATTCCATTCTCAAGTTCCAGTAACTAGCAGCAGATTTTTTTTTTAAATTTTTTTTAAGGTATTCAAGTGTCAATGTGATCAGTGTCCTAATACAGATTCCTCAATGTTACTGTACCTGTGGAGGATGCTTTGTGGTCAGGTGTGTCACTGCACTTATTCTACTAGTCACTAAGTTTGTATTGAAGGCTTTGTGCTCTTACTTTACAGTGCCAGGTAATTTACATTAAGCACACCAGTATATAAGTAATCATTATCTGAAGATACATTATCTGAAGCTACCCTGAAATCCAGTACTCAAAGATGTACACCTTTTGTGTGTGTTATTCTGTAAATCAATGGCTTTTAAACTCTGTTTTTGTGTGATATTAAATGTTTTGTTATTGAATAAATAGTAATTAGCATAAAAGAAAGAGGAGTCTCAGAGGCAGAAATAGATGCTGGAATTAGGAAGGCATTGATCCTGCAGATACTGAGACACGTACTTCAGTTTATGTGTGGACCAAGTCATGTCGACTTAAGGATTTAACAAACACTATAGGAAAAAAAAATCCAAAATAAGAAGTGTATAAAAGGAAAAAATATGAACTTTCTCTCTCCCTCCCTCCCTGTCGGTCTGTTACAGACACCTGTGTCTAAGTGAACATAGTTCCATACAAGAAACATAAACATAATACATTACAGTGCTATCCAAATGCTGTAGGGTACAGTAATATTTCAGGACTGGGTGAACACGGCTTGATAGGGCTTGCAGTGGTTTCTGTACTGCATTTGAACCTTTTCCTGGAGGTTGGGATTGCTTTCATGTTGGAAGACAACCATTTTGAGGAGTACCATTGTATCTATGAGCATTATGATGACCGCAAATTTTCAGAGAGTCAAGTGTGTGTATTTTATGCAAATGGGTTCAATTCTCTTCAAAATGGTGGGAGTATTTGTTCATAAATTAGCACAAAAGTACAGGCAAGTCTTTGAATATTACCTGTTTTTTATCGTACAGCATCTCCTTTGGATTAAGCTATAATAATAATTATTTTCCCAATTTGCTCTTTTATTTTGATTAGGAAAGATAGATTCCAATCATTTTGGTGCCTGTCAGCACTGCAAGTGATCAGAGTTAATTGACTGTTACTCAGATGAATGTTAGAGATTGATGGACACAGAGTTCATTTACAGCAGCTGAGTAAATATTCCTTCAGCAGGCTTGAGCATTGTTTTTTCTTTTTTATGAAATATATTTTTAGTGTCAAAAACCATATGGCTGTTAGTATTTCTTATTTTGCCAGCTCCAGGAACTTGAGTAATACTTCCCAAATACAATTTCATGAATGTTTTCTGTTTTATTCTGAAAAAAATTAGCTTAAATTGATTAGTCTGGCTCTTGCAGGCAGCTAGTTTGCCTAGCGCTATTGCAAGGTAGCTCTAAGCCTGCCCTGTTTGATTTCAGGGGAATTGGCCAAGTACAGGCAACATTCTGCTCATACTGGCTCAGAACAGCAGTTCCTGTGTCGCTCCCAATTTCTGTGATCGTTTTGAAGGGAACGGTGAAGGATGAGGGAAAAGCTAGCCATTGTATGACAGAAAAATGTTGTGGTAGCTTTCCAAAATCAAACCAGAGTACAGGCATCTTTTCAGCCCCCGCTTTAAACAGCATTCAGTACTTGTCCTAGCCTCAGCTGCACTTTAATGGCTGTCGCTTAATAGACATGAAGTCAGGACAGGTGGTTAAGGTTCTAAACTGGCCACCATAAAAATCTACATTCTTTGCTGTAAAATGTGCCCTAATTTGTGTGTGCCATTTAGCAATGCTATAACCTAAGGCTGCAGTCTTTTTGTGTTGTGGTTCACTCTTAAATTTTGTGGTAGACTAGTGCATGCTTTAGGATATATTGGTTTTGGATAGTACTATTGTATCACTTAAAACACAGTTGGCATTGATTTAATATAAATAATGAAAAAAAAATATATTACTTTGATTCCCTTGACACCAGTAGTGTGTGCCAGCATGTACTGGTTGGAAATCCAGTTTATATAATTTCCAATTCTTAGCATCCACAGCCAGAGCAATAACCAAACTGCCTATGAATTATCTGAGATTTCACACGTTAACATTCTGTATTTGCATAAGCCTAATTTGTTAAAGAAATAGCAGAAATCCTGAGCTGTGAATATGGTTGGGGCTAGAAAACAATTCTGAAAAGTGTCTTCCTTTTTATCTGTGGTCAGTCTGTCAGTGTGTTGTGAGCACGCACCTTATTTTCTTGTGTTCCCAGTACTTTATCTATTTACGTGTTGATGTGAACGTACTTCTTAAAGCTCCTCCTTTGGTGCTTCAGTGCAGGATGTCTTCCATGGTCACCTTCTCTTCTCCTGCATTTAACTACTTCTTGGTAGTTTTATGCAAAAACTCAGTAACTGCTATTCTCTGTATCTCCTTTTGTCCGGTCCAAAATATTGCCTTGTGTCCCTCACATCTGTTCACGATGTTTAGTTAGCTCAGTATAGCTAAATCATAGCTTTAAATCTTCCCACTTTTTGCCCCTTCCATGCTCTCAGTTGCTGTGGGTAATCACTACTCTGTATGTCATTCAGGACTGAAATCTCAAAATTTTCTATGATTTGATGGATCTTAGTACCAGGAGTAGGGTCTCAGTTGGAGTCTTGCAAATTCTGATTGCAAAGCAACTTTGAGGGGGTTTATTTTTATTTATTTTTTAATATATCACATGGAATGTCTTGTCCAGACTCTGATTGTTATGTTAATATGTTTTTGTAACCTTTCCAGTTACAGTCTTGCTCCATTCCTACCATCTAGAGATGTCTTACAGAGAGAGTTTTCCACTGTTTCTACTTAGTCATTTCTTGCTCAGGTTCTTCCTCTCTCTCGTCTTTCCCTGCAACTCACACATAAACAGTTTACTTTCAAGGCACTTCAAAGCCTATCCCCAGCCGTTTTTAGTTGTTTTTTTCCCCAAGAGGCCATTTCCTATCACTCGCTTCTGCTCCCGTCCTTTCAACTTTTCATACCACTTTCTCCCAAGCTACACTTTATGCTTGAAAGAAACTTTCTGTAAATGCCTGCAAAGCTGCTGCATTGTTTCTGATCATGTTCCTTTTTAAACTTATTTTTCTTTTCTTTTTTTTTTTTCCTCCTTTCTGTGGAGGCTACAAAATATCACAAACAATTAAGCTTTTGTTGTGTTAAAATCCCTACCTGTACTTCTCACTGTTATTGGGTTCTCTGTTTCCTGTTACTTATGCCCCCATTGTCTTTCCAAATCTTGTCTTTTATGTTAAATTCAAACCACAAGCTGCTTGCAGAGGACATGTATCCTGTATAAGCAGCATTGAGCACCTGCACAATTCAGTCATTCTCTGAGATGATCTAAACCAAGAATAATATATTAATATAAGTACCACATAGCACTTCACTGAGAAGGTAAAGGTAGTGACTTGTGCTAAAGCTAACCTAAAGGGTGCTTTACTCCTGCTATTCCCCCCAAAACTGCACAGACTGCTTGGGTGCTCTGTCGTACAGTTTGTTGTTATTTCTGATGCCTTAATACCCTCTCCAGATAGTTTCTGTCTGCTTCTGCTGTGGTTGTCTGCCTTGTGTCTGCAGCTGAGACAAGCTACATTTAGTTCTTTGTCTTGTACCTCTTATCTCTGTGTCAAATAGGTGATAAAAAATTTGAAGAGCATTACACATCTGTTCTTTGTTATTAATTCCTGATCTCTCTGTCTATATGGAAATTTGTGATGCTGCATTCCAGGTGTGGGAATGATTTTGCTGGCCTAGATTTGAGCTGGGTTTCATAAAGAAAGGCAGGGGATGTGCTTTGATTGTTACAGTAAATGGCTTGTAACAGCTTGTTGCAATAGAAAGGGTCCTTGGCGATAGCTCCTGCCATACAGGTTATCATCGCCTCCTTTGCTGCTGCACGCCGGAGGAAAGCTGCTGTTGTTCACTGGTCCCTGCAATGGCTGGTGCCAGGATCTCTGCTGACACTGAAACCTCATCCTCTGTTAAAAGCTGGGCAGTTACAGGAGCAGGATTTTTCTCCTGACGGTGCACGCTCTGGGAAGATCACTTTACGAAGCAGGGGAATGGTCTGGATGCCCTTTCCTGCAGCAGCACCTCCAGCTGTTTGCCAAGGAAGCAGACCCACTCCTGGAGAGTGTTGCCTTATTCCCTTGTTAGCAGGGGTGACAGCACTGACAAAATAGCTATTAAGAAATGCAATGTACTTTTGCTGGTAAGTGAATGTAACTTCCCTGCCTCTTGGCCTTGGCCTTCAAAGCTGGAGAGGGACCTTTTACAAGAGCATGTGGATAAGGGCTAATGGCTTCAAACTGAAAGAGGGATTTAAATTAGCTATCAGGAAGAAATTCTTTCCTGTGAGGGTGGTGAGGCACTGGGACAGGTTGCCCAGGGAAGTTGTGGATGCCCCATCCCTGGAAGTGTTCAAGACCAGGTTGGATGGGGCTTTGAGCAACCTGGTCTAGTGGGAGGTGTCCCTGCCCATGGCAGGGGGGTTGGAACTAGATGATCTTTAAGGTCCCTTCCATCCCAAACCATTCTATGACTCTATGATTCATTATTTTTGTTCTGTTGCTGTATGATTTTCAATTTCATCAAGTTTCATAAATTCTGGGTCGTTATTTTGACCACCATGGAGAATGCGCATCTAAAACACTTTTTGTTGGACTGTTCTGGAGTTTGTCTTTCACTGGCACACCATAAGTGCTGCATGAGATTTCACCTTTTTGAATAACAGTAGTGTCTCTATTTAGAGGGTTATCCACACAAAGGGTTGTGCCCTTGGGACCAGTAAGTAAATAGAGGCTCTTTTAGGCAGTTCTTGACAGTTGTCCATGCTCTTGTGTCTTTAGTGTAGCAGATGACTGATGTTTGGAGTTGCATGACTGCCTCATCAAACAGAAAGCTAAACTGATAGGAATGCTGTATTTCATGTAGGATCATGTATCCTACAGGAGTTGCAGGGTAGAACCCAAACCCAGATAAGTCTTGTTGCCATCAGTGTTGAGATTTCAGACCATGACAGGAAAACCACGGAAATAAAAGAGCAAACAGTAACTGTGCAATTAATCGTGCTTTAAAAGCAGTTGCACTATACTGAAAGGTGAAGCATTGTGTTTGAGACTTTATTTATAAAAGGCAACTGTAGAAAACCATGTACGCTTGAGTAATGTGCAGCTTTGTCACTTGAAGCTGTTTATGGGACCCATTTTAATTGCTTTATTACCTCTAGTTACAGGAAGGTAAATGTAGCTGCAGAGTTTAGAAAGTACAGTTAATGGAGTTGATAAATCACTGTTGACAACCTTGAAGCTGAACCCTTAATCCATACCAGTATTCATTCATGGGTTTTTAATATATATGCATGTATTTATGGCTTTTTTTTTTTTTTTTCCTAAGTTTTCTTCTCTGGTTCTTTCTGTAGTTTAATGGGGTTTTTTTATGAGTGGCAGTGGCTGGAATGTTCAGTTTCAATTGAAAAGCAAACTAAAACTTTTTTGCATCATTTTCAGTGTTTTTATGTGCTCTTCAAATGCCCAAAGTCTAAGCTGATCAAATAAAAGCAGAGATTTGCTGAAGTGCTTTAGTTACTTTTCTAGCTAATCTTTTGACTATTGGCAAGATTTTAATTATAGTTTCTAATCTACAAAGCATTGAAATAAATCTTGCCTTTTATTCATATTGTTGTTTGCATCTGTCACTTTGCATGTTCAAAATAAGGACTGGATAAGCACAGATGCCAAATTATGATGTGAAGACAGATAGATTTTTTTTTTTTCTGTATATGTAGGTCTTGCTGTACTCCCTCACCTTCTGTAGATGTGATTTGCCATACTTCCACTTACCCCGTGCATATGTTCTCATAGCATCTTCTAGTGTAATTATGTGTTCAATTATAACAATCTGACTGGTTATAAGACTCTGGGAGCAGATGCTGCGCACTTCTATTCAGTGTATTTCCTGCAGCCCCCACCTCTTCCACAGCTGCAGTATCATTAATGTAATATTATGGGTACATGTCAGAATCATTGTGATTTGTTGGATCTTTTAGATGTCACCCTAAGGTCACTAGGTTTAGATTGCTCTCTTGAGCAAACTAGAATGGTTTACCAAAACAAGAAATTTTACTTTTGCTTCAGTCCCAGCCATGAAAGCACTGAAACCATCGCTGGTCCTGAAGCAGCTCAAAATTCTTTTTAAAGGGCTTTTAAAGTAACCCAACAGGGAGAGCAGCCACATTTTAGATATTTTGTTAGGACTGGTTATAAATGAAAGATAGGTTAAGTGTTTTAATAAATTACTTAATAGCTCCTTATTGATGTCCAGAGATATTTGGGTGAGGGAAAAGGTAAAGGTTACAGGTGCTTATTAACAGCACACTGGCAAGATGAAGATAAATTGGCTAATATTGATGCTTTATTTGGTGCTTAACTCTTAGGAAAGCATGCATTTACCAGTTTTGTCTATGACTTCCTTCGTTGTTTAAACCTCATAATCAGCTAACTAGACAGAATCTTAGATATTAAATCACATCTCTTAATATCAAAATGTATAGGTTGGTAGAGTGTTTTCTTTAGTTTTCCCTTCATCATTTTTTTCTGAAGATTTACCCACCTACCTCACATAAAGTTCCAGTTTAAGGAATTAGAAAGCTGGATAGAATCAAGAAACATGGGGGAAATAACTTCGACTTTTTCAGTTATCTGAGCTTCACGATATGTCACATTTGGTAATTGAACTAAGTTCAGGGGCTCCTTATGAATCAGATTTCTGAATTAGCTTTTTGCACTCCAGAAAACTCGAGATGACCTTCAGGTGAAATTTTCAACATGGGAGAAAAACTGGGGTGGGTTTGTGAGCAAAGATGAAATGACAGGAGTATGTTTTTATTCATTTGTCTCTGAAATTCACTGGTAATGAACTGTATGGCAGGCCTGTAGTTCTCTAACCCCATTTTTTAGTTCTGAGTTTGGTTTTTGGACTTTTCATTGCTTTTGTGTTTGGCCTCAGAAAACTAGGCCACTTTTTTCCTGTTCTTAAACAAAAATTGTTGCAGTTAACATAATCCAGCCAACAATTTAGCTACCCTTTGCTTGACTTCTCCACGCTTTTTACTGTGGAATATCAAATCAGTTGTGAGTCTGCCAGGCAAAATATCCAAGACATGGTTTTTTTCTGCTTTGTGAGATTTTTTTCCATCCTTATTGATATATTATGTTGAAATGTGTGTGATGCGGTTTGCACAGAGAAACAATGGTGTAGGATGGTATCTGCCTCCCTTTCTTTCACAGCTTTCCAATAAAAAAAGCAATCCACTGGCCCATTTTCATGTCTGACTGTAATTGAACTGTGCGTGACAATGAAACTGATGTTGAGGATTCCATTTATTCCCATACAATAGTTGTTAATGCTTTATTTGAAGTAATTGCTTTTATTTATTAAATGATTTTCTCTCAGACTACACCTGCTTGTCAATATTCACAGTTTGTTCACTGCCTGGCCCTTTAATGGTAATCTCTGATTAGTCGCTGTGTTCCCAGCCTTTGGAGTTTGTTATGATCTTTTAGAGAGGAAAGAGATGGAGGAGGATTGCAGTTATCTGTAAATAATTAGGCAGGTGGGCTCTTTATGCCAGCTGTGCAAAAAAGAGTTCAGTGATCTAATCAAATGCCAAATATGAGCTAACGTGTGCCATGGTTATTGAACCTTGTGAGGCTAAATATGAATAAACATGCATTTTGCTATGGCTGTGACTAACGCAGCCATGGACTGATTCCATTTTATTCTACACAGCTATTTTATCATTAGTTTCATTTGAAAGAGAGACTAGTAAATGAATTTTTATGGTTACATGACAACAGTGGCATGGAATGGTGAGTTTTATGAAAGGCTAATAAAAGTACTGATAAGAGTGTTAAAATTAACTTTTTGTAAGAAAATAAGGAAAACAAAGTAGAAACTCAGAAAGGTTTGTGGCACTAAAAGAATATTGTATGAATCTGGCTGCTGTTGTGCTTGCTCATATAGTGCCTAGACAAAGATAGGGCTTTTATTCATCTAGTTTGGAAACAAAGTACTCCCAGAAAAGACAGTATAGTGATTTTTCTACCGCATTTTCAACAAATTTTAGGGACCCAGATTTCCCCTTCTTAAAGGAAATATGAAATATTTTTCAGGAGGTGCAAATTTAAAGGAATTCAGTGTATGAATCTGTAAAATCTGAAAACTTCAGGCTCATTTCAAAACTAGATTTTCAGAAAGAATCCAACTTTCTTGATAATTCCCCTAGCATAGTTTCCCTTTCAGGTTATTGCTCTCAAGCCTCTACACTGTCACAGCTGCATGGTCTTAGTTGTCTGATCATCCTATATGTTTACCCATCCTTGATGACCGCTTGGGATCTCTTTGGACCTATGCCACCTGGCCGCCTCCTATACATTTGAGTCCCATTTTCACTTGTCTTGCACCTCTAAAATGGGAGTACATGTATGTGCTTGGACATTACGCTAAAGTTCATCTGAGTGAAAGACAGTACAGGTATAATGGGTTGAAAATGTGATCCCATGTGAGATGAATTGCGTGAAGAATATATGCAGCTTCAGGATGTATTATGGACCGTAAAAGTCAGAGGGTTCTCAGGGAGGCACGGGAAAATAGACTTGCTGAAGAAGTAGGTAGTAATGTCCACCAAGGCAGATGTTAGCAGTGGAACAAATGCTCTTGGGAGAAATCAGAGCGCGCTGACTCTGAGTCCCTGAAGGGGACTCACCCTGAAGAGGAGGGTGAACTGCTGCTGCCACCCACCCTGAGGCTGCAAGTCCACACTTTTCAGGCAGGGTGAATAGTAGGATTTTGCTGACCCCTGAGGGAGAAGGAGATGTCTGGGTGCTGAAGTGTCAGCTTACAAATGGAGGACTATCTTCTACAGGTATGTGACTAGAGGCTAGCAAATGGATCTCTTGTTATATATTCAGCAAGGTACTTGGAAACAAGTAGTTACTAATTTTATGATATTAAACATATATTCATATGATATAAACATATATTTGTATGCTATGTATTGGGTTCTTTTTGAACAGTGATAAATGTACCATGAAGAATTTTAACAAAGTTTCTTTTTTTTTTTTTTTTTCAAAAAGTTCTTTAAACAACACCTGTAATACATGGGTTTGATAAAAACAGTTAATACTGAAAGGTAAGAGAACACAAACATCTGGGTCTGCTGAGGTTGTTCCTTTGCTTTGTGTGTTCAAAATAATCTGCGAGCTCCGCTTCCTTTTTTATCTTAATTTGTTAGGGTGGTTGGTATTCTATGAAAACCTGAGTTTTCTTGCTCTGGGTGGATTTGACTGTAGTGACACTTTGATAAATTTCTTTTTCTCAGACAATGCAGTGTTACTGTAAAGTGGCTGCTTAGAGTAGCACCTTCAAACTCAGACAATCTGCTCTTTTCATATGTTTTTGGTCGTGCCTGTTGATTTCCCCCACTGACTGCTTTTTTTTTTTTTTTTTTTTCCTCCTACTTGTGCTGTAAAGGCAAGATGTAAATCTTTGTTCATTCTGTTCCATTTAAGCCCATTAAAACACTTTTCCGGGGCACTGCCTCGGGCTCTTATTTACACTACAGTGAGGCAAGCTTCCTTTCCAGTTGTAACCACTATATAGATGAGCACAGAAGAGTGAATTTTAAGATTAAACATGCCCTGGGTTTTCACAGGTATCTTGATTTTTTTTTTTGCAGAAATAAAATAATCAAGTACCTGTTTTGACCTGCAGAATCTTCCTCTGATGGCAGTGCCTCTCAAGGAATAAGGAGATATTTAGAGCAAAGTCATCTCTAAAATGCGTTTTTGATTAGTCCTTTTGTTCCCTCTGTCCCTCCACTGTTTGCCTCATACACTAGTTATTCATAACCTTTGAGAGTCACTGAGTTACCACAGTCCAGGTGCTAATTTATCTGCCATACATCAAAGAGCAAGGGCAAGCCTCCCTCTTACGCATCTATTTCCTGAACCTGTTCTTCTCCCACCTGGAGAGGTGGGAAAATTGAGAGAGATTTAAGTAGTCCTGGAATATCTGCCTTGGTGCTTCTCAAGGATGAAGTGCCAGATTTCACAAACTCTCTTGGAAGACGGGTGGTATCTGTTGCAGAAATGAGTGAGGAATCTGTGACTTGAACAGTTGGCTGTTGTGATTATTTAAAAGTAAAGTGAACAAAAGCCCCCACTCCAACCAGCAATGCCTTCCACTTTTATTTTATTTAAAAAACAGATTTGACTGTCTGGGCTGTGCATTTTTATTGACCAAGGAAACTAGTATTGAGCCCTTTGGCTCAAGCAACAGTTTGAACCACTGTCTCCTCTCTTCCCCCGTGACTGAGAGCTGAACAGCCAACACCAAGTGCCTGAGTCTGGTCCCCAGCTCTTTTATCCTGCAGAGGAGCTCACTGGAGCCCTCGTGGGGCAGCCATGCAGGAAAGATGACATCTGCCATCAAGTAGAGAGACTGTTGCCCTTAAGGTCAGAGTTATAGTCTGGAGCTGTGACAGGTACAACAGAGAGGAGGCTGCTGCTTTGCTCCTCTCTCTGGAATGCAGGAACAACTGGCTGGATTCTTTGAAAAACTATATTGCATTGCATCTGTAATGTTTATCTCCCTCAAGTTTTACTGTGTCGAGAGTTGTCTCATTAAAAGGCTGTGGGTTTTCCTTTTATTTATTTATTTACCTTTATTTTCTGTCTATAAGTCTACTGAGAAATTTGACTTTCTGCCACAAAAGGAGCTTTCTTGAGGCTTTAATAAGTAAAGTGAAATTGCTTTAGGGGAAGTTTCCTCCCTGATGATGATCATGTATACTTTTGTGTGTACGTAGGTAGATACATGAGGCCAGATGGTAACAAACAGTTCTGCAAACTGTGATGTTTACTTCCCGCATATTCATGAATTTTTCAAAATCTGAAATTTCTTGAAAGATCTTAAATTACATGTTGTAAAGTTTGGGGAAAGATATTTAAAGTTTATTTTGTTTGCTTCTTAAGAGATGTAGAATCTTTGTCTTAAAAAACATAGTTTATCCCTGAAGTATTAAGGTTGCCCTTAAATTTCAGTCTAGTGCTACCACAGGTGGTGGCACCATGTGGGGACCTCCAAAATCCCATCATGTCTCCTCTTCCTTAACTAGTCAATACGTGCCAGGGGAGAGGAGGTAGGGACAGAAGGCTGTGTGTGTCTTTCATCAGCCTATAATTTCTCTGTTTGGGTTTACAGGCTGCTGTGTGTTATGCAAATGGTAATACAAAAGAGAATAGAAGGAGTGGCCTCAGATTTATATATGAATTAAAAATTGTTGGCTTGTAGATTTCGGTAAACATATACATAGATATTGTTGTTTCTCTGCTTTTTAGGAATACACTATAGATATAATTTTTGCCCAGACTTGGTATGACAGTCGTCTAAAATTTAACAGCTCAATGAAGGTGCTTATGCTTAATAGCAATATGGTTGGAAAAATTTGGATTCCAGACACTTTCTTCCGGAACTCAAGGAAATCTGATGCTCACTGGATTACAACTCCAAACCGTTTGCTTCGAATCTGGAGTGATGGAAGAGTATTATACACCCTAAGGTGGGTTTGTATTAGAAAAAAATAAAACTGTTATGACCAGAAGTATAAAAATAATGAATATGTATCAAATCCTTGGCATCTCTTTTGTTGTGGAACACAAGAATTTGCAAGGAGTTCACTAAAGGAGCAAAAAAGAAGATTATTTTATCATGAAAAACATGAAGTTAATAGTATTGAAATATATTGCCTATACAATTAAGTAAAGACAATTGAAAGGGATAGCAAATTGTAATCATTTAGGTACAGGCAAGATTAAAAAAAAAAAAGATGTTATATAGTGTGTAGCACCATGGTGGTCTGTCACTAACATATTGCAGACTTTCTGTTCTAAATATTTCAGTATCTAATATCCACCAAATTATATTCTGTAAGTAAAATATTAAATGCTTCAGATAATAAGAATCATAAGAAGTTTGATTAAAGCTAAGTCCCCAGTCCTGCATATACTTTTTAACATGTTTACCCTTGCAAGCTATTGAAATCAACAAATCTGTTCATCCAAATTATGCATAAGCAAACATGTTGGTGATAATTCTTCTTGGCAAATGGGGGATGCTTGGGCTGTTTTTAAGCTTTCCGTCTAGGCTATCTGTACTGATCTTTGAGTCACTTTTCAAACAGTTCTTGGAAGGCTGTAGTCTACAGAAAGCATTTTAGTGTCATCTCTCAGTTTTATTTTTTAAATATGGCTAAAAAATCTTGCAATAAATAATGAGCTGATCAAGAAGCAGCCTATGCAGAGGATGCCATAAATCTATTCTGCTGTTAAGAGTCTAAAATAACAAACAAAAAGTAGCACCTTTTAATTACTTTCTTTTCAGTCATTTATGCTGTTTTCATATGCAGGCTAGTTTGTTGTATGAACAATTTATAAAAGTATTCTGCATCAGAAATAAGAAGAATTAATGTTTCAAATGGATTCTCTTCACTCAATTTTTTCTTAGCATGCTTCATCTGAGAGCATAAAAATATGTCTGAGGAGCACTTTTTAAACAGTTTATTATGCTGGTGTTTATGAAAGTCTCTAAAAAGCCTCTTCTGTTGTCATGTTAATATTTTTTTTTCTTTTTGTAGCTAACAATTCTACTTGGACTTTACCCTTCCAGTGTCCATTGAGTTTCAATGTACAATTTCTTTTAAACAGGGTCTAAGGAAAAGAGAGAAACAGACCAATGCAACCAAAAAAACCACCTGAGCTCTCCTAGAGCAATAGGTTAGAATTATTGTGCTAGAGTACAAGCTATGAAGTGCAATGAGCTAGTAATAAAACAGCAGAACAGATATTCAGCCAGCACTGTAACATGCAAACATCTGTATAGGTGAGGGTAATGCCTGAATTTGGCCTAAGATGGAATAACACTGAGACGTTCATATGTTGATTATTGAAGGAACAATAATAGGATCTGACAGTGTTCCAGGTTCGCGGGCTCCCCTGTACCACCACTTTTTCCCCCTTGGTAATTCAGGAGCAGACGTGGTAATTCTGTTAGTCAGATTTGCTTAGTCTCCTCTGAGAGTAGTCCTTGGTCTGTCCATTGCACCCATCAGTGAATCCAGATCTAGTTGTATTGCTTCCAATAAAAGTTTGGTTTTAGCAACCTGATCTAGTCGAAGATGTCCCTGCTCATTGCATGGGGCTTGGACTAGATGACCTTTAAAAGTCCCTTCCAACCAAAACTATTCCATGATTATGATTCTACGAAATTTGTGATAGTATTTTCTAAAGCAGCAAGTGAATAAGTTGATAACATTATACATGCTAAACTACTTCTAAAATCCATATTAGTTGCGTGAATTACTTGAATGCCTTGGACATTAAATGAGTAGAAATACCAAGTCCGCTGTTTCCTATCCATGCTACTGTCTTCACCAGAGCTGCCTCCATTAACATAGAGAAGGCCCAAGAGTGTCCCCACTTTCTCTCTGGTGTGTATAGCCACCAGATACAATGATGCCAAATGCAATTTGACTTGAAAAATGTGTTCTTCAGAAACTTCCTTTATTTGCATTCATAAGCTCCCCTCCTTACCCTGCCTTCAGTTCCTCCCTTTATCCCCTATTTCTGGTAGAGAGCTGAGAGATCCCCCAAATCAATTGAAATTTTTGAAATGGCTCAAAATGCCAACTGAAATGACGCAGGTCCTCAGGTTGCATATGATAAGAGTTTTTGTTCTTTGAAGGTGATGCTGGATGTTTTTTGCAGACACACAGCTGGCTATGCGTAATATCCATTAATTTGTAAAAGTGATTTCTGTGCATGTGCTTTCCTATCTAGTCTGAAGCATCTGGATCCTTGAATATAATCTTGTTGGGTTTTTTTCCCCTTCCTTTTCTAATCAGGCTGACAATTAATGCTGAATGTTATCTTCAGCTTCATAACTTTCCTATGGATGAACACTCCTGTCCACTGGAATTTTCAAGCTGTACGTGGTAAAACACTTTTTTTTCTTTACAATCAGGCATTACATTTCCTTAAATTCAATCAGGACGAGAGCAAGTGCTTACTTCTTAAAGCCTTGCACTGAAGAAAAGAATTGACCTGTTTATGTTTTGGTTAGATTTATAGCATTTTCTAATGCATTATTTAATGCACTAATGAATGAGTTGAATTGCATGCATTTCGTTTAGTTGCAACTTTAAAAACAATTGTATTGCTTAGGAAACTGATACAATGCCCATTCCAGTTAATGGAAATCTGTTGTCCTGGAAGAACTTTATTTTTATGCCTGCCAGACTTGCCAACTTTGAATTAATTCCATGTGGCATACTTGAAAGGAAAAGCAAGATCTGTCTTCTTCAACCTGTTCCTGTAAAAGCTTAATCAGTATAAGAAGTCCTTCTCCTTTCAGAGGGACTTATTTATGTGAGGCAGAAACACAACTCTCAGGCTTCATTTCTTTAATATAAACTATATTTAAAAAAAAAAAGTTCCTGAGGGAATTGAGCTATTACTGGCGAAAGAAACCCAAACCACCTGAACACAGCTAAACAACTTATTCCTAAATGTGAAACCTAATAGGCAATGAAATCAAACTTCAGTAATTTTTTTTTTTAAGTTATTGTTTTCATTTAGGACTTCTTGAGTGCTTCCAGCTAAATGAGCTTTGGTAGCTCCGTTGATTAAATAGTTGTGCCACACAAGTGAGTCTTGCTTAATTTCGTTTCTGCCTTTCTGCAAGATAATTTGGGGCAATGTCAGGCACATCAAAATCAAGAAGGTTGCACTTCCTTAACGCTGAAGTACTGGACAGTGAATCAGGCCACAAAAATCCATTCTAGGAATAATAGACAAAGACATTTTCAGTAAATGTCCATAGGAATTTTATCAAATTATGTACTAATGAGTGTCTGCGCTCTTAAGCTCTTTGTGGTCTTTTAATGATAATGTGTATTATATTTGTGTATTAATTCATAGTGGTGGTTCTGAGCCAGTTTTTCATATCTGAGTTCCAGAATATTGTGTAGGTATTTCTGAAACATTTGTATTTACATACTTTTTGATTGATCATACATTTAGCTAAATTTAAAACTGAGGCAGATATTTTGAGGTTAAATTTTAAGTTTGGCTTTCTCTCTGATGCACTTTATCTATAGCCCTGGTTTAGTTTATAAACAACTTCAGAGGTCAGAAAACATGCTTTGATATATACTGCGGCTGAACGCTTGATTTGCTCTGTTTTATTCTAGATGGATATCCCAGAAATGAAATTGAATACAAATGGAAGAAAACCTCTGTTGAAGTGGCAGATCCAAAATACTGGAGATTGTATCAGTTTGCATTTGTGGGGTTACGGAATACTACTGAAATTTCTCATACCTTGTCTGGTGAGGCAAAGTATTAAGTTTTATTTCGTGTAATATCTACGTAGAACAAGACTAACAGATGAAGATACAACTGAAAACCATTTTAAATGTCATGTACATATTTTTTCTTAATTTATAGGTGATTATATTATTATGACAATCTTCTTTGATCTCAGCAGACGTATGGGATATTTCACTATTCAGACATACATTCCTTGTATACTCACAGTTGTTCTTTCATGGGTGTCATTTTGGATCAATAAGGATGCAGTTCCTGCAAGGACTTCTCTGGGTAAGAATGTCTTTTTTTTCAACCTTGAAGGGTCTGGTACTCCCAGGAATACAAATCTGCAGCAGGGAGTAAATTAACCACAGTTTATTCCCCTTCAGATGATGACCATTGGTCACCCTTTCTCTTGAACTAGAAGATTAAGAGTAAGAGGATCCTGCTGTGGTTGCACAGCAGGGTTTAAGGAGGGAGTGTTGAAAATTGAAATCTGGTAATCTGGAAATCCTGATCCAAGCCTTGTGGATCTGCAGTTTTTCACATAAATACATTTTTTTCTCCTTTATATTCTTTTTGTCATCTCCAGGGACAGCAATATGGCAATCATTAGTCTGACAAGTATGATTAAACTTTACTTAGCACCATGGAACAAAGGATGTCGTTACTACACAGGCAAAAACCGTGAAGATCTGTTTTTTGGGTTTTTGTTGGGTTTCTGTTGTTGTTTTTTCTTTTCAATAAAAGAAATGATTCGGTTGTTCTTTTAAGCCCACGATAGAACAGAAAATTTGCAACCAAAGTGGCACTTCAAGCAGTTAAGAATATAACTTACAAAAACTGACTCAGTGAAGTGTGCTGCGAGTTCTTCTACAGAGATAATTCTGTGTAGTGTCCTCTTGGCTGACCTGCTTATCATGGTCAGTCTCCTCCGTTGAACTGTTCAGGATTCATGGATTCATGTGCTACCTTGGAGAAAGTAGTAGTAGTCCCCCCATACACCACAACAGACAGGGGGGTGTGGAGTGCACAGGACTCCAGGACTAGCAACTTTGATCTTAGCAGTGACAGATACTTTTAGTAAAACTGTTGACGGCAGTGTGACCTATTTGAGGGAAAAGATCAAGAGCTGAAGGTGTATCTTAGGGAGTGAGAGATGCGAGTTAATTTTCTTCATCAGCATATAGGATTGTGAACACGCTATTCCCACATTGTAGGAGTGTTTCCTACCAGAAAGGTGAGTCCAGGCTTCAACTCCCTGTGCTTCCCACCAAAACCTCCCACTGTGCAGTCAAGCCTGCAAGATCAATGAGTCAAGAAAGAAAGTAAACAAAAATGAACATTGCTCAGTAGCCTAATGAAAAGGTAAGGGAAAAAAAACCCAAGTCTTGGATCTTAACTTTATGCTGTTTAAAAGTACTGCAAATTTTAGCAAAGAGAGCCTAAAATTTTGAATAAATAAGTGAAACTATCTCTTGATAGTTTCAAATCATGATTTAGAAATTTATTCTAAGATTTATTGACTGACTAATCATTGGACGTCATTGTGAGTACCATCTAGAAAGACACTAGCTATAACAGGAAAAACTGTTGCATTGGTATCCTGTTAGTTCTGTATCCGGTTTGTTCTTTTTACAGAGTACTTTTTCTGTGCTGCGAAGCCAGCAATTTTGCCTTTGATCTCATGGTTAAACTAGAGTTTTCATGCTCCCACTTCAGCAGCTCTACTTGAGATGTACTACAAAGGTTTTCAACGTCATATTTACGGCTCCCTGCAGTTAACTCTGAGCTCCTTTTGTGTGAGCATGCAGAAGCCATCATTTGACATATTGTAGAAAGACTTTTCTCACATGAAGATGTTCTGGTGAAGGAGAAAGAGAATACCAGTCAAATAGACACAATTCTATAGGAATAGACTGAGAAATAAAGACAGGAAAGCCAAAACAAAGCAAGGTCCATCATGGCAAGCAGTTGTGATGCTGTGGAAGATTTGCTCCCTGTGACAGTCCCCTGTATGCCTTTTGCATAGTGGAGAGGACTGGGAAAGTCCATGTCTCCTTTTGTCCTCGCTGAACAGAAGTCAGTAGGGGAATGATGGGTGTGACTTCCCACCTGGAGGTTGTGCTGGGGTCTGGTAGACCGAAAAGTCTTTGGCCTTTTTCTTCTGTACATATTGGAACATCCTAGCAGATTGTGGTTTCCCAAATCAAAAGGTTTGAGATGATTAAAGGTCTTTAGATAGTTAACTACACAGAGAAATGCTTAATTGATTTTCAAAAGCATCTGGTGGGAGCAAAGCACTTTTGAAAAACTCTGTGGTTATCTGTTTGCCCTTTTAGGCATGTAATTTCATTGGGAAATCTATTGCAAAATCATCACTGCTTTCCTGCTGCAGGATCAGTCCATAGCAACCCCTGATTCCATGCTTTGATTTAAAAGCCATAGTCAGCCTTAGACTGGTGTAACACATTTTTTTTTTGCAATAAGCTTGTGTGTGTAAATAACAAATTATTTGTATGTTCGAGTATTGCTCTCCAAAAGAAAGGTCATGTCTTAATCTTGGACTACTATGAACAAGGCTTTGTGTCTCCCTGAAGCATCAAATATAAGAAAAAAGTGTTAACACCACCTAAATGTTAAACCAGTGAAGAGTGATATAGTTGAGAGTCTGAACACATCGCTATTAAGGCCAGCTTGTTCTTTTAATTAACTTGTGTGTAAATGAATCAAGGGAAACATTTTCTATTACTTAAGACACAGTATTGAAAAAATACCTACTAATTTAGAGAATGAGACCAGAAAGGCCATGAAGGTCATCTAGTTTGATCTGCTACGTGTTGGAAGCAAACAATTGAAAACATTATTCCTTTTTCTTGTGTTTTCTGAAAGTTTGAAATAATTGATAAGTAACTTTATTTTTTCTGAATGCGTCCTTTTGTACATTTTAATCTTTCAAGAGCCAAAGGACTTTTTTGTGTTTATAAAATTTGTGTGCTTATTTATACCTGTTTGTCTATTGGTTTTGCTTTATGACTGCATTCTATAATAGATTTATAAAATTGCACAAACTTTCTCAGTGTTTATTCAGTGTGTGTTGAAAATGGGAGAGATTTAAACTGAAGGTGAAATGTGCTGCCTTCTGTATGATCCCACAGTGGCTGCTGGATCCATAGGGGTGGCTTCTTGCAATAGCACTTATGTGTGTGGGTGTGATCAGTGGTGAACCCAGCTGTGGCTCAGTTCTTGCATACCTCATGAATGAATTAAGGGCTAATTTGAGGACTTTTCTGTGACAATATGATTGGATTACTTACACATTTCCCTCTTCCTGTCTTTTTCTTTCTTTCTTTCTTTCTTTCTTTCTTTCTTTCTTTGTTTCTCAAACAGGCATTACGACGGTGCTGACCATGACAACGTTGAGTACAATTGCTAGGAAGTCACTCCCAAAGGTTTCCTATGTGACAGCAATGGACCTTTTTGTTTCAGTTTGCTTCATTTTTGTGTTTGCTGCCTTGATGGAATATGGCACCTTGCATTACTTTACCAGCAACAGAAAAGGGGACAAAGGAAAAGAAAAGAAGGCAAAATCAAAGCCATCAGTAAGTTTAGCTAAATAAGAAGAAAAAAATAACCCAAGGTGTTCTTTATTGTAGCATTAACTTTGAGAGACTGATTCTTAACGTTCAAAGATAATTAATGCTAATTTTTTTTTTTTTTTTTTACAGTTGGGGGCTTGTACTCATTTTCTGTAAATACTACTAGTGAATGCAGGTTTTAGATCATTCCACTCATACGTGAACGAGAACATGAGCCTAAGCTAGGGAGTGGTTTGATGTAATACTCCACACTTCTTTGCCATGCCCAAGCCCTTGGTGCTCCTAGAGCTGCCCGTGGAGCATGTGCTCATGGAGGCAATTCCGTCTGGGCACAGTGCTTCTGAAAACACCACCTGGCAGAGAACTATAGATAAGACTGTAGCAGTAGAGATAATCTAAAGGGACTGAAGATATGAGGATTTGTTTGGGTCTACATCACCTAACTTGGGTCTTAACTCACTAACTTTGCAAAGGAGAAAGTGCTTATTGTAGATCAGTACTCTGACTCCCTTCCACTTCAGAAATTCTACTTTAACTGTTTTTTGTTTTTTTTTTTTTTTTCATTTACTTCCATGTTTCTTTCTGGTAAAAGTGAACCTTTTGCTTTGATGTTTGTACGGTGTGAATCCCCATATATCCCAGGAACAAGTATTATTCAACTTTAAGAGGCTTTCTGTTTGTATAGTAAGAATAATGGAACTTCCAAAGCATCTGTTGTTGGATACCAGTACAAACATTTAAAGACAATTTTTAAACTAATTAAAAAAAAAAAAAAAACAACTTTGAGGTAAAGGCATTAAATAGCTTATTAATTCAAACACTAGTCTTAATATCTGAGGCTTGATTGTAGTTATCTTTTTGGAGAGAACAAGGGAAGGACAACGTTATAAAGCCCCCTAGCAGATCATTTCATCAAAGGAAGCTGGAGCATAGTTGAATCATAATATCAGTTGTCTTTTCTGGGTGAAGGCTGAATACCGCTTGCGTAAGATCAAACAGAAATAGAAATGAAATTACAGAAGCCCAGATATGGAAATGCAGAAATCCTGTTACAAACCATACCCATTCTGTGACTAGCGCTGGAAAGCACTGGCCACCCATTTTGAGCAGTGCTGCTGTGGGAGACTGTCTTATGGGGGCACTGCAGGGCTGCTATGGCTTAATACCAGGGAACTGAGAGCCCTTATGTTTCATACAGTGGGATCCACTCTGTGTTTAGGACAAGGCTAATGGTGAAGGCTTAATAGCGCCCTGTGCTGCCTTGGTCGGACATCACTCTGAGCCTCAGGGAATCCAGCACAGCCAAGAGAACTGGAAACTGGAAACCTCCAACCTCCTTCTGGTTAGTGGTAGAAGCAAATGTTGGTACAATGGAAAGGATGGAAAACAGGCTTTGGCGAGGGCCGCGTGAGGGTGAAGGATAAGAGACGCTGCAGAATCTGGGGGACTTCCCAGTGCCAGCACAGCAGATCCAATGTTCGGTTGTTGTCGCAACAAGGTCTCAACAACACTCAGGGAGCAGGGTGGTGAAATAGGTCTGCTCTCAGCATGCACAAGGAGAAAAGCAAGAGGGGGGGAAATACTGCTTGTTCAAACCAGGGAGATATTATAGATCAGCCACTGAAGTGGTTTGCAAGTATACTCTATTGAATGAAGTAACGAGAGTTTTCAGAATCTGTTCACACATCAGCCATTTGTGAAATAATCCGCCAAATGCTTTGAGATTTTCAGTGCATATGACAATTTAAAATGTAGAATAAAGGTGAGAGAGAAACTATGACACTTATACAATAAATAGCTGGGACTACGATTAAAATTAGCAATGTAATACTCAAAACACTGTTCATTTGTGTTTTATTGTGTTCTTAAAGCATGCTTTTTATTTCTAAGTAGTTGAAAAACCACCAGCTTTTCACACAGAATTCTTTAAACATGTTTCAGCATGTTATGGCTATAAAACGATACTAGATAAGAGATTAATCAAAAAAAATGGGGGATTAAATTTAATATACTTAGATGCAAGGATTCTTATTTGGTAAATAGGTTTTTTTGGGGTGATGTTCTATAAAAACCTGTAAAATTTCTTGTTCCAAATAGAAGAGTTAAAGAATACATCTGATTAATTAATGGAAAGTCATACAATTACAAATCCTTTCTTTTTTTAATCTCACCCCCCTCCCCCCCGCCCCCCCTTTTATCATTGTAAAAGACTTTTATTCATTCTTTTTTTCTTGTAGTTACGGATATGTAACTCAAAATAACAATTTAATTGAAATAGTCAGTTTAATTCCTTCTGAAAAGTTCTCATTTACAGATGTTTTTTCCTGGGAAAGCTTGCCTTCCCTAGGTCTTCTGTTTCTATTGTAAAATGCAATAAAAGCTTATTATTCCAGCAACTGATGCCAATAAGGTGATCTTGTGAAAAAATGGGGAGATTTTACAAATGATTACAGCAGTTTTATCTTACAAAATATGTGCTGGCATCATTCAAGAAAGGTATTTTGAATTGGCTTATGTAAATCCACATTAGAAAAGATAATGAGTTTGGGCAGGAAAGATTAAACTCAATTAGTTGTGGATCTTGCTCTGATGATCATTTCACTTGAAGTGAATGCATCACCTGTGCTATGATCATCACAAATGACGTCTTTCTTTTGTACCTGTATTAGTGTTAATGCAGAATAATTTGGTTTTGGTCCTCTCATACTGTATCATAAAAGTTTCTCACTGTATGTGGAGTTTTATCTACAATATTGGCAGGCATGTACCTGAACAATCAGCATGTACTACTCTATCTACATGTTTTGGGGTTTCTTTAAGTCTCTGCCAGTTGATATAAGGTCATTTTCTTGTGAGGTGTTGGTCTTTTTTCCCCTTTTTCCCTCACATTGTCTCTTTCTTACACACGTTTTATGTATTCCCTGTAGGTAATTAGGTCTATAAGATGGCACTGTCTTTCTGCCTCCCTCAGGCCACCTTTTCAAACCTGTAATTCGGTAGCCAGCTCCAGTCTGTGCTGGTGACATGGGCAGTGAAAAGCAGTAGTAGTATTTCTTCCTCCACCCATGGTGTTTCTGAGATGGGGATTCCTGTTTTACCCCACTAATTGAGACAAATCATGCCGTGAATCTTACATGGGCAGAACCAACAGTCAGGAAATTCTGGCAAAGCCAGAGTAGGCATGAATCAGAAATAAGCCTTATATATCCTCATATCCTTTATATATATATATTCCTTATATATCTTCCTTATATATCTTCAACTAAATAATGATTTTGTACATTCAGAAAAAAATTTGAATTTACTTTTTATGTTTTATAAAACTCAGCTCTGTTTGTAATGCCTCACATTAGGGTAGAAGACTGTAACTGCTGTTTGTTAGTATTGTCAGTATTTTATGATAACTGAAAAGAATAATGAGGTCCTTTAGGATGATAATTAGCTCCCTAGGTCATCATGTCTAAAAAGTGTTGAAACAGCAGTCTGTGTGAAACTTCTTCTGGTAAAGACACTTATTAAATAAAGCTATTTGAAAACGCAGTGGATATTGCATGGCTTTAATATCACCCTTTGGGATGCTGGGTAAAATGTCCCTGCAGCAATAATGCCTCCTTAACCATGTATAGAGATCTCTACTGGACAAAGTAATTCTCTGGAAGTGGGACAACAGGACTCTAAAGCATAACAAGAATCTAAATTATGTGGCTTCCTGCTTTTTTGCCTTTTTTTTTTTTTGTATCTTTTAATTCCCTATAATTTCTACTGGTTTAAGAGAGATTCTTCTCTACACCTAAATACACAGTTAGTTCTTCTGACTGCTTCCTTTCCTGCTGTATTTATTCCTTACGTGATAAAATATGGAGATGGTAGAAAAGAGAAAATACAATGTAAGAGTAGTGTTGATGTAACCCCTGTCTTTCAGCCTGAAGATTTTAGAAGAGATGCCAAAGGTGGAGGGGGGGTGGGGGTTTGAAAGAAAGAGGATTATGGATTAGTTTAAAAAGGCTATGAGATTTAAAAAGAGAAAAAAAGACAGAGAAAGAGAATGTCTTTTGAAATATTCAGGAAAACAAGGGTGAAGAGTGAAGAACTGCATGGAAACAAATAAATAAAAGGGGGAAAGATGGGCTGTGGTAGTGCAGGTAAATGGAAGGTGAAAAGGCAAAAGTCACAAGAAAGGGAATATCAAACAGTGTATGTACAGGGCAATAAGGCACAGAGATTTTTTTCTATTTTTTTCTATGAAAATTACTTATGAACCTTAACATCTACTACACTGAGGTTTTTTTTACCAGGTATCAAGAGGGTTGAGCTATTCCCACAGAAAGTAAAAGCAAGAATTTAGAGTTGAATTAATCAGTTTCACTGCCTTCAGTGGCATTCTCCTAAGGAATCTTATGTCTTGGTTTCTAAAGGTGGGGCATGTTCATTAAGGATTTAACATCTGAGGATTAGATGACATAGCCTGGCCTTATGTGTCTCAGTCTCAAACTTCACCAGTGATACCGTACTAACCCCGTTAGCTTTTTTCGTTTGTTTGTTTGTTTTTTGGTGAAAATGTTGCTTCTTGTCTCATTCTAAAGACTCTAAATGAAGGGAGAGCCGTCATTCCCTTGGTAGTGATGCTTATACCCTGCTTGTGGACTTGCTTGATGACCCAGTCATCAAGCTGTGTCTGACTTCAAAATGTTCTTTTGTGTTGCGTAGATGGGATCAAATAACCCTGTCTGTGTAACTAATTATCCACTGTTCCCAAATCCCAGCACAACCCAGTTTTCACTGTGGCAGGTGAAAAACATTCATGATCTTTAGCCTGCATGAGCTAATTATATACAGCAGTTCATAATTCACAAAGCTCCCCAAACTGTTTTCTTTAATATTAGAATTTCTATGTCTTGTACTGAAGGTGCTTATATTGGCCTTTGCTATGGAAAGCCGATGGAATTATTTATTGTGAGGATAAAAAACCAAATGCAAAATTGTATTTTTCTTTTTTGTTTTTCTTAAGAAACCACCTGCAATTGCTGTTCGACCTGGATCAACTCTAATCCCGATTAATAACATTAATCATCTCCCTGAACGCGATGATGATTATGGATATGAGTGCCTAGAAGGGAAAGACTGTGCTAGCTTCTTTTGTTGTTTTGAAGACTGCCGCACAGGATCTTGGAGAGAAGGAAGAATACACATCCGTATTGCAAAAATTGACTCCTATTCTCGAATCTTCTTTCCAACTGCCTTTGCGTTGTTCAATCTTGTTTACTGGATAGGATATCTGTATCTATAAATTTCAGAGGTCTGACAAACTCAGAAAAAATATGCTAATTGAACAGTCATTAACACTTTTCAGTGAGCAGTCAAAGATTAGAGCTGGTCCAAAATGACTCAAATTGTTTGGATGCTTTAAAAATTTGAAACAATGAGAGGAAATATGGTGATGTGGTCTCCCTCTTGTGATCAACTATAGAACTGATAGTGGTATTTTGAAGAGAAAATTTAAAAATAAATATCCCTAAGATTTTACTTGCCAGAACACGCATGTATTTTTGTCCAGCTCTAACAAAATGCAGAGTCAAGAGACTCTGTTATTTAACTGGACGGTTCTACATAAGCTTTCAATTGTAGTCCTAAATGATAATGCAGATGAATTTTGTAGCATCTCTTACACCTTTACAGAGAAAGCCTTAATAAAATGGGATTAGTTATTCTCATACATTTCATCCACAAGGTGATGATTTTATTAATCCCTGATTTAAAAAAGTTGAAACGGAACATTTGTATTTTTCAACCAGCCATTTGTTCTCTGCAGTATGTTAAAAAGAATGATTAAGTCATAATTAATTGTATTCAGATTTATACAGAATGCAGAGATTAGAGCAGCAAGAAATGGATATATCACAAAACCCCCAAGGGTAATTCTGAGCTTGTCTTTTCCTGACCACTGATATAGGCTTTTGGCTTTCGGTCTTAAATTGCATTTATGTCTGTTCTCCTTCTGCCATTACTTCACTGTTGAGAGTTCACGGAAGTTCTCCAAGAGGGCTACAGCTTTCAAAAATTCCTACCCAGCTGCCATTGCTTGCTCATTTCATGGAAACCAGACTGATGTTGGCTGACTGAGATTCTGGCCATTAAACATAATGCTCTTCACATCCTCCCCATTCCCCTCTCTGAGTCTAATTCATACTCAGAGCCAGAGAAAAAGTCATAACTCTACATTCGGTAGAATTTGTATCATCAGAGTTTGGAAAACCTGTAGCAGTGCTATAGTCATTGTATTCAGAGCCACTGTGTTAAATCTCCAGCACTAAGAGCGTAATGTGTGACCTGCTCCACTTTGCATACAGTATGATTTTGTCGATTCTGCTTGTTATTGTGTGTGTTACTCACTGAGCCAAAGCCAAATGGTGTGAGTTGGCTGAACCTGTGTTACAGATTGCTGTGTAGTTACCTCCTTGATATTTGTTTGTTTCTAATGGAAAAGCCCTGCTCCTGGGGGAAGTTGGGGTGGGGTGGGGGGTGGTGGGGTGGTGGAGAGGGAAGATGGGAAGTAAAAAAATTAAAAATAACCCTTATGCATTGCAGATCCTTCTCCAAGATGGGATGTATTCCCCTCAAAATTGGGGATTTTTTTTTTTTTTTTTTTTTGTTGGAGGGGGTGAGGGGTGGGGGTGCTGTGAATACAGTTCTCCAGCCTTTCTGTGATCACAGAAAGACAGAGCTTCTGTTCACCTTGGTAGCAATTCTTCAGTAGTAGCCTTTCTGAACTGACTTCTCTGTGTTGACTGTTGCTGGCTGGCAGCGTTTAGTATCTCATTTCTATTTTTAAATCCATTGTCTTCATTATGGAAAACTGCAGGTTTTCCTCATTTCTCAAAAAGAAACTGGTCTCAAGTGAGCTTGCAAAAATCACTGTAAAATTAAGATATGCATTAACTAAAAGTCAGAATTACACAGAAGACCTTACAGATCTTTAAAGAGGATTAATGGGATTAGCATTTGGCTGTAGGTAAGGATGTTCAGTACTGGAGATAAAGACATGATTAATGGCTAATAATAGAAAATGATACATGAAGGACCCCTCCCCCCCCAATATTTTTGTTGAATGTGTTCCCTCCTCTGAATTTCTCAGAAAAGATTAATGTATTTTTATATTCTAGTTGGTACCAGACATAATAAGGTATGATATACAATGCACATTTCAGATGAAATGTTACTGCAGTGTTCAGCCCCAAAGTTTAATAGAGAATGCAAGACTATGTGCAGTGATTCTGGAAGGAAGTGTGGCAGAGAAGATCCATTTTAATGCAAACTTTATTTCAGTATTTAGCTGATGAAATATGAAGGTGGTTGAGAGAATCTGAAAGCCTGCTGTCGAGGTTGGCTGACATTATTTGTTGCGTGACCTTTCTGAGCACCAACTTGTTCTGACTGTTAGGCTGAGCGTAGAAGTGCAGCATCATTAACAACACTGATCTACTATAATGTATTGTTTCTTTAGAGTCTCATTTTCAGAAAATGTTCAGTACAATGGAAATGTGTCAGTTTTAATTCCACAGTGCAGTTTGATGCTTTTTGACACCACACTAAACACTTTCCTCTGTAGGAGGGATGAAGGTGGCTTCAACAGCAGTATGTTGGATGTGTACTTGAAAAGCAGTCTACTCACTCTACAATACAAGGCCCTGATTTTGTGAGCTCCTGAGTTTCATTAATTCACCTTTAAACAAAAGGAACTTGAAAGAACTTGGCACTTCACAAGGGGAAATACAAATTTCACAGCCTGCTCTCCTCTGGCACATCTAGTTAGCTTTTTCTATTCATGTGGTTGTCAGTTGCCAATCAGCCTCCAGTGACTGAATTAGAGAACAGAAAACATCCTGAATTGGCAAGGGATGGGTAAGAAGTCTTTCATCTCTAATTTCTGTGAAACAATGTAATGGAGTATTAAAGCTATTGAATGTTGTGGCTGTTTGGCTTATGGATACACTTGCTTCTGTCTGTTGACAAACTTTTCTGTGTACTTCATTTGTTTCTGATGAAATAATTTTAGTTTCCCATAGTACTGTGAGCGCAAATAGAAATGGGAATGCAGTGAACTGTAACATGGCATGTAATAAATGTGTTATTTTAGTCCTATGTGTTTTCTTTCTAATCTGCATGTAAATACTTGATTCCAAGCAATCTAAGTGATACTTAAGAAATGGCACGAGACAGAGACTACAATTACTTGGACTTAGATGCTGCAATCATTTTTCAAACCTACCTGGATAAAAGTTTGTTTACTGGTAGCTGGGGCCACAGTACTTGGAGTCATATTATTCTGGCCATTACTGCTTAAGCACATGCTTAAACCTTTTCCTAATCAGTATTGTAATTAGACCAGAATTCAGAGAAGCGTTTGCTTGCGATGCTATCCTGAATTGATGCCATTATCACATGCTTAATTTGCACTAATTTCAATAATGAGTGTTCAGTAGCTCAAATGATTGAACATTAAGGATGTGAGCCAGAGCCTATAAAGTAAGTTTTCTCACTGAAAGAGAAATTGCCATAAAGGCAAAGAGGTGGAAGTCTGGGGAAACTGTTTTATACTGGACCTATCTTAGGCATCTCCTGAAATGTATTTTTCAAAAAAAGAGACTTTTCCTTAGTATTTCTCTATTAGTGTTCACCACTTGTCTCTTTTAGTAGTGACTATAGCTCAGTGTGTTATTTTTTGGTAAGGTTTTGTCTATGATTGTACCTCCCTGATCTTCAGTGCATGTCTTCCGTGTCTGAATGAATCTTTTATGTAGTGGCAGTGCAACCAAAGCATGAGCTTTTATATTCACATGTTGATGTGCTTCAAAGACTTTAACCTTATCCAATTTTCTGACATTCAGAGACATAGGGTTGTGCAAGACTTTGAAGGGGAATCACCTCCAATATGTTTTTTATAATTTTCTGTTGCTTAGTTGCTATGGTAGTGAAAGATTTGTTTAAAATTGATGTATGAACCGTGCTTTGTAATTCGTGAACACCTTTGACCTTTCAATTGAAAGCCCAAAAGGAGGAGTCCGGATTTAAATATCTACCTAAAGTAAGATGTGTTTTATTTAGTTGCATCAGTCATCATTTGAGTTTGTTTCCAAATACCTGAGAATTAGTGTAAATACATCTATTTTATTTTTTTTAAATAGTTGATAGTATAATTATTTTTTTAATTTGTTGTATTTTCTCTCAGTTATACATTAAATGTGATCTTTTATATTTGTAAAATAATAATGTATTTTGTGGTCATTATAATAGACATAGAAAATAGAAGCTAACATAGAATTCCTCAGCTAAAGAATACAAGGCCAGAAACTAGAAAGGATTGCTGTGCTGCTGTTTCTGAAAAAGCTCGGTGAATGTCCACGTGCCCCAAATAATGTGCTGTGAGGAGACTAACTCATGGGGAGAGGAAGAATATTCTCTGAGCTTTAGAAAAGGCCTTTGCATTGGTTCATGCCATGGGCTTGCTGCCCAAGTGGTTGAAGTCAATGAAAGGCATAGATCTGTCCTTCCTTTTTCAGTCCTCTCTTGCTTCTGCTTCACTTGTGCCAGCAATAGCAGTTGCAAACCCTTGTTGCCAGATGAATCAGAACCTGAAAATTTATCTTTATTTTACGCTTTTGTAAATTAATGTTTCAACCACATGGGTGGGACTTAACATCTGACTGAACATGCAAGATTATGACTACGGGAGCTTGCAGCTGGAGGCAGAGGGATGGCTTCTTATGATGGGCATATTTCATTCCCTTGAGAATCTGCGCTGAAAGTTGGTTTGGAGGAGGGGAAAGATGGGGGAGAAAAGGTTGCAAGGGGAAATGATTCCAGAATCCAGTGTTATGGATCTGAGTGGCTTATATTCAGTCAATAGGTTTCTCACTAGTTCTGTGATAATGCTCTTGATTTCCTCGCAACTAATTATTTTTTTTTCAATTAAAAAAAATACCGTGCATTGACTATACATCGATTACAGACTGAATGGGCAACAGACAGTTATCTTGAATTATCATTCTGGTGAAATGTCAGATGGAAAATCAGAAATCAGGTTAAATCAGAAAAAGGTTATCTTTTTTTCTCCTTTTATTATTAATGATACAACTATTCTTAAAGTTATTGAGTATTATTTAGTACAACAGACACTGGGAAAGAGCTAGTACTTGGGTGTCTACATCACTGTTAGTCCCCTTGAGGGCTAAAACATTTGGGAATGGAAACCTGAGCCAGAATGCATTCAATCATTGAGTCCCTCTCTCCTTCAGGGAATGGGAAAGGTGGATTTTGATCACATTGGGCATGAACTAGGATAGCAGGTGTTCTCCAGGGAGGTTGGTAACAGTTTCTAGTTAAAAGGAAGGGGGATTTCTGCCTGCTAGACTATAATTTGAAACAGAGTACATGCTTCCCTTCAGAAGATGGATGTGTGCTGTGATTTCCAGAATGATGGGAAAGCATCCCTGCACTTGATATATATCTTTGCACAGGAGCAGTTTCCTTGAGTTCATTGTTTTGTTAGGAGGCACTTGTATATTCCTTGTGTGGTATAGGGGGAGAGTTTTAATTGCACTCCTGGGCAAGGTGTCTAAATCTTGTCACATGGCTCACTATTGTGGGTTCTGAGTTGTCTTCTGGGTGTGTTATGATGCTAGTGAAAAGGCAGCGAATACTAAACATTTGGTGTTATTTATTAGTAAATTTCACTGAAAAAGCCAGAGCATTACAAATGCTTTAGAGGAAACCTCAGACAGCCCATGGAGATAGTTTAGCTAAAATTGTAAAGGAGCTAGCCTTTTGTCCCATAGGTGGGTCTTGTTGCCTGCCAGCACTATATTGTTTCTAAAAACACAATCTTAAAAACCTCATGGCCCTTTAAGGAAAAAAAAAAAATTCATAAAATTCCTGGTCAATCTCATTCCCCTTCACAGTGACAAATCTTGCTTTGCCTGCGAATTTTGCTTATGGTAGATCAACATTACTAGAGCTGTGTGAGGAGAGCCCCAGGGGATGTAAAACAAAAGACCTGCAAACTGTTCTACCTTGTTCTTCCTCTTCCTTGTTCTTCCTTTTCTTACTCAAGAAAAGAATTTCAGAAGATGTTTCAGTAGGTGTATGGTGTGTGTAAATGAAGACAATTTTGCCACTGACAACAGGGTCTGAGTCCCAATAGCTGACAGGATCAAGAGAGTCAGACTCAGACGTTTCTCAGGTTGGAAGCAATTCTTTTGTGTGTTTCTAGCTTCACAGAATGATCTTTATCATCGTGGTTTGAGCCTTGCTGAATTCAAAAGGAAAGGTTTCCCCTTGAAGTTTCCCTGTCTGGGCATTGCAGGGATGAGATGTCTTGCCACCAAATGTTGGAAGATTGGTTTTCAGCTGATCCGGCTGAGGAGGAAGACTGGCTCTGTAGGGCAGCATTAAGATTGCTTTGTTATTTAGAATTGAAAAGGTTGAAGACTATTAACAATGATGACCAGTACTTCCCCCGCAGAGGATATATTACTTTTAGCAATTTGATATTTATAAACAAAAACCAAAACCAGCTACTGTGGGTGGGGAGTGAGGATGAGTCACTATTACACTGCAGAAGTCTATTTCCCCTTGAATTATTTTTCTTCCTTAGGAAGACAGTAAATAGGAATCTTTTGGCTTATGAATTCGGCAGAAAACAGGTCATAGTCATTTTAAAGAGGTAAAGTCATGTTTGTCCCTCTGCCACTGAGCAGGAAAAATGAAGGCTCTTGCACTATGGCTCAGAATTTCCAAGATAGGTAAATGTGGACTTTTGCCTACTTGTAGGCCCAGTGTAACTATACAATCTGTGTTCATGCTTTAGTCACTGAAAAAAAACCTCAATGGTTTGTGCATCTTCACAGTATCTTTTGTATTTCCCACTGTTGTCCACTGTGAAAGCCTAGACTTTTTGTGTGAACATGAAGGGTTGCGTTATGATACCTTTACTTACAGTTTAAATTGCTACAGATTATTAATACTTCCTTGAATGAAACTGAGGGATCAGAATCTGGCAATCTCATGGTGATTCCTATCTTGAAAAATCTAATATCTGTTCGAAATTGCCATTTCAAATTAAATAAATAATACTGTTATAATTTGTATTCCCCTTCATTGAAGTTTTATAAGCAATTATAATCCACTGTCTAAAAACTAAAGATATTTTAAAAATAAAACTTCTTGATGTATTATGTATCTCAATATTTATTATATTGAGGTTCTATTATTCAATTACACATTAAATGCAAGTCTCTGTCTCATAATCTGTAGTTCACATAGTGTTTCGGTGATTCACAGTTTGCCCCTTACTAGTGCATCCTTTTTTTTTTTTCTTTTTTTTTTTAAAAAAACCTAATATTTTTAACTACCTAAGTGAACATTCATACCATGCATTTGATTTGATAGTGTTTTGGCACCAGTGGACAATGTTGCAATGTTGTGCACCAATGTTCCTTTTAAAATTATTTATTAAAGCCCTTGTGGATAACTTACTGAAAAACATATGGAACATTAAGATAAATTGTGTAACTCTCAGTGCTGCTTCCAAGGATTATATATAAACTACACAATATTGATGCAAATTTATTCTTCCATTTTAGTTTTCCTTCCAGAAGCCTCCTCAGATGGACTATTATTATTATAAGTGTGCTGATATTTACAGTTGTACTCAGTTATTTGGTACTTTTCCAATAGCCTTGGTATGCACTCATCCATTATTATATTCAATTACCTAGAAACATCAAGGTATCCTCACAGGCTTTTAATGTGATTAAGCCATGACTTCTTCAGCCTCTCTTAAAATATCACAATCATTTGTGTGCAATGCCAAAACTAAAACATTTGCAGGTATTAAATTGATTGTTATTTGCTTCTCCATTTTGATAAAGTCTGTCTGCCAGGTTAGAGTGAAACATTGATATCATCATTTTAATATTTGACAATGTTATTAATGAGCATGGTTGAACTAGCAGACTTCAGAGGTGATAAACTGATGATGCTCTTGGCTAAATCCCATGCGCTGAGACTTTGTGAGTGTGGTAGAAATTATGTTGGCGATGGCAAAGACATTTGTATATACATATCCATATGCAGACTGAAAAGCAAGATAGGAAAATTTTTACATATACATGAAGTTCTGATTGTCATTTTAACAAGCTTCTCCCCCCCCCCCCATAAAATTTGTGTTCAAAATATGACCAAAAAGGTCCTAAATAAACCCATTTAAATTTGCACAGTTAGAATGTAGAAATGGTTCAGAAGCTTAAAATAATTATGGTTCCATTTGATGGGTCTTGCGGATTAATTATTAACTCCTTTTTACTAAAGAAGAAAGGAAGAGCACAAATATGCCCTGAAGATAGGAATTGATATCACTGAAAGTAAACATGAAAATTCCCTCTTTGGTGAAAAGTTGATTTCTAGATGTAGGTAGGAGCAAATTTCTTCAGTGCCCTCAGCACTGAAGTTGCTGTGATTGCATTTGTGGAGCAGATGGATTCTGCTCTTTTTTTTTTTTTTGGTAACTCTATTGCTGCCATGGTAAAAGATCAACTCGGAGTTTTACACTTTTCAGTATACCCTTAGTTTTTGGATACCTCATTTTCTGATGTGCAGTTTAACACATGTGAAAAAGACCTGCTTTTCAGATCATGAATGTTTAGCCCTTTCTAAAAATCATCCCTTAAGCTTTCACTTTGAAGCACCTCAAAACTGAGTAACTAGGGATCACTGATAGTGCTTTAAATAAGTGTAAAGTTTAGATTGCTATAGAATATTGCAGAAAGATCAAATATGGTTCAAGGCTAGAATTTTCTAAGCCTTTTGTTGTGTCTCACATGTGGGTTTTTTTTTTTTTAATTTTATTTTTTTTTATTTTCTTGAGGTCTGGGGACAGATGAAAGCAAATGGAGGGCTTTCACCCTATGGGGTTTTTTTTTGACTGTAGTATACCTCATACAGATTACATCAGTTGTTAAAAGCTGATTTATTTGAGAACTGATGAGACTTTAAGACTGATGCCAGAAATAATACTAACAAGCTCAGAAAGCAGGTGCTTGTGGCCCTCATTATCGGAAGGGGCTTGTCTGCTCAATGCTTTGAAAACAGAATTTCTGAAGTAAGACTATGGGAGAGAGCTGGGTTATAAGGACTTCTAGAAAAAAACAAAATCTCAGAAACTTCTTGCCAGGAGAAGACTGGAAGTATTTTGAATGATAGATTTTATAGCTCATGACTGTACTGTGAATGTTAATGTCTATTGAATTTTCACATAAATGTCACGCTAGTCCTTGTGCATTGAATGGAAATGTGCTTGCACCCTGGTGCATGGTTCATACAGATGTTTCTGAGATGTGGCCTGTTTTCTAAATGTAAAACTCTGAAAGCCATACTCTTAAAAATAAAAATAAATAAAAAAATGCCATTGAATACCCTGTGTTCTGTGCAAAATGAACAGATTAGATGTTTGTGCTCTAATGTCTCTTAAACTGATAAGAATCAAAGGAGTTTCAACACTGAACTTTGTAAAGCAGTTGTAATGCATCGTTTTTACTGTATCTGCTGTGAAGTTGATTGGTTACACTGTGAGAAAAATAAATAGTGCCTGGCTACTTACTTTCTGATGGTATTTATTTTCTACATGGCCATATATTCTTTTCGCTCTAGGACCATGATGATAATAGTCATTCTGGTGAAAATAGTCTTGTACACTGCTCTGACCAAGAGCAAAAAAATTTTTCCTTCCCCCCTCCTTTCCTCTCCTCTTTCCCTCTCTTTCCTTTGTGAAATTATAATGTAAATAGAACACCAATCATCTCTCAGAAGTAAAGCTCTGGAGCTAAAATTTTACTTTATCAGCCATTTTGGTTAGGGCTGGTTTTATAGCAGGAAGCTAATGAAAGATCTCTTGTTTGTTACTGCCAAGAAGAATGGTCCTGCTCTCCCCAAAAACCCCTTCACTTCTGCCAGTGCTGGTGCTTGGCTAATCCCACTCTCCTTCCCCTTCCAGGATCCCTCACAGCTACAATGTGTGGCTCCCCCTTATTTTTCTTGTTTGTCGTTCTAGAAAAGGTTGTAACTTTCTATTAGGTGTGCCAGGTTTGTTCCCTAGCCTGGCTGGCCCACTGGAGGATCTGCCTACAAACATCAGCTTCCTCGTGTGATCAGTCCCAGGAAATGTTTTTAATTCATTCTAAACAGCGTATGGAAAGGCGATGGAAAAGGGATGCAGTTAACATAAAGACTCTGGGAAAGGAGTCAAAGATGCTTTAAGCATCTCAGAGTTCTGGAAAATGCCACACAGATTTCTGCAGCCTCTTAAATATTCTTTTCAGATTAAAGTCAGGGATGCCAGCAACACCTGCATTCCCTTTAGCATTGTATGTTCTTTTTTCCCTAGTAACTACCTCTGGTGTTATGTCTTGCCAGCTGTTACTTAAATTATTAAGGTTACTTAAGGTATAAGAGAATCTATTTATCTTTTTCTTTTAGATTGTTGATGTCCTCTCCATTGTACAAATGGTACAATCAACTGTGGTATTTCATAACATCAAAACTCTGAGAGCATAATGTTTTGAATGGCTTTTTAGCTCAAAAGAATCAAACCTCTAGCTTCCATACTATTGAAGTAGCTGATGAATGAGGGAATTAGGCAAAGCCTTTATGTACAGACTTGAAAGTAAAATGTCATCTATATTTTTAAGGTAAATATTTTTCTTTATTACTGTTAGTAGGGTGAATTTCAGCAATATATGCCTGCAAGGAGCTAAAATGAATACATTTCTCATTGACAGGTCAAAGTATATTATTTTCTACAAAACTGAGACTGCTAAGACTTGGGGTGGGCACAAGCCTTGCTGACTGAAGTTACTAAATGTTGGTGCTGAATCTGAATAAGGCAGTAAATTTATAAGAGTTCCCAACTAGTTAATCTTATAATATCTAATACTATATTTTTCTTTGTAATGGTTAGTAAACAAAAATTATTATAAATAAATATTTCTTAATAATATCCAATATTATTATTTGCTAATAATATCTTCAGTAGAAATTGAAGAGCTCATTTAAAATGTGGATTAGGGGTCAAAGTGTCCAAATGAAACTTGTGGATATTTAACAATCCTAGTCAAAAAGAAGCAACTGCTACTTTCCAAAGTACGAGGTAAAGCTGTCCCTGTGCTCCATTTCATGCCCTAAGGTCCTGCACTGTGGCTTGTTGTCAGGGAGTAACCTAGTCCTCATGCCCTCAGCCTGCCAGCCCAGCTGCCCTGGGGAAGGGTGACTTCTGTCATGCTCTCACCTCTCTTCTGGGAAGGGGACCGTGAGCACTGGAGTCATTCCACACAGGCCAGTGAGCAGCCAGCACATGGTAATAGCTTTCAGACACGACTAGCTCATGTTAGGTACGTGTTGGTAACTAAAAATTTTCACTGTCTGTTACCAGTACCTGATGGATTGTGTCAGGTTAGCTGCTGCTCATCTCTTTTCTCATGTATTCCCTCCTGTGAGAAATACCGCTTCAGGTTTGCCTACCCCTTCTCCTCATTTAGAGCTAGACGTTACCGTCTTCTCATAACTTTCCTCATCAAACCTGATACCCGGTTCTTTTCCTTGCATTAGAAATCATTGTGTCTTCCTGAATGTCCATTGTACCATCCATCCTTTTACCTGCTTCGGCACCTTCATTTTCTCATTTTCTGTTTAGTCCTGGGTTAATTCACACATCCACAGATGAGAACTCTGGACCGTGAGAGATGATGGCTGTGAAAGTGATGCTGACATAAGAAACGAGACCTTTCTGCCCCTCACACCACCAGCAGTCTGATGATGCAGTATATCAGCCTCCTGCTGTCTGAAGAACCCCTCAGAGACTTCTGTCTGGTGTGAAGTCATCTGACTGATGGTAAATAAGCAGCAGATCTTTCCTAGCACTCTCTTAAGGATGTCAAAAGGGAAAGGACAAAAAGGACAAAATGTCCTTGAGAATGAATTCTGTTTGGGATGTTCTTACGTGGCCCCGCTGTTGAGCTCAATGAGCTCTCAGCAGCAACATCTTCAAAGCTGGTTGGGTCCTTGAATGCATTTTCCCTATGGCATGTTAAGATGGATAACCTGCCAAAAGTTCAGATACTTTACTAAGCTTCCTACCAGCAATGCATAAACAAATAGGGACACTGATACCTCAATACTGACCTTATTTCTCTACTCCTAACTGTTATTTAGAGACCACTATGAGAAACCCTAGCATAAGATTGATGCTGGGGTCTATGCTCAGAGCATGGATCAAAGGTTAGATATGAACCTTAAGACTTACCCTTTTAACGTTCTCCTTTCCCTATTCTACTACTGAATTTGTGTGACTCAAATATTTTCTGTTTTATTTGAGATAAGTAGTTTCCCTGTGCCTTGGTTTCTGTCCATAAGATGTCAATAATGCTACTCATGGAGCCGTTAAAATTAACACTGAATTAATGGATGCAAAATACTCAGCTCTTCTTGTAAAGAAGGACCTTTCAGAGAACTAGAACAAATTACATTGTTGATCTTCAGTTCTGAGAAGGACAATGTGTGCATTTCTTCAGTGGGAGCTACACTGATTTAGGAGACAGGTGATAGTTGTGTGCCTCCAACTTCCCTACTAATACAAATATTTTTGATGCAGGTATGAAAAGGTAAATAAAGCAGTCATTAATGGAGATAGACCCTCAGAAGAACTTAGTAATCAGTGTTCACCACAAGAAGTAATCAGGAGCAGAGCTACCTGGCCAGTATCCTCTGAATATGAAAACTCTCTGGAAAGAGGTGTGTAACAAAGTACAGTGATATCTTTCTGTTACTAATGATAACACACAAAAGCAATTTTATCCTGTTTATCTGTTGCCTGTTTCAGGTCTGTTGCTGATAAAAAAGAACACTATCTTAATGCTGGTTTTATTTGTAGTTTGTCCTACAGGCAGTATTGGAAGACTCTAAGTTCTTCATAGTTGCAATAACTTAAGTTGTAGTCATAAGTGCAGCTCAGCACTGCCTAAGGTCTGAATGAGTGGTTAAAAAAAAATATGTCAGAGACTAAAAAAAGTTAATAGCAAAGTTTGGTCTGTGTAGCAAGACTGCTGATCTACTTTTATTGAAAAGTTGACAGGACCAGATTCTCAGCGTTAGGCTCCTCTGAAATCAATAGAATTACACTGCTTTACAGCTGCAACTGCATGACCAACATTATTTTATAACTAAGAGCTGTATGTTCTGACATGGGTGAAAACTATCACCAGTGTTTTGCATTGAAGAAGTATTGGTTTTAGAATTACAGTTTTCTCAGCAGATAGTAAACTCATATTGAGATCACACCATCATTGTTCAGACTGTCAATGAACATTCAGTGCAGTTCTCACCAGTAGCTGCTACTTAATCCATGCAGTCAGTTGCACTGAGTATGTATGTTTGTGACTTAACAGCAGAGACATTTCTACCGAGAACTGAGTTTGATTCTGTGTTTTTGGAATTCTACAGCAATGTGCAGAAGGGCTTTGAAATATTATTTGCTAAAATATCTTCACCATGTACCATTTGTTAGGTTAGAGATGTGTTGCTGCCTTCTGATAGAACAGAGTGCTTTAAGTCCTAGTATGATTATTGAACTAAATGGAAAAATCTGGTTACAGAAAACCTTCAAATTTCCCAGAAGCAACAATGAAGATAAATGTGCATGTGTTATTGTCACAGTATTCCAAAAAACACATTACGGGAAGTTATACATCAAAACTGACTTGTCCTCCAGACTACTGGGGATTAGCACTTAATAAGTGGGTAGCAGAGTCAGGAGTGTGCAGACAACCATTAATGGTGCACTTGCTATCAGCCAGAGAGTCCTGTGATACAGGCAGCAGTCATGAACTTGCATAAACTTGGATGTTGTGAAGATATGTAGAAATAAGTGGTATTTGACTATGTGGGCCATCTAGTATGTGATTCAATCAGTGGGAATTACGAATTCCTCAGTGTAAGATTGCCTTTAAGATCTATCAGCTTTCTGTACACTCTGCAGCCTTTGTGTCCTGAAGCATTTCAGTTTGCTTCTCTCTGGGAGAAAACCTTTTAATATCTCTGTTAGCACAGAGCCAGTACCATCCTATTGCTGCCTTAGGAAAGAGGACAGGAGCCACTTTGCCAGACATTATTCTCAGAACTTGATCAAAAGCATCATTGTAATTTCCACTGAGAGACTGGAATTGTTGATTTAACTGCAGTGGAAGGAACACAAGACAGAAATATCCTTAGCTACCTCCTTTAGATTTTAAGACAGGTTTGCTAATTCTGAATGCATATTTGTGCATGAACTCTGCACTGGGGTCATGTATATTCTATTACAAATCTGTTTTAGAGAACAGTATTTTATACTACTGTGTAGAACTAGCATGGATTGTCTTTGTTCACTGAAACAGCTCCCTTTTTCTAAAGATGTTTCAATACTGGGTAAGGAGTTAAACAATTAGAAGCCATACAATAATCAATGGGTTTAAAAGAGATGCAAGTGAATAAAAATTGCCTCTAATGTTGAGTAGCCTATATGGCTAAAGCACACCACCTTAGAGATTAGGGGTACCTGCTACAATTCAATTTCTAATCCTAAATTAAAAATGAATAAAATCTTGTAATGTTTTCAAATTATTTTTTAGCAGTTTTTTTTTCCCTCAATAGTTGGTATTTTGACTTTGTAAATGTTTTTCTCACCTCTCAATAATCCCTTCAGTTCCTTATCCCAGCAACGTCTAGCACCTGGTGATACCATTGCTTCCCATCTCTCACTTGCTTTAGAGATTTTCATGATTTTCTTCCTTCTTATCTCCTCTGCCCCTCCCTACCATCACTTCCCCTTTGGGGAAACTCACCTGCGTCAGCTCAACTAATACTCAAAAAAATCATCAAACTATAAAGTGATGCTTGAAAGGCATTTTGAGTGATTGGCCAGGCAGATGAAGAGTTCAACTTTTCAAGTACCCAAGTAAAGTTCAAAGATAGAGAAACAGGCAGGACTGGATCAAGCCCTACAGCTACATGGAAGGAGGTTGTAGCAAGATGGGGGTCGGTCTCTTCTCCCAAGTAACAGGTGATAGGACAAGAGGAAATGGCCTCAAGTTGCGCCAGGGGAGGCTTAGATTGGATATTAGGAAAAATTTCTTCACTGAAATGTTTGTCAAACATTGGATCAGGCTTCCCAGGGAAGTGGTAGAATCACCATCTCTGTAGGTATTTAAAAGCTGTGTAGTCGTGGTGCTGAGGGACATGGTTTAGTCGTGGACTTGGCAGTGCTAGGTTAATGGTTGGACTTGATGATCTTGAAAGTCCCTTGTAACCTAGATGATTCTATGATTCTAAGAAGGTATGACCTAGCACTAAAACCAAATTAAAATCATGGAATTCTTGTTTTGTAACAGACTAAAAAGGCAGCTGCATAATCTCCTTTGATCCTTGCTTGGCAAAGCATGACAATGAAGGATGAAAAGATTGAGTTTAAAAGAAAATTTTGGAGGCATGATAGGAACTGATGTGGGCTCCTGAGGAGCCCTTGGCATTATGAAGAGTGCTATGCCATGCTCCGCTGAGATATGCTTTCCCAAGTGCTCTGATCCTTAGTACAGCTATGCTAGTACTTCTTTCGCAGAGCAGGATGTAGTTGCATCCTGACTCAGAACTGGGATCAGAAAGGCGAGGGAGACTGTGACAGGACCCAAATAAACCCTGCTGCTTGTCTGGTGATTTGTGTGGGCAGGTGGCCCACAGGTGGACTATCAGCATGTTCTGGGCAGCTCCCCAGGTGTCCAGCCTGAGGCTGGTGGTGTGCTGCAGGCACATTTGCCTGGTGTTGCACACACAGCCTTAGTGATCAGCTGCTCTACTCAGTGTGAGTCTTTCCAGCATCTCAGCAGGGAAACAGGAAGCTTTAAAAGCCAACAGGCAGACTTCCTGGCATCGCTCCAGTCTCCTGCCTCTTGGGAGAAAGGCAGCGATGCCTTCTGCTCAGAGACTAATGGCTCACAGGGAGGAAGGAGAGTACTATCTTTCTCCCTCCACATTAACCCCACCGTACATATTGGCATTTCTTCAGGGCTGGTTGGTGCAGTACTTCAGAATGAAACTGGAAATGAATATCTGAGAGAATGTCTGTATCCTTCCTGCTTGGTGAAAAATACTAGAGTAACTTCACTTGTAGAATTTATTCTGCAGAGTACCTCCTGGCTAGTGATATCAGCTAACCCCAAATCACGTATTTAACTGTTCTCCTGGGCAAGTTGTGTTTTTCTTCATGAGTTTTCCTCAGTTTTACCAGCACTGCTGTTTCTCTGCCTTTCTGTTTTATCCTGCCTGTCACCATTTCACTTTCAGACTGTTGCCTTAAAATACCAGCTGGTCAGATTCACAACTGTATATTTTAACTGGGTTATAGCAGAGGAGTAAATGACAATCTCTGTATTCTAGGCCTTTCCAACCACTTGAGGCTCTGGACTGCTTAGAGAAGGGAGAAAGCTTGCACCAAGCTGAGATTAACCTTTCTTTGCTTTGTATTTCTAAGCTCTTTGTGTTCTCGATTGAAAATATTCCCTTTGAAAGCTTTCCCTCATGAAAGGAATTATTGCTTGCTTGAGAAATAATAATTAGCTGATAATTTAGACTGAAAATAAACCACTAGTTCATGATTCACAGTCTAGCAGAGAAATGCTAGTCTTCTGTGTGGTAAACCAAAGCTGCATTCTAATAGTCATTATTCCCTTGGGAAAGGCCGTAGGCAACATTTTACCTGGAGACACTCTCACTGGGAGATGGAAACTGAGGATGCCTCCTTGCTCCTTTTTGCTACCCACATAAACCTTCACAGTTTCCTGCTGCAGGGGCATTTCTCTATTAAGAGGAAGCAATAGAAAGCAGAAAGATCCAAGCAGTGAAGGAGTGAAACAGAACTTTAAATGAGAACAGAAGACACTGTACCTTTCAATGTATCACCAGATGGTTTAGTCTGCAAGACACAAAAGTTTCAGAACAATATGATTAGCTGCTGGGGAATCTATCTACAGGGCAAAGAATGTTAGGATCAGGGAAAGACTGGTTAAAGCCAATTCAAACTGTCTGAGGTAAACTGATAAATCTTAAATAGTATGGGAAAAAGAATTACAGACTTTTTTTCTTTTCCTGATTTAGCACAAGACCCAAATAATCTGAAATACCACAATATCACTAATGTGGAACCTTTATTACCAGAAAACTGTGTTCTGAACATTTTACTCAGATTTTATTTGTTGATCCCTTTGTGATCTGTATAGCCAGCACAGTTCTTAGTGCAAGAGACTACTCAAAAAAATATGTTTGGTGTAGTAGTTGTCATCATAAAAGTTGGGAAAGCATAAAAGCTGTATGAAATGTGAGCAGTTATTTTACAGAGAGCAAAGCAGAGAGGGAATGAGACAGTTTCCTGCTCTTTCTGTTTAAAGAGCTTGAAGAGCAACTGAAAAAGGTAGAGACTTCTGTCTATGCCTTCTCCTTCCTGTATATGAGTTCCTCAACAGGAAGAGCAGAAACAGAAATGAATTTTGTGTCTCTTTGCATGGACTTGGGAAAAAGCTAAAGCAGTATAACCAGGAAGTTTATATGAAAGTTTACAAATAGGGTAGGAAGGGTTTCTGAGACTGTGTCAAGGAGGAACAGAGAAAGCTATGCTAAGAGAGATATGAGGTAAGAATTGGTTGTAGAAGGAGAAAATGAGTATATCAGGATCCAAAGGTTGGAACTTATGGAAGGCATTTCCTATACCTTAAGGGACTGTGAGTAGTTGCTTTAAATTGTTGGATAAAGGATATAAACTAAACCTGACAGCTGAACTGTTCAGATCTTCTCTGGGGAGATGTGAGGGATTTTGCAGAGAAATTTCATGGGAAATGTTTCAAACATTTGCTTTCAACTGCTGGGCAATGAAGGGATGTGAGGAAAGGAAGGAAGATAAGGGAGGAAGGAAGGAATGAAGTAAAAATATCTTCATAGATACCTCATTAATAAATAAACTAGTCTCAAAAATTTCATTGTTGAATGTTTCATTGATGAATTTTAGTTATTTCAAATGCAGGTCTGTCTTTCTGTCTTGTTTAGAAATGTTTTATGAAGTCAAAAAACACTGTCAAATATGACTTTTTATTATTTGTCAGTTTTGGTCTCAGTGTTTGACAAGAATCTCACTGATTTCAGTTATAGATGGTACTAGTAGGTCTATACAGCACTCAGCCCCTCAAATTACTGCTGACATAGCAAACAGTAGAAGTAGGGATGGTTGCTCTACATTAAAGCTAATTAGACTGTAGCGCTGTGGCAATGCGACTGTGATGTTTCTGGGACAGCAGCAGGTCCCTTTGCTTAGAGAAGTGGTACCCACTCATGCAGTCACCCAAGGGATCTCTACTCCCACAGTACGCTGCACCATGTGAAGGTGCATGGAGGCCCATGGAAAGGGTCATCTGAAGAAAGTGACACAAGATCAAGAGTTGGACTTACTTGAAAACACCAGTAGCAATAGTTTTTGCTACTAGGAAAATTTTTTTCCTGTCAATTACATAAGTGAGGAATTAGCCCTTCATTAATGAAGGGGAAGGAGATGTTCAGGGCCTATAATTTATACCAATTTTCTTAATAAACAGGGAATACACTAGAAGATCAACTGTGTAAAAAATTCTGTTTAAAAAGTTACTTAAGTTGCTTGGTGTCACTGTTTAAAAATGTTTTTTTTATTTATAGTGCATACAAAGTTGCATTTATAAACAAGGTTCTGAGTAAGTACCTTCTGAAAGTGATGGAGTTGAACAACTGCCTAACTATGAACTCAGGACTCAGAAAATGAAAGCCGTATCCAGTATCTTCTACTTCAAAGCTGTGAAGAGTCTTGAGGAAATGAAGTTCTGGCCTGACTTGAAGCAGAGAGACATTTGAGGTATAGGAAAAAAGGCTGCACATTTTTCCTTTCTGATTCAGTTCAGAAGTAAAGACTAATTACATGACTTGTTTTTAAGATGGGGTCCTTAACTTTCTTTGTAGCAAGACCGGGACACATTTTTTTCCAGAAAGTCTGTATCTTCTTTTTTTTTTTTTTTTTTCTGTTACAAAGAAATTTTTTTTTTTTTTTCCAGGTAGAAATGCCATAAAGGTATACTCACTGTTCTACGGTAGCTGGAAAAATCACTTTTAGTTTAATGAAGAAGGAAGTTGCTTAAGAAGGATGTTTTAAGGAGACAAAATCTAGAGTCAATGAATAACATGGGTAAATAACTGGTGAGGACTGTTTTTCATTTGAGATTAAATAACTCCTATTGCTGAAAGGTTTATGTTCTTTTAGGTGTTGCTTTCCAAAACATAGAGGTGTTGCTCTTATTGCTGTCTGGGGATATTGAGGAGATTCCAGAAGATTATCTGGTATGATCTACTCTATATCATAAAGTGGTACATTTCATATAGGAATACAGAATCAAAAAAAAAGAAGTCCGACTGCATCAGGCTTTCAAAAGGATATCTGTTCATGACTGACAACTCAGAAAATGGAGATGCAAACATTTAACTTGGTAATGTAGAAAAAAGGTCAGGTTTTCTCACTGTTTTTTCATTGTTGCTCGGTTTCTCTGTGAATGTTGTGGTTTAAAGTACTAGTCAGTGTATTTGTAATACTTGTATCTAAAGAACTAATGAACCTGTGAGTAGCCAATACGTTCTACCTGGAAGGGAACTTGACATTTTATTCCATCATAATATGTAATCCTCTTTATGATAAGCTAAGAGCTCTTTTTCAGAGGCATCTTTCTTCGGGCTTTGAATTGTATTTGGAACTCTTTGTGTTCTCTGAGAGCTCTTCAGTGCTGATGATGAGCACAATGTTCTTTTATCAGATTAATCAGTGGTCTAGATGAGAGAAAACTTCTAGTTCCAGTATTTTAATTAACCTTATATATTCACATGGGACCAATTCTTTCCTTCTGAATTGCTTCTCAATACTTTTAAAACTACTGTTCACGTTACACTTCTTGTAGTCAGACTTAAATTTGAGTGGAGCTCTTAGCAGAACTTAGAGGTGGGAAAGGAAGAAGCCCCTCATTTCGAGACATTGTCAAAGAGGTGGTCTAAGGCTTGTGGTACTAAAATGTTTATTAACTGCACATGCGGCAACAGGTGTGCAATGAGAAAGCACTTCCTCAAAACGGTGAACAGTGAGCATTCAGCTCTCTTATCTAAGTTGTAAATCCAGCTGCAGGCTGTAGTGCTTCCATGAATACAGATTATTTCATGTTCTTTGTTTCACCTGTCTCATATGTTTAGTTGACCATTTGAATTATAGACTGAGAAGTGTAGGACAGAGTTGACTTCATTTGTCAACTATCTTTTCTTGTTTTATTAACAACTACAAGAATGGAAAATAGAAATGCAGCAAAGACTTCTACAAGAATTTGAAGATTCAATTATTTTTGCATGGCAAATACTGTAGGCAATGTATATAATCTTGATGCCAGTGTTAATTTCCTGGTATTCTCTCCACTACTGGATGTTATTCTCAGAACTTAGGATCTACATGTGCTTCCTCCTAAAAGTGTTTCCTTCCAAAATAGCTGTATTCCACTGACACAGTGGAACTGTCACTGAGGAAGAAGATTTATAGCTGTATATGAAGGAAACACGCTCAGACACTGGACATACATGAGGAAGCAGATTCCTATAGCAGAACAGAATGAAAACGGAGCAAATCATTTTCAAGACACTATACAAAGATTTTTATTTTCCTATTCTTAAAACCTAGTGGAAGTACTGTGGCATATGTTTTGCTGTGAATGGAATGCTATATCCGTATATTTGGCTGACCTCAAGAAAAAAAAACAATACTTTGACTCCAGCAGGTTTCCTTGCAGAATGTCCAAAGCTTATTAGTAGCCCATCAATCATTAAACATATGCTTTTTAATTTTTAGTTTTGAATGTTATTGAAATAATAAACAAAAAAATGTCAGGAGGATGTCTGAAGTTTCCACTTACCAATTTGTGTCTCTTACAGCTGTCTGTCTTCGAAGCATTTTCCATACTGTTCTGTAGAAAGAATTTTTTTGTTCTGAGCCATAATTTCAATATCTTACTTTTAAGTTTGCATTTCAGGAGTCAATACCTCCTTGCTATGAATGGGACTGTATGACAGCAACTACCTGTTTGAGGGCAAAGAATTTCTTCCAATATCTTCCAATACCCTCTTTCAGTTTAAAACCATTCCCCTCCATCCTATTGCTCCACTCCCTGCTAAAAAGTCTGTCCCCATCTTTCCTCTAGGCCCCCTTTAGGTACTGAAAGGCTGCTATAAGGTCTCTCTGGAGCCTTCTCTTCTCCAGGCTGAACAGCCCCAACTCTCTCAACCTGTTTTCATAGGAGAGGTACTCCAGCCCTCTGATCATTTTTGTGGCCCTCTGCTGGACCCATTCCAACAGGTCCACATTCTTCCCGTGATGAGGACTCCAAAGCTGGACCCAGTACTCCAGGTGGGGTCTCATGAGAGCAGAGTAGAGGAGCAGAATCACCTCCCTTGACCAGCTGGCCATGCTTCTTTTGGTGCAGCCCAGGATGTAGCTGGCTTTCTGGGCTGTGAGCACACTTTTCCAGGTCACATTGAGTTTCTTATCAACCAACATTCCGAAGTCCTTCTCCTTAGAGGTGCTCTCAATCCATTCCCTTCCCAGCCTATATTTGGGCTTGGGATTTCCCCAAACCATGTGCAGGACCTTGAACTTGGCATTGTTGAACTTCATGAAGTTTGTACGGGCCCATCTCTCAAGCCTGTCCAGGTCCCTCTGGATGGCTTCTCTTCCCTCCAGCATATCAACCACACCACATAGCTTGGTGTTGTTGGCAAACTTGCTGAGGGTGCACTCAATCCCACTGTCCATGTCTCCCACAAAGATGTTGAACAGCACTGGTCCCAGTACCGACCCCTGAGGAACACCACTCGTCACTGGTCTCCACTTGGACATCAAGCCATTGACTGCAACTCTTTGCACGCAACCATCCAGCCAATTCCTTATCCACCGAGTGGTCCATCCATCAAAGCCATGTCTCTCCAATTTTGAGACAAGGATGTCATGTGAGACAGCATCAAATGCTTTGCACAAGTCCAGTCAGTTGCTCTTTCCTTATCCACCAAAGCTGTAATGCTATCATAGAAGGCCACCAAATTTGTCAGGCATGATTTTCCATGTGCTTTAGCACAGTTTCCAGGAGGATCTGCTCCATGATCTTGTGGGCCATAGAGTTGAGACTGACTGGCCTGTAGACTGGCCCGTACACTGGCCCAGGTCTTCCTTTTTTCCCTTTTTTAAAAAGGGGGTTATATTTCCTCTTTCTCAGACAGTGGGAACTTCACTAGACTGCCATGACTTCTTAAATATGATGAATAGCGGTGTAGCATCTTCACTGCCAGTTCCCTCAGGATCCTTGGATGTATCTCATCACGTCCCATTGGGCACCTTCAGGTTCCTCAGATGGTCTCAAACCTCATCTTCTCCTACAGTGGGTGGTACCTCATTCTCCTAGTCCCTGCCTTTGCCTTCTGTGACTTGGACAGTGTGGCTAGAATACTTGCTGGTGAAGACTGAGGCAAAAAAGTCATTGAGTACCTCAGCCTTCTTCACATTCTGGGTGACCAGGTCTCCTGTTTCCTTCTAGAGAGGACCCACATTTTCCCTAGTCTTCCTTTTATCACTTCCATAGTCTACCTGTAGAAGCTTTTCTTGTAGCCCTTGACATCCCTGGCCAGATTTAACTCTATCTGGGATTTAGCATTCCTAACCTGGTCCTGACTGCTCAGACAATTTCTCCACATTCCTCCCAAGCTACCCATCCTTGCTTCTACCCTCTGTAGGCTTCCTTTTTCTATTTGAGATTGTCCAGGAAATCCTTGTTCATCCATGCAGGCCTGCTGGTGTTTTTGCCTGACTTCCTCTTTATTGTGATGCATATGTCCTGAGTTTGGAGAAGGTGATTTAGAATATTAGCCAGCTTTCTTGGGCTCTTCTTCTCTCCAGGGCTTTATCCCATGGCACTCTGCAAAGCAGATCCCTGAAGAGAACAAAATCTGCTCTCTTGAACTCCAGGGTAGTGAGTTTGCTGTGCACTCTCCTCTATGATGAGAGGGCCTCATCCTCTCCATCGTCCTGGTCAGGTGGCCTGTAGCAGACTCCCACTGTAATGCCACCTGTCCCTGCCCTCTCTTAAATCCTGACCCATAAGGTCTTTGTCATCCATCCCCAGGAGGAGTTCATAGATTCATAGATTCATAGATTGGTCCAGGCCGGAAGGGACCTCCAAAGGTCATCTAGTCCGACCTCCCCGCAGTCAGCAGGGACACCCCCAACTAGACCAGGTTGCCCAGGGCCTCGTCGAGCTTCACCTTGAATATCTCAAGGGAAGGGGCCTCAACCACCTCCCTGGGCAACCTGTTCCAGTGTTCCACCACCCTCATGGTAAAGAACTTTTTCCTAATATCCAATCTAAATCTCCCCTTCTCCAGCTTAAAACCATTGCCCCTCATCCTGTCGCTGCAGGCCTTTGTAAACAGACCCTCCCCAGCCTTCCTGTAGGCCCCCCTCAGGTACTGGAAGGCCGCTATGAGGTCTCCCCGGAGCCTCCTTTTCTCCAAGCTAAACAACCCCAGCTCCCTCAGTCTGTCCTCATAGGAGAGGTGCTCCAGCCCCCTGATCATTTTGGTGGCCCTCCTCTGGACCCGCTCCATCAGGTCCATGTCCTTTCTATATTGAGGGCTCCAGACCTGCACACAGTACTCCAGGTGAGGTCTCACCAGAGCAGAGTAAAGTGGCAGAATCACCTCTCTGGATCTGCTGGCAACACTTCTTTTGATGCAGCCCAGGATGTGATTGGCCTTTTGGGCTGCGAGAGCACATTGCCTGCTCATGTCCAGCTTCTCGTCCATCAGCACCCCCAAGTCCCTTTCCTCAGGGCTGCTTTCTAATACCTCATCCCCCAGTCTGTATTTATACTGAGGATTGTTTTTTCCCAGGTGCAGAATCCTGCACTTGCTTTTGTTGAACCTCATGAGGTTCATCTGGGCCCACCTCTCCAGCCTGTCCAGGTCCCTCTGAATGACATCCCATCCCTCCGGTGTATCGACAACACCACACAGCTTGGTGTCATCTGCAAACTTGCTGATGGTGCTCTCAATCCCTCTGTCTATGTCTTTGATAAAAATGTTAAACAGTACTGGTCCCATGCACTCATGCTGCTCATTGACATAGAGGGTGACACCCCCTACTTGTCTCCCCTTCCTGTCCTTCCTGAAGAGCCTGTATCCTTTTATTCCAACACTCCAGTCATAGGAACCATCCCACCATGTTTCCGTGATGCCAATGATATCATAGCCCTGCAGGCGTGCACATGTCTCTAACTCCTCGTGTTTATTCCCGTACTACAAGCGTCACATATAAACTCATTTCATTCTGTGGAAGAGGTTATCAGATCATTCTGCCCATAATCCAAAAAGCTCTTCTCAATATATGATGTATCTTTGACATGGCATTCCACATTACTTGTTTCAGTTTTTAGGAGCTTCTGTCATGAGTAGCTGCACAAGGTTTCCAGTGCGTCATTGCTTTGTGTAGGGAATTTTCTTACACCCGTTCTAGGGCCGAGATAGGTGTGAAGTGAAAAAATCACAGATTTACCAGAGATTTCTCCTTAGTAGGGAGTTATTGAAGCCTGAAAACTCCTCCTGTTGTGTAGATAGCTGGTAGCTGTTGTGTTAGCATCTTTTAATGACATTTCTACATGAAATGTAGGCTTCTCAGAGATTTTCACAAATCTTTTTGAAACTTGAGAGGCCAGGGATCTGTCTTCATGGATCATGTTATAGAACTTACAACAGGGATAAGTTGGAAGTGATTTAGTTGAATCAGCTTTAAAACGACAACTTATTCTCCCCCATGTCTCACCTCCAAACAGCAGAGCCTTGGAGGACATATACTGTTGGCTGCTCAGAAATGGCTTGTGTGTGTGTGTGGAGAGCTGAGCTCATCCAAAATTTCCGGCACTTGTTTGGAGCTGTGCTTCTAGGCAATAACTTAGACTAAGCCTGGTGCAGGAACATCTGCAGAACTAATTAGAAAGCCTGAATCCATTGTGTAGGACCTGAATGAAAGCATCAGTTGGGTTAGACCTTTGGCTTGTACAGAAGATGATAAATAAAGGAGAAAGGGAGAACTGTTTTGGATCTTATGGAGTTTAATTTGAACTTGAATTGCAGTCTCTCTGTAGGCTGTGGATGATTTTTTTTAAAATTCTGCAGTTCACAGAGCAAACAGACAAATGAAAATATGGAAATATAGTGAAAATATTAAGCAAGTCTTCCTTTGCAATTGAAGCAGTGGGGTTTGGATAATCTTGTGTACAATTCTGCTGGATACTACCAAGTGGTTTAAGCTAAATCTTGATCACATTATAAATTTTTTTCTGATTCAATTGTTTAAACCTTTGGGAAAGTAAAGAAGTTCATTAAAGACATACCTGAAGGTAAAGAATCTCAACTGCTGCTGAGGCTTCTCTTTGTCAAGATAGTTTAAGAAATTCTACTGAAACGCCTTCTTAACAAATCATTTTTCAATCACAATAGTAGAAGATCTGTTTGTCAGAGACAAAGCAGACTACAGCGGCTTGGGACTGCTTCTACTTAGTAGCCAGGATGGCTGAGTCATAATTTTACTAAATTACCCTCTGGTCAGCAAAAGATGTTTCTAAGCCAGAGTGCCATCCAGAGGGGATTTGGTATGTGTACTATCCTGTTCTTTGGGCTGTGCTAGAGAAACAATCTCGCTCTTTCTGAGGTAGAAGAAGAACATTCTGTACATCTGGAAACCGGAACTTGAGAGAATTGCTGCAATCCTACAATGGAGACATCTGACATTAGCAGATTGTTCCCATATCTCTGTCAGGAGTTTTTATAAGACTCCTTTATAAGGAAACAAAACAAAACAGAAATTTAGGCTTGGTGACATTTACACAAGTGAATCAAGCTGTGAGGATATTGCTTTAGAAAGCGACAGCTCTTGTCATTGCAGCATGGTCAACCTTTGTTATTGATCTGCAGAACAGCCTTCCTGACATGATATTTCTGGTACCTGTATTGTGGAAAGGCTAGTAAGCCCCTTTGAAATGTTTTTCCTTTGCTGTGGTTAAGTACCTGGTTATTCTTGGATGTCAGGTAAAATGCCCTCCTCTGGTTCTAGTACCTCTTAAAAGATGATTGTGTCTGTGGTAGGTTAGCCTTGGCCAGAAGTTAAACACCCACCTTGATGCTTTTTCACTCACCCCTCCTCAGCTAGCTGAAGGGTGAAAAAATAGTAAGAAAAGGAGTGAGAAAGCTCACGGGCCAAGATAAGGACAAGGAGTTCCCCCATCACAGGCAAAATAGACTATACCTGGGGAAAATTAATTTATTGCAAATTAAAATACATATTTTATTACTGATTTGGTTAGGGGAAACAAAAAGAAAAACATTAAAACAATGCCTTTCCTTCCTCCTTTCCCAGACTCATCCTCACACTACTCCAGACTCCTCTACTCCACCACCAAGTAGTGCAGGAGGGTGGGGAGTGGTTGGTTACCATCAGGAAATGGTGGTTCCTCATTGCCTGTTCTTCCTCCTTGCATTTCCCTCTGCTCCATCTTGGGCTCTCCAAGGGTTGCAGTTCTTCAGGAGTACCTGCTCCACCATGGAGCACCTCCACCTTCTCCTTCTATTCTCGCCTTGGTGTTCTCACTGCTATTTCTCACTCTTTTATTCCCTGCTCCACTGCCTGTGTGGTGTTTTCTGCTCTTTTAAAAATACATTTTCACAGAGACGCCATCAGCTTGTCTGATGGGTGCAGCTGTGTCCTGTGGTGGGTCTGTTGGACCCTGGTCTCTTCCCAGTGGACAATCTTGCACAAATTACTAGCTATGCCTGAAATTTACTTTGAGAATTAAACTTTGTGAAAGTGTTTTGAAACTTGAAACATTTTACTTGTACTATGAAACAGTCATGGGAGAAATATCATATGGCAAGACTGTACTGAGAAGACCATTCTCCATCTTGAAGTCCTCCAGGACCCAAGGGTGGTTGTAGAAACAGTACATTCCTTGTCACAGGAGGTTAAAATTTGCCCATTCATCTTCATGAATGAGAGTTGCAGTCTAAAAGCGTAGTTGTTGATCACAAAATAGCTCATCTTCATTGAGTCTTGGTGTACTACCATTGATTTAAATCAGTGATGAATTACAAATTCTGCAAGTAAGGCTCAAAGCTTAGAGGCAATTTCTGACAGTCAGTAAGCTAATTCCTCTGGTCAATTTGTGTTTGTTTTTCATACTATTAAATTATTCTAACTGCTTGAGTGATGTTAAGAATGGCCAAGTTAAAGCAAATCTACTGCTAACAAAACATTGCAATGGAGTCCATTAACTAACTAAATCTTCCTTTGGCAAGAAGAATACTATTTATATCACCTAAATAGTTTTTTCAGACTACATTGTTTTGATTTGTCCCTATAGATGCGTGGTATTCATCTTGTTTTATCCAAGGATAACATCTTTCACGAGACTGAATATCTACCGTTTCAAAGCCCTAGCCCCCTTGATGATGTTTGCTAGTCTTATTAAAATGTGAAAGCAAAATTGCTGCTGTTCAGAGTACACCAGCAGGGAAAGGCCAGATCAGCTGGCTGTTGATCAGCCTGATGTAAAGACATGCTGACAGCAGAATATTTATTTACCATTTCTAATTCCTAGGCTGTCCCAAAAAGTGTCATTTGTTTTTAGCAGTGATTCAAGCTGACATTTGCATCGCAATGCATTACATTAAGCAGTGTTATGATCTGGAGGAATACTAAGCTATGCAGGTAGACCAGACAATTTCAAACAGGAACTCCAAATGAAAGAGGAAGAGGCCTTTGAGGTTTAGCACAGCTGCTGCAGGAGGGTTGAATAGAATTTGGTCTATAAAGACCGAAATACACCATTTCAGAAAGATAAGTGGTCTCATCAACTTTACCAGGGTCCAGAGCTACTTCCTGAGGTGCTCAAATTGATTAAATCTGCCTGAGAGCTTTTTGCATGCATGCAAAATGGTTATTTCCTAAACCCCCTGTAACTGCAGTTATAAAAAAAAGGTCTCAAATGAACGAGCACCCTTTTTTTTGTAGTTTATTATGCCTTTTTCTCAGCCGTAAAACTGATTTGAAGCAAAAAATACTACCCACTGAGCTCCCAGCTGACCTCTAACCAGAATTCCATATTCTGATTTACATTAGTCTCAACAATCTAGTGGAAGATGAAAATGTAATTTTTTTTCTCCAATGTCTTGTTCTTTTCTGTCTAGGGAAGCTTGCCATCTTCCAGCTGGCTTTATAATGGAAAGGTCTCCTTTTTTTTATTTGCCCCTGTGTTTACTCTTGGAAAGATATTTAAGAGTCTTGGGCATGAACTATGGGCACTCCAATATAATACTCTGCAGCAGTTCAAGTTACTAAATGGTATAAGTATGCTTAGATGCTCAGAAATATGTGCAATTTTGGTGAGTTGTCCTAGGAAACAGAAACCCAACTTAGCTCAATAGGCATATGTTAATATTCAACAACAGTTTAAAGATGGACTAAATCTGCACATTCAGAAGTCTGTATTTAGAATTATGTCAGATGAGCAAGAAGAACAACTACATATACATGTATCAAAACTCTTGTGACAAACTGAGGAACAAAATAATAGGCTTTCTACCTCTTGTAGATCTTTACTTAATGATGATGCTACAGGGATGGGTGAACCAAAGACAGTGAATTTTGCATTTCTAGCTGCCACTCTCACCATCTCTGATCATCACACCACCAGCAGACCTTCATCAACCTCGTTCTGAAAGGCATCCTGACCAAAATAAGCCAAAGAGAGGTGTTTCCACTGTTGAACAACATTAGATTTGAATATGTAATATGGATTCCTTCTTTTTTCTTTCTCACTTGCGTCTCCTTTTCCTTCCCCAGCCACATTTATTTTCTGTCTCTGTCTCTGTTTGTGTTCTGCTGACTATTTGGCTGGCAGACTAAGACAGATTTTCTTTAATAAAAATGTTTTACTCTTCTGATTAGAAAGGTGGCAAAAAGAACTATCCTTACACTGGCGCAAGTTTGCCAGGTCTTGGCAAGGCTAATAGGATCAGGGGCCAGACATTGTAAAGGATTAAGACTCCTGAAGCAGGATTCATGCAGACATTTAGTGCTGAAATCCAAAATTGTGACCTCAAATTGTATCTCCTTAATATTGAAGCTGTCTGAAATCACCAAGACTTAATTTCTGTTGGTACAAAATCAATTCTTTGACTGATGATGTATGTGTGTAGCTCTACAAATCTTGTTCCCAGATATACTTTCAAAAACCAGAATGTCAGAGGACCACAGTATTTCAGCACAGCAGAAAGGTGCCATTTCTGGTTGTCACCTCTGGTTCTGTTGCTCTGACCTGTTTATGAAACTTCATCAGATAATATTGGCCACTCCTATTTAAGAAAGGAGTGTCAGGGAAGACTGGGTGATACTGCAGACTCCTAAATCTACATTTGTTTTTCAGGAGGTTTAATTTATGCTGATGTGACAGTCTTAGGGATTAAAGAAAGCAAGAATAGAGGAAGGACTCTGAAAAATAGTAATGAAAGTGTTCTCTTCAGCCCGCTTTAAATGCCTTGACCCAGATCAACATGCCGGGCTTGAAACCTGATCTGTTTGTTCTTGTTTTTTTCAGCTTTTCAGTTATCTCTGCCCTTCCTCATAATGCCCACTCTGTTGTTGACTTGGGACTGCAGAGCAAGACTTCAAATTGCAGCTGCAATAACTGAGCTTTAATTTTGCGATATAGTTACCTGAAACTTACTGGTATGGTGAAGCTCAGTCAGGCAGTTTAGAAAAGAGAGCATTTCTGACTGAGATAAGAGCTGTATTTAGCTCCCCTCAGCTGTGAATTCCCTTTGCCTGTCGCAAGTTTAGGAGGACAAAACTCTTGTCTCTCTCTCTCTGATTATGCAGCAGCATCTTTACTGCATCTGAGCATCAGTCAAAGACCAATTGCTTCCACACAGACTCATTTATAAGTGTCTATGTACCAGCATACAGATAAAGACAAGTGATAGAAAAAAAGAGAACAGACTCCATTTAAATGCATATTTATGTTTGCCTGCTTGTTTTCAATGATTAAAAATAATGATTAGAAGATTATAATTGCTAGACTGACAATGGTAGTGGTAAATAATAATCCCAGAGACCTTATGGCAGTAAAATTCCTCTCATGCCAATTGGGTACCATGAAAAAAATGGAAAAGAAGGTTTGCAGCGTGATACAAGTAAAAAAAGTGCTGCCTTAGACATTGTTAGCTCAAACTAAAACTTGAGTGAAAAAGGAAAAATAGTGTTTATTTAGCAAATCACAGGAGAAACGAATTAATTGTCCTTAAAGAAGAGAGTGTGGTCAAAACCTGGACCTTAATTTCAAATTATCTGGGAAATTATTGCCAGCAGTTCATTGCAGGAATAGACAATGGTAAAGTGCTAATGAAAACTTTTAAAACACCTATTAATGAAAAAAATTTGGAAAAGCAGTAGAGAAAAGATGTGGTTTGGTTTTGGTGCAGTTTTTTTTTGTTGGGGTTTTTTGATTTGTTTGGGGTTTTTTGTTGTTTGTTTTGTTTTGTTTTCTTTTCTTTTTTTTTTTTTTATATACACTGGTGTTTCCTGCAAATAAGCTCACTCTTTGTGCAAATTGTGTGTCATAAACGAAGCGTATTTTTCACCAATAGAGCCAACATTTCAGACCCTTAGTGACATGGACAACACTTTGACATTGTCTCTTAGTAGGGTTAAAATCAGGAACTTGGCAGTAAATATTGCCTCTTCACTGAATCCGATGATGGGAAACCAGACTGTGTTCAAATCTGATCAGGGATTTAGCCAGATGATTCTGTCCTGTAGTGAATAATGTGATTTGTCATTGCTCCATGTGACTGTCAGCACTTCAGTTTGGAATGTCTTCATCAGAGAGGTATGGGACTTTCTGCACTACGGCTTTGATTTCTTTCTAATAAGTGCTTTTATATTACTATCTATTTAGAACTTCTCCTCTGTACTTTGTATATGTGTAACCTGAGTAACAAAGTGACAATGGGAAAAAAAAAAAAAAGCAGAAAGAAAAGTCCTGTGATATTGTGTATGTTTTATTGGTAACTGAATAAAGGATAAAACTGTAAGATAAATTTATGATTTTTACTATCTACTAGTTGCTATACAAATGTGTCTTCTAAATTTACTTTAAAACAAGAATAGAACTTGTGCTTTTTAGTATGGTAAAAGCTTTGTCTGCAAATGTTTCTAATTTCAGTACCTTATTTTTTTTCCCATGACATTTACAAAGAGCAAGTAGTAGACTAAGTAGTAAGCTCTAATAATTCATCATAATTGAAATTAGATGATTTCAAACCTTGACACTAAGAAACTAAGAAATCTAGTAAAAAGATAGATATTGAAAGATAAGTATTGCTTGAAGAAAGTGCTGTGGATTGGGGTGGAGGGGGGAAAAGGTATATTGTTCAAGTTCTGCGCATAAAGAACAATGACCAGGAGCTGTACTTCTAGTGTGCAGCCTCCCAGTTGTGGAATAAGTGTCAGTTCTCTCCGTCCCTTTTCAGAATTCATATTCAGCCACTAGCTGAGGTGGGCAGGCTGTGTAGGCTGGGTCACACACCATCATTCTTCACCTTACATCACGTGTGACTCTGCACTTGCTGGCAAAATGGCCTAGAGCACATAAAAGGTCAGCTCATAGGTGAACGACAGCTGGCTAAAGCTGAACCCAGATGAACTTGGTTCTGTTGTGAATTCATGCCCTAGTTTTGTTTTCTACTTGAATTCTTCATCAATACTAAGTTTTCTCTCAGCAAATACTAGACTAAAGCTCAGTTCTCTTTGTTCTTTGTAGGAAAGCAATTCTCAACTGTTTATACCTTTAACTGCTGCTGGTTGGACTGTAGTAATAAGCTATGTCTGAAGTCCTGTGTCCTTACCAAATTCTAGTGCATTTCACTGAAATGAGTATTCTCAGAAACAAAAGACCTAGCCTATTTTTCCACACTACTGCCTGTGTTTCTCATCTATTGACAAAATATTTCCTCGGGCACAAAGGCCAATATCAAATTTAGTCTACTAGCAAAAAGATGGACTCTTCAGACTCAGTAGCGATGGTACAGGAAGAAAATGGTAAACAAAGGCTCCTTGGGGGGCCAGGGGAGGGAATAGACAACTGCGGAGACCATACATAATTTTGGTCCAGGCTGAGTTTTGTGATCAAAACAAAGTTGCAAATAGGCAAATCTCATTTGGTTTGTAGGTCTGCTAAGATTAATTAGAAAACACCATTTTGCTATGAATAATCTTTACTACTACATTATTTTCTGAAAAGTCATAAAAAGAAACATGGAACTTCTTGCAATCAGAAGAAATAACTATTTGAAGTTTAGAAAAATTAGCAAGCCACCAAAAGCAAATGACAGGAACTGCTTTGTCAAAAGCTAGAAAGAAAATCACTAAGAAAATCTTGTCTACAGTTAAAGATTAATGAAAATAATGCTTTTCATTAAGTCCTATGCAAGGCATAAGAATACCCAAAATATCCAGTATCTCATTATCCAGCAGAGATGTCATTCAAGAGACTGTACACCAGTCTTTTTTACCTCTACTGCTCTTTTACCCTTCTTGGGTATTTTTATCTTGTTTCATCTCCAGGAAAATAGGATTAAACTCCACTAACAAAAGCTCAAAATATTTTCTTATCATTCCTTGAACAGCTCACTTTTCCTTGAACGAGAGCACTTATTACCCTATTTGGTGTTGTCTACAAAAAACATGCCAAAAAACCAAGAGAAAAGAATTCTGAAGAGAAAACTTTACAGGTAAGGGTAAAATTTATACATGATTTTTTTTTTTTTCTTTCTGTTTTATCTGTAATAAAGATTTTAAATGTAATTAATGTTAATAATGATAGTTTTCTAGCAGCCAACAACATTGAAGTGTCTATAATTGTTAGATATGCCCAAACTTGATTACTATTGGATCCTGTACACACTTGGATGGATGCCTTTTTCATTAAAATTTTATAGTATCTATAACTTGTAGCATTTTCTTATCTAGAATTCCACTGTTTCCATTCTAGTTCCCTTATAGCCTTTGTTACAGCAAACCACTGTAACCATAGTGAGAGGATTTAATTTCTAATTCTACTGAGTTTTAAAGATTGTTGCTGTTGCTTTTATCACATAAAGTTCATACGCCAATGTTCACGAGATCTCAGGAATTAAAAAACTTCTTTTTTAAAGAGTATGGGAATGTATGTACCTATGGTACATCCATGTACATCTATAATTACATACTTATAGATAATTATATATATACATAGCTTCATAAGTACCTGTGTCCATATGTGTGTATATATAATTATGAAACAAAGAGAAATCTATATCTCTAATGTCTTAAAACAAAATTGCTTATTAAACCCAAATTCTATTTAATGTAGTTCTTCATATGGAGCAAGCATACTCCTGTGGAGTGAGAAACAACATTTGACTTCCAGTTTCTGACTGTCAGATGGCATTATAAACATACAGTCAGTTTGGCAATAACTGTAATAATCTTCCCTTGGGACATTGTGGCAAATCAGATCTGCGTGTATAATTGTGATTATTCTGCAGAAAGGTTAACTATCAAACTCCAATTACACCTACATAACTCTCTATATATTTCTGTTTGCCCAATTGCAAATGAATTGTTGCAGAGTATTTTGTGCCATCTTAAATTAGTCTGTGCTCATTATCTAAAATGTTGGGGCTATAGTTTTATGACACAAACTGTCCTCTACTTTGCCTTGGCAGCTCCAGTTCATTAAAACAATGTTATCATCATGATCTATTCAAGTCAATAAGCCTTGGTACTGGTAAAACACAGTATTCATCTATTACTCCCAGCAGTACCGCAATGCTTATTTATGACTAATCAGGCTGCTCCGCAGAAGGTATGTTCATGCCAATTACATGCTGCCCATTGCATGAAATGCCTAATTAAAGTTTTCTCTATAAATATTACCCTGATTGAAGTCAACTTGCCAGCAGCCACATAGTCAGAGTCGTGCCAAGACCTATGTAAGTCCCAGGAGGTTGCTGAAATATATTTGTCTCTGACTCAGTTTGCATTAAGCCATTCTGTATGCCATGAATTCAAAGAGAAAAGGTAGGTCTAAAATCCCTCATATGTAATAAAGAGAATTCTAGAGTACTTGTAGGTAGTGCAGGATAATCTTTGTCTTTCTTGGAGTTTGTTGCTAGTTTTCGTGGGTTTTCCTATAATTTAGGAACTCCACGTTGTACTATTGTTAAGATTATGACATGGCCAATAGAAAAGCTATTGGCAACTTGAATTCAATTACACTAACACTTATGATCAATATAAGTGTCAATGTGGTTGGTCTCATGCCTATGAAAAGGCCAGGAGTGACCCTGTGTGAGTGAAACAGAATCTCTGTTATAACGCGCTCTAGAAGCAATTGTGAGGGTGGGCTAATCCAGTGGAGATCACATCTTCCACAACTCTTTAGGAGACAGGTCCTCTTTTCAAGTTGAAGAACTATATCAGAAATTGCATCTTGTCTGTTCACCACAATCTTATAATTAAATGAGAATGTGCACCTTTTAAACTCTATTTTGCATTTCTGAGTGCATAAGATAAGAATAGTCCAGTAGATAGGACAAAGCCTGAAAAAGTAATGTTTGCTTTCAAATTATGTGCTTTGATATTGTTTTCCTATGTAGATTTTCAGGTAAGTCCTTTTGTTTATATTTTACTATCTTTTTTCCCCATTCCAATCATATTGTTATGAGTACTTAGAGTTCTTAGGAGGACTGATGCTGATTCAGGTTCTTTGGGTGCTTGGATACATCCAATAAAGGAAGTCATCTGAGCAGGTAAGATAGTTGATTTTACCAGTCCAATCTGTGATCCTTTAAGTGCCCATGAGGCAATATTGATCTCACTAAATATGCATGAGAAACCAGCATCAGTGCATCACACACATGCCAACAGGTCCTTTCTCTTGAGTTTAAACATTTCATCAAGGTTACTGTAAGTGATAAATTGAGACAATTTTTTTTATTTTGCTGTATTTTATTTATTTTATTTTATTAAGGACAAAGAGCCATTTTTAAATAATGCTTATTGTTTTAGATATCAATATTACACTTTGAAATACAGCTCATAGCGCTATCTAGAGGTGTAGTTCAGCCTGATAAGGCCAGAAGAACGTCAAGTGAAATAATTTGCCTTTAAACGAACATATCCGATTGATTACACACCAAGAGTTATGTAATACAAGCAGGGACAATTAAACTAGGTAGATTTAAACTATTTCATTATATTGAACTATATTATGTCATTTGTGGAAAGAACATGACACATTTAGTGTAGTAATAATAATTTTCCAACACACAAGTCATTTAAATGGAGATAGATCTAATAATAGTCAGCAAAAGTGGCTTTCCTAAAACTTGTACTCCATTTCAGTTTCACTGCCTGGAGCTTATGAGGGATGACATTTCAACATCCTTTTTCATGGCCTTTGGCAGGAATAAGGTAGCATCTCATTAAGATAAGTAGAATATGCAGCAGTGAGCAGATTACGGACATTTCTGGGGAGCTGTAGGTATGGAAAAGATGTTCTATGTTTTTCTATGCTTCTTAGTATTGAGAAGCTGAAAGGAGTGGAACTTGGCTTTTTTTTTCACTCTTCACCTCCACCCTGATGAAAAAGCAGACCTTTCCTCATGATGTGTAAACATTACTGGCAATCTTTATAATATTTTGAATAATATTTTACAAAAACGGGAAAAAGGAAAGATTAATCAAGAAGACAGCAGAAGGAATTAGGTATCCGAAAACAACATGGGGAGCCAGACATTCATTGTTTTTCTGCTGTGAATTCTGCAATAGCAGTTCTCCAAGGTGATTTACATGATGTGTAAGGAAAAGAACTGGAGTGATGTCGTGGCCATTGGAAATCAATAGAAATCTGAAGTTGCAGGTAAACAGATCGGAACTTCTAAGGAATGGGTATCAAATATTCTAGAGTATCAAATTCATGTTACAGTTGTGCTTAGACCTATTTAACTTGTAAACAGTGTGGTAATTGTTTGCAGCATGATAATTTTTAAAAGGGAAGCGCAACCAGGATTCATTTTTATGCAGAGCAAAAATGAAAGAAAAATGTTTTCTACTGTCCTCTCTTCAAGGCTTGTGAAGGGAAGGGACACTTGCAAATAATAAACTGAACCTCTTTTTATCCTTCTATAGGGAGAAACCAAGAACTTTGATACCTGCAAAGACACTGGACTGTATTGTTCAGGTTATTGTAGCAAGAACATGGATTGCCATTATGTAGAAAACATGAAGCCCTTTTTCATCCTTATGCTCTCCCTTCACAAATACATATATTTAAACATTATGCATTCACAAGATATCTTTAAGAGATGTTGTCTTGAAAAGAATGGAAATCACAGATAAAGCAAAAGCTCTTTATAAAAGCAAATGCAAATTTTTCTTCATAATACTTGAGAATGTTGTTCTCTTGCTGAAAGATAGGAGGCCTGTGAATACAAAATGACCTTTTCTTTATGAACCTCTATAATGGGGATTTGAAACCTAAGATAAAAATGGTTCATTCAGATTCTCCCTGTTAGAGCTAATATTCACAGAGCTATAGTTTACTTTTCACTTCTGATGTAGAAACTGTACACTTTCCCTTGAAAAAGAAAAATATAGCAGCCACTTAATAGTTTTCACTTACTCCACTCTAGAAATGCGGATCTTTCTCAAACAATCAATATTTTTCCCACAAGCAACCACCACAGGAGTTATTCTAGGTAAAAATCCTATACTATCTTGTTCTACTCATGAAGGAAAAAACAAGGCATGATAATATTGCTTACCTGCTTTGCCAGAAAGCGGCTATCCCTAGAAAGGTAAAACATTCATGCTGATTGCAATAATTAATTTCATCATGAAATGATAGATCCAGTATTTGAATTTCATTAGACTATGCTTTTGGTATGGTCCAGAATACCAAAATTAAATGGTCAGTGAATGTGATTTTTTGAAATAAGTGTGTCTATATACATATTTATGTCAAGAAGTCGTACAGAAAAGAAAATCGCAAAATTGTTTTCCATCAGGAGTTCAAAGATGATACTCTTTGAGATGAAGCACTACAATGGAACAGAACAGTTTTTTATGTAACAGCAAATTATTAGAATTCAGTTTGCAAAAATTTTCGAGGCATCTTTGCCTAAATTTGTAATTATTAATAAAACACAGAAACAGTTGAAAAGCCAGCTACCTGAGTATCCACAACAGCGAGATTTTTGTCTGCAGATTTTTACAGCTATCATAGTATCAGAAACATTTTTACTTGGTTCTGATAAGTATTTTAAGAGCAGCTGTATTTCGTAATATCAGGCAGAACAGGTGACAGTTCAGTTCAAAGCAGGGATGAGAGTAAGAGGTGTCTCCCTGGGATGAAAAAATGTATATAGGGGAAAAGACAGGTTCTCTAAGCCTATGTCTCCATTAGCAAGCAATGTAGCTTAATAGAAGTGGTCTGTACAGAGGAACAGTTGGCCCTGAGGACCTGTCAGCTGTATTATAGTCATCCTAGGGATGATGTGAAATAGCTCTATTCTGATATGCTCCTGATCTCTATTTCCCAGTTTAGTTTTATAGAAAAGAAGTGTGGTGAGGGTACTTTCAGGCCACTCCATAATGCCAACTGAAGTGCAATAGGTGGTGGTAAGCACAAGTTTTGTTCCAAAGTGCAGTCTTCAGCTTCTCTAAAATGTTAGTATAGATGCACCCTCTCTTTCAGGTTTTAGAGTGTGCTGACTAGATCTAGATACTCTGTAAAACTGGGACATTTGGGTGTTAATTTACCAGAAACTGCTGCTAATCCCTTTATAATTTTATGAGAAAGCAAAGAAATCCTAATAAAATTAAAGGTTCAATTTTCTCTAGAAAAGGTAACTTTCTTGGGTAACTGCCAAGAACATAAAATAAACTGAAGAAATTAACTCTGCTATAAAAAAATCTTGAACTGTGATTATCTTTAGTTTACATATTTCATTTTAGTATGCAATCATTCAAGTCTTTGCCTACACTTGTGGATCTAATTAGGATTTACATAAGTCCAGACAAAAGGTTGTAAAAAAGTCTTACACTGTGGCTGGTACTGATATCTTTCAGAGCAGATACTATGGCTTGTCAATACACAAGACTGTATCTGAGAATTTGCCTTCTTTCAGCAGATTTGCTGGATGACATCTCACCTGGACCTCATGAAGTCTGTGGGATTAATGTTTTGTTCTCTGTATCTACAGCAAAATAAGAAAATCAATATATCTTGCTGGTATGACTGTATCATTGTTCGTATTCCATTGTCCGTATTCCATTCACTAGCATATTTTAGGTGGACACTGAAAGAGTCTATATGGTACAGTCAATTGTATGTGCACCAACCAGCAGGGCATAAAGAGATTTCCTCCTGCTGGGGTAGACAGAACAAGGTCTTAATCAAACCTGAGAACATTTTTACTATATGCAGATGTGGCCTTTAAGTTAAAATCTACAGCAGATAAACAAATTTCATTGGCTTTGAATTTAGAAAAATGTAATCACAGGTATGCTTAGGTCTCTGGACTCTTAGGATTTTATAAAACTGTTAAAGGTCTTCTGCAGATAAGACACAAACATTTCTAAGGCTGCTTTTGGCCCTTTTCTCCTACTAGAAAACCCCAAAAAACTTCCATTTTGAATTTTCTGATTCACTCTAGGCAAGGTGGAATCCCTTCTTAAAGCTTCAGACAAATGACAAAAGTAGCTTTTTTAGATGTGGGATTATGAACAAAAAAGTTCTCAAAATGAAAGTCTTCCTATTTTTTTTTTTTTAAATAAGTAGGTTTTTCCAAATTAAATACAAACCTTGAGCTCAGCATGCTTGAGTCATTGCCAGTTCCATTTACTATGGTGCCTCCAGGGGCATGTCTATACCAAGAAAGATCAACTGGCAATTAGAAACAAGAAAACAAACAAAACAACCCAAACCAGGAATATGCATTTCATAGTCAGAGTATGAAAATGGTTATATATAAAGTCAAGTTTTAACTTGAAAACTATTTTAAACTTCATTTTTTCACATATGCCGTCCTGGCAAGTAGATTTAGTGAAAGGTATGTTAATGAGCTATATTCACTGTTTTCAAGCACAAGACCACAGATACATAGTGTTGTATCTACAAAACTGATATGTTTTTCTTGTTCCTAACTTGTAAGTTAGTAAGATATTCTCAAGAAACAGCAAATAAGAGCTTCATAAATATTTATGTGGAATCTTGGTGCAGTATTGCAATATAAATAGCAATACTAGTATATACTTTCCTATTGTTTTCCAATGACTATATTAAAAACAAGACTACTAAATGTATTAAAAGTAAGACTTAATGTTGTTTGATGAACCAAGCGTTTCTTCAAAAGAAAACTAAATTTGGTGTATTTCCAATTTACACTAAATTCCAGCCAGCTAACTAATCCGGCTCAGTTGCCTTGTGCGATGTAGAAATTGTAAGGTTTATGATACCTTTTGCGGTATGGCTGATATAATTAGGGACTGGAGCATCTCTGCTGTGAGAAGAGGCTGAGAGAGCTAAGGAACTTTTTAGTCTGGAGAAGAGAAGGATTGGGGGATGTTATCTATCTGTATAAATACTTCATGGGAGGATGTAAAGAGGAGGGAGACAGGATCTTCTCAGTGGTATCCAAGAAAGGACAAGACGAAATTGGCAAAAAGTGAAATACATCTGAACAGAAGAAACCATGTTTTTACTGTGAGGGTGGTCGAACAGTTGGACCAGGTTGCCCAAAAAAGCTGTGGAGTCTCCATCCATCAAAACATGACTGGACATGATCCTGAGCAACACGCTGTAGGTGTGCCTCTGCTTGCACAGGAGGTTGGCCTAGAAGATCTCCAGAGGTCCCTGCCCACCTCAGCAATCCTGCGATTCTGTGGTCTTTGACCTCTGGTGCGTGATTATTTGTATGGTGGGTAGGGACCAACTATAGAAATGACCTACAGTTTAGATAAACTTAATATCTCCCCTGGTTATTGCTCGGAGGCACTCAAATTTTCTGAAGATGTGGGTTAGTATGATAACAATACGGCTATATGAAGACTGGGAAGTCAGGACATATAAGAGCCCAGGGACACATCAGTCATGCAAAGTTTGTACGCTGCCCTAATGTGGCCAATTGTGATGTAAAATTTCCCACATGGTTGGGCAGAAGCTGCTGCCTGTGACATAAGGACAGATCACTGAGCGTGACGTCTGTGGTACGGAATATTCCTTTGCCATCTTGTTCTGTCTATGCTCCCTCTCTGCTTCTATGGGAAGATGAAAAAGTTCTTGACTAATGTAAACATCACCTGGCAACAACTAAAACAATGTGCATTATGAACATCATTCTCACGCCAAACCCAAACCACAGCAGCTACTAGAAAGAAAATTAACTCTATCCCAGTGGAAACCAGGACACAGGTATGTGTATGTATATCTTGAAGCAGAGCTTTTTTAGATCACAGGCTAACCTATCCTGTTCAATTCAGCTCTAGAATTTACTCTTTCTTTTCTTCCCCCCCCTCCCAAGATTTTACAGAACAGATGTTTATCTGCTCCTTCTAATTATTCTGCCATAAGGAAGGATGCTGATGTATTTTTCTTCCTTTTATTTTAGTTGTTCTGTGTGTGTTGCTAGTTTCTGGAGGGGAAAAAAAAAGGTATAGTAATGTTTGTATTGTCAACATTTTTGTCCAAATTTGTGTTGTCAGCAGTACAACTGTTACAAACAATTGTATTATACAGCTCTTTTGTAATATAAATTTAGTTGGACTTCATCCATCTGGCTTCATAGGTCATTTTATATCATCTGTTGATCTGGTTCATCCTTGCTCAGAGTTCCAGACCAGGGAAAGAATACAAATCTGTAATTATATAGGTACACACTTACATATACATATATGCACATATATATGAAGAACAGTCATTGCTTCTAGGTTTAATATCTCTCAGCCATGTACTTTAGCTGCTAAAACTCAATAGCAGGGGAAAAACTTCATCTTGAGAGAGTTCCAGAAAATTTCAAACAAGTTTGTACAGTTTCTTCATTAATATTTGTAATACGAAAAAAATTAGTCTGTCCAATGGGATCTAATAGTTACTTAAAACCTTAGTAAGGTTGAGTACTGAAGAAGGATAAAAAAGATAGTGTCTTTAATTTGATGATGCCAAAGCATTTAACTCAAAACAAATACAATGAGGAAATCGAGGCACAAAATTTTTTTAACAAAGCTAGCTAATATTACAGCTAATATTACAGTCAATAAACTCAATTCTCACCAGAAGGAGAAAGTAATAGACTATTTCTTCCATTGGGAAACCTGCAAAACCAGCTTCTGCCTATTTAATATAGCTGTGTCTTTCCATCTGTATTTCGTTTTCTCTATAGTATTTATTTACTGATTCAGGACATACTAACATGACATTGTTTATCTCACAGAAGCCACTACTTCCTACTGGGTTCCAGAGATCGTGGTTGCACCCCATGTGTGTAATAAAGCTGTTTTATCTCAAATCTCTTGCAGAATGTAAACTTTGAATAGCTATCATTTGTAGGTACTGATGTTTTCTATAATAATGCCTTATAAAAGATAATGATGAAGTTGAATCTTTTCACTTTTAGAACCATCAGTGGTAATATAAATCCCTTGGACAAATAATAGAAATACCGTTTGTGGTCCATTTAAAACTGTTGAGTGCATTATGAAAATGAATAGGAGAAAAGAAATCTGTAACATTAGGTGGTAACTTTGCAAAGTAATCTGACTTTTCTGTGTTGCTTCTGTTGCACAGGGCTGTGCAGATAAAAGGAAGAAGGGGAAAATAACTTGGCATAATACAAGTGGGAATAGGTTGTGAAGTTGTTTTGTTTGTTTACCCAGTACACACTATCTAAATCCTAAAGTGCGAACTGCAGAGCCTGTAGGAGCTCTTTCTGGTCTTTGTGGTTTTTTGTATGTGCAAAACCAGATATGACAGAAATCCAGTTGTGGATTAGATTTTGAGGTGCTAGCACAGTATTAATTACAGAATCACAGAATCACAGAATAGTTTTGGTTGGATGGGACCTTTGAGATCATCGAGTCCAATTAAAGTACGTAAGAGAACCATGAGCTAGTGATCAATCTGACATGTTTTAGGTGAAATTAATTGAGATCAGGAATATAATTACTGTTTGCAGTACTTATCAGGCAGTTGCCCACCTTTATAAGGAAGGATGCTAGTATTTCCTTTTGATTAGAATGGGAAACATGACTATGTTGTGAGAATGAATATTGAATTTCACTAGTACAGGTAAATGTTCTTCTCATGGGTAATTGCTATCAGAATACTGAGACCAGCCTATTCTTTAAGACAACCGTAGTCTTAATTAACTTACGTTCATTTGTTTTCACTTATAAATTACCTGAAGATTTCTCAGAAAAAAAACAAATCTTGACTGGCATCTCACTGAAAGTGGGTGTTAGTGACAATGCATGGCATGTCAATGCTAAAGTTAAAATCAGGGATGATGCCCTGGAGGACACGAGCTTAGATGAGCAAAATTATGTTTTGACTTGTGAACAGCTGAATGACAGCTGCATCTTAATGATGTGTATGTCTTAATGACACACACTAACCAAAAATGAACTGACTGTCCAGAACTCACAGTTCAGCAGTGTTGTACAAAACCTATAGACATATTCTGGCACTTCCCAGAGGGCAGATGATGTGGGATCCACTGACACCAGTGAGAACAGAAAGACCAAGGGGAAGGCAAAAGCCTGCCCAAGCCCAGAAGAGCGAGCCGACCCTGTTCTCATCTTGGAAACTTGGCCTTCTACAACATTCAGTGCAAAGAACCTGCTCTTCATTGTCACTAAGCAGGACACAAGGACTAAGCTTGCCAGTGTGCTTCTCAGAGCTTTATAAAAATTCACTGTTTAACACTCATATAAGGTGTTTGGGGTCTTTTTTACAGGTCTTTATGTTTAAAAGTAATACACTCACATTCTTGGTATAAATGACAACCAAATTTGGTGTTTTAACTACAGAGCAGAGGAATCTATGGGGAAATAAATGCTTTTATTTTTACCTTTCCTTTTGAGAACTAGAAACACTGATAAAAAAGGGATCTTTTTTTTAAATGTTAACACATTTAGATCTCCTCCTGCTAATTGCAGCCTGGACAAACTTTCCCACTGTCACCTGTCAAAATGGAGAAATTCAAGTAACAGGTGTCTTGTGGAAAAAGATGACAATTATTTTTAAGCCTACATTCATTGTTCTAACATTAAGATGGCAAACACCTGTTAGTCTTCTGTGTCTGAGGGCAAGATTAATTTTTATGAGTCCTATGTTAGCTACAGAGAAGCTTAAGAGACAAAGTGGCAAATGTTCCAGTTTATATTCTGGAAGAGGGATGTGCAGGGGCTGAACTGCATTCCCATGATTTGAAGATGGTTTGGTGTGAGTTCTATTCTTGCTGTTTGTCCAAAGCCTGGTTTTAAGCACAAGGGTATAAATTTTATTTACTCACTTCATTGTATAGAACATTTCAACAAAACTGTGAATTATGGACCAGATCTGCAGCTGGTGGTAAATGGACGCAGTCCATTAACTTCACTGAAGATGCATTTGTCCATATTGTCTGAAGATATGTTACACTGCATTTATAAGCACAAATAGAAAAAGACTTGAAATTAAGTCAAAGAAGAAACATCAAAATTCTCATGGTCCTACTTTTCAACTTACCTATATGAAATTGCCATTCAAATCCCCTGGTAAGTGACTGAGTGCTAATCTGAAATTCTAAATGTCTGAAAAAATGAATAAATATAGATTTTATCCTTTAGCGTCATAAATTGGGGCTTCTGTTACATTTTTCATTCTAGTTGTGTAAAGAATGAAATTGAAATAGAGAAGCCTACTAAACTTACTGTTTGTGGTGAACTAGAGGAAGATAGCAGGAAACTTATGCCTACATTAGAGGCTTTGCTTTCACCTAGACTTGTGTGGAGGAGTCAGTAATTCCCTCAGATACATGCAGCTGAAATTTTTCCAGTTAAGCTTGAATAATTCACACTTCATTGCTTCATTCAAACTAAGACTTTTCCTACAAAAACCCCATTTTATTTCTTTGAATCCTATGAAAAAATAAAGGTGCCACAGTGAGGGTCAGAGCAGTGTGCATCTGATGTAGCGGTTTCACCATCTAACCAATTCCAATTTAGAAATGCTCTGATAGAACCTTGGGAATTTCAGGAGTGGTCTACAGCCTGTGAAATGATGCTTTGCTACTTGTGTAACTTTAAGACTGTTTTTGGAAATGCAGAGTGCCCCCCATTATGTCAAACATTCGTTATGGGGAGAAAGCCTTTCAGCGCAGGGAGTCTGACTTTAGATGACACTCAATGTTTGTCTTTTACCTGGCTGGCATTTTAGTTGCTAAGTATCTTTTGAATAATTCCCTCTTCAGAATCCAGGGCTACACATACACAGTCTGGAGTTGAGAAAGAGGTCGATTCCAGACAATAAAGGAGATTCTCCTGTTGCACGGAAATATGGCCAAGGACTTACACAGTCTAGCGTATATTTAATACAGTAGAATTTGCACCAGCTAAACAACATAGTCTGAGGAAATTCAGAAATATCAGCTGAGAGCTTTGCTGCTGCTTGACTTCTTGAACTTCCTGCACATTTAACCTGTGCTTGGGGACTTTGCAGTCCTTACATGATAAAATTGAACATTTTTTTTTTTTTTTTAAGAGGTACAAGTTTCCTTTCTAGAGAGCTCCTTCATCTCATCAGCATTTCACCATCTCACTGTTCTGTAGCTGGAGTAAGACTCCTTTCCCCACCTTTGTGCTAACCTACATACTCACAGTCATTCGTGAATCTTCCAGCAACCTTTAGATTCCTGCCAGGTGTCTTGGTATCTCATTATCTTTGGATTCCTCCTTTTACATTTCCTCCTTTTACAATTCCTCCTCTTTGCCAGAAACTGTCAGGGAAGATGAAGTGTCTAATGGTCCTGCTTTTCCAGCAGTGGGAAACGTGTTACTCCCACTGCTCAGTGGTGGCCACAGCCAATGTACAGAGCTGTGCCTGACATCTGTGCCTGATATTGAAACGTCTGGTGCATAGCTAACTGTTCACTCCAAAGCATTGTTGTTTTGAGAATACATAAACAAAGTTTGTTCTTACAACATCCTAAACTATTATATGTTGAATTGCTTTAAAACATAGCATTGAACTGAAGTGTTTCGAGCATATTTCCATGTTAGAAATCTCATAGTATTATTACCCTCAACTGTTTCGGTGGGAAGAAGGAAGCCTTGCCTGATGGCTAGGCAGACAACTCTACTGATTTTCTTGTTGTAAGCATTACTATCGCAGGATACATGGTAATGTTTCATGCATCATCTAATCTGTGTGAGCAGCTGCATTCTTTACCTTCTGTTTGCATTTCTGTTCTGGTTCCCTTTTTATAGACTTGGTGTGTCCTGCGATTTCTCCACATGTGGAACTTGACTTTTATATTTTGAAGGAGCAGGGGAAACAACTAAATAATGAAAGGGTGTTGCTGAACACCTGAGGAGTGATGTCTCCTTCTCTTCTCCACTTTTGCCTTACCTGTCCTAGGTGTTCCCTTGCTGCCAATGGCTGAGATCTCAAAAGACTTACTGCAAAGTTGCATTTGTCTGCTTTCAAATTTTCTTCTTCCACGCTCAAGTTAACCAACTAGAGCTGTTTCTGCACTTACACAGCATTGATTCAATCCATCTTTCCAATTGATGGCAGCCCCACTACTCTTGTCATGACAGTTATGACAAAAGCTCATAATTTCCTTTTTTTATTTGGTTGTCGTTTTTTGTTTCCTGAGATATCTTTCCTTAGGTATGCAAAAGGGTCTGTTTTGAAACCTTTTTAGCTGTGGATGGGCTTCAGTACAACATTCATCTCTCAGAAGCATACAATATGGCAGGCATAACAGTGTCTTACATCTCTTTGTGTGAAGAACTGAATCCCAGGCTGACTCCATGGGTGGAAATGTGGAGAGCTGAGAGGTGTTTGTCAGTGCTGGCAATGAATGATTAAAACTTCTGTTCCACTGAAAAATAAGGAAGAGGTGATATAGTCTTCTCCAGTGTGCTGTCTGGCATACTAACCTGTTTTGCTCCTGACTGATACTTACTGCAGCAGCAGAAAATTAATCACTGGCAGCTGAATATCTTGCTCATTCATCAGGAACTGGTAAACAGGGATAGCTACTCTGGACTGTTCATTGTCTATGAATAATAGATAGAATAATAAGATCTTAGAAAAAATTAGAAGCTTACTTTTACTCCAATAATAGTATAGTTACCCAGTATTTTTTTTTTTTTTTAATAATTGTATTTGGTGGTTAGTAACACTTGGAAATGGCCCCAAGGAAAATGAAGGCTAGTTCTTAATGACTTTTCTTCTTTCAAGAAGAAAGATTACTCCCTTTCTTAGGGCAGTCTACTTTGCTCTGGTAGAATAACTGTCGATGTTTCCCTCAGTGACCTCAGGCTTTATTTTCTTTCCTTCTCATTCATTCGATACATGTAGAGAGGAACCCATAATGTATCTCATAAAAAAACCTCCATAAAAAATCTGAAAAGATCTTGATGTGGGTCATTTTAATAATTTTTAAAAAGTTATACCTCTTTCCTGACAATCTCACTGGTAATTTTCGTTGTTGCGGCAGATTAAAAGATTGAGGATGATAATTTAGGAAAAGAAGTTGCTTACTGAAAGAATAATTGAAATCCAGATGGGATCTGATGCTTTAAATAACAGAGGACTAATTCATAATGTCCAAGACCAACACTGTAACAAAAGAATGAGCAAGCATTGAGTAACAACTAACCTGTGGTAAAACAACAAAACTGGCTATTGCTTTGACATCTTCTCAGAACGGGCACTTCCACATATAACCTCATTTACTGTATCTGATACACACAACGAGATTCCTAATCCTAATACTATTTAATTAGAATCAAATAGTTTTCAGAAAGATTTTCAGCTTTGCCAGTTTGCAGAATATAGGGCTTAGAGTTTTGCAGGTAACATGGAATAACAAGCCTTAGCTCTAACTTGGCTCAGTCATGTACAATGCAAAAACTTCCCTCTTTCCCCTCTGTCCCTTCCTCACTGCCCTCAGGCTCAACAGTCGATGCTTTGCTGGGATACTGACAATCAGTGCAGCTCTAAAAGGAAGAGTAAGATTATTTCCAGCCTAAATGGCAAGCTTCAGCAGGACAAGGCCACTACTAGAGCTGTTAGGACCTGTCAACTTTGGTTCACATGTGAGGTGTGTGTCTCATACTGTTACCGAGGACTTTCTGCTTACCTTTTTCTGATGAATATTTTATCTAATTCTCAAAGAACGTAAAAAGTGTTGCAAAGGTGTTTTTTAAAAAAATCTTTATTATCAAAATATTTTAATATTTTCATATTTTTAATCTTTATTATCTTTAATTAAGATCTTTTTAGTTTGTTTTCTTAGAGAAAACAAAATCTTGCAACAGATAACTTTTTAAAGTTTGTCCTTTATAATTTCTTTTCAAGGCTTGAAGATGCCAAAGAGGCATGTTAGCCAGATTAACCCCTGGTACAGTGCATTATCTCTTCTATTAGACAGCTGAAGGATGACTCAGTGAATTTAGCTTGCAGCAAACTGCCCAGTAACTGTTTGGGCAGTTAAAGCATTTTAGGAGGGTCACTTCACAGACTTCTCATAATGCATCTATATATTTTGCACAATTCATGAAATAATGTATAATTTTACTCTTTGATGGACAAATCACTAAACCTGAATGCTCATTTATTAATGTGTTGCTTGTCAAATGAGTTGAAAAAAGTGTATAATCTCGTGTGATCTCTGGCATTAATAAATCCCTAATGGATATTAAAGGTGCTAATGAACACTTTTAGAATGCACTAACACTACTCATTTTACTTTTATCACCTTTTCTTTGTTCTAGTTATGATCATTATTCAATTTCTCTACATTTTTCTCTTAATCTGAAAGGGGAAGATGGTAGGAAGCGTAAATGTTCAGCATGTTTCTGAAACATTCAGCCATCCAGTCTTCTCTCCTATCATGGCTCCTCTGGATTAAATGAGGTGAGTTTATGGCTTATTTTCCATTAGTTCAGTGTATTCTAGGGTGATTTGGTAGATCTACTGCTCTTCTACCCCAGGTACCTTTCTGTCTTTCACTTTCTTTTCCTGATGCATTCTAGATGAACTTGACCTTAATGTACTATCTGAAAGAACAGAAAAATGTCTCACTTTTTAAGTTCACATTTAGGCAAAAAGAGATGTTGTATTCTGCTGTCATTTAAAGACTACCGAGATAATCTAAAACACTTGAGCTGTTTTGTCTTCAACAATCTATTTTCTCTAATGCGGATTTTAAGGCTAGGCCACATTTAGCTACCTGTCTCCAATGCCAAAATGACAATCTTTAGGTCTTAGGCTCCAAAAAGAGCAGTAGGGGCCCAAAGGGAGAATAACATAGAAGTTTTATTCTTGCATCTGTTTCTGAATAGGAAGATGATTACCAGAAAGATGCTTCATCTGAGTAGACTATGTAGGACTTCATTGGTCACTGCAACTTCACACAAAGTCAGAATTGAGTAGCAAAACTGGCTGTTAAAAGAGGTTTATATTCTCAAGGAAGAGACATGATAATTTTCAACAATAGGTGTTGCTGGTGAACCCCAGTGGACATCTCAGCCCCACACAGTTGTTTGCTCACTCTCCCCAGTGCAATGGAGGGGAGAATGAGAACGGTAAAAGTGACAAAACCTGTGGGTTGAGATAAAGGCAGTTTAATAGGTAAAGCAAAAGCTGCTTGTGCAACCATAACTCTGAATGTCCCCCCTTCCTTCTTCTTTCCCCCAGCTTTTCTTGCTGAGCATGTCATCATACAGTGTGGGATAACCCTTTGGTCAGTTGGGGCAAGCTGTCCTGGTTGTGTCTTCTCCCAACTTGTGCACTCCAGAATACTCATGTGCTGGGGCAGCATGAGACACAGAAAAGCCTTAATGCTGTGTAAGCACTGCTCAGCAACAGGGAAAACGTTGCTGTGTTATTAATATCTTTTTGATCATAAATCCAAAACTTATCACCATACAAGCTGCTATGAAGAAAATTGACTGTGTCCCAGCCAAAACAAATACAACAGGGTAGTGGTTATCTTGTCACAAGAATCCATTGCTTTTGTGAATACTTGATGTGAAACAGAACTCAGATGTAGTTTTGCACTTGATAAGGCAAAGCTGTCAAAGAAGAAACTTGGAATGGAGATTGTCACTTAAATTGTTATCACTGGATTAAATGATGTGACTCATATGTAAAACTGGCCAATGCTTCCTGGGGCAGGAAGGATGTTGGTAAGGTATGCTTCAGGATTTTGGGACTTTGTACCCAATAACACCAGGGCATTACTGGACATTAGCATTTGGGAAAGTGATATGGTGTAGAAATGTTTGTTGTTATGATGCTCATAACAGAGACTGTCAGCCAAAATGTTGGTGTCAACAATTACCACGAAACAAAACTTTGGGGTTTAAGAGAGTGGCCCTTTGAACAGAGTATTGCTCCCAGGTGCTGGTGTCAGAGTTGCTTCTGCACTGAGTGCACTGTTCATAGGGTTTAAAGAACATAATTATTTTGTGCATTCTGGTGAGAAGCATCCAAAGCTATAACCCACAATTCCACTTTGAAATTTGAGTAACAAAGTCTGAAGTCTGAATTTTTTTATTTGCTGAACTAAAGTTGGTGAATTGCACAGTAATTTAGCTGAGTTTTTTACTGTTAGCTATACATTGGGTAATGTTGATCAAATCAGATTATTTTTTAGACAAAAACTGTAATAACATTCTAGTTTTTTAATTTTAAAAAAATCATAAGATCTATGTTTCATTAAAGGTAATGTCAAATAGAATTTTCCTACTGTTATTTAAATTTATTGAATGGAATTATCCTTTGTTTGAAAAAATATTTTGGATGAAAAACACACAACAGCCCTCTCCATGGAAATACTTTTTGGCTAGTGGCTTCTCTTCTTCAATTGTACAATGGAGACAGCCTCAGGGTTTGAGTAGCAATGACTTACAGCAGTCTGCAAGGTGAAAAGAACATTCTTTCGCTTAGTGAGCCTAATGGAAACTTATTGCCCAGAGTTACAGTATTTCTTCTTAAAACCTCTTTTTTTTTTTTTTTTCTGTAGTTTTAATTGTTTCTGTCCACAGCCCAAATCTTTGGCTGAAAGACATAAATTATGCAGTAAATGTACCACTGTTTAGCTTTATGGTTCTTTACGATAGTATTTTTAAATGATAATTCAAAGTAAGAGATGAGGTATTGTTATTCAAATGTCTTTCTCCAGTGTGTCACAGTATTATAAATAACATAAATATAATTCATTATGTTTGAATATTAAATTTTAATACAGGGATAATAATAATAAATACTGAGTTCCTTAAAGGTATGAAGGCAGTTAAAAGCATTGCCAATTGTCCTGCTCAGTGCTACCGAGTGTGTTTCCGAGAATACAGCTATGCAGTGACCCACATATCCTTGCATGTGTTTACAGGGCTTCCAGTCAGGGGAAATTATCTTTACATTGCAATTGAGGAAATTGGGCTGGAAAGCGTTGTGAGATAATGAATATGGAACAGCAGAATTTCATTTTGAAAGCCATTCTGAACTTTGTTACATTCACGTTAAAACCAGAATACCAAAAAAAGCCCCCAATGCCCCCAGAAACCACCAGGAGCTGTTCTACACAAAAATATGACAAACTCGACATTATCAGGGAACAACTGAAAACAGCCAGTTCAATAGGATACTAGAAGTGCCCGTTTTCTGTGCTTAAAATTGGTTGTTTTGGGCTACAGTCCCATCCAGCTTGATTTTGAACATATTTTGGAGAGAAAGGAAAAGTTATTTTGTTAAGCTTGGCAGCTCTCATTGAACTCATGTGTGACTGCCGGCTGATTCGCAGAAGATAATAATTTGTAGACATGGAATATCATTAGGAATGACAGTGAGTCAATGTGTAAGCTCCAGCTTCTTGCCACTTAAGATTTGAGGCAGAAATACAACACCTCCCAGAAAACATAATTTATCATAATTAATATTTTTTTTGCATAAAATAAATATAAGCAAACAGTTAATTGTTAGGGGCACGTCAATTCAGATATTGAAATTTTTAAACTGATAGCATTGTGTGATAAAAACAAGTTAAATTAAGCAGTAAGTGCTGCTGCTAATCAGGGCCCATGTACACTTTACAAAATGAAATAAAGGTGAAATAATTTTAAAGCCTTTAGATTCTGAGCAGAAGCTTTATTTTCCCCATGAGAAGCTAGAATTTCCTTTAAATGCAACTTATCTTATCAGGTCACTGTTGGTTTCAGTTCTGTTACACCACTGATAACATTGACTTGTGAACATCTGGAACAATTATTCCTTCTTCTTGACTGAGCAGTGGGTAGCACAAACCTCAGGGAGGTATTACTTACTAAAGACACCAACAGTATTGATTGTATCCTCTCTGCACATGACTCCAGAAGCATGTGGGAAGACTTGATTGCCATAGCGCTCTACTGGAGTAGGCAAACAGAGTTTAGATTTCATTGCTGACAAGGGAATGAGCTGGAAATTTAAAAACTACTGGGCTGTGAGCTGGCTACTAGTACTCTGAAGTGAAATCTTGGGCTTTTAACAAAAATATTTTATCCTACTGTGTGAATCCAAGATACTCCTGTATCTTGGATAACATGCATAGTTTTGAAAATCTGCCTCTCCCACGCACCCTTCCCTTCTCAAAAAAAAATTGTCGTAAAGCTGGAAAAACTTCAGAGAGGGGTAACGAGGATCATCAAAGATATGGAATCATTCTCTACAAGGAACAGGTGAAACTAGGACTCTCTGCTTAGAAAAGAAACAGTGGAGGAAACATGGCAACACTCTGTTACCATCTTGGAAAAGATGCAGTTCTCTATTTTTTCCAGTACAAGAGCAAGGGGCCAGATGAAACTATTGATAGGCTTATGCGAAAGAAAGTAAAGGAAGCACATCTCACTGTGGTAGACAGTTGAGCTATGGAGCTCCATGACGTGACATGCTGTGATTGTTAAAAGCTATCATGAGTTCAAAAAGCCATTAGGAAATCAGTGGAATCCCCAAGGACTATTAAATACAAGCATATCACTTTTGGCAGAATAAATCCTTGAGCTGTAAAATATTGGAGGCTGGGAGAGTGTTCTGGGAAAGCATTGCTGTCCCATTGCCCTGTTCTAGTATTCTTCCCTCAGCATCCACTCTTGCCTACCACTGGGGATGAGACATGTTCAGCAGACGGACATTTGTTCTGGCTCGAGACAGTCATTCCTCTGTAAAGAGGTTAATCCTGTTGCAAGAGGGCTTTCTGAGCTGAGAAAACTGTAAAAAACACTAGGATAACAGAAGCCCTGAAACATTGCCTCAGTATCCCAATGATGATGCCAAGTTACTGTATGCTTCATTACCTACCTACAGGGACACTTGCACTTCTGAAAGGAAGGAGAAAATAGGCCATCAGACTAGAAATACTAATCCAACAGCTCTCTTAAGTTCCTAATTACAATTGAGGAGCAATTATTATTAATTTAGTACTTCAGGTAAATTATAGGACTGTGAACTGAGTCTGTGTCACACAATTCTTGCGGCTTATCGGTAATGAGGAGCATGTCTAAATCAAATGTGTAAGTCTAAAAATACAGCGTTGCTTTCTGTGATATATCAGCTTAGGACCACCACTGGAAAAAGAATTGTTGAGGGAAGTTGTCTTTTCATTATTACTAAAGAATCAAAACCTCCATTTCATCTAACAACGAGATGCTTTTTCCCCACCTCTTCCATATGCAGTCATTGAGACTTTAAAAGACAAATTTTCTTTTCAGAAGGTCAGTGCATACTGAATGTTCTCTGACTCAGAGGTGGCCTGCTAGGTCACATAAGCAGCCTGGATACTATTCTGAAAGGAGCAGGGCTTTTTTTCATTTGAAAGCTTCACAACATTCCAGGACATAGAATATGATTCATTCTTCACTTTGCAAATTTCAATTAGACAGTCCCTTGCTATTTAATCATGAGTTTTGCCCTGCCTGCTACAATTCACCCTTGCTGGTGCCTTGTATTCATGGAAACTCAATTATTCTGGATTAGTAACCTTCTATCAGTATGACACCTGGTTATCTCAAAGCAACAAGTGAAAAATTCACTTTTGGGTGTTTTTCCAAATTCTGAAAATTTGGGCACCGTTAAAAGTAATGTCATTTCAAATGAGAGTATGCAGATCAACAATTCACTACAGCAAAAAGATGTCTCATTGAGAATATGGAGTTGATTTCAGAAACCAAGATTTTGGCAGTAAGAGAAAGCTATTCATTTCAGGCTGACTACAATAAATTGCTTCAGAATAGGCATTTATTACTGTTGGGAAAAGAAAGTACTTTATATTTATTTTATGTAAGATCTGGAAAAATCCTTGTCCCTTCCTGAAGACACACAGCTGTAAAAGAAAAAGGAAAAAAAAAGAAGTTTAAAGCTGGCTGAAGGCAAAAAACTCAATACTCTCTTTTTTGCCAAGGATTCTTGGCTGATTACAAGTAATATCTTGTTTCCCATCCTCTTGCAGCCCAGAATACCTTCCCGGATGAGACAGGTACATGCAAGGAGAAAGGCAGAGTGCATAATGTGCCAGTCATTCTGGCTGACACAGCAGCTTTATGGGAACTCACTTCTCCCACTGCAGTTTCCATCGCAGGTATCTGGAAATGCAAAGTTATCCAAGCACTGTGCAAATGAGAGCATCAGGGAGAACTGTGATTCTCGTTCACTGTGAATTTTATGTGCATTTTTACTGTCTATTTACCATTTGGCATATTATTCTAATGTAAATCCATTTTTTACCCATTAAAAGGTTGACATAATATTGAAAGGATGAAGGATTCACAAGACCATATAAGTCTTCTTTTCACTCAACAATCTCCTGAGTAAACTTTTCATCTCTTGCTCTTTTCATAATTAAAAAATATACATTTATATTTTAGGGTTTCATCTCCCAGGAAAAGAAAGAGGTAGCAACAGTAGGAGACATCTAGGCAAATTGCAAAACAATTTCTGATAATCTAGAATAAAGAGAAAATGTAACTGTCATGCATTGCTACTTATAGCATACACAAAAATAGGATTATGTTGGTTACTTTTGAGTAATTGCAAACAGTAATAAGAAATGCTGTCCTGTGAGTCCCATTGCTATGAAGACAGCAAATATTGAGGTATCTATATCATGAGCTGAAATAATTTGTGGCAAATAATACTGAAAATTTTGCCTGGCAAATTCAGTGTGCATATGTACATAAAGGTATTCTTATGTAGCAGCTGCTGGAATGGGTGGAAAGTATATTGACTTTACACTCCAAATGAGAAGATTTATTGGAATTTTCAGTATTACTTGTGGATCAGTTGTAACTAAAATATTTAGATCTGTTATTTTAGGATGTTTAATTTTTAATACAATGCATCAGTCACCAAAGTTTTTATACCATTTCAGTGGTGATGGAACATTACTTGAGATGGTAAGCTCTCATTGTGAGGCAGGCGTGAAGTAAATATTTCTGTACACTTTGCATTTTATATAAACTACTGTAGAGGAGGAAGCACTTGTTTTTTTTAAAAAAATAGAAACATTGCTGCAGTCTTAACTAACATAACATTAATAGTGTTGCTATGGTAATGGTTTAAGAATTGCATTTGCTTTTATCTTACACATACTAATTCAGAAGTCAGCAGGGATATCTCTAGACTTTTGAAGTTTTCTAAACATCAGACCTGGAGCTATAAGTTTGACAGAATTAAACCACCTGCCACATAATAACCATGATGGGTGGGTCATCTTATTTTCTTCTGCCTTCTCTCTCCTCCATTGCTTTACAAATGATCAGATTTCATGGAAATTTTCATAAGGCTAGTACACTTAGAATTATCACATAACAAATCTGCGATGTATGCATTAGCCTGAATGACAGCTATTATAATTCAAACGAAGTATCCCTGCTCTTCTCAAAGAAAATTCCGCATTTAGACCAGAGGCCTTATATATAATGCATTACCATTACATTCACTGTTTCCTTAGTCTGGAAAACAATGCTAAAACCGTTAAAACAGTGTTAAAAATGAAATGCTGGAGTTTATTGATTTTGTTAACCCATCTGATTGCACATATAATTTCTTGTTAATAAAAATTGCAAAAAAGTGGTAATTCAAATAAGATGTATAGATCTCTAGGGTAAGGTGAAAAGCTCATTGCACAAAATGTTTCAAAATTTTTGATAGAATTTGCTAAATATTCTGTATGCTTTCAGAGAAAAAAAATTCAAGATCACAACTTCAGCTGGTGGCACTGCTATTTACCTCTATCAGGGAAAGGCACAAACCAAAATAGAAAATAATATTGTTGCTTTATTTTTTCTGGTTGAAGGATGTCCTGGAAATCAACATCAGTTGCTTCAAGCATCTATTAGATGTCTTCTTTCCCTATTCCCCAAAAGTCCTTTTTGTTCATATACAACCCCCTTGCCCCAAGAAGGGCAGGGAGAAGAGAGAGAAAAGGAGGGGAAAGGGAAAGAAAAAGCTCATGGGTTGAGATAAAGACAGTTTAATAGAACAATAACAGAAAAGGAAAATAACAATAACATAACAATAATAATGATACAAGTCACTCTAACCACCCAGTGAATTGGTACCTTTTGGAGCAGCAATCACGGATTCCCCCACCCCAGCCAACTCCCAGTTATATACCAAGCATGATATCTGTTGTATGGAGTATTCCACTGGCCATTCCCTTGTTCTGTCTGTGCTCCTTCCCAGCGTCTATGGGGAGCTGAAAAAAGTCCTTGAAAATTATAAACACACTTAGCAACAATTAAAACAATATGCGTTATTGAAATTCCTTATACAGCAATCACTAGAAAGAAAATTAACTCTTTCCTGACTGAAACTAGGACAGTATCAGAACAGAAACAACATATATTTAAACTGAGGATCCCCGATATCTTAATTCACATTAAATTAAGTTGACCATTAAGTGTGCCTCAAAAAATGCAGTATTTTCTAGTGTTGCAAATATGTGCCATGAACTATTAGGTATCTTTTTGTGCTTAGTGCCTCTGTAACTAGCACTAGAAATCAACCAGGAGTCTACCGGGATTTCTTAGAAAGTAAACTGCTCCAAACCCTGATTTTCTGCCTTTGAGTATTTCTAAAGATTGATTTTGAGGAACTGCTGCTTCCTAGATCCTGCTCAAGGTCAAGACTTTGATTGTTATGTTTGAGTATGACAAGAAAGTGGTTGTTCTGTGAAGCTAAAACTGTGAGTATAAATTTCAAAGGTACCCAGGTGACTTACAGTTTGTCTTCACAGACCAGTTAATCCACAGTAAATGAGGGAAATAATTTATGGCACCACTTTCTTCCTGGGCAGGTACTAAATTACAGCACACAAGTACTTGTAGATTAAATTTGCAAAGGTTAGCTTTAGCCTAGCAAGGTTAATCTCACGAGGCTCCTCTACACTTTGAGAAAGAAGGTAACTTTATCTAGAGAGGGACTCAGCACAGGATCCCTCCAGCACAGTAAGGTTTTCCAGGCATGCAGTTAATGTGCAGAAATCCCTGCAGCGTAATTATGCTGCTCTAACTATTTCATGCAGACAAGTACTTACAAGCTTATGTTGTATTTTCATCCAAAAATGCAAATTCATATTTAAAACTATCTGTTGAAATTCAAATTGACCTATTTTCACCGATTATGCCAGAGATTTTATATGTTGTGTCGTTGAGAACCTCTGACAGATAACACTCAACTTTCTCCTTTACTCCCTGGATATCACTGAATTATTTGTTAAAGGTAGTCGCTCCAGTTTCCACTCTTCAGTACTGTATCTCTAATTCTAGGAAGAATGTACTCCTCCGACCATACCAAGTTCAATCATTATTTTGTCTGAAATAAAACAGATAAGCAGACAAAAAGAAACATAGGTATCATCTTGTAAGAAAGAGACACAATTAACTATCACATCTGCAAAACCACAGAAATCTTACCGCTTGGAAACATACAGATGAATAAATGTCTAGGGATAATTACACTGCCAGCAGCTGAATTTATCGTGAACTTTGTCAGCTAAAATGTCATTCACGTCTCAAATGGCATAGTCAATTAAATCAGTTATAAAATACACAGCAGCTGTTAAAATGCTTCATTTTTACCATTTGGGGTTAAGTACATTGTCAAATATCAACGTTTCAAAACCATTAAGTCCATTGCAAGGGCAGGTGCGTTCTTTCACTAATTCTGCAAGGACAGGTTCTTTTTTCTTCCTTTGAAAATGTCCATCCGTACAATTCTATAGTGCACAATCAGTAGCATGATTAGCAAACAAAATTTTTTTGAAACCTTTATGTATTCTGCTCTTTCTGACAGCATAAATGGCTGCAGCTACATTTACAGATAATACAAAGAAAAACGGTGGCAAAACCACGTTCACGTATCTGTTCTTCTCAAAGGAAGCTTATCCTAAAAAAGAGGCCCAGAACATCTTATATCCCAAGTAAACCCAAGCTGGATGACAATTATCGCTTCGATAAACCATATAAAGAACAAGAGAAATTAAACTTCATTATGTACCTTCTGTATGGAGAAGCTACAGCTATATGATTAGAGGTTGTAAACAACAAAGATCTGGGGACAACTGATGCTGAGAGACACTTCTTAACAAACACTTGACAGCATACTGAAGCTGCTTTTCTAAGATGGATAAAAGCAAAGGCATTCATAGTTAAAGCAACTGTTGTCTTTAATTACCCTCTAGCTGCCTGTGTGCAAGATTTCCTGAGGGACAAGAACCTGGTGATGGGTCATGTTGGATAGGCACATTACTCTAAAGAATACATACTTTCTATAATTCATGTATTCCATGCTTTGGACAAACTAAAGGACATTCCAGTCTGGGCTAACTCTAGAAGAAAAATATGTAGGGACAACTTTTGCTTTTGTTGCAGCAATGTAAAGTACAGGTCAATAAGAAATGGGCTTCTCCCTCCATTGTCAAGTCATGTGGTGACCTCTGCAACTAATGCAGTGGTCACCTACCTAAGCAGAAAAACTTTCCCCAAACCATCATTATTTTCAAAGTGGATCTCATCTTCTTCTTGTCAAGTACAAAAGCTTTACAGCTTGCTGCCGCTTGAAATACAAATCAGTAGCAGAAGTTCACTGAGAAAGGTCTGTTGTTGGGAAAATTAACCTCCTCCCCTCCGACCCCATCATTCTCCCCTGAAGACCAGTGGAGCAAAGACTGGTGAATGCCCTCTAAGACTGTTCTGCTGATGTACCAAATTGGAGATGCATTCAGGGACTTAGAATGCCTAAGTCTAGGGGGATTAGTAAATGGTTATGCAGCTGATCTCCAGCTATCTCTTTCCCATTAACTGATTTGGCTACAGTTTAGCTTCTAGAAAGCCAGATTTAATGGGAAGAAATCAAGAGAGAAAGAAAATCTATCACTTCCTCTATTAATAGTTTTTCCACTCATTAATCAGTATTAAAACTGTGTGTGTTTTCATACTGGATTTGTCTGGTTTTAGCTTCCAGACATTGGGTTTTGTCTTTCTTTTCTCTTATAGCTCACAAAGTGCCTTAATAACAGAAATTTTCTCTCTAGGACAGTGTGAAGCCACTGTCATTAACTTTCTTTTGCATAAACTGTAGTGATTGAATTCTTTGTATCTCCCACAGGAAGGCGTTTTCTCTAGCCTTTGAATACTTTTCTGCACCCTTTGTGATTTCTCAGTAATGTTTTTGTGTAGCATGAACCCCCATTGCTACTCATTATGCTAGTGTTGGTCTTATCATGCCATAAGGAGAAATGAAAATCACTTCCCTGTTGTTACTCAGTAATCCCGGTTATATTTCTACTTTCAAAAGCATTTCAAAATATTTCAAAAGCATATGCTTTTGACATTTTTTCCAGTACAGAATCTCATATGGCATATGTGTAATTTTGACTGTGGCTGAAAAAAATGCGCTGTGTGATTGACCTCTGTTTAACATGATAGGAATATTGCCCTGTCTTTTGTACTGTCCCTACTACTTTTTATGATGCTACCACTCTTCATTTTACCTGCACAGTTTACATGTAATAATTGTTCAGTTAATTCAGTGAAGTGCTGAATGTACTTCAAACACAGTATCGATCCCTGTAGAATACCTTTGGGTTGTGCTCCTCTGCGTCCCTTTCAATGAATATTTCTCAACAGCTGTCAGGTACACCTTTCCTCATCATCTGATGTGCCCTCACAGTGCTGTGCAGCACTAGCATTTTACTTGGTACACTAATGATGAGCTTCATTTTTAAAGAACGTGAAGAATTCACAGCAGGCAAAATAATTTGTTTTGCCGTTTGTGTATTCAGGACTTCTCAGGTTTTCCTCTCCCCCCACTGACATAACTCTCTAAGCCATCTCTTTCTTCCTCTATCTCTTCCATCTTTTGGTTGATCCTGGCAGCAAAAATTCCCATAGGTGCCAGGTTAATGATGCCACCAGCTTGGTAAGAGTCATCCCACCCCTGTCAAATACTAGTGCTCTTCCATCCTGCTAGTCTGATTTATTTCATACCTAAAGACCTGAAGAAAAGAGTCCCTGCTTTCCGTTAGTAAGATAGTACTAATCATGCTTGCTTTCTTGTAAGACCAGTTTAAAGGAGGTGGGCCCTGTATCTCCCATGTCACACCTGTGTTTTTCTTGCTCCCAGTTCCTAGGCTGTCCCTAGAGAACAGACCTCTGTCCTCTTCATGAGCTTCAAAGGCTGCTTCTCTTTCTCATTAAACAACTTTCTCCTGACTTCTTGATTTTGTCTTTTGCACAGCTCTCTCATTATCTTCCTTCTTCCAGTGTGTCCCATTATGTCTTTTTGTTTCCTTTGACTTCCCAATAGGCTAGATATAGCTGCTTCCTCCACCAGGATCTGAAGTAGATTTTACTCCCTGTCCCCAATATATTTACTGTTCCTAACAATTATATCCTCTTGAGTCTAATCTAGGGGGAAAAAAAAAAAGGTGCAATAAGTAATGCCCTACTGCCATCAATCTCTACTAATAAATGAGGATTTCCTTTTGCTGAGACTGAGGAGATGGGAGAGAGCCCTTCAGGTGGGACAAATCTGTGATCAGTGCAATCATTGACTAAACTATTATCACCAAGCTCTAAGTCACTTCTTTAATGCTCTTGCTTACTGATGTGAGATTAATTAGTTTATTGTAGTGATCTTGGAAGGTTCTTGTAGAGGAAAGACGCAGTTTTTGTTATCTGCAGGCTGCTGAAGAAGCTGGTTTCTAACATGCCTCCTTCCTTCTTTCTCCTCTTCCCTTTGCTGCACTTTTATTCAGCTAATACTTTTCTTCTTTCGTCTTGGGAAAGCTAGAGTGGGAAAAGATGGAGGGAGCAGGGTACTTGGTAAGCTCTGGATCAGCAAATGCAAGAACAAATGAACGTGTTTTCTGTGTCTGCATATTTTTCTCTCCACTTCCCTCTGAACTATCCTGTACTTGAGGCAATTTGGAACTTCCTGAACTTGGTACAGAATTTGATTCTGATCTTGCTCAGACTAAGGTAAATAAGAATTACACTTCATGGTATTAAATTAGAGGAAGATTTGGGAAACTGACATTAGAATCAGGCTTATACTGTACATCTAAACTTCTGGTTTTCTGTTAAACTGGTTAGAGGAGCTTCCTCTGAATTTCTGCAAAACCTGCTTCAGGATCTTCCTCTGAATGTCTGTAATCCTGAGAGAATTTACTGTTGCTTCAGAATCATAATTTCTTGGGGTGATTTTCCTTAGTGTGTGTGATGAAACATGATTGTTAAGACAACATTTAATTTAATGTGAGTTCTTTTTGACCTTACCCCAGCATACCATGAACCTAATTAACTTTAACTGAATTAATGAATATTTCATTGAAAATACTGTTGTAGAAAAAAACAGGATGACTTTTTTTTTTTCTAATTCTGTTTTAATTAGTCAGATAGGAGAGTCCTGTTCTGGAGCAAATAAAGATTCTTATTGCTAGGCAGGAGCAACACCGTTAGTTTTACTTATTTGGATATATAATGCATTTGAACTGATCTCCAGTTGCCTATATTTCAGTCATTTGGGCACACGTACAAAAAATTAAATTAAAGCCAATGCTGTCTTGTACAGTACAGCAGAGTTGAAAGCAGCAGTTATATCCACAGATATTAGGTGCATAATATGGAATTTAGATTTAATTTTTGTGCTTTCACTCGGAAGTTACAATCCTGAAACCTCAGGCACCTGCCACTAGATCTTAGATGTGCCTCTCCATGCCTTTTACCTCCGTAGGTTTTACTTTGCTATCTGAGAATTTTTCTGTGCATTTCCAGAAGATTTGGTTTTGACAGCAATGCCATTTTCTTCTCTCTCAAATCTAAGGCCAGGAGTATTTCTCTGAGAAATGACTTTTTTTTTTTTTTTTTTTTTTCTGATGGAAAAAGGGAAAACAGCAAGAAGAGAACTTACGTGTTCTTTCTGAATCACAGTTTAGATAAGTGCTTAGCATATCAGTTAGTTTTCTATGAAGTATAGATTTGCCTTCAAACACTGAATTCTATTATCATGAACTGCAGTATTTATGATTAGCTTTAATATCTCTAGCTTTTAAAAAGTAAACACACATGTACAATATAAAAGAAAACAATCTTCATCTGAAGCTTTGCTTTAGCAGAATCAATATTTAGACAACTGTCTTCCACTGTTTAGACAAAGCAAATATTCTGATACTGCATTTGAGGTAGTAATGGACATAATACATTCCAGACATTTTAAGTCATTTAAGAAAACCAGGTTTAAAGTTAGTATTATACCACTAATATAAAATTCTTCAAGTCTGCATCAACATTTTATTAAAACTCTCAGTGCACAATACTTAAAACCAATCCATATTCAGCTGTAGGTCTTCAAGATTGAAAACGTTTTGGAAAGTTGATTTTTTTTATTTTTTTTTTTTTGTCAAAGACTGTGGCTGAATTTAATGAAAGCAATTTTGTTTCCTTAAATCAAGATAGTAAGGTAGGTATCTAAGGCAGAGAGCTATTTTATACCAATGAAAGAAATTGCTTTTGATTTTTTTCCACTTTTTCACAATTTGTTTTAAGGCGATACATTTGTGACCAGAGAAAGTCCCTTCATTTCTGAGCTGTAAATTACATTATATGAATGTATTCTTGTCCTAAATTTCATATTGAACAAGATCAGATTGTCATAATTATAAGATTGCTGCATAAAAAAATACTTGCTTTCAGAAACCGAAAGCCTCCATTTTTCATACTCATTCTTCCTGTAAAAAAATTTGCAAAATTCTACATGGACTGACTTAATGTTCAATGTAACTTCTAATAGCTGGAAAACATGTTAATGCCCTTTAATTACAAAGTGCTAGCCAGACAGATTGTCCAATTTGTGCTAGCAGAAAGGAAATATTTTCTGGAATATTGAAAGTCTTCTGATGACTGAGTGAAGGTGATTGTGTAACAAAAGATTCAGTTTTCTAGAGCAAATGATGACTTATGTACAATGTACTTTGCTGTCTTCAGCAGATCATTAGTTGGACAATTAGCTAGAAGCAAAGTCCTCCTCCTTTGGCATTGATTTGTGTATAGAACATCTTGTCTACCTCATTTGCAGCCAATGACATTTTGCCAAATTTCAGGCCATTTATTTTTAACATACCTTTTCTTAATATGATTACTATGTTGTAATTTTCAAAATACTCAACCAGACAGAGTATTATTATTCTTTCAGCTAAATAACATACGTTGGAAATATTTTAATACTTTATGTCTTAAGACAGCAACAGTCATAAGAAACTTTCTTAATCAAATTTTAATTGTTTTCTCCACTGATAGCATAAGCGCAGTTTCAAAATACACAGCTAGAAATAGATATTTCCAAGTGTAAAGGGAAAAAAAAAAAACCTAATCCTCTGTGCTCCACCCAAGAGGAACTGAGTTACCATTAACACACAAGCATAGGCTTTTCTGGGCTCTGTGATGGTTCACTAGGTTGTATGAGAAAAGGCTTGAGATCCATGCAACAGGCCTAGTTTCTAGTGAAAGTGTCACTAAAGTTATCACTTTCCCATTAAAGATGTCAGATTCAAGAAACAATTGTACTGAAATAGAAAGGATATAGACACCATGGTATTTCTGGGGCTGTTGATTCTTAAGCAGTGTGCAGTCCTCATTAATTTCAACTATACAGAGTGATATTTCAGGTGAGGCTGTAACGTAATTTGCCATGTGCAAATACCGTTCAGAGGAAATACTGGAGATGAATTAAAAAAATGGCATTTTTTAATTGGTTAAAGCCCTCGAGAGATGGGATTACAGAAGGCCAGGCAGAATCTCTGCTCCAAATAATATTTAGCTGCTCATACTAAGAGGAATGGTTTCAACAGGAAGAAAGCATCACACCAGAGAACTGGGAGCAAGTACACTTGCTTGGGAAGCAGTGATGAAGGTTTGTGTACAGGCTACATTCTGAAATGAGTACAAACACACACAGAGAAATGGATGATTATCATGTTCAGCTCTCTTTTGTGCAGGTAGGCAAGCAGGATTGGGAGGATCTCAGCAGTGTGATAAATTATCAGGTAATTTTATCCAAATACATAGTTCTCTTGTTGAAATTTTCCTATTTTTGTATCTTTTGAAAAGTTTGTATTACTAAAAGCTTCCCGCTAAGCACTCTGGTAGCTTCTGCTGGAGGATGACATGGTCCTGAAGTAAGTCTTTTGTTAACAAGAAGTAGGAGGGAAGAGACTTCTCCACAAATCACTGTTACCATCAATATTTTTTTGTTGGTTAAAAGCTGTATTGTGGCTTATCAGTTACCAGTGCTATTTGACCTTTTGCTTGACACAGAAAGTGATTTAATGATCATCATACTTTAATTGCTACATAGGGAATTGCTCTGCCCAAGACCATGACTCCCAGTAGCAATATGTTTTGTTAACTGATTTTAGTTGTGCCAAAGAGAATTTTCTTCAGTAGTTTCCACTCAGACTTCCAGCACAGGGGTAGAACCAGGTCATTTTATTTTATTTTTTAACAGGCTCAATAACATTATAATGAGATTCATGGACAGGACTTCCATATGTCCTGTGAAAGCTAGACTATGATTCACTGCAAAAACTTAAAAAAAATTGAAAACAATTTTCTGGAGCTCATTTACTTTTTTGACAAGACTATTCTGTTCTACAGAGGTTCTTTACATCACTTCAATAATTTGAAAATTTTTCAGTGTTTTATTTATCTCCATGAATAACATCTGTCTCATAACATTTCTCTCTTATCTCCCACATAGTTTGTAGAAGAAAAAAACCAGTGTGGTCAGTAGACCGGTTTTTGGGGACTGATTCTCACTGTTAACCTAAAATATCTGTTTTCTGTGTCTACGTTATTGGAGGCAACGTCAAAACTGTCTTTGAATGTAAAACAAAAACGTGGTACATTTTTATTTCATATGGGAGTTTGTTCTAAAACCTTGGAAAGTCTCCCAAAGAAAGAGTCTCCATAGTTACAGATGTATTATTTTGGTATACCCAACAACTTTGCTGACCTTAAGTATGTCAAAGGTTTAAGCAAACCTTAAGTCATCCTTTAAATCTTGTGGGCTCAGCTCATTAAATTACCTGAAAATATTTTTTGTTGGCTAATTGATTGGTTTCATGATAACTGTGTGAACTGGATGGCCAGTTTGAACTTTTTAGGAAGAAAAAAGGGCAAAGAATTCACTCAATGTTTATGCACTCATTTAAATGACAGTGTAGGCTCCTGAAGCACATTCAGCACTTTCCTTAGTTCCGTGAAGAGTGAAGTTAGTTCCAAAGTGCTATTGACTTCAGGAGGAACAGAATTAGTGTAGTGTTAATAACTTTCTGGGAAAACAAAAAAGAATATTTACAAATAAAAATCTAGTTTGGCATTACTTCTTATCTTTCAACTCGTGCCACTACTAAATTACGTATGAATTGCCTTAAATTATGTTCAATCACCACAGTTTTTTGAGAGCCCCAAACCAGGAAGAATTTATGGGGAATTTAAATTCAAGTAAAGGATTAAAAAAAAAAAAAAAAATTACTGTGCATGCCTATTGGCTTTTGCTTTCATTTTCCCCCCAAAATTCAATCAAAACTTATGGACAAATCTTAACTCTTAAAGTATTGATCTTTGTGAGTTTCTGCTCTTAGTTTCAGCTGAAATTGTACGTGGGAACTTTAAGAAAGTACTTTTAGACTCTGCTTGACTGGAAATGTCAGAATGAACTGTGTTCTCAGGTGATTTATGTCCCAATGTTTCCAACAGCTGAATTAACCAAAGCTTTTTTAAGATTCAGGTCCAAGCACTTGATGTCCTCTTACTGGCAAACTTTCACGAGGATCAATCTTTCAAAGTAACATACCTGTGAATGTCTCTCTGCAAGACCAGGATAGTCAGGAGTGCTACTGGGGATTTAAATTGCTCAAGAAATATGTTGTTATGCTAAATCATACGCTAAATGATTCATCTCCAAGACACTATCTAAAGTTGTGACAAAGAAATAATCAAGTCTGAAAGGAATTGATGCACCAGGAACTCAAGCATGTATTTGTGAGATTAACATATATTAGTGAAACTCTTATGAAATCTGAGGAAATCAAATTCTAAATCTATGGGGAACTGTTCCACTGATTAAAATACATTGCCACTTCAGTACTAAAGTCTTCTTTCTTCCTAAAGGTAGATTGATCAGGAATTTATGAAGGGTCTCTTGGATTAAAATCATTACAACTGTATCAAGTTGTTGCTTCAGTTCTTGCTTCTGTACAGTTATTTCTGCCTTTTTCTTGGTTAGCTTTTATCTTTATTTTCTACAAAGCTGTTTTGCAGAGCCAGAATTAGGTTAAACCCCATTAATGTCTGTGTATCTAGAGCAGTTAGCCAGTTGGAATGAGTTCAGTGTTAGAATGCTCTGTATTTTGCAATTGTTAAGAGCTGGCATGCAAGAAATTATTCTCCATGGAAGTGAGTTTCTCTTGGCAGCTTGCCTAACTACTCCAGCACCTCACAGCACAAAAACCCAATCTCAGCTTTATACTCTCCATGGATGCTTCCTGTGCACACTGAGGGCAGGCATACACTCTGCAGAGTGGCATTCTGTGGTAGTGTCCTAGCTAGATTTCAGTGAAAATGTTTAGAGGTATCAAAGAGTAGGGCTGCAGTCTTCTCCTCTTGCACGCAGTGCTTCCTCTGACTCAAGAAAATGTGAGGTGTTGGCTAGTACCATGCAAACACACCAGGACCATCAACTTAGTTCAGAACAATGAGCAGATAGTAACTTTATATCATGGCACAGGACACAGTCTGCTGTGCAGACACAAGCCTTTGATTGTGATAACAGCTGTGCTGAGGACAGAAAATGTTGATTGCTAGATGCTTTGTGTGTTGATTCAATGGCTGAGGAGGGAGTGAAGAGAGAAGAGTGGTGTGCCAAGCAGTCTGGAGGGTGTGACCCAGGTCACAGTGGAAAGGGGGCACTGGCCCTGTGAGCCATATGCTCTTTGTTATACAGTACTGTGATTTCTGCAGACGGGTGGGAGATCTCTGCTGCCAGCCCTAGTTTAGCAACATCTGAGCATTTTAGTTTTGATATTATGGAATGGAATAGAATAGAATAGAATAAATTCAGTTGGAAGAGACCTACAGTGATCATCTAGTCCAACAGCAAGATTTATGGATTTGAACTCTCTTGGACCAGGAGGATGCTGAACAAAGATGTTCTTTCTCTTACATGTGTACTCTCAGCACTAAGCTGACCCAGTGTCCCTGGCCACCAAGTTCCCTGGTGAAGGTGGTGGGATGGGTCCAGGCTGTGAAGGTCTGCCCTGCCACCCCCACAGTTTCTAGATGCCAGTGAGCTCCTGGCCCCTCTGGCAGCCTGACACCTGGGGTGTTTTGAAGGCAGTTTATAAACTTACATTCATTACAGGGCCAACCTCGTTATTCCCAAACACATCAGAGCTTACAGAGCTCTGATGCAGGGAGAATCTGCCTCACAGGAGCCAAGTGTCTCCTTCCACAGTCTTCATCAATTTGGTATATATGCAAAAGCCAGGTATTTTGGGAGCTTTTGAGTTCAACTGGGGATGTACCTGATAAGTGCAGATACTTCCAGGATTAGGCAGTAGTTGTACAGGCGATGAACAGTTTAGAATTTAGGTAGCTTTTAGCCTCTTTCTACCTTCTCTGTGTTTCTTTTTGGTTTTGTTTTTCATTTGTTTGTTTGTTTATTTTTTAATCTAGCCTTCATAACTTCCATCTCCAAACAATGGAGAGGAAGGGAAGAAGTTGTATGAGTCATAATTAGTGAGTTAATCTGCTCTTAAGGGTGCTGCAACTGTGTCCTTTTCATTCTCTCTTTGATGTTTCACTAACTAATTATTGGAACATATGACAAGGTTTGTTTGCTTTTGCATTAAGTTATTTAATTTGATTAGTATACAGCAGTAAATTATCCTTCAACATTTTCATTGCTGACAGGTCTGAACAAACCTGGCTGGAAATTGTCCAGACACTACTGGAAGTGGGTGGAGTTATAGGCAATACCTTCCCCCTCAGCCAAAATACTACAGGGTGAATATTTTTTTGTCTGATGGGTAACGTTAAATAGTCTGTTATCTTCTTCCTCCCTTTTCAAATATACTTTTAAGAACACCAGTGTAACACAATCCACTAACTGGGAAAACAGAACTGTCTCTTGTTATCCTTTCATCAATGTATATATGAAAAAGATTAATGTTGTTCATACTTCGGCTGGTTTAGTCGTCTTTTTTTTTTTTTGCATATGTATATATGTAGGACTAGTTAGAGCGCTGCTGTGATTTCTGTCCAACAAATAGTTACAAATATATCGGCTGCTTTTACTTTGGACTTTAAATGCCAAATAGGGAAAGATTTTTCCAAACTTCAGAAAATGCTTCGTATTCCAAAACTTTTCACAGTTTGTGGTGAAAATAAGATGATCTGAAAATTTCTACAAACCACACTTGGAAGTAGACAGTAGCAACGTGATACATAATTTTCCTTTGTCAGGATTAGTGCATTAACTATCTGGCTACCCTACTATTGGACTAGTTCTGCTTGAATTAAACATAAAAAAAGATTTTAATGTCCTCTACCCCTGTCTCATTTCAAAGAATAATCATTTATATGAAGTAGACCACCATCATTAATTAAGAGTGAGACTCATGGCTCAATTCATTTATCTGAGGTACATTTCCAAGGCTATCTGAGCTGAGTTAGAGTATTGCATGTTTGCTGGGGCTGAGAAGTTATTATGCAGGACTTGAAAGAATCTCATGATCTTTTGGGGTGGCAGCCAAAAACCAGGTGGGAGATCTGTAACTTTAAATTACTGCCTTGAAAAACAAAACAAACGATGGGGGGATGCCAGTGGAGAAGGTAGCTTTTTATCCCAGTCCTCTTTAGTGGCCTTAATCCTTCAGGATTGGCTCCTCTCAGTATCTCTGAGGGACTGCTGGAGTTTTCTGGTGCTTTTCCCGGTACCTCTCTGGAACAGAGAAAGCTTTCCCCGTTACCAATAGATGTGTACAATATTTCTTCCTTTACTGAGGGCAGGGATATCAGGCCATCCAGTGCCTGGGGTGTGCATTCTGTTTATCTTTGGAAACTTTGAAAATTATGCTTGGGATTTTTTATTTTTTTTCTTAAGTTGTTCTAGTGCTCTGACATTAACTTGTCGCATCCCCAGGAGAGAAGCACTTTTCTGTTATTCAGTTACCTTAAAATCACTCTTAACTCAAGTTTATTCGGTGTAAAATGCATCTTAAAAGTGTTGAGCTCACAATAGCTGAATAGATACACTTGCTTCAAGTATTTATAAAAGTCAGAGGTGATGAAATGAAGATTCTCACTCCTTTATCCAACTGAATTCCTAAAAACTTTTCTGATATCCATTTCATCAAGAATTCTTTCTGCAAGCCTTAGATCTCAATTGCATCCAATAAAGAACTTCTCCAAAGCATGCCAGCTTTTACTTAAAAAAAACCACCCAACAATAAAATCTCATTCTTGAAATCCATTCAGGTAAATTTAATCTTTCTCCATGAAACTTTTAAATTTCCTTTTTATTCTCAAGGCACTCTTACTGTTCCTCTTAATTAAAGAAGTTTCAATTCATATCCTTATAGACATTAATATTTTTCTAAGACCAGATGTCATTTCCTGTGCGTGGACTGATCAATTAACAGCCTTTTGTCACAGGAGGGATTGGTCCCCTTCTTTGATAACTCAAGATATGTCTTTCAGTGTGAAATGCCTTTTCTGCTGAATCTTATATTTTATAGTAAACTGTATTTTAACGAAAATACTTAACACAGGAGTCTAAATGGGTAGATGGATGTAGCTCATTAATGGATTTTAATTACAACCAGGCATGCTGGTAGGTAACCTCTTCAGAATGACAATAGGCTAAGAATGATTAATCTGGAGAATTTTACTCTAAGGCTACTGTAAAAGGCCTTTAATTTCTTTGTGCCATTCCCTCTTTCCACTTAAACTTACTAGTACTGTGCTTCTGAAAAGAACACCAGGAATTCTGCAGAAAGTCTAAAGTCAGAGATATGTGGAGTTTGGGAGGAAGGGACCTTAGGTAAGAATTGTCTCTCCATATGAGCAATGGTTTCATGGAAGAGTCCTGTATTGCTTTGTACTTCTCTATGTGGGGATTCTGCACTGAGTTTTAAGAGTTTGAAAATATAAATCGTAATGGAAGGAGAACTGAAACCACACTGAGGATTCAATCAGTACAAGCACGATTTCAAACTGGAGATGAATTTTCACTGTGATTGTGGAAACAGATCCAAATTCATGGAATCCTGCCCTGAAGTTACTACTTGGGAATTGAGACTTTATTTTTGATAAAGCACTTATTGTAGAGAAGCCAGCTACCCCTCTGATTCTTTCTGATTTGGAGGTAACCATCCAAAAGAGCCAATCTGAAACTCCTTTTGTTCATAACTGAGAGAATTCGTGGGTCGCTGCAGTATTCACCAGGATAAGGCTCTGACACTCTGTAACTTGGATGCGTATAATTTAAGGTTGGGTATTTACGTGACCCAGTGTTTGATATCTTGATTGGTGTTTTATCTTTTGTCTTTTTCTCATTTCTTATGCATGACTAGCTGTAAAACCTGGTTTTATATGTTGTTGGTTGAGGGTTTTTTTTGTGATGATCCTTTTCCCCACTGACTTGAAAGATGGTTGGAGTTAGATTGCTTTTGGTTCAGGATTCCCAAATGACGCCAGGTACTTGAAAAATAAGCCTCCTGCAAAGGATTTAATTTAAGTTACTAGAGTCAGAGAT